>NC_079221.1:33523044-34175517 GCF_029633865.1 Lampris incognitus | reverse complement strand
TTCTCTAGTTGAACTTGACCCTGAATAAAGTTACTCACATCCTAAAAAAGGTATTCGCTGTCTTTCACACTCTCTCTCTCTCTCTCTCTCTCTCTCTCTCTCTCTCTCTCTCTCTCTCTCTCTCTCTCTCTCTCTCTCGCTCCCCACCCCCCTTTCTCGCCCCCCCCCTCTCCTGAAATGCTGTTTTGCAGTTTGGTACATGCCCTGACATGCTGAGAATCACTTGAGGATGAGGGGAAAAAAAGACAAGAAAAACCGGAGTGCAGTTTAGAGGGAGGGAGAAATAGAAAGGGTATGAGGGTAGAGGAGGAGGAGGAGAGAGAGAGAGAGAGAGAGAGAGAGAGAGAGAGAGAGAGAGAGAGAGAGGAGAGTAGAGAGATGAGAGGAGAGAGAGAGAGAGAGAGAGAGGGCGTGTGAAAGAGGAGGAATTCCAGTTGCACAGAGCAGAGTGGCTCAGAGCGAGGCAAGGTGCTTTAAAAGACATGGGACAGAAAGTGTGAGGAGGTGCAGAGTTGATTGGAAACCTGGATAGCCCGCTGGGAGTGGAGTGGAGGAAATGAAATGAGGTGATTATTATATCTGTAGAGAGTGGGTTGCATTAACTAACAGTTAATTAACAGTTAACTAATGTGCTTAGTTATCATTTCGTAATGGTGGTCATCATTTGCTGATATTCGTTAGTACCTTAATTAATCGGTAAACCCCTAATAAATGTTAACGAGAGAATTGTTAACAGTTACTCAGTGCTTATTAGGGTTAGTTAATGCTTATTACTGTATTAACTAATATTAATAGGGTTTGTTAATGTTAATTAACTGTTAATTAACTGTTTGTTAATGCTTACTACTGCATTACTTCATGTTGATTAATGTATCCTTATTGACGTGTTACCGAGAAATATTGTCGTTCTCTCTCTGACTCATTCGCCCCCCCCCCCCCCATTTCTCTTCCTCTTTCTGATTCCTGACAGAACAGTGCCAGCACCTTGGTGGAAGCGTGACAAGCGGTGATATCCCTGGATCCCTCCTTCGTCGTTTAACGTTGTGTATATACAACCCGAGTACACCATCAAACTGGTGGAGGAAGCTTTATCGTTTGAAGGCAGCTTATGGGAGAAAATGAAACCAAAGACTTTTCCCACGCACAAACCTCCAGTGGGACTTAACCTTTCTTTGACCTGCGTTCTTGTCAATCTTTCACCTAACCTTAAAGAGCCTGAAAGGGGGGGGCAGGGGGTCGGTGAGAGCTGGCTAGTCTACGGTGGAGAGCTGCTGATAACAATCATACGCCTGACGCACATTTTCAGGAGCTGACAGTGCGGGGAGATACACAGGCGGCTGCCCAAGAGCTGTCAAATAACTACCGCTCAACCAAAAGCAGGGTCAAATTAATGAGAGGTACTTTCGAGCATGGGACGCGGTGCTCCGAGTGGCGTCTTGTTCCCTGGATGTCAGATCCCAGGGCCCCAATGAGCGGCGGTGGTTTTGGTTAGCAGCTCCAGCCTTCTACGGGGCCGCCGCTTCTACTGCCGAGAATGGGCCTGGACAAGCTGCGGCGCTGCCTGGAGCCCGTTCCACCCCTGGGCGACCCCCAGGGCTGTTGGTGATGGCAGGGCCTGGTGCAGGAAAGACGGCGCTGTGCACCCGAGGTGGGTGTGTCCCACCTCGGAGTGGGGTCTTGCGGCAGGGCTGGCGCCGCGCTGCCTGGCCTCACACTTCTGTCTGAGGAGGACCAGAGGAGCACAGTTGTATGGAGATTTGTTTTGGGCCTGGTGGAACAGCTCCGCGCCTCACCTCTACTCCCTCCGGAGTACAAGGAGATCCTAAACACCCCCTCAGTGTCTTCCACTTTAGAGCCTCTCCACTGCAAAAAGACCCTGATGACACTTTCAAAGGTTTGTATATTCTAGTCTCTATAGCACCTTTTTAAAATCCCCAACCCCAGCATTTCAATGACTCTTGATGACTACAATAGTGTGATGTTAGGATTAGGTTTGTCTGCAAAGGGCAATGCTTGACTGAAGCACTTTTAGAATGTCTTTAAAGTGGGGAAAAGAGCTAAATGGTCTTTATTCTGGCAGCCGAGCTGAGTATGTAGTACAGTGCCTTTTCAACCTGCCATCGATTGTCCACAGATGCATGGAGAGTTATAGCCTCAGTCATTATAAAGAGATTCGACATCCGCTGTATTCTCCAAGCCTGTCACCTTAATGTCATGTGGCTGTCATTCAAACAAAGAGAGGCCGAGACAGCGACAGGAAAAAGGAGCAATTGTACTTCTTCCTTTGCTTATATATTTATTTCTCCGCTCATAATGCGGCCCATTCACCGAGCTTACAATGGGCAGTTTGAATGATGCTACAATGGTATTTACGACACAATGTCCTTTTTGGAGGGTTAAAAAAAGGGAAAAAAAAGAACAAAGGGGTGAAAATGCTTGCAGCGCTCCGAGTGACCGTCTCGGTGCTGTTCAGCGAGGTCGCCCTCCTCACGAGGGGCTTTTCACCCTCTCCTGTGTGTTTACACTGCAATGCATCCAAGCCCCTAGCACTCTCCTTCTCTGTTTGCTATTCTCTGGTGTGAAGTGCAGAGCTAGATTCCACATTCGCTTCTGACTGGCCCGCAGCCAGGAGATGTGTGTTTTTTTGACCTCCAGTGAGAGAGAGAGAGAGAGAGGAGAGAGAGAGAGAGAGAGAGAGAGAGAGAGAGAGAGAGAGAAGAGGAGAGAGAGAGAGAGAGAGAGAGAGAGAGACGAGAGAGATAGAGAGAGAGAGAGAGATGAGAGGAGAGAGACGAGAGAGAGAGAGAGAGAGAGAGCGAGAGAGAGAGAGATGGGGGGGCGGCATGTGAACAGCCGTTGGCAAACAGATGAAACATGAGCTCCGAGCGACCGAGTGGAAGCACATACATGGGGTCCTTTGCCTTGAAACAGCTGGTAGCTTGCTGTAGTCAGCAAGTCATTAACACCGCTTCACACTGTAACACACACCGTCAACAATGGCATGGCGGAGTGCTCTGATTACCGCCATTTTAACAGCTCTCCCCCCGCTTCCCTGGTGCACAGCCGTTCAGGTGAAGTTTTAGGAAATACGAGCCCCATATCACTGCCGGTCTAAGTGGTCTTAATGGTCCAGGGTGGACTCTACTCAGCGAATTTATTACACACCCATTTTTTTCTGTACTTGCGACCAGTGTTCCTTTTCGCGGACGGCTGAGGCGTCTTAACGTGACTGCATGTGCCTCCGCACGTAGCCACGGTTAAGGTTACTCATGTCCGGGAGCGCGAGGACTGGACGGAGAAGAAAACCCAATTGGGCGATTAAAGGTCCATCAACCTCCCACACCCGCAAACGCAAGAGCGTGTGCCCAGGAAGGGAGTGACCCTTTTAGTGAACGACGGGAGGTGTGATAAGACGGTAACCTACATGCGTTTGGACCCGCCGCCCTGCACAAGTTTCAATCACGCACTTAAAAAAAAAACGCACTAAGTGCTTCACCATAAAAGTCAGCGCGAGCATATCGTCCCGGAAGCCGGAGTGATAAAATGGTCATCAGGCCCAGTCGCACCTTTTAATCACTTTTTACAACCCCGTGCCCTCCATTTAATTTCATGCGTTGGGAAGCGACACACACACCAGATGACATGTCTCCTTTGAGTTCGCGTTTTTTTCTTCTTCTTCTTTTTATCTCTTCTTTTATACGAGCACATAAAAAAACTGGCCTAATGAAGCAGAGACGCAGAAATGATCTCCAGTGAGTTGTGCCCTGCAAAATGGAAGCAGCAGCAGTCTTTCATGTAGCGGTGACATTAAAGATATATATATATATATATACACTACCGTTCAAAAGTTTGGGATCCCACCCAAACAATTTCGTGTTTTCCATGAAAAGTCACACTTATTCACCACCATATGTTGTGAAATGAATAGAAAATAGAGTCAAGACATTGACAAGGTAGAAATAATGATTTGTATTTGAAATAAGATTTTTTTTACATCAAACTTTGCTTTCGTCAGAGAATCCTCCATTTGCCAGCAATTACAGCATTGCAGACCTTTGGCATTCTAGCTGTATAATTCGTGAGGTAATCTGGAGAAATTGCACCCCACGCTTCCAGAAGCAGCTCCCACAAGTTGGATTGGTTGGATGGGCACTTCTTTGAGCAGATTGAGTTTCTGGAGCATCACATTTGTGGGGTCAATTAAACGCTCAAAATGGCCAGAAAAAGAGAAACTTTCATCTGAAACTCGACAGTCTATTCTTGTTCTTAGAAATGAAGGCTATTCCATGCGAGAAATTGCTAAGAAATTGAAGATTTCCTACACCGGTGTGTACTACTCCCTTCAGAGGACAGCAACAAACAGGCTCTAACAGGTAACTATTTAATGAAGATGCCAGTTGGGGACCTGTGAGGCGTCTGTTTCTCAAACTAGAGACTCTAATGTACTTATCTTCTTGCTCAGTTGTGCAACGCGGCCTCCCACTTCTTTTTCTACTCTGGTTAGAGCCTGTTTGTGCTGTCCTCTGAAGGGAGTAGTACACACCGGTGTAGGAAATCTTCAATTTCTTAGCAATTTCTCGCATGGAATAGCCTTCATTTCTAAGAACAAGAATAGACTGTCGAGTTTCAGATGAAAGTCTCTTTTTCTGGCCATTTTGAGCGTTTTAATTGACCCCACAAATGTGATGCTCCAGAACTCAATCTGCTCAAAGAAGTGCCCATCCAACCAATCCAACTTGTGGAGCTGCTTCTGGAAGCGTGGGGTGCAATTTCTCCAGATTACCTCAACGAAATTAACAGCTAGAATGCCAAAGGTCTGCAATGCTGTAATTGCTGCAAATGGAGGATTCTCTGACGAAAGCAAAGTTTGATGTAAAAAAAATCTTATTTCAAATACAAATCATTATTTCTAACCTTGTCAATGTCTTGACTCTATTTTTCTATTCATTTCACAACATATGGTGGTGAATAAGTGTGACTTTTCATGGAAAACACGAAATTGTTTGGGTGATCCCCAAACTTTTGAACGGTAGTGTATATATATATAGTGACGTGGTCAAATAATGGACTTCTCAGCAAAGCTTTCAGAGTTAACAAGCAAACTTTTAATGAACGCAAACCCAAGCTAGTTATAACAGACACAAGTTCGTATTGGTCTCAGCTTAATCATTTTGTTGGCCACAGAAGCGACCTTATCTATTTGCCTACTCTTTACCCTCATAGTGGGAAATAGCATGCTGTCTAATACAACTTCTCTCATAACGTCCCAATCCCGCTATCTGTAACAGATATGCCCGTTTTTAACATGTTCAATATCCCACAACATAACCAAAACATCGACACTTCAGTTGCATCGTGGGTAATATGCAAATGAACTTGGAGCAGGAACACTCTAGTAGTCCAAAGGAGTTGAATCAAGTGCAACTGGACTTGGTGCACTTTAGTAGAATTCGCCACAATATATATATATATATATCACGGCTACTGAAAAATGTAATTGAGGAGCGTTTGTCTTGTTGAAGTGCATGCAGCAATGTAAGAAACAAAAAAAACAAGACACTTTTCGGACAGCTAGCCAACACCTGCACGCATGATTGACATGTCCATAAAAAAACATAAAAAACCTCTTACATTAACAACGTGGTCTCTATTGTTCTTGTTTTACAAGCAAACGAGCCTCAATTCAGTGTTAGTCTTGAAGTGTCGGAGGGTGGCGCCATGCTGCGTCAGCTGACGTAAACTGGATTTTTAATGAGTGTATAACACTATTACAGTAGTCGTGTGTTGTTTTATTTTTATTTTTTCAGTTGAGGTGACTTCTCTCACATATTCTTAAATAGAATTAGCGTTTTGAAAAATAGCTTTTAAAAATACATTTATATTGTGTTTTCATTTAAATTTTACATTAATCACATTGAATTAAATTAAATGTCAAACAACATTTGAAAAAAATAAATAAATATTTGTTAAATAAATAAACTAAAAAAATAATTAAATTTTAATAAAGTTTTTTTTTTTTTAGTTGAGGTGACTTATCACATATTCTTAAATAGTTCTCGAGCTGTTTTTAGGTAGCAGCACATTTTTGCTTCCATCACCGTCAGACACACGCGCACGCACACACACGCACACACACACACACACACACACACACGCCACCAACAAACCCACTTCCTATTGGTGTGAGCTAAGTTAAGGAGCTCTCACTAGAGTCATTTCTCTCTGCCATCTCCTGTAACACTGTTAGGATGTGAAGCGTCAAGCAAGTAAATACAGGCGGTCGTTTGGCCTTGTCCCAGGTGGACATTGTTATGTCTTAGAGTAAATGCACACTGAAATACACCTGTTCATTTTTATTTGTGTGTGTGTGTGTGTGTGTGTGTGTGTGTGTGTGTGTGTGTGTGTGTGTGTGTGTGTGTGTGTGTGTGTGTGTGTGTGTGTGTGTGTTTAAAACTGGAACATTTGGCTCCGGTTTGATGAATGCCATCAGTTCACGAGTAAATACTGCGCGGAATAACCGCATTTTATATGGTCAATCTGCCAACGTTGCGCCCCCTGCTGGTTGAACTCTGCCATGGATGAGTGAAACAGCATGCTTAAGTAAGGTTTTTGTCCACAGATACGTCACACAAGCAAGAAAAATGGGAATTTCACTATCCGCACTGATCAGAGAGACAATCTGAAGTCAACCTACCATCCACCTTTCTCTTCTGTGCTAGTACCCCTCCCTACCCCCAAATATTACTAAATTATAAAACTATTTCTGAGCATTTTTTCAAAAATAAGAAAAGGGAGTACAGTTGATACTAGGGGCTGATACTGCCCAAAGACAAACTTGGAAAATGTGTCTTTATTCCTTTTACCCAGAAAGTCCCGCTGAGTTGCATCACATTCTCTCACATTCCCGTTCTGTCTCCTCTCGCTGGAGCATGTCCAGACTTTACATTTTCATTTTTGGATTTGGAGAGAGAGTTATTCATGTTCAAATATTGACTACGCTTCTTTTTTTGGGCGGGGGGTCATTCTTTCTGTACTGTTTTCCCCTATCATTTTATTTTAAGTTAAGATAAGTGAACTAAGCAACACAAAAAAGATCAGTACCAATCCATATATTTGAGGCTAAAGTGGAATTGGCCGAGTGGAAGTATATACCCTGTTTTTGTACCCTAAGCCTTTCAGAGAAGCTCTGAGTAAGAAGCTCTAATTTTTCCGACTGCATTCTTATAGCAGTGATTAACAATTATAATACCCAGTAGACCTGCATGACATCGGTGGCAGACTGGGAAGCACACTGTCATGGGAGAGAACTGTGTTTGCGCGTCTGTATGTCTATCTGTGTGTGAGAGATAGACATATCCTGTTTGCAAACACCCTATGTGTGTGTGTGTGTGTGTGTGTGTGTGTGTGTGTGTGTGTGTGTGTGTGTGTGTGTGTGTGTGTGTGTGTGTGTGTGTGCCTGCCCAGGGCAGTGCAGGAAATCCCAAAGGTTCCATCAACCTGAGTCATCACCGCATCACAGTCCTGCAGATCCACCCCGGAGGAGACAGGGGTGGGGAGAGTAGATAGGGCCAAGGAGGCAGGCAGCCATTGGAGGGTGAACGGCTTGCTTTACACAGAGCAGATTTGCAGCCGGCACATCGCCCGATATCCCGTTGAAACTCATCAGAGCATTTGCCCAGTTGTAACTCAACTTTAAACGGCGCCAACTTTCACCATATCCCTCTTTTACCGTGGCACTGTTGGCCAGCGTCCTACCTCTCCAGGCGGTGATTGAATGATTTCGTTTCGTTTCACCGGCTCCCCATGCAGAGATTTTGAGCTGCTCCGTATCCTGCATGTGATGTAATAACGGTAACATTAAAAAGATGACTCCCTACTCTCTTCTCTATACCCTGCTCCGATTAGGTTCTCCCTCTCTTTCCCACTGTACCCAACAGCAATTTCACATTCTGTTTTTTATCTGCGCTCATTTTTATTCCCCCTTTCTCCACGCCCATATTACACCAGGCCATCTTAAATTTAATCTCTGTCCGTCTGTCTGTCTGTCTGTCTGTCTGTCTGTCTAATCTCTCTCTCTCTCTCTCTCTCTCCTCTCTCTCTCTCTCTCTCTCTCTCTCTCTCTCTCTCTCTCTCTCTCTCTCTCTCTCTCTCTCTCTCTCTCTCTCTCTCTCTCTCTCCTTTCTCTCTCATTTTCGCCAGGGCAGTATTGGTTCCCCTCCTAGACCTTCCTTCTCCTGGCCAGACTCTGATGGTAGTGGTGGACTCATTAGACCCAGGCTGCAGCGGTGGGGCACGAGATGGTTTTGTTGGGGCAGAAGGAGCCCCAGGAGGAGCGGGGTACTATCGCAGAGCTCCTATGCAGTCATCAACACTGCTTCCCAGCTGGCTGCTGCTGGTCTGTTCTGCCCGCCGCCAGAACAAAGCTGTGTGCAAGATGTTCTCAGGTATGGACAAAAATGGTGATCCTAACCTTCACTCTCATAGCGCATTTCTATATTATGATACTGGTGCAATGTCTTCTCAGATTAATCAGAAAAACGTTACTTAGAATTTACTGGACATGGCATGATGCTGTTTTTTTTTGTTTTGTTTTTGTTTTGTTTTTTTGGTTAATATTTCCATAAATATTTTCATTGGATTTTCTGAGGTTACCATCTACTTTGCCCCGAAATCTGGAGGCAGAAGCCTTAAACCTTTTTTTTTTTTGCCCCAAGGAAATTCATCAGCAAACATCTTCTTTACACTTTTTAGTAACATATATATCAGGCAACAGCTTCCATCCTTCAGCAGCTATAATTCAAACAAACACCCATCAGGCCACAAGCTTAATTTTCTAAGGATAATGTTAACACATTGTTCCAGATGTGTTTTTCTTTTACCCATGCCTTCACCACAGCATTTTGGAAACGGAGAAGTTCACAGTTCTCCAGATAATGCACTGGCTGCAGTTTCAAGATGGCCTAATGTGAAAAGTGATATTGCATAAAGACATAAAATGTACTTATGATACCTTACAGTTAACTGTAAGTGTGGTACTTCAAAAGATGCAAAATGCCGCTGACCCTCTGATGCAAAAAGCTGGGGAACGTGTTGTGTTTCAAACACAGCCTGCTTTTTTTCCACCTGGGTTAGACTGTAGTGTATTTAAACAGCCAACAGTAAAAGCAAATAAAGTAATGATATTCCATCTCATGTTGATCAGCCAAACCAGTTTGATCCCTCGTGTTTCGAACTGCCCACATAAAACTAAATTAACTTAAAAGAATGTAAATCCTACATACTCATTATCACAGTGTGGGTGACATTTTGAAAGCTTTCATTATGCAGGGGAACTTATTTGCAGTTTTCACCACCATTTTTTCCTGATACTGTGTTCTTAAATATTACCAGCTCCCTAGGTCATTCATCAAGTAGAGTTGCACATTTGATGCCAACATGACTCTGGACTTAAACACAGCTTTCACAAAGGGCCAATGCCAAATTATATGCAAAATTATACTGAAGTTGAATAAATAGTGCATTGTCATCATATCCCTCTCTTGCGCTTCTCTTCTTTCTCGGCTACAGGTTTTCGGAAGTTATGTCTGGATGACTTGAGGAAGCCACCTCCTGTGCGCGATGTGCAACAGTATATCCTCCGTCGGCTGGACCAGGAGGGGGCACTGCGCCGTCAGCTGACCCCTGAGACGGCTGACATGCTGAACCTGCTCCATATCAAGAGCGGAGGCTGTTTTCTATTCCTGGAGCGTGTGCTGGATGGCGTGGCGGCATCCCTGGTGGGCCTGCGAGAGATACGGGACATCCCCGGAACTCTCAATGGCCTCTACCTGTGGCTGTGCCAGAGACTCTTCCCCCGGGGGCTCTTCCTCCATGTCAGGCCTCTTCTCAATGTTCTCCTAGCTGCCCCAAGGCCACTCACCCCCCATCAGCTCTACACAGCAGCCTGGACCCAGGACACATCGCTCAGCCTTCAGGTCTTCCAGAGTAAACTCCAAACCCTCTCCCCTCTCCTCATCGATGGCCCTGGGAGCAGCAAGCTGCTTTTTCATGCCAGCTTTGCTGAGTGGCTATTGGACGTCAAGTACTGCACACAGAAATACCTGTGTAGCATGGTGGAGGGTCACAGCATGTTGGCCATGGTTTTAACTCTTAAAGGACCTCACCTGGACACAGAGGAAACCTGCCAGCTAGGCACCCACCTGATCTACTCTGGTGTCCACAAGGACAACCCTTCCTTACTAGCATTGTGGATGCTCTGGGCTGGAGTGCCCACTCTCACTGCTAGGCTTAGTCCTAGGGTACACAGTCTCAGCCCTAGCACCTATAAGTCTTCCCCATCTCGGCCTCCTGTTCTGGTCAGCCAGGAAGTCCTTCAGCTCTTAATGAGAAGTGGACTCTTTCCTCCTACCTGCTCCTCAGATGTCAGCCTAACTCTGGGAGTGCATTGTGTAGGTGGAGGGAGAACAGCTGTTCAACAAGCATTAGAACAACAGGAATCTGTAAAGATGCTACTGGATAGTGGGATCAGTGTAAATCAAATTGACTCCACAGATGGGCGAACCTTGCTTGCCAGTGCAGCATATGCAGGCTCTGCAGATATAGGCAGCATTCTCCTAACTCGGGGAGCTGATCCATTGATCAGTGACAATCAAGGTCAAACACCACTTACTCTGGCTTCCAGGCAGGGTCACATCAAGGTGCTGTCACTACTTCTGGAGTGGGCTAAGGACCAGGAGCCAGAAACAGCAGCAAGGATGCTGGAGCATGCAGACAGTGAGGGCTGGACAGCGCTTCGCTCTGCTGCATGGGGGGGACACAGTGAGGCAGTACGTCTTCTGCTGGATGCAGGGGTGGACGTTGAGGGATGTGATGGTGAGGGCCGGACAGCACTGAGGGCCGCAGCCTGGGGGGGTCATGAGGAGATCCTCCTGACCCTGCTGGACTACGGGGCACAAGTGGACAAGGCTGACCGTGAGGGACGCACACCACTCATTGCCGCTGCCTACATGGGACACCGTGAGGCAGTGGAGATCTTGCTGGACCACAATGCAGAGGTTGACTTAGCTGATGGAGATGGGCGGACAGCTCTGTCAGTAGCTGCACTCTGTGTCCCCACAGCAGCAGGGGTCAAAGGTTATGGGGAGGTTGCCAGTCTGCTACTGGAGCGTGGAGCAGATCCAGTACACCGAGACCGAGACGGAATGACACCGTTGCTTCTTGCAGCTTATGAGGGCCATGAGGACATAGTTGAACTATTGTTGGAAGCAGGGGCTGATGTAGATGAAACAGCTAGCCCTGATGCCAACACTCCTGCAGCAACCGCTGTCACACCACTGCTAGCCGCTGCAGCTATGGGCCACATCAGCACTGTAGGGCGCATTCTGTTCTGGGGTGCGGCTGTGGATGCCATTGATGGTGAGGGGAAAACAGCGCTGAGTCTGGCAGCAGCAAGAGGCAGTGTAGAGGTGGTCCGTGCCTTACTGGACAGAGGTCTGGATGAGAACCATAAGGATGATATGGGCTGGACACCATTGCATGCTGCCGCCTGTGAGGGCCATCGAACTGTGTGTGCTGCATTGACAGAGAGGGGCAGTACGGCACGGGTAGGCGAGATGGACATTGAAGGACGCACCCCCCTTATATTGGCTGCCCAGGAGGACCACTGCAGCACAGTCAGGTTATTGCTGGATAGACGCTCTCCCATCGACCATCGGGCCTATGACGGACATTCTGCCTTAAGTGCTGCCATCCTGGAGGGCCATGCCGAGGTAGCAGAACTACTAATGAGGCGAGGGGCAGACACAGATGTCCGAGATGCAGAGGGACGGCCTCTGCTCTACCTCCTGGTGCTGGAGGATCACCTCAAAATGGCTGCTCTTCTCGTGGAGAAAGGAGGGGTTCCCCTGGAGTCCAGGGACTCTGAGGGGCGCACTGCACTACACGTGGCCTCCTGGCAGGGAAATGTAGAAGCAGTGGGGCTGCTTCTGAGGCATGGGGCTGACTCCAATGCACAGGATAAAGAGGGGAGGCCACCATTACACTCAGTGGCATGGAGAGGGCATGCTGAAGTGGGACAAATTCTCTTAGAGGCCAAGGGAATCACTGTAGACCTAGCCTGCTGCCAACAGGGGGCAACAGCTCTAAGCATAGCTGCTCAGGAAGGACACACCAATATAGTGGCCATGCTTTTGGAAAAAGGTGCAAATCCTGACCACATGGACAAATATGGTCGCAGACCAGTCAAAGTAGCTGGAAAACGTGGCCACTTTCCCATTGTCAGGCTCCTAGAGAGCTATGGAGCCAAACCATACCCAGGCCTACTGCCCCCCTCTAACCCACTCTCTCCTGCAAGGAAGAGCCCCTCCTCAGCCAGCTCAGGGAGTAATGGAGTTGATGGTGGCCTCATCGTGTCATGTCTGTCAGGAGGAGCAGCTGCCACCTCCACCTCCTCAGCATCGTCTCCAGGCTCCACTGCCGAGCGGTTTCATTCCATGCAAAGTTCCCAGAACTCATCTACCTGCCATTCCTTGGCCACTGTACAGACAGTGCCAGCTGACAGTCTGAGCTTCACCCAGCAGATCCAACAGCACTCACTGCCCCGCAGTCGCAGCCGGCCCTCAACCCTCCTACCACCAGGGAGCTCAGCCCAAGGCAGTCTCCACAGAAGCAGCCAGAGGAAACCCAAGGAGAGTCCTCCTCCCACCATTTGCACCGTGACTGCCATGATGCACAACTGTGAACTTTCTCAGAAAGGCTTCTCTTCTGGGTTTGACTACCCAAACAAACAAAAACCCCAAAACTCCAACCTGATCAAAGCTGACCATTCTAACTATGGAGGGGGTAAATGGAACTCTGTTATGGCTTCCCTTGGAGTAATGCCTGGCCAAGATGGCCCTTTGAAGGTTGCCAAAAACAGGGAGAGTCCACCTTTAGGCTATCCCTATCAGCTCCAAAGCCCTTATCAAGGGGAGACTTGGGACTCTGGACCCCAGAAGAACATTCTCTCACCTCCCTGCTACAGTTATGCCCCAGTGTTGCCTATCAGTGCCTTACAGGAAGATACCATGGTTACTATGACAACTACAGACCCCCAGCTCAACCTGAAACAGGCCATCAAGCTGCAATTTGAAGGTCCAACCAGTGCAGCCTTATACAAGAGAGAAACACCTCTGTGACTGGTGCTTAAGTAAGTGATCATAAGGTTACCATATTTACTTATCATTTGAATTTGTTCCTTTCAAAAACTTTGTGCAGATTCTCTGTTTAAGAAATCTCCTGTATCCTTAAAAGGAAAAAAACATTCTTGCTTTTAAAGGCAGCTGTGAGATATTTAAACTGAAGCCATAATAACAGCACTGCATAGACCCCTTCATCATTAAAAAAAAAGTGTGACATAATATATTTTACATTACAAATACGCTTTGCATACCCTGCATCAGACCATGACAGTTTGATCGTAAAAAGACTCATCATGAGCCATAAACAAGCGATCATCTTTGAAATTTTACATTCTGAGGAATTCCTGGAATTTTAATCATGGTGCTCTTTGTTTTAGGTGGAGGTGGCTGTTTTTGCAGCTCAAGGGTCTGATTGCAGAGGGGGATAATGGCTTTCTGAGGTCAGATGAGAGAGGAAGAGATCTCTTTCCACTCTTTGTGCACCCCGCCTTCTCCCTGTCCTCCTTCCAGGGATCAGAGGAAGACCGAATTGAGAAACATCAAAGCTGTTTACATTCCAGCCTTTCCATTGCTTGTTCGAGTGGTGGGCAGCTGTTGTTGGACACACACGGAAGGGTCCACGCTACCTCTGTCTCTTTTCCTCTTTTTTTATTCATTCCTTCCTTACAGGCAAACATCGGTCTATTATGTGCAACATGCACTCTTTACAGAGGCTGTCATTTCCAACACATCACGGCATGTTATTAGTAACGCATTCGGACACAACATGTGTTGTGTTGAAAAGCCACACAACCGGGAGTTGTTCTCCACCCCTTGTCCCCACTGACCTCAGAGCAGTGGCCAGTCAGACAACGTGACAGCAGGTCTTTGTCCTTGTTCCTTGTTAGAGAGTCATTGTTGTGTCCCCACAGTTGTTGGGTTGTGACACAGCTGTTGTTTGTGTTCTTTGTCTCTAGAGAAAAGGCTACAGCTAAGAAAAGGGAGCGTGATGCTGCACCAGTAATCAATTAACTGCCCCAGAAACTTGGAAAAACGTCGTCTCGATGGCGTTTTGTGCCACGGAACTGTCATAAAGGAGTCTAGCAAAAGGGCTCTCAAAAGCAAACAACATTAGTTATGAATTCATTATTTTTTTTTAAAGACTTGTTTTTATGTTGGCATAGCTCTCTTTGAAGTTGTTGCCATTTTCCTTTTAAAAGCAGTAATCATCCTCAGAGGGCTTTATTTTTGTGGCCTTGATCTTTATCAAAGCCTATGATATTTATATTGTGAAACTAAAAGACAATGATTTGGTGTGCTCACCAGTAGAGAGCCAATGTGGACCTGCGGGGGGCTCCTAGCACACCAAAAAAAAACCCCAAAAAAAAAACACTGTTAGCAGAGAATCAAGCGTGCAGAAAGCCTGACCCATAGTCAGCGACCGTGTTGCTGGGTTTATGAAACAAACTATAAAGGACAGCCATGCTTCATGCACCAGCTCTGCTCACTCACATTGTGACTGTATTGGACAGGGGGGATGATGACCGTTGGACCATAAATCCCAAAGATAGCAATGGGAGTGCTGCTCTTTATTTAAAACTCATGTCTGGCTTAAGTACTTCCTATTGTTGTAATCCTTTTTGGATACACTTTACAGTAAGGGCACATTAATTAACCAGTAATATAAGCATTAACTAACAATTAATTAAGAGTTAACTAATGTTTCTAGTAATCATTTGCAAATGATGTTCATTATAGACTAATATTAGTTAGTACCTTAATTAACCTGTAACCCCTAATAAATGTTAACAAGATACATTTGTTAAGAGTTACATAATGCTTATTAGGGTTAGTTAATGGTTATTCCTGTATTAACTAAAATTAATAGGGTTAGTTAAGCATTAACGAACTGTTAATTAATGCATATTACTGCATTAGCTCATTTTAATTAATGAACCCTTATTGTGAAGTGTGACCTTTTTAATTTGTTTAATTTCTAAAGTCATTCTTTGATTAAATTGGCAAGCTGTGCCATAATTAACACTCTATAAGAGGTGTTGTGTCTGCTCATTTGTTTGTATGCCTGCGCACGTGTGTGTGTGTGTGTGTGTGTGTGTGTGTGTGTGCGTGTGCGTGTGCGTGTGCGTGTGCGTGCACACACATGAATGCACGTGTTTTTCTATTGCTTGCACCTGTGGAAAAAGTGGGAGATTCCACAGATAGCTGCTGCTGTCTTTGCGTCATGCAGGGGGAGATGAAAAGAGGAGCTGTGCTTTGCCGAGACCAGTTGCGCCAAAGTCATGCAGCAGCTCAGTGATGCTGCACACCTCGGATAAGGACTGAGAGCCTTTTGGAGGACTTTTATGGCCATATACTATTCATGCAACAATATGTTGTAGGAATGGCAAGAAATGAGCAATATAAATATGGGTTTGTTTGTTTGTTTGTTGTTGTTTTTTGTTTTTGTTTTTTGTAGCATTATTTGCAGATAAATCATTTTCCATTTGATATAAAACCAAAGACTTATTTCCTCAAAAGAGATGCCCACAAACTGGAAGAAAAAAGTTAGATCCTGAAGGCTTTTTTTACGGATCCATCTCAATTCATTAAAAACCAACTACAGTGGCTTTTATAATTATTCAGTATTACTTGGAAAACACTTTGAATGTGCAATAAATCAATATGGGGGCATGCTTTTGCTGGTGTTTACACTGGGAGAAAATAGATTTTATTCACCAGTGATTTCACATCTAGCTGTGCGGGACGTGAGAGCGAGCTTATTTTTTCACAGAAGTCCTTTAATGGACAAGCTGATGAGGAAGACGTGAAAATTGTGAACAACACAATACATAACATACACTATTTGGCAACTGTACATGCACAACTGGATCTTGATGTAACCTACAGCCTTATCATGGTCACCATTGCAACCAAAATGAGAGGAGATGAGAACAAATACATGGTTTATATGCTGGCAGGGTCAAATCATGTAACAGAATCAGAAATCAGAAACACTGTCGTTTCATTTCATGCACTTGCACACATGAAATGAAACGAAATATCATTTCCCCCAGCCCACAACAGTGCAACAAAAAGACAAACACACACACCAAAAACTACAAGAACACATATATCCAAACTAACACACACACACACACACACACACACACACACACACACACACACACACACACACACACACACACACACACACACATATATATATATATATATATATATATATATATATATATATATATATATATATATATATATATAACTAAAACATAAATAAATCATTGTCCAGGGGCACGAACGGAAGCCAGGATGACTGCTGGAACTGCCGGTCTGCATGGGCTAGCAGCTTGCTTAGCCTGCCCCGCTTCCGCATCCTGTCAGACCGCCCTCGGTGTTTCCTCTTCGGGCGCAGCGCCGGTCAGGGCCGTGTTCTTTGGGCCTACAGGACGCAGCAGACAAACTTAGACGCAGACAAAGGCACCGCATGGACGGTACCGAGTGAGGCCGCCGCGAACGTGAAGTCGCGCTGCCATCTTCCCACACCGGAAGCGGAAGATAAAATTAGCTGCAGAACGCTGCAGATAAACGTGGAGTCATGCTGATGCTTGTTTTATAAATGAACCCTGTTACATCTGAGCATTGAAAGATTCAAAGCCAATTTTCGGCAAAGTGTTAGCGTCTTATCGACTGAAGCTCATTATGATTAGAATCCACGTGTCACCGTCATGTACTTCACAGTCTTGTGTAGTAGTAAACAAGATACTGAATTCCCCTGCAAATGAAAACAGCAAAAGAAACTGGCTCAAATGGATTAGTAAAATGTTTTCCAGTGAAAGATACACACGCATGCCATAAATTCTTCTCCTTGGGAATTTGGTTTAAACTTGCTGTTGACGCCCACATATCACATGACGGCATCAGCCATGACTGAATTACTTGCACTTTTAACAAACAAGCAAGCATTGGCTATATGCATATTGTAAACATCTTGATAATAGTATTTCAGTCTAGAGATGACCAGGTGGCGACCAGCCTGACAGCATGGATGTGCACAAGCTGGGTGGGGGAGAAAAAAAAGGAAACCAATCAAACTTTTTGAACGTAAAACACTTGAAAACATTATTTTTTAGCAATTTCAAATACAACATCAGCCGGCTTCTGTTTGGCAGGGACGTTTTTGGTACATCCATTCCATCCATCCATTATCCAAACCACTTATCCTGCTCTCAGGGTGGCCGGGATGCTGGAGCCTATCCCAGCAGTCATTGGGCAGCAGGCGGGGAGACACCCTGGATCAGACACTCTAAATATTGATTTTTAAAAACTGATATACTGGCCAGATGCCCCTGAAACCATCCAGATTGCTGGAAAATCGTGTTTGTCACTTGACTGTCACTGGGCCTTGTCTGTATTTTTAGCATTGATTTTCCATGGTTTGGGAGGCGGAGCTGGAGGTGGCAGAGTTGAAGATGCTAAGATTTTCATTGGGAGTGATGAAGATGGACAGGATTAGGAATGATTATATTAGAGGGACCGCTCAAGTTGGACGGTTTGGAGACAAAGCAAGAGAGGCAAGATTGAGATGGCTTGGACATGTGTGGAGGAGAGATGCTGGGTATATTGGGAGAAGGACGCTGGATATGGAGCTTCCAGGGAAGAGGAAAAGAGGAAGGCCAAAGAGGAGGTTCATGGATGTGGTGAGGGAAGACATGCAGGTGGCTGGTGTGACAGAGGAAGATGCAGAAGACAGGAAGAAATGGAAATGGATGGTCCGCTGTGGAAACCCCTAACGGGAGCAGCCGAAAGTAGTAGTAGTAGTAGATTTAATATGGACAATGTGATTGCTGCCCAACAGGTATGTTTTTATTCAGCATATAGTTCAAGTGGGGTTCATCTTGGCTCTGAGATACTTTTTTCCACCCTAACCTGAGAACAATATGTTATCAAAGGATGAGAAGCATGGTGAACAGTGGGGGGTGTAGTGTGAAACCCAGACTATAAGAGTAAAGCAGTATGAATCATAAAAACTTTTTTCTGTTGTAAGGATTTGGAAACGATGTTTGGTTATTTATGGGGGTTTTTTTTCTTCCATTCTTTGACTCAAATCAAGTCCTGCCAAGAGGGAGAAGGAATCAATAAGTCCTGTGTGTGCACGTGTGATGCTTATAAAGAGAGAAACAGTATATACGTAGTGATAGGAATGTGGAAATGATAGATGCTGATTACAGAAATAGTGGATTGCCATTAATTTCCACATTACTTATTCAGCGCCCATCTGTTAAATGGTGCATAATGATGTCATGGCCAACAACCGCCCACTGTTTCTAGATGAAAATGGTGGCGGTCACATTTCAGTCACCTTCTGACTTTATCTGGCCCTTGACATGTGGAGAATTTTCTCATTTTGTCTTATATAACTATTGCCAAATTAATTATCACTCGATTCCATAATACGCTCTAAAACAGACACACTCGCTCTTAATTCAGTTGATTAAACTTAACTGCGTAATGGTTTTCCAAAACCAATGCTGATTTCATCCATCCATCCATCCATTATCCAAGCCGCTTATCCGAATTCGGGTCGCGGGATGCTGAAGCCTATCCCAGCAGTCATTGGGCAGCAGGCGGGGAGACACCCTGGACAGGCCGCCAGTCCATCACAGGATGCTGATTTCAAGTAAAGTCAATTTTATTTATATAGCCCAATATCACAAACTTGCCTCAGTGGGCTTTACAGCAATACAACATCCTGTCCTTAGACCCTTGCATCCATCCGATAATCAGAATCAGAATCAGAATCAGAATCAGAAACACTTTCTCATTTCATTTCATACTCTTGCACACACATGAAATAAAATGAAACTTTGTTTCCATCAGCTCACAGCAGTGCAACGCAAAGACAAAAACACATGTCCAAAAACTACAAGAACTACAAGAACATATATGGCCAAACTAACACATATAGCCAAACTAACACATATAGCTAAGCTAAAGAAAAAAAAATCACTGTCCAGGAGAACGAACACCAGCCAGGTTGACTGTCGGAACTGCCGGTCTGCATGGGCTAGTATTTAGTTTCTGTCAGACCGCCCTCAGTGTTTCCTCTTCGGGCACACAGCAGACAAAGCTCCCCCAGCCGATCCAGCGCCAGCTCTCCCAGCCATCAAATGAAGACAAACTTAGATGCAGATGTGGACAAAGACACTGCATGCCATCTTTCCACACCGGTACCGGGTGAGGCCGCTGCAAATGTGAATTTGCGCCACCATCTTCCCACCTTGGAAGGTGGGAACAACTAACGAACTAACACTAGGGAACAACTCCCTAAAAAACCCTTCATCAGGGAGAAAAAAATAGGAAGAAACCTCAGAGAGACAAACATAGAGAGGGATCTCCCTCCCAAGACGGACAATGTGCAATGGATGTTGTGTGTACACAATTTACAGAATACAACATTGAAAGAGGATAACAGAATGAAATGAATGAAAGCCACTTTATTCGACATTGTATTCTTACAATGAATTTGTTCTCTGCATTTAACCCATCCTATTGTACAGGAGCAGTGGGCAGCTGCAGCACCCGGGGACCAACTCCAGTTCTTCTTTCCATTGCCTTGCTCAGGGGCACAGGCAGGAGTATTAACCCTAACATGCATGTCTTTTTGATGGTGGGAGGAAACCGGAGCACCCGGAGGAAACCCATGCAGACACGGGGAGAACATGCAAACTCCACACAGAAAGGACCTGGGATGGCCTGGGGTTCGAACCCAGGACCTTCTTGCTGTGGAGCAACATTGCTAGCCAGTGTGCTGTCAACTTATAATGGAATAATAAGATATATGAAGAACATGATATATATGAAGAACATGATGGATTTCCAGGAAAATAAATGTTGGCGAAAACAATTGTTAAGTAAAAATTAAAACATTGATAATTCCAGGATTGACCATCATTGCATTTTCGCTGCATAGAGCAGCAGTGTGTAACAGTGATGCAGCAAGGTGGAAAAAGCAAACCAGCACCATTTGTTATACATGTTAACAGACTCAGCCTGGCAGTCAGCTATAAACAGTATGTTCCTAACTTTATTAGAACAAGCTGGAGGGCCTGGCAGCAACTCCCTTAGATGTTTCTGGGTTTTTCCTCTTCTCCACCGCCCCTAAATATCTCCCAGCAGAAACATGACCAGAGACGCTGTACATATTGCGGGAGGAAGAAAACATTTTTGAATTTGTGTTCGTTTTATACAGACCAAACACTGGCTGCACCTAGACCTCTGTTCAGACGTGCACTCAAATATAATTATTCCATGTAGTTATTTTCTTCCAGACATACTTTTGATGGCATGTGTGCTGATTAGAAGCCATTTTCCGCTTAAACTATGACACAGCGTGTGTCCTCCAAGCGCAGGTTATTATT
This sequence comes from Lampris incognitus, assembly GCF_029633865.1. Lineage (NCBI taxonomy): Eukaryota > Metazoa > Chordata > Actinopteri > Lampriformes > Lampridae > Lampris > Lampris incognitus. Next base: position 34,154,924 of record NC_079221.1, on the reverse strand, counting down.
TGAGCTAACAGGACCTAAAGGCAACAATGTAGCTGATCAAGCAGTCAGCCGGCACTCTTCACCCCCCTCCAACAGTCCTCTCACAAGTGCTGCCAGCGTCATGCTGGGTTAATTGCGTTCATCACGTCTGGCAGAATTAACCTTAAAAACCATTTCTATTTACCCCGTGGAAACTCAGCACAGGGAATGATTGCCGTGGTCTGCTAAGCCTAAAATCATAGCACTTCAAATTCCAAGCCATAAAGGAGGAATTGAGGAGGGAGTGCTGAGCCATTTATAGCTGGGGATTTCTGAGTGGGAGGCTGGCTGCTTGGTTAGAGTAACTGGCATGTGACTGTCTCAGATATGGATCAAGGAACCTCACTCCATGCATACAGACGTCTTCATTTTGTTCTTCAGTAGTTAACACATACAGTATGAGTGAGTGACTCTCACACCAGAGAGATGTGCTCTTAGTTCTTTCTCAGCGATACCATTGTTGGGTAAACAGACTGCAGTCGCCCTCAAGGGTTGAATAGCCACCAGTGAGTTACAGAAGTCTTGTCGTCTCCAGTTTTTCCAGTTACAGTCATTTTCAGTGATTACTCACAGAGACGTGTCCTGTTTAGAAACGGTTTCATGACTCAGAGTAGACCCTCCATAAGAAAATCAAACAGCTTTTCTCTGTTTCCAAGTTGATGGAGATGCAAGGTTTCTGCAAGATGCAGATGAAATTATGTGATGTCACATAAGCACGTCATGCAAAGCAGCCATCTTCCACTCCACATCGCCTCCACCACAAGCCACAAGCCTTAGGATAAGGATAAGTTTTAATGACTGGAGATAATATCAGCAAACATGCGTTTATTACCGTAGAAGTGAGCATAATGGCAGATTTCAGCAGCAGCAGAGGAGAAACCTTTATGTCTCTAACCATCATTCACAGTACGCAACAGTGGCAACCGATGGAACTACTTTACCTTTTACCCCTGAGTGCAGATATGTCTCCTCCAACTTCTGAAAAACATGATGTTGCCCCCCCACCCATAAATTATTTCTAAACAAATTATGTATTTGCAAATATGTATTTAATAGACTCTGACTCCACTTTTGAAATAATTAATGTATCCGGCTCAATGTTCTGAACCATGCTTTTACTATGCATGGTTGCATATACTAAACAATATGGGAATTTGGTAAATAAATTTAGGTGAGTGTTTAAAGTGGGGAGGAGCTACATCTTACATGGTAACAATCGTCCAGCTAACATAAATGTTTACTTAGCTATTTCAATGTGTGCCAGCTCACATGAGATAGCTCCTGAGAATGTGTGCTAACGTTATAGCCTCCAGTAGCCCACATCAAGACATGTCAATTCAATTTGATTTGTATAGCCCAATATAACAAATTACAAATTTACCTCAAGGAGCTTTACAAGCAACACAACATCCTGTCCTTAGACCCTCACATCGGATAAGGAACAACTCCCAAAAAAAAAAAAAACCTTTAACACCGAAAAAAAATAGGAAGAAACCTCAGGGAGAGCAACAAAGGAGGGATCGCTCTCCCAAGATGGACAACGTGCAATGGATGTTGTGTTCACACAATTTACAGAACACAACAATTGAAAGAAGATAACAGAATCATAATGGAATGGATTTTATAAGTCAGCAGAAGCACCTTGAAGTCTCATCTAACATGGACAGGAAGCCAATGAAGGGAGGCAAGAATTGGTGTAATATGGTCAAATTTCCTACATTTAGTTAGGATTCTCACAGCAGCATTCTGAACCATCTGAACACTTTTAGTACTAGCATGTCTCAGACCTGAAAATAGAATATTACAATAATCAAGTCTGCTCAATATATTAATTACAGCATATATTAGCATTCGATTAGAGTTAAGCCATCCTGTGTGTGTGCGCATGTGAATGCATGCATGCATGTGTGTGTTGCGTACATGTGCATGTTTCAGGTTGCTTACCATAGTAATAGCGATTTTTCAGGAAACGATCTGACACAGAATCTGCTGTGTCAGATCATTTTCTCATTCAATTTGAGGCATTATTGGCCCGACCTGTTAATGTCGGCACAGATGTAAACTACTCACCACACTGGTCCACTGTAGCTTCATTCGTCTAGCAGTTGCCTGAAGTCTTGGTTCCTTTTACTGTAGAGACAGACTCTGTTGAAAGTCTCAGTAGTGACTTAAATGTGGCTCTCTCTAGTCTCCTCAATTCAGTTGCACCTCTCACTGCTAGAGCTAGGTGACTAGAGGCCCACACCCTGGTTTAACGATGAAACATGTGCTCTAAAAAGGACCTGCAGTAAACTAGGAAGTAATGGAGAAAATCAACATCGGAAGTTTTTACTTATCTTGGCATGAGTGTTTATTGAAATATAAGCATGCTTTAGCTGCTGAAAAAGCAGTGTATCTCTCTTGCTTAATCAATATTAATAAACATAATCCCAGATTTCTCTTTGACACTGTAGCTAAATTGACTAAAAAGCAGCCATCTATTAGCTGCTCACCATTCACAGCCCATGTGTTTCTAAACTTTGTCTGCAATAAAGTTGATAAGATCATAAACAAAACTCTTCCACCCCAGCTACTCCTGCAGAGCCTGTCTTACGAATTCCTGTCTATACAATGAGTCACTGATGGTCCTTGTTATTACAGCTTTTGAGACTATCTCTTTTGATACTTTGACTAAGCTCATTTCAGCTTCTAAACCAACTATATGCCTACTTGACCCTTTACCAGCAAAACTTTTTAAAGACCTCTGGTTTTTCCTGGCACCTACAATGCTGGACATTGTTAATTTATCACTTACTACTGGCACTGTTCCCAGCATTTTTAAGACAGCTGTGGTCAAACCTCTACTTAAGAAAGCGTACCTCGATCCAGGATCTCTTAATAACTATTGACCTGTCTCTAATCTTCCCTTCTTTTCGAAAGTACTAGGGAGAGTTGTGTATCAACAACTTTCAACCCATATAGAAGAAAACTATTGAAATGAACCTTTTCAGAGCTTGTCATTCCACTGAAACTGCTCTGATCAGAGTGGTGAATGATCTTCTACTTGCTATGGACTCTGTGCTTCAATTACTGAACCTCAGTGCAGCCTTTGACACCACTGATCACTGTATACTATTAGATAGAATAAATTGCGATTTTGATGTCTCTGGCTTAGCGCTCTCTTGGCTTAAGTCCTACTTATGGAAGAACACATCGTGTCTGCTATAATAATATCATATGAAATTCTCTGACATTAAATATGGTGTACATCAGGTCTCGGTTCTTGGCCCTCTACTTTTCTCTATTTATATTTCACCTCTTGACCAAATTATATGTAGTTATATAATAAATTTCCATCGCTATGTGGATGATACTCAGGTGTATATGCCTATAAGGTCTGATGATCTTACTCAATGACTAATTTAGAGGCCTGCTTGGCTACTGTGAAAAATTGCATGTCACTTAATTTCCTGCTTTTAAATTTGGATAAAACTGAGAGGCTGGTTGTTGGCCCTGCTAGACACAGACACCAATTTGATCAAGTAGCAGTAACAGTCGATAACTCTGTGATTTCACAAAGACTGGCAGCCAAAAATCTTGGTGTTACTTCTGACCCCAGCCTTTCCTTTGATAAGGGCATTAAAGGAATCGCCAAGATTGCCTTTTTTTACTTAAATAACATAGCAAAAATTTGGTCTTTTCTGACTCTAATACATGTATTTGTTGCATCCAGACTTGATTACTGTAATGTTCTGTTTTCAGGTCTGACACATGCTAGTACTAAAAGTTGTCAGATGGTTAAAAATGCTGCAGCTAGAATCCTAACTAAAACTGGAAAATTTGACCATATTACATCAATTCTTGCCTCTCTTCATTGGCTTCCTATTCATGTCAGAAAAGACTTCAAGGTGCTTCTGCTGATATAAATCTTAAATGGGCTTGCCCCATCTTACCTGTCTGATCTCCTTAAACCATACATTCCATCTCAAGCTCTTTGCTGTCAAAATACAGAAGTCATCTGGGGTCAGGGCCTTTTCCTATCAGGCCCCGTTCTTGTGGAATAACCTGTCTGTTGATGTCAGACAATCAGAGTCTGTTGAGTCCTTTAAATCCAAACATAAACTCATCTTTTTACCTTAATCTACAATTAGTTGCCTTTAAATTGAATGCTTCACAACCTGTACTGCATGGTTGGTCAGTTTCTGTCTCAGTGAATTTACCAAGCACTGTCCTGTCGACGAGATTATAGATCATAGATTATTGACTATTTCAACTGTTCTCTTCTCTCACGTGTCTTTTCTCTCTCTCTAAATGATGTCTTCTCCTTTCTTTTCTTCTGTGTATGTGAATGGTGTGATGTGAGTCTCCCTGGTGTGCACATGTAGTCTGTCCTTGTGTCAGGTCTCCATGGTGAAGGTGGTCACCACCTAGACACTGCTTGGCTTCCCCCAATCACATTTTTTTCTTTTATATATATGTATATATTATAAATCATTATAATTTTATTATCCTGTTTCAATATTATATCCTTTCTCACTCCAATATGTGACTAACGTTTTTTCTTGTCTCTTCTCCTGTGTATGTGAATGGTGTGATGTGAGTCTCTCTTGTGCACATGTGTAGTCTGTCCTCCTGTCAGGTCTACATGGTGATGGTGGTCACATGGCTCAGGTCCTAGGCTGTTCCGGTGGGATCTGGACAATGCTTGGTGTCCTTTTCGTCCTATTTTTCATATATCGTTTAATGGCGAGAGATCCCTCCTCTGTTGCTCTCCCTGAGGTTTCTTACTATTTTTTCCCCCTGTTAGTTTTTTTTTTTTAATGGAGTTGTTCCTTATCCAATGTGAGGGTCTAAGGACAGGATGTTGTATTGCTGTAAAGCCCCCTGAGACAAATTTGTAATTTGCGATATTGGGCTATACACATAAATTGACTTGACTTGTTTCTTTTTTCATGATGGAGTGTAGAATGTCATTTCTAAAATGAACTAATCCTTTAATCTCATTTAAAACCCAAGAAAGTGTGTCATTTTATATAAATCCTTAACATGAATTGCTATGTTGAATAGTAAATAAAGAGAGCTAGGACTATCATAGGACAGTATAGAAAATTCTCCTGAGACCCTCTCTGACATTTTGCATAGCGAGAGACCCATGTTCTTTAAGATTGCCTTTTCTCAAAACTTAAACTGGGATGCCAAATTAGGATGGAAGCGCATTATAACATAAAACCGGCACCCTTCAAAAACCTGGAGGATCCTTACATAGAAAATAAAAACCCTTGAGGAAAAAACAACAACCTACCACACATACGAAAACCTCCTTGTTTTGGAAAGAGGTGCACAGCTACACACAGTAGCAACTACCACTTGATGTGTTATGCTTCTGTACCATGGTTTATTCTAGGCATGAATTAATAACCACGAGAACATTTTGCACCTAATCCCAAACAAGCAGTGGCATCCAGCCTCCTGAATCAGACATCTGCTGAAAACAGAAGCCAGGTCCTTTGCACCACAGAGAGACAGGAAGAATTTGAAGAGAATTTAGACAACAGTCTGGTGTAATTGTTGAAGATTTTCTCACCCGACACTGTCTCCCAGCTGTGTATCTTAATGTTACATACAGAACTCATCCATAATAAAACAGAGAATATACATGACGGCTAGGTAACGTGGCTATGCATTCCCGGTAATAGCGCCAGCTGAGCGAGGTCTGCACCTTAATTAAATCTTTGACCTCCTTTCTTCTTCAACAAATAACAGTACCACTGTGGGAAGTTTGTCTCCAAGGTCCCAGAAATTATTGATAGGAATAACAAATGGATTCCAGTAAATTTGGGTTGCATACTAGAAATGTCACAAAGAACAAAAATACCTTTGGAAATATAAGGATTAAAATACCTTCACAAACTCACTTTACCCTGCACTGTGAAAAATAAATCAGGCCTATGTTTGTGTGTATATGCACATGCATGTTATGTACATGTGTTTAGTATGGAAAACAAATGGCAATATCATTTCAAACGCTGGAAATGTTGAGTTGGGAACCTCGGTGCTGACCTCTATATGCTGTTATTGGCTGTTAGCTTAGGATGCAAAAATTTGCAAAAAAAATCATTGTTGTATGCAGAAATAAATAAATTAAAGCACACACAACAGTTAAACACTATGTTCATTGCATTATATTCATTGACAGACTTACTGTATATAGTTTTAGTAAAACTCACACCTATCCTTCAAGACATATGGATCTCTATGTTGACCACAGTCTTACATCTCAGTTTTCCCATGTATTTACATTTTATTTCTTGTTTTTTTATGAGAAAAATCTTTATTAAACATAATGCCCAGGCAAAACAACAAAGGCCTTTTGAATCACATTGGGTTGATGTTTTTTGTATTGAAAATAAACAATCCTAAAATAAGATAGAATAAAATAAAAGTTACTTTGAGGAAACAATAATGCTAAACATCATTCCTTCATATGCAGAAAAAAGATCTAATAATTAACACTATATGAATACAAGCCAGTCTCAAGTAGTGGTGGTAGTAGTAAAAAATGCTGTTCTGTCTTTCTGTACATTGTACTGGTAGAAATGAGCGAATACAGGTGTAAATGTAAGAGTAACGTGCTGGCAGATATAATAAAAAGTTTGTTTTTTGTTTTTTTTTCCTGTCCTGAAAGTGTCAAAAAAAGAAGACAAAAGATTGTACATGTTTGTTGTCATGATGAACCACACGTGTGTACACATCAACAAATACACTCTTCTATTTTTCTATTTCTAATCCTGGTTTCATTTGTACTGGTAGATCTTGATACAGTGGTGCATGCTATCTGACACAACCAATTGGCCCTCAGACAGAAGGGCCAGGCCTCGTGGGCTGCTCAGATCCTGGGTTATTAAAGGCTGGCCTACCCCCTCTGCTGGGTATATCACCACCCTATGCTGCTCCCCCCAGTCCGCCACCAGTACATCTCCATCTCCATCTATGCAGATACCCCAGGGGCAAGTGAGGACAGGCCCCATGCTGGAGCACACCCCCAGCACCCTTACCGTATTCCATCCGGGCTCCAGCACTTTGACGCAGGGCTCTCGGCCTGTCTCACTGCCCCGCTCTGACACAGCTACCATGCCCGAGCTCAGGCAGGCTGCCACCAAGTAGGGCCGATGAAATCCTGTTACCACAGTGCGCTCAAGGCGAGAGCCCGTCTTGGGCTCCAACTTTAGGGCTATGAGCGTACCTTTTCGGATATCAGCTACCAAGAACTCATCCAGCCTGGTTACCGTCACACCCCTGGGAGCCTCCAGCTCATCTTTGGCAATGCCTAGCCCGGATCCCCCAAAGGTCTGTAACAAGCGACCATGGCGACTGAACACAAGCAGGGCACGCTCCGCCGCACAGCTCAGTGCGATCAGGCCTTTGGTGTTGACAGCGATGTCAAAATAGTTACGACAGCGTCTGGCAGAACTGTTAGGAGTTGAAGTGGTCACTTGCTGGAGAACGTTTCCTTGAGGGTCAGTCACCTGGTTTAGGATTAAAATTTATTTTACAGTCATTGGATGTTCACAGTAGATGTGTAGTATTTGTCAAAAACATAAAGAGAATGTGGTAATATAGAGCTAAAATACTGCTGGGTGATATGGGAAATATTACTACGCTAATCATCAAGAATTTTACACAATATCACAATATCTGCTTATATGTGCAAAAATTACATGCCAAAGGGTTCAACTGAGATTCCACATTGAACTGTTCTGTAATGCAAAGTATAAAGTATATAAATAATACACAGGAGCTGGCGGTAAATCTATTTTGCTAATATTTAGGGGCTTTACACAAAACCGCAATTCAGAAAAAACAAATTCAATTAACTTCTTATATCTAACATAAGAAGAATATATCTCATAATGCAAAACCAAAACTAGATTTCAAATAATACTCCTTGAAATATGCCAGACCTCATCTTGTAAGATCTTTAACATAATTAGATTCTCATTATCATTCATTTAGATAAAAAGTGTATTAATGCAATATGTGTATCATGATAATATCTGAATCTTATTCTGATTTAGTACCATTGAAATATGATAAGGAAGTGGATACATGCTGAATTATTGCCCAGCCTTAATTTAAAAAAGGTTGCCAGGAAAAAGATAAATAATGTAAAAAGTATAAGAAACACTAATACGATTCCAACACACTGTCACACACCAAAAACCTACACACACAAACCTGCACACGGGCATTTCCACAGTCCACTATGAAGAGTTGGCCCTGTGGTGTGACATGGACGCCGCTAGGGAGGGTGAGGTCAGCCCTCCCTGAACCTTGCTTACCAAACTGCCTGATCAGAAGGCTATCTCCAGCAGAGAACAGAGACATGTCTCCTTCCTCTTCCATCTCCACCAAGGCTGGCTCTCCTCTATCTCCTCTGTCTCTGCTTGGCTCCTGAGAGGAGGTGTCGATGACCATGGAGAGAGACCTGGCAACTCTGATAGCATCCCCCATGGCAGTCCTTTTCTGTAGAATTTGCTGAACATTCGTGTTTCTGTGTGCAGTGCAGGGGAGGCTCTGTCCAATGTTGGAGACCCTTGACCCCCTGCTGAGAGTCGGGGAAGGGGAGGTGAGTCTTCTTTGATTGACTCTCCACACACCCATGTGCTTATTCCTTACACCACTGATCAATGGCCGTGTCCTTTGCGTCAGGTCAGCTGCAGACTTGGACAAGCGGGTGTTGTGCTTCAAAGAGCCTCTGTTGGCACTGCAGTCACGAGGTGAGCTGACAATGAATGTGTAGCAGGAGTCAAGGCTGTCTGCTGGGGAAAGAGCTCGGCCTGAGTCCCCAGTAGTGCCCATAGGGTGTTCATCTGAGGACTGGCTGAGGCGAGAATGACATTGGCCTCTGGAGGTAAGGTCCAGGCAGCTTTGACTGGCCAGAGTCTCTGTGGGAGTCATCTTTGGGGACGTTAGGGTACCATAGCAGTGCCTGAATATACTGCTGCTGGAATCTTGTCTGGAATCTTGTCTTGTCTTGGAATCTTGTTTTGCTCTCCCTCTGTCTCTATCTTGACTGTCTAAGCTCCAACACTGACTCAGTTTGATATGTTTTCCCTGTTCAGGTGATGGTGAGGACTCGCTGCCAGAGACCGGGGCCAGTGTACGCGGTTTCCTTGGGTTTCTGGGCGAGTAGTGTCTGGCATTCTTACCCATGCTATACCCTCGCTCTTCACTCTCAGAGTCCCCATAGTTAAGTGCTGCAGGGACAGCCATAAATAGGTCTCCCCGTGTTTGTTCGGAGGTGGGGGATTCCATCTCATCATCCTGGGATGACTCCCGGTCAGACTGCTCGCGCTTGGGAAGCCAGCGCCGCAACTTCAGTGAGGTTAACTTCAACTCCTCTCTCAACTCCTCATCACTCCTGGCAGAAAGCCGGATTTTCCTTACCACTCTGCCTGTCGATGAAGTCACCACTGCCTGTCCCGGCCCAGCACCATCTGGGGTCCTCCTCTCCTCCCCAGCATCTTGAAGGGTTACATCTCTGCAATGCATGTCCCCTGAATGGAGAGCACAGAGCTGGCCCTGGGGCCCACAACCTCCGCCAGGCAGGCACAGGCTGTGTTCTTGCACACGGATGTCTCCAAAGGTGATGGCGTTGGGTTGGGAGCTTGGCTTGAAGCTCACTTTCTTTAGGGAAAGGGAGATCTCCCAGGGTTGAAGGAGCTCCATGACCCCATTCAGCAGCAGGTTCTGGTCTGGGCCACTTCGGTTCTCACTCAGCCATTGGCTTGTCCTCTGTATCTGCTCCCGGAGTTTGGCTAATTTGCGAAGCCGCTCATCCAACAGGGACTGGCTAACCCGGGCGGCTGCTGTGTTCTCCCTCAGCACCTGCTCCAAATGCTGCTGGGCATCTCTGTGGTCTTGTTCCACCCTCTCCAGTAGGCGGCGCTCTTCTCTACGTGCCCCCAGGATAGCCCGCTCAACACCGCGCTTCACGATCTCTGTCTCAACAGCCTGACGCTCACGTAGGCGACAGAGCTCAGTCTCAGCCCAGGTGAGGTCACAAAGTGCCTGGGTGGCCCAGCACGGCAGAGCGGAAACACGCAACGTGGCAGGGTCAGGGTCATCTGGAGCCTCTGGGTCCATCTGAACCAGAGGACTGTGGGCTGGGACAGGGGAGGTGGGTTTGCTGCTCATAGGAGAGCCCACAAACATTATAACTGAGAGGGACGGTGGAGGGAAAGACTAGGAAGACTTTTAGATATTTGCTGCTTCCTTTCTGGTGTACAGTTTGAGTTCCTGAGAAAAGAAGACAGAAAATGACTGCATAGACAAAGAAGACATGTATTTCATGGATACCTCATGAAATGTCATGCTTTCCAAGTAATCAAAATAGATATCAATCCTAGAATAAGTATCCATGTAACATGCACATAAAATTTTCATATTTCATGCTCTTTGATTACTCTAAAAGCAGGTTGCTTTGGGGGATGTTTTTAGGCTTCCATAGGAACCAGTTGAAGTCGAAGAGGCTGTGTTAATGTTGGAGAAGATCAAGAGCTGTTGGAGCCACCTGATTCTGAAATACTTTGCTACATCTAAAATAATGAGAAGCCTGGGTGTGATAACCTTGCAAGTGAGTCCAACTGATCATCAAAGGTTTCCCAGGAAATTTATCTTGGGAATTATTTGCGCTGACATTTGCTTAAGTGTGTCAGTACCAAGGTGGTAATATTATATGGCAAGCTATCCTGTGTTTCTCAATCACAAGAAATTAAAGCTCTTTTCTTTTTTTTGTTATTCCCCTCATTTTCCCCCAATTGTATTTGGCCAATTACCCCACTCTTCTGCCAAGCCGGGGGAGGGCTGCAGACTACCACATGCCTCCTCCGATACATGTGGAGTCGCCGGCCGCTTCTTTTCACCTGACAGTGAGGAGCTTTGCCAGGGGGACGCAGCATGTGGGAGGATCACGCTATTCCCCCCAGTTTCCCCTCTCCCCCAAACAGGTGCCCCGACCGACCAGAGGAGGCACTAGTGCGGCGACCAGGACACATACCCACATCCAGCTTCCCACCCGCAGACACGACCAATTGTGTCTGCAGGGACACCTTGGCCAGGCTGGAGGTAACACAGGGATTCGAACTGGTGATCCCCATGTTAGTAGGGAACGGAATAGACCACCATGCCACCCAGACGCCCTAAAGCTCCATTCTTAAAGGATTTTATGAAAACCCTTCCATAAGGCATTTGTCTCTGTACATTACACACATGAATCCAATATACTATGGTTCTATTATGGGTCATGACAAAAGTTCAGGTTCTTAAACCACTTGCTGAAGAAATAAAAATGTCTTTTTCAACTCTATTTGTGAGCATTATTTCAAATATGGCGTATGCTTAGAAATGAAGAGAAGAAAGACATCGAGACGGTGAGCCACAGAGAGAGGGTGTGCCTCTGCAGAGGTGTGTATGTAAAGGGGAGGAGTGTTGAGGTGATTATTGATGGGGGTTTTTTTCTTAGAGTGGTCTTGAATAGTCAGACACAAACCAATATGATTCCAATATCAATGTGACAATGCTCCAAAACAGCAACTGCTTAATTATACCCTTTCAACTACGAAGGAAAATCAATTGTCTCCAATAAACAGCAGCAAACCATCATCAGACATGGTCAGGGTGAATGATGACATTAAGTACAAAGCAGCAAGTGGGGGAGTTCGACGAGCTACGCAGCAGTCCGGCTACAGTTAAAACACAGGTGATGAGTAAGATGAGTATCCTCCATGATCCTCCATGCCTCCATGTAGTATCCTTACAACAACACAGTTTCTAACGATGACTTGAGAAGCAGACCTGCAAGTCACTTTCGATAGAAGCTGGGAGAAAAACAATATCATCAAATAACAGGGTGCCACCTGTTACTACTAAGAAGCAAGTTGCTTGTGGAAAGGTGATCTAGCTGTAATGGGAGACTGTGGGGGAGCACAAAAGAAGGGGCAGGGTAGGAGAGAACCAGTGCAGAGGAGGAGGCAAGATAGTCAGTGCTGGCATTGAATAGTCCATTAGCATTTCAAATGGAGGCAGACAAGCCAGAAGCCACAAAAGATAGGGAGACAGAGCGAGAGTAGGAGGCGAAGGCAGCCAGCCTGTATGTCACCACAAACAATACTTCTCAAGTCCTCACTTCCAAAGGCACACTCCCCTTCTTTCTTCCACGTTGGGGAAAAATGTGACATGACATTAGAAATAAACCAGAGGAGGCTTTGATATTTTATGCATGAGGATGAGGCAGAACAAAGCACTCTTGAAAAATGATGGCAGTGAGGGATGTCTGTCCTCGCAATCAGTTATGATGTATTGTGACAATAATCGTGTCCCTAGGACCTGCCATGTGATGAAGGAAAAGAAACATTCTTAGTGGGAATAAATTGGACAACTCATGGACCAAAACCATCTTTTTTTTCTTCTTTTTTTTGAGCAGTGCCCTGGTGCATGTAATATATTCACAATCTCTTGTAACAAAATATAAGCCTATTAAGCGGCTGGTGCGGTCGCTTTTGGCAGTGAAACCACTGAGACGATGTCTTGCACCCTAACATTGTATAGCATCACAAAAACAAGAAGGTAAAAAAAATATAAGAAAAATTGGGCCTTCTCCAGTCTTTCCTCATAAAAATGCTATGTGAAAGTGAGCAGTGGAAATGTACGCACCACAGGCTTCCCTGGAGCGTCGTCTGACTGATTTACTACCAGGTATGACATGAAGCAGGTGAGGGGAAGGCTCGTTTAAAGTGGGAATAGATGACAGTTCTATTCTTTCTGTCTTTCTGTCTTTCTGTCAGTCCCATCTCTTCTAGCCCCAAGTTCCCACTCACATTACCGGCCTACATTATGAATGAGGGTGGTCCGGTTGCTCATCAAAAGAGTAAGTGATAGTCCCTGTGACAACTAGGCCGCAGGAGGAAGACAGTTTCTGAGAGTAATACAACTCACTCTCACATCTTTTTATGCCTGTCAATGACAAAAGGATGGAAGCAAGTACCGGTCATCAAAAGTTTGTGACTTAACTATGAACTAAGAGTTAAATGATAACCTTGCGGCAGGTATGACTGTTCAAATTTTCATTGCAATATCAGAATGAAAACCTTGAAAAGTCACATCAACGGGATTTTGCAACCAACTCATGGAAACTGAACTGACAAAGATCAAACCTTATCCACCAAAACACTCTTACCTGTTCCCCAAGGAGCCTGCACCTCTGCACCAAGCTATACCCCAATGCTTGTTGGTCTTTTTTACAAACCTCCTCTCCCTCACTTCTCCTCTCACCTTCTCTTTCCTTCTGCGCAGTTTGTTCTGTTGCTGTTTTTTTTTTGTCCGTTGTTTGCTGTTGCTTAGAGACAGCAAAGCCGACTCCAGTTTCCTAAGGGCCAGTCTCTATATGAACTCATCCATAGTGACAGCAGATTCTACTGTTCCTAAACTGTTACCGCGTGGTTCAGAAAATGGAGAAGATGCATCCACAATACACCTAATAAGTCGAGTAAATTTATTTGTATAGTCCATTATCACAGATTACAAATTTGCCTCAGCGGGCTTTACAGCAATACAACATCCTGTCCTTAGCCCGTCGCATCAGATAAGGAACAACTCCCTAAAAAAACCTTGAACAGGGAGAAGAAATAGGAAGAAACCTCAGGGAGAGCAACAGAGGACGGATCTCTCTCCCAAGACGAACAATATGCAATGGATGTTGTGTTTATACAATTTACACAATACAACACTGAAGAGGATAACAGAATTCTAAAGGAATTATAAGATATATGAAGAATATGATGAGGAGGATGCCAAGCAGTGTCCAGATGCCACCGCAATAGCCCAGGACCTAAGCCACATGACCGCCATCACCATGTAGACCTGACAGGAGGACAGACTACACATGCACACAGGGGAGACTCACATCACACCAATCACATGCATGGGAGACGAGACAAGAAAAGACATTAGTCACACATGAGAGTGAGAGAAGGATATAACACTGAAACAGGATAACAAAATTATGGATTTATAAGATATATAAAAAATGTGATGGGGAGGATGCAAATCAATGTTCAGGTGGTGACCACCATCACCATGGAGACCTGGGAGGAGGACAGACTACACATGCACATGGGGAGGCTCACATTACTCACATTACACCATTCACACACAAAAAAGAAGAGAAAGGAGAAGACATCGTTCAGAGAGAGAGAAAAGACATGTGAAAGAAAAGAACAGTTCGTAATATTCAATAATCTATACTCTACTCTATTCTCTAGAACAGTGCTTGGTAAATTCATTGTGACGGAAACTGACGCGCCATGCAGTACAGTCATGAAGCATCACAGAAAGTTGAATCAGCTCATCCGGACACAACGTTTATTGAGAGAAACGTTTCATCACTCAACTAAGTGACCGCTTCAATCTCAACTGACTGCAGGTATCCCCACCCTTATAAACAACACAGTGGCATAATGGCCAAAAATAACGGTTGATCTTTTATGCAGATTGCCGTGACCCTTAACTAGAGTTTCAATGACCATGTGTACTATTCGTAGAGAATTTGGGAATGTTTGCAATCACAGCATTGTAAGATGGCGACAGATATACCCCCCCCCTTCGTTCAGGGATAGTAGTTCCCTCTTAACATAGATGGCCTCTTTGACTCCCCGTTCAAACCAGTGTTACTCCTTATCAAGGATGTGCACATCCTCATCTTTGAAGGAGTGGCCACTGGCCTGTAGATGGGTGTAGACTGTGGAGTCCTGGCTTGACGCATTAACTCTTTTGTGTTGTGCCATCCTCATGGCCAGTGTCTGTTTGGTTTTTCCCCAATGTACAAGTCACCACAATCCTCCTGGCACTTAGCAGTGTACACTATATTGCTCTGTTTGTGCTGGGGGACCCGATCCTTGGGGTGGACCAACTTCTGGCGCAGCATGTTTTGGGGTTTGAAAGCAACTGAGACGCAGTGTTTGGAAAATGCGCATCTCAACTGTTCCGACACTCCCGCCACATATGGAATTACCACTGATTTACACTTAGGCAGCTGTTGTCCTTCTCCTCCCTTCGATGGGCTGGTGCACTGTTTGGGCACTTTCCTAACTTTGACAAATGCCCAGTTAGGATAACCACACTTAACCAGGGCCTGTTTAATGTGGGATTTCTCCCCTTCCCCCAGCTGCTGTGTAGGTGGGACATTGTCAGCTCAGTTGTACAGCATCCTGACGAGTCCTAGTTTGTGCTCCAGAGGATGATGAGAGTCAAACCTTAGGTACTGATCAGTATGTGTTGGTTTACGGTAAACATCAACAATCAAATGTCCCCCATCACCAATTGCAATTTCACAGTGTAAGAAGACTAAACTGTCATTTTTCACATCCTCCTTGGTGAACTTGATGTGGTTGTCTACAAGAGTTAATGTGGTCGGTGAAATGTGGTACATCCTGAGAACCAATGGCTAGGTGGTGGCCCTGGATAGGACATCAAAGCCTTCTTTTAATGGGGGGGGGTTATGGGGGATTATGGGGGAACTAAGAGTATACATATCGCCATCTTACGATGCTGCGATTGCAACTATTCACAAATCCTCTGTGAATAGTACACATGACCATTGTAACTCTAGTTAATGTTCACTGCAATTGTTAGGGCTCGGTCTGTTGACCAACCTGGCAACCAGCAATGAGAGCGGGGGAGGGGCGCGTCTGAAACACCTGCAGCCTGCCTACTCGTTTACCACTCTAGTATAAGTTTGTTTGCTTTCCAGAACTCGTCGCGAGTTCGTCCTGAACAGTCCCGTGAGTAAATTCTTCGTCTCGAGTTTTGTGACATTTCTGTGTCTCCCGGTGGAGTACAGATTGTAGTATTCTCCGTGTTTTTGCTTGTTTGATTATTCCCTTGTGTCAGTTCTCCTTGAGAGCTTGTTCGGAGAAGAACTCTCTTTGTGTTTTCCCCATTGGATTTTCCCATCGTGATTTTCTAGTTGAGATCAAGTTTTTGATATTCTAATTTCTCCCCTCTCACTGTGGATCTTATTACTCGGTTGGACTTCTACCTTAAAGGAGCAGTTTGTGTTTTTTCCCCTTTCGGACTTTAAAGGAGCAGTTTGTGTTTTTTCCCTTTCGGACTTTAAAGGAGCAGTTTACGTTTTTTCCCTTTCGGACTTTAAAGGAGCAGTTTACTTTTTTTCCTTTTCGGATTAAGGGGGCAGTTTACGTTTTCCCATTTTTAAGAAGCTATTCTCAAGTTCCGCCTGAAGCGCCTCCCCCTTCTGTCCAGGCCCGGCCGGCTCTCCTCTACGAGTCCTGCCAGGTTGGTGCTTTACTTTGTCTTGTGTTGTCGCTATTGGGTTCGTTCTACAAACCTTAACAGTACGAACTCGCCTTCACTATGAACCCAGACAACCCAGACGCCAATCCTGTCCAGGCTGCTCTCTATAAGCAGATTCAGCTTACAGCCTCCCACGGCCAGCAACTACAAGAGGCCGCTGTTGCCATGCAGGGCCTCCGGGCTCAGGTGCAACCCCTCCAGGCTTCGGTGGATTCTCTTTCGGCCCAGCAAGCGGCGCTCGCGAGCCAACAAGAGGAGGTTCTTAAGCAGTTGCAAACTCTCACAGCGGCTATCACCATCCAGCCAGCTGTCCCACCAGTTCCGGCCGCCCCTCCTCCAGCAGTGCCCGCAGCCGTTGCCTTAGACAATCCTACCGTTTATGTTTCGGATTTCCGGGAGCCCAGTATCTCCAATCCCAGGCCTTTTGATGGCAACTTTGAGACCTGTGCCACGTTCATCATGCAGTGTGAGCTTGTCTTCGCCCACCATTCCAGGGGGTTCACCACAGATGCTGCAAAAGTTGCTTACGTGACTAACCTGCTGAACGTGAGGCCCGGTTCAAGGCAGGTCTCTGTCTTTACTGCGGTCTTAAGGGACACCGGATCAGCGAGTGTCCTACGCGGCCAAAAGATTAGGCTCACTGGGACCCCGGGAGATCCTAGTGAGCCGTCTTTCCTGTTCCCGCCATCCTGCTCCGGCTAACCATCTTGTGAGCGTTACCCTGGCTTGGGCAGACCAGCGGCTCACTGTAGGCGCACTCATCGATTCGGGAGCTGATGGGTGTTTCTTGGACTCTACGTTTGCTGCTCAAGCTAACATTCCATGTGAGGAATTGGAGAGGCCAATAGAGGCCTTTGCTCTGGATGAGCGCTGCCTGGCCAGTGTTACCCGACAGTCCTGTCCCGTGTCTCTCACTATTGCTGGAAACCATGTGGAGAGCCTTCAGTTCTTCGTCATCCAGTCTCCCTTAGTTCCTGTGATCTTGGGGCGTCCCTGGTTGGCTCAGCATGAGCCACACATTGCTTGGTCGTCTGGTAACATTTTGGAGTGGAGCTCCTCCTGTCACGCCCGGTGTCTTCAGGCCGCACCTGGTCCAGCAGTCCAGACTGTTCCGATTGCCCCTCCTCCCGATCTTTCCTCTGTTCCTCCCGAGTATCATGATCTCGGGGAGGTCTTCAGCAAGACGCGGGCTCAGTCTCTCCCTCCGCATCGGCCATATGATTGTGCTATCAACCTCCGTCCTGGGGCCTCTCTCCCTAGCAGTCGTCTTTACAGCCTTTCCATCCCCGAGAAGGCTGCTATGGACGATTACATTTCAGAATCGTTGGCGGCAGGGCTCATCCGACCCTCATCCTCCCAGGTGGCAGCTGGTTTCTTTTTCGTTAAGAAGAAGGATGGTGGTCTCCGACCCTGCATTGATTATCGCCAACTCAACGACATCACCATCAAGAATAAATAACCCCTGCCTCTGATGAGCTCCACCCTCGAACCCCTGACCCAGGCGACTGTCTTCACTAAGCTGGATCTCCGGAACGCCTACCATCTCGTTCGGATCCGGAAAGGGGACGAGTGGAAGACAGCCTTTAAGACTCCCCGTGGTCATTATGAGTACCTGGTAATGCCGTTCGGCCTCACCAACGCCCCGGCGGTGTTCCAGGCACTCATGAATGACATCCTTCGCGACATGCTCGACCAATTCGTCGTCGTCTACCTTGATGACATCCTCATCTTCTCCAGGTCCCTCGAGGAGCATGTCCAGCACGTGCGGCAGGTTCTCGAACGCCTCCTTCGTAACCGGCTGTTCGTCAAGGCTGAGAAATGCCTGTTCCATTCTGAGTCAGTGGACTACTTAGGTTTTATCGTGGAGGGAGGCAAGACTCGAGCTGATCCTCGCAAGATCAAAGCGGTGGTGGAATGGCCGGATCCTAAGTCACGTAAAGAACTGCAGAGCTTCCTCGGGTTCGCGAACTTTTACAGGAGGTTCGTCCGAAACTACAGCTCTGTAGCAGAACCCCTCACCCGTCTAACCTCCCCCTCTCAGCCGTTCGTCTGGTCCCCAGCTGCTCGCTCTGCATTTCTGTCGCTCAAGGAGAGGTTCAACAGTGCCCCCGTCCTACTCCATCCCGATCCCAAGAGGCAGTTCATAGTTGAGGTGGACGCTTCGGACACCGGATTGGGGGCTGTGCTCTCCCAACGATCAGAGGCCGACCAGAAGGTTCATCCTTGCGCGTTCTTCTCCCGCCGGTTCCTTCCCGCCGAGGAGAACTACGATGTTGGTAATCGGGAGCTTCTCGCTGTAGTGGCTGCACTTGAGGAATGGCGCCATTGGCTGGAGGGGGCAGAGCATCCATTTACCATCTGGACTGATCATAAGAACCTGACGTTCATCCGGGCAACCAAACGTCTCAATGGTCGGCAGGCACGGTGGGCCAGCTTCCTCAGTCGGTTCGACTTCACACTGACTTATCGTCCTGGCTCCCGCAACACCAAGGCAGATGCTCTGTCTCGTCAACACCTTAAGGAACCTGTAACGGTGGAACCAAGTCCCGTCCTCCCTGAGACCAAGGTCGTTGGCGTGGTGACCTGGGGCCTTGAAACGGTGGTCAAGCGCGCCTTGCGCTCCAGTCCAGCCCCGAGCAACGTGCCGCCTCGCCGACTGTTTGTTCCGGACTCAGTGAGGTCTCGGGTCCTCAAATGGGGCCACACCAGTCAGCTCGCTTGCCACCCTGGAGTCCACCGCACTTTCACTTTCATAGCTCGACGGTTCTGGTGGCCCACTATGAGGAGGGACGTCAAGGAGTTCGTCATGGCCTGCACCATCTGTGCCCGCAGCAAGGCCTCTCACCAGGCACCGGCTGGTCTGCTGCAGCCCCTTCCTATTCCCAGTCGGCCCTGGTCCCATGTGGCGTTGGATTTTGTCTCTGGACTTCCTCCGTCTCAGGGCAACACAGTGATCCTGACGGTGGTGGATCGCTTCAGCAAGGGTGTTCACCTGGTGGCTTTGCCTAAGCTTCCTTCTGCTTCAGAAACCGCTGACCTCCTGATGAGCCACGTCTTCCGTTTGCATGGACTTCCCAAGGACATTGTGTCAGACAGAGGGCCCCAGTTTGTTTCCCGTGTGTGGCGTGCTTTCTGCAAGGGGTTGGGCGCCTCGGTCAGCCTTTCGTCGGGATATCATCCGCAGACTAACGGACAGACTGAGAGGATGAACCAGAGTGTGGAATCTGCTCTCCGTTGCGTCGCTGCCAAGAAGCCAACCTCCTGGAGTCAGTTTCTCCCCTGGGTCGAGTATGCGGTCAACTCCCTGGTCAGCTCCGCCACCGGCCTCTCGCCCTTTGAGGCATCCCTGGGTTACCAGCCGCCCGTCTTCTCTGCACAGGAGTCCGAAGTGGAGGTTCCCTCCGTGCAGACTCATCTGGACCGCTGTCGTCGTGTCTGGGAGATCACCAGGGCTGCGCTGCTCCGTGCTACGGAACGTGCCAGACGAGGAGCTAACCGTCGCCGATCCACAGCACCAGCTTACCAACCCGGACAGAGAGTCTGGCTGTCCACCAAGGATCTCCCCCTTCAGTCCTCTGCCAAGAAGCTGAATCCCCGGTTCGTTGGACCCTTCGAGATCCAGGAAGTACCCAGTCCTGCAGTTGTGCGTCTTAAGCTCCCGGCCTCCATGAAGATCCATCCGGTTTTTCATGTGTCCCGAGTAAAGCCTGTCTCCGAGAGCCCCCTTATGCCTCCGGCCCCAGCTCCGCCTCCCCCTGAGATTGTGGATGGGCATCCACAGTGGAAGGTCCGTCGGCTGATGGACGTCCGACGCAGGGGACGGGGGTTCCAGTATTTGGTTGACTGGGAGGGCTATGGGGTGGAGGAACGAAGCTGGGTATCCCGCCAGCTCATCATGGACCCTGGTCTGCTCGCTGAGTTCTATCGCCGTCACCCTGACAAGCCTGGCAGGTCGCCTGGTGGCTCCCGTAGAGGGGGGGGGTACTGTTAGGGCTCGGTCTGTTGACCAACCTGGCAACCAGCAATGAGAGCGGGGGAGGGGCGCGTCTGAAACACCTGCAGCCTGCCTACTCGTTTACCACTCTAGTATAAGTTTGTTTGCTTTCCAGAACTCGTCGCGAGTTCGTCCTGAACAGTCCCGTGAGTAAATTCTTCGTCTCGAGTTTTGTGACATTTCTGTGTCTCCCGGTGGAGTACAGATTGTAGTATTCTCCGTGTTTTTGCTTGTTTGATTATTCCCTTGTGTCAGTTCTCCTTGAGAGCTTGTTCGGAGAAGAACTCTCTTTGTGTTTTCCCCATTGGATTTTCCCATCGTGATTTTCTAGTTGAGATCAAGTTTTTGATATTCTAATTTCTCCCCTCTCACCGTGGATCTTATTACTCGGTTGGACTTCTACCTTAAAGGAGCAGTTTGTGTTTTTTCCCCATTCGGACTTTAAAGGAGCAGTTTGTGTTTTTTCCCTTTCGGACTTTAAAGGAGCAGTTTACGTTTTTTCCCTTTCGGACTTTAAAGGAGCAGTTTACTTTTTTTCCTTTTCGGATTAAGGGGGCAGTTTACGTTTTCCCATTTTTAAGAAGCTATTCTCAAGTTCCGCCTGAAGCGCCTCCCCCTTCTGTCCAGGCCCGGCCGGCTCTCCTCTACGAGTCCTGCCAGGTTGGTGCTTTACTTTGTCTTGTGTTGTCGCTATTGGGATCGTTCTACAAACCTTAACAGCAATTTTTCTATGAAACCAATCATTGGTTTCGGTCATTGTGCCATTGCATTGTTTATAAGGGTGGGGATACCTGCTGTCAGCTTAGACTGAAGAGGTCACTTAGATGAGTGATGAAATGTTTCTCTCTCAATAAATGCTGTATTCAGATGAACTGATTCACCTTTCTGTGATTTTATTACCTGGACTATTGAGCATGCATGAAGACAGGTTGTGAAGTATTCAATTTAAAGAGAACTAACTGTATTTTAAGGCAAAAAGATGAGTTTTGAGTTTGGATTTAAAGGACTCAACAGACTCTGATTGTCTGATGGCAGCAGGCAGGTTATTCCACAAGAACGGGGCCAATAGGAAAAGGCCTTGCCACCAGCTGACTTCTTTTTAACTTTGGATACACGCATGAGTCTTGTATTTTGAGAGTGAAGAGTTCGAGATGGAATGTACGGTTTAAGGAGATCAGACAGGCAAGCCCATTTAGGATTTTATAAGTCAGGAGAAGCCTTGGGGCCAGAAGCCACCCCGTGGACCCACCACCCATGGGGATGAGCATTGGGGTAGGGTGCAATGCAGGCCAGGCAGCACGCAAAGGTAGGGACTGGGGTGTGCTGACTTCCAGCATCGCAGACTGGTCGAGGAGGACCAACTCAGAACTCGCTGGAGGGACTACATGTCCATTCTGGCCTGGGAACACCTTGGGGTGCCCCAAGAGGAGCTGGAGGGCGTTGCTGGGGGATAGGGACATCTGGAGTGCCCTACTTAGCTTGCTGCCTTGCGACCTGACCCCGGAGAAGATGAGAGAGAAGTAAGCAGAAGCACCTTGAAGTCTGATCTAACATGGATAGGGAACCAATGAAGGGAGGTGAGAATTGGTGTAATATGGTCAAATTTTCTAGTTTTAGTTAGGATTCTAGCTGCAGCATTCTGAGTCACCTGAAGACTTTTAGTACTAGCATGTGGTAGACCTGAAAACAACATTGCAGTAATCAAGTCTGGATAAAACAAATGCATGTGTTAGAGTCTCTACAACAGGAAAGACCCAATTTTAGCTATGCTACGAAAGAGAAAAAAAAGGCAGTCTCAGTGATTTCTTTAATGTGCTTATCAAAAGAAAGGCTGGGATCAAACACAACACCAAGATCTTTGACTACCACATTTTGTGAAATCATTATGGACTTTAGATACAAGGAGTCGTTTACTCTCTTCTGAGGGGGTCACATGAGGTTTTCACATATTTTTTTCATTATAGTCTTTCTGACCTCTGATCATATCTTACAGCAAAGGGTCATGCATAGTAATAATAATAATAATAATAATGATAATAATCCATCCATCCATTATCCAAACCGCTTATCCTGCTCTCAGGGTTGCAGGGTTGCTGGAGCCTATCACAGCAGTCATTGGGTGGCAGGCAGGGAGACACCCTGGACAGGCCACCAGGCCATCAAAGGGCCCACACACACACACACACACACACACACACACACACACACACACACACATTTATGGTGTTAATAATCAGGTTTAATTCACATTTTTGAATTTTCTTTTCACATATTAGACGGATGTCACTTTCATTTTGATGGTTTACACATTAATTTACCTTGAAGGCCATTGGCAGTTCAACGATATATAGGTCAACATAATCAAGCTGCAACACCTTCAGAGTTCACTCTAAAGCAGGATGCACCAATTCCGGTGGAAAATAATAATAATAATAATAATAATAGTAATAATCTTCATTTGTAAATGGGTTGGGTCTTCTTTTAGCCATTAACATCCCAGGGTCGCCTGCCTGCCACCCAGTGGCTGCTGGGATAAGCTCCAGCATCCCGTGACCCCAACTGGTATAAGCGGCTTGGATAATGGATGGATGGATGGAAAATAATAATAATAATAATAATATTTATATAGCATTTTCTAAAACAATGTTACAAGACCTATAATATCATCTGACATGGGCATGAGTAGGACAAGAATATTAGGCCATCAATGGTTTAGTTTTCAGTTATGAAGTATCTCTACGAGCTGTGCAGACATTGATGTTGGGTGTTCCAGCACACAAGTAAACAGGATAACTTAATGCAATGGGGTTCACTGAGAAGTATCCATCTCCATTTGCATAAAACGTATGGCCGTACTGTTATAAGTAACAGCAGCAAGTATACACAATACAGAATTCTATCTGGAATGGTTTGTCTATGACATCACAAAGAAATTACATTTATATGGTTCCATTACACAAACTGCCAACCAGCTAAGACAGACCTGCATATCACACAGACCAGGTATGGCCCATTCTGGACACAGCCCTGTAGCTTCATCCAACTCACTTCCAACTTGTCCTCTGGAGATGGACGTGGCCGATGACATCTGGCAGCTTATCAAGAATAAGGTTAGATGAGCTGGGAGAAAATATTGTTCAGTTTCTCACAGTAAAGAGAGACCCTCACTGTGGAAGGGCTGGGCTCCCACAGCCAAGGTAGACCTGAAACGGCACAGATAGATGGCTAGATAGAGATAGATAGATAGATAGATAGATAGATGGATATAGTATAGATGGATAGGGAGGGAGAGAGAGAGAGAGGGAAAACAAGGTTGAATTGAAGTATTCTTCATGATGATTGCTTTCATTGTATTTGATACTTGAATCACTGTATTGTTTCCCAAAAGAGTATCGCGTACTCTTATTACTTGTAGAAGTAAAGTCAGTTTAAAAGTCTGTTGTTGCAGTGTGTACTCGTTCTCAGCGAGCTTCTGCTCACACATGCATGTAATTTCAATGCCTGGTACTCGAGTTCCTCTTCGGTTTAACTAAAATAAAAGTGCAATCGCACAGCCTCTTTTTTAGTCCCCTGGGATGCATTTAAGTATTTGTTATATAGCTTCTCAATTTAGAGCATTTTGCTGAAAATATAATATTTTCTGGATCTCCTGTAGTTATTTGTGTTCAATAAGTGGCAATAGTTGAAGAAGCACGTTGTAGGCTATCACGTTTATTGTGCACACATCAGAACTTATTGTTGAAAGGTTTGAATAATAACTGTAATTATCATCATTGTGCTATCATAAATATAACACAATCTTTATTTTTATAGCACTTTTCAAAACTAATATCCAGTGTTTCACAGTGAATATGCATAACCAAGTGCAAAGAATTTATGTCACTAAGTGTATTACAAGAAATAAAATCAAACAATCAAAAAAGCATATAAAAAGAGTTAAAACAAGAAAATAGGTTACAACAGTGTAACAGAAGACACTTCATAAAAATGCTTTTTTACACGAGACCTAAGAGATGAAACTGATTTTGGCAGTCTGGGTTGGTCCACAGTATCTACTCAACAGCAGGGAAAACACTGTTCTGTTAAATTGCAGACTAACCTAGTGAGTTTCCTCCACCTTTTTTTTTTAATGTTAACCATATTGTTTTCCAGGTGGCCCCTGCATTGTGTGGCCCTGGCGTTACTCCTGTACCTCACTTTTGTGATGCCCACATGTTCCACCCTCTGTGTGTGATTGGCAAGCAAGTGGAGGGCTCTCTACCAATGAGAAAGGCCCGCACCCTGTTCCCTCTCAGACGCCTGCGGGATCTGCTGGACCCTCGAGCGGGCGCTCTAGAGGCTTACCTGCAAGTGAAGGAGGCTTCCCGCTGTGACTTCATCTACGAAGAATTTGTGAGCTGGGCGGGGCAGGTGAGAAACTATTATCTAACGATGCTAATCCCTGTTGATTGATATTTCTCAAGTCTTTCTCAAGCCAATGCCTCATTGTTTGTTCTCCTGTGAACACAGCAGACATTTCATCTATAAACAAGGTGATTTATAGTACCAATACTGGAAAAAAACCTATTTGAAAGTAACTGGGTACCCACTGTATTTTAAAAAGCCTTTCACAGGGTGTCTTAGACAAACGGCTTAATCAGTCAGATGTATATACCATGTAGGATCAGGCCTGATCATAATGTCCCAGGCAATGTCCCAACTTTGCTGCAAGTTTCCACGATCATACTGGTTGGCTCCTTCCCTTTCATGCATGCTAGCGCCTCCAATCTGTGACGCGGGCTCCTACCCCTGTATGCAGGTTGGCCCCTTTCCCATTATGCTGCATCCCCATCTTGTAATGCGGGCTGGCCCTGTTACACTGACCCCTCCCCCTTTATGCATGTTGGCTCAACCTGTCACAGGCTCTGCATATCTTTCCTGCTCTCTTCAGCCTGTGTTGTCTATCTGCCCTGTCCAATAAAGGCTAAAATGCCTTGGGTCCATGTAGAACTTCAAATGACACTCAGTGGAGCTCGATTTTCACATTTCCTCCTTCCTTATTTTGTGAATTGTCTGATTTTTCTCACAATTAAAAAGTCAAATTCCCTATTCCCCTGGGGTTCCACCACTGCACAACTCTGATGGTGGTTTGAGAGGGTCTAGATTACCAAGCATCCACCAAACATCCTTAAGTACAGATGGGGCCAGCTGACTACTTCTTTTTATTAGCTACCACTTTCAACCTGAGCCATGAACCTCAGTTTTGGGACACTTGGGTTTCGTGCTTCCTAAGTTTTTTTTTTCAAAGTTAGTTTAATTGAAACAGTTAAATTTAAACTGTTTGACCCTTAGTGAACTTCTACAGTTATTGGTTAAGAAATATGCACTTGGTGCACTTTTTTTTTTAAAGTATTTTTTTCCTTATTAATTGACAGATTAGGTGACTCATCTTTTTCTTCCAATAAGAAACAGTTTTTCTGTGATAATCCTGAATAAAGTGAAATGGGATGCTTAGAAGGTGTTCGGAGAAATTTGAGGCCATACCACGATGAGACCAAACCCTGTTTGGAGTCAAATCTTGATTTATTGTGAAAAGATCAGGAATTCTACAAACCTCAGCAAAATGTCAGACCGGTTCTCTTCAGCATTTTAAGTGAGTTCAGCATTTTTCCCCCTCTCAACTGGTAGGTGAGGATGCAAATTGGTCATCTGCGTAAAGAGATGGCTGTGTGCCCACTGGCACCACATAAACAGCTGACCCTGAGGGAGAACTTGCCGTGGCTGGACTCGGTGCGACGTCTGTATGTGGTAAGAGACAGAGGGCAGATGTGGATGGGGTGGCATTAGTCCTGGGGTCAGAGGAGCAGGCTTGTGATGAGAACATTGTACACTCAGATGTTTGCAGGAGGCCAGCATGTAATTGCTTGAACAAAACCCCTGGATGCTACAGCGGGAAGCTGTGTCCTCTTGCCAGTAGTAGAAAAACTTAAGATTTACTGAAGTTGGAAGTTTCTGGGAGTGATTATGGGGAATGATAAGGAAGAGACTTGAAACTTTCATGCCCAGCAAAACTTGCCAGGGCAAATAAAATCTCTAAATGAATACGCTAGCAGCTAAAGTTTTTCTAAAGCGCAAACACACTGAGGATAGGTACCCTATGATGTGCAAACCTATAAAACATGATACTTAGCAGTATGTTACTGCAATTAGTAGGTTATTACATTTAGTGTTAATTTCTTCATCTGATGTGTGTTAGATGCCAGTCAAAGATTCAGATTACTCACCAAGGACAACACCTCAAAGCTTGACCTTCAAAATCATTTAACTCGGGGCGTCCGGGTAGTGTAGCAGTCTATTCCGTTGCCTACCAACACGGGAATCGCCGGTTCGAATCCCTGTGTTACCTCCATCTTGGTCGGGTGTCCCTACAGACACAATTGGCCATATCTGTGGGTGGGAAGCCGGATGTGGATATGTGTCCTGGTCGCTGCATAGCGCCTACTCTGGTCGGTCAGGGCGCCTATTCAGGGGGGAGGGGGAACTGGGGGGAATAGCGTGATCCTCCCACGTGCTACGTCCCCCTGGTGAAACTCCTCACTGTCAGGTGAAAAGAAGCAGCTGGTGAGTGACGTCTCCACATGTATTGGAGGAGGCATGTGGTAGTCTGCAGCCCCCCCTGGATCAGCAGAGGGGGTGGAGCAGTGACCGGGACGGCTCGGAAAATAGGGTAATTGACCGAGTACAATTCAGGAGAGAAAGTCGGGGGGGGGGTGGATCATTTAACTCCTAATGTATTCCCTGGTTTGCTTCACTATTTTGTGTGTATTGTCATTCGACTGATGTCAGGTAAGTCAGACTTACTGCAGTTCAGAGGCACGCCTGTGTGTGATGGACACAGATTGTAAGACGGAGCTGTGGCTGGGACCAAACACGCCACTTGCTTTCTCCTGCATCAGGCTATCTGTCTCTCCGTCGGGCCGTGTGGAGGTGTGTGACAGCTGCGAGGGCAAAGACCTCCACCCCAGAGCCACATGGGCACCTTATGGCTCCCCGGAGCACGCTCGTCTGCTGGCGGGCACACGCTCTGGTCAACCCAAGGAGATGGGGTTGCTCTCCAAGCTGGGTGAGTGCACATTTACACACACACACACACACACACACACACACACACACACACACACACACACACACACACACACACACACACACACTCTCTCTCTCTCTCTCTCTCTCTCTCTCTCTCTCTCCGTGCGGGGGGGTGGGGTGGTGGTAGGGCCAAAAGCATAGCATATTGATTTTCCAAAAGGCTGGCAGAGAAGTTGATGATGGAAGGCTGCTGTTTTTCTATACTTGTGAAAAACCCTCATTGACTACATTCATTCCCCAAACCCCTCACTCCTTACCATAGATATAACCTAATCCTAGTTCTAATTTAAACCCTAAACCAAAGCCCTAAACCAAAAATCAGCCTCGTAGTCAAGACCACCCTAAGTGAAACCAAGTCCACCCAGAGTCTTGAAGGGTGACGAAGTCCAAGTCAAGTCCAAGACGACAAGTCCAACTCAAGACCAATAGGGCAAAATTTATCTGATTGAAATGTTTCTTTAGGCTTTTTTCCCCCATTGTGGAAAGAATGTTTCAAATTTGCAGTGTTTCAGAGGTCTAGATTAATGATAATAAAAAAGAAACAAATTATATTGCCCTTTATTGATCTCCTAAGGGGAAGTCTGATGTTAATTTCAAACATGAAGAAAAAAAATCATGTAAAATCTTGTACTTTCCTGGTCTTGTAAAATTATCATGAGTCTGCACTGTGCGTGACCTAGTCAAGTCTGAGTCATTATGCTGTGAAGTCCAAGACGAGACCGAGACGCTCGAAATTTAGACTTGAGATCGAGTACATACTGGAGTACCATGACCCCAAATAAAATATTCTCTTGATAAAATGAAGACCGGCCAAAGTGCCCTCACTTTCAAAAAAATATGTCGTCACTGTTATCATTAAAAACTCAAAATGGTCCTCAGAAATATAGCTGAACAAGAACACACACACACACACACACACACACACACACACACACACACACACACACACACACACACACACACACACACACACACACACACACACTCATTAAAGTGTGGTTAGGTGCCAGAGTTTCAGAGAGAGGAATGCATATTATGCTTATATACTTATATATGCTCTCTCATATATTTCCAGCTTGGTTCAAATGTGCTCTTATGTGCAAACAGGGAGGACCTGCAGCAGCAGCCCAGGTCTGGAAACACTAATTTGTCATGACCTGCTCATAAGATCAAACGCTGTTCCTTCTCTTTTCTCGATCCAAACCTTTAGCGTTCAGAATCTCCCACCCAACACTTCTGCTGTGTCGCCCGGACTCCCACAGCCAGGAGCTGCACAGCACCGCCACGGAGCAGCAGGAGATCTCCACCGAGCCCCTCCTGCCCATAGACGAGGATGACAGCCAGGGGGGTGACTATGGTTCGGCAGAGGGCAGATGAGGAGTGTGGGTGACAAATTGAAGAAATTATAGGTTGAGCAGCAGGTGAAGAGATGGGGAATTCAGGGGGAGGGGAAAAGAAGAGAAACAGGCTTTAAAAGACTGTAATGCAGAGACGAAAATCACACTCTGAGAGGAGCTGCCATTGCCTTTACTGATGCTAAATAAAACCATTTGATGATGTAGTATATCAAGAAGCATGTGTATTGACCTATGGACACTACAGAGGCTCTGTGAAGACCTCACACAGGCCAATATATCCAGGTTGTTTACAAATCTTTGCGTCCGGGTGGCGTGGCAGTCTATTTCATTGC
This sequence comes from Lampris incognitus, assembly GCF_029633865.1. Classification (NCBI taxonomy): domain Eukaryota; kingdom Metazoa; phylum Chordata; class Actinopteri; order Lampriformes; family Lampridae; genus Lampris; species Lampris incognitus. The sequence continues at coordinate 34,125,747 of NC_079221.1, read as the reverse complement.
CTACCAACATGGGGATCGCCGGTTTGAATCCTCGTGTTACCTCCAGCTTGGTCGGGCGTCCCTACAGACACAACTGGCCGTGTCTGCGGGTGGAAAGCTAGATGTGGGTATGTGTCCTGGTCGCTGCACTAGCGCCTCCTCTGGTCGGTTGGGGCTCCTGTTGAGGGGGCAGGGGGAACTGGAGGGGAATAGCGTGATCCTCCCACACGCTGCGTCCCCCTGGTGAAACTCCTCACTGTCAAGTGAAAAGAAGCGGCTGGTGACTCCACATGTATCGGAGGAGGCATGTGGTAGTCTGCAGCCCTCCCCAGCTCAGCAGAAGGGGTGCAGCAATGACCGGGACGGCTCGGAAGCGTCGGGTAATTAGCCAAGTACAATTAGGGAGAAAAAAAAAGAATGAAAATCTCTCAGGGAGTCAATCAAGGTTGCATCTACTTTATGGTACGGCCACCCCATTTTTAAGTAAAAGAAGATGCCAATTTTGTCTTAGTGGCCAGATTACAACAATAAGCTCTTCATAATAACCTTAATGGTCTCAGATAAGAAATCCTGTAGTTCTTAAAAGAGACCTTACAATGACAGGACAGATGTTTCTTCGCAGATCTTCCAGCAGAGAGCTGTCTGCAAAGGCCATGAACCACCGTACAGTAATGAGGGGCATATTCTAAATTCCCCGACTTCACACTGGATTCTTATGGTATCATATGCAATGGGATTTGCACTGATTGACCAAATTGTCTTTTCATCCTCTTGACTGCATATTGACACAAGATTCACTTGTAAAGCATAATTGTAAGAACAATTTGAGCATCCCCCCCACCTCAAAAAAAAATATCACAGGCCTCTTTTTGACTGCCCTAGAAATGTATGCTCATACCAGCGGAGTGAACAAAACAAATGTTACTCACTGGCAGTGTTGTCGTCGTTGACTGTGATGCAGCAGGACTTGCTCCCCTTTGTCATCCATGTGCGAATGACATTCAGTCACCTGGCGCGACAGGAAGTGATGCAGGTGATGATGAAGATGATGAAAGGGGGGAAGATGAGGGGCGAGTTGGAACAAAAGTGACTCAGCTGCCACCATCTCCACACCTACATCAGCACAGAGAGCGGGAGGAGAGGATGGGAAGGACAAAAAGAGGATGGAGGAAGAAGGGAGAGCTCTATGGTGGGTAGGACATCAAAGGCGGGTCATAAATCCCCCCCCCCCTTCACACCAACACTGGGGTGAAAATGCTGGGTGGTGGGTCTCCTGGCTTTCATTTGCTAAATTTACCGATGGTGTGTGAAACTCCCAACGCAGCCTCGGGTTGGATTTTGTTATCCGCCCTCATCCTCTCCAGTTGGGGAGCACGGCCTGCGGCGCTTACCCAGCACGGATAAGGGACTGCACTCCTTTGATGTGCTCGGTGACCATCCTGAACGGCACGGTGGCGTTTGTACGGATTAACGGAGATCAGACAACACCGTGCTGTTCCTCTCTCATCTTGCTCAGGGTCATATCTGACCCACTTCAAATAGGGGGGGTGGGGTCAGCTGTCATTGCACCTGGAGAGTCCAAACATGCTCATCTATAGCACTCTGTCTAGCACGCTCCAACATAGCGTTCATGGTTGAGGGTTTGGCTCAGATTAGCTGCTCTTCTGCCTGCCGTCGTTTATCTAGATTTAAGTGCCGTCATTATGCAGATGACAAGGAGCATATGCTGCCTATACCTCAAGGGATCCCTTCCATTTTCAAATGTGGCCCTGTTTCATTAATAAACATGCTAATTACTCCTACGCCACTTGGAAAGCATAATTACACTTTACCGATTTAAAATACTGCTAATGGTTTTTGGCAATTTAGGTCCCTATGTAATAAGACTTCCTGTATTATTATTGGGAGTGACCAGTGTCAGTGCTTTAGGAAAACTTGCTCAACAGCAAGGAGAGCATCTTCTGCCCTTTTTTTCCCGAGAAAATTTTCTTTATACAGTATGTTGGGAGCCATGAAAATGAATTTGCCATCAGTGGTAAACTAGACCCTCTGATATGATCCTCTGGGCCCTGGAAGGCCTATCGGGAGCAACGTGATGCTACATGAGCTGATGGTAGCTTCAGAAACTCAAGGCGGGATTTGCGGCCTCTACAGTGGCACTGCTGGTCTGTACAAATCAATTCATAATCTGCAGGAAACATTTAACAGTAAAACGCTGTGCACTACTTCCTCCATTCAACCCAAGGAGGTTTTTTTTTTAACCATGTTTGCGAAAACAGTGATGAGCATGATGTATTTTCAGCAACCTTGGATTTGCCTCTGGTATCGAGTGATGCCAAACGTGGCTGGTAAATCCCTACGGCTCCGTACTTTCAACTAATAACCATTCAGCGGGGGGAGCAAACGGAATTACATTTTTCTACCTTCACACCCGTACTCTACCTCTAATTTCAGCACCGCTTCGCATCTCCGGAGCAACAGCTGAAAGAAGAAGAAAAGATCACGCCAGCACACCTTGTGTGAAGAGATGAGTAAAAGATGGAGGGTCGGGTATGGCTGATGGCTGATACAGAAGGTCTCTTAGCGAGACAGAGAACCGCAGCGTCAGCGTCCTTGATGTCGTGCACCCGTCAGGGCGAGCGGAGCGTTTGTTCTGACGCAAACGCACATGACAAAACCACAAAAAGAGGCCACGACAAAAGCAGTATTGCTAAGTAAAACATTTATAAATTAATAAAAACATTCCCTTTTTAGTGTTTCTTACATTTTCCCACATTGTATTTTTCTCTTTTTTTTTAATGATTTTAAAATATAGAAAAATATTTCTGACGACATTCATTCAGTCCGGTTGGTTAATTCGGCTTCCCCTGCACTTCTTAAATCCATTGGTTTGTACATTATTTACATTTATTACTCAGTCCATCTCTTCTTTCAGCATCAGCCGAGGACACAGAGCATGTGTTGCATAGATTCCAAGGAGGAAAAAAAAAAGAGAAATCTCCGGTGGAGTGGATTAAGCTTTTCAAAGCAAAAGAGACGTGAGAAGAGGAGGCATAAATTACATAACAAAAATCACAAATCAACACCTGAAAAAAAAATCAAAAAAAATCTTAAAATGGCACAAACTTAACATGTAGAATCAAACAGAAATCAAGACAAATCGTCACAACAAACTGTCACCGAGCACGTCAGAGGAATAACCAGACGGTAGCTCTCGCTGTGCTGCAGGTTAAAGTCATTTGGATAGAGAACGTTAAGACAGCAATCAGCTTTACAACTGGATGAACAGCACTCAAACGTTAAGTCTTCAGGAAGCGTGAGGGGAAGACATCCCTCATCTGAGATCACTTGTAACTCCTGAATTTTCTCAATTCTTTTTTCATGCAAATGACTATTGTTATGCTTTCGATAAACCATGTTGCTTGGCTCCGTCTGGGTTTCGCCTTCATTAAGAGATGCCACGCCCAAAACCAAATCTCATCTTCCTCACATGCAGTCTGTGAAGCTGGTTTTTAGACAGTACTGGACAATCGCCTTATCCAATTTCTGCAATGGTGGAAATCTGTCTGAGGCATTACCTTTGTATGAAGAGGCTTCAAAGCAACATTAATATGATCTGAAAGACAATGAGGGGACTCATTTCAGTTGCTAAACCAAGGATAAGCTGATCCTCATAATGGAAAAACTTTGGAAAAACTAAACTGAATTACATTGTTATTCATCTTTTCTATGCAAGTCATTTTTCAGGGTTATGATCTACGGTGAGGTTCTCTCGCAGGCTTACAATATTCACACTGCAATACTACTGATGTGAGTGATGTTGAAATCCCAGAGATTCCTGTCAAAACTGAAAATTTTCAGTCATGACAGGTCAGCATGTTTCCTCCAATTACACATGGCGTGCTTTATTCAGATCTTAGACCGCCACTGACGCCTTGGATTAACCATACAGTTTGCATGATGCCTACTTTCATTGAGCTGTATTTGTCGGTAGAACCTAATGATGCCCTCATAATATCACACAGATTAATGTTGCCGAGATAATGCCAAGGACCAATATCAAATTTCCTCCAGCGCTGTGTGGACAAAACATGGTGCCTAGTTATTGACCCCGCATGCATCTCAACTTAGTGGCTGAGCCGTCTCTCGATTCTTTAACATATACTGATCATTTTGAATCCACAACTTTGTAGATATTTTGGCGCCATCTTTGATTCGCACTTAATCTTTGAACATCATAAAAGATGGTTCAGGCAGATTTTTAAATCAGCCTAGCGTTTCTTTTAACAACATTGACACATGTACATACTTTTTCTTAACTATCTGTACATCTCTATTCTCAAATCTAAATCATTAAGAGCATGGTACAGCTTCAGATTGTGCAGAATTCTGCTGCAAGGTTAGTGATGCAGTGCTTAGGCTTATTTTATCATCTTTACTGGTTGCCTCTTGGCTTTGGAATTGACTTGAACATTTAACAGAGTTTTTCAGGCCATGCTATGCCTAGCACCAAGCCCCAGCTTAGATCTCGCAGTGGCTCGAGAGTCGGAGTGAAGCCAGAGACCCTCCAGCAAAATGTTCCTGGCAATTCCATAGATTTGAGCTGAAGTCCAAAGACTGGGCCATGGACGTCTGAGTCCATAGACGTGGGAAAGACTAGAGCTGATAAAACATACGTAGTATCTCTTGGGTTTTTTTATGTGCTGCATTTGTCAATCCCTTTTTAATTGGTTTCTTGAGGTATGGATTTTTTACTGTTTACCCTTTTGGATTTCCCCCCCCCAATATTTTACAACTTTGCAACACTATTTTAAAGCAATATATAATCAAGCCGTGTTTAAGTAGGCCTATGTATATTTGGATCCAACTTTTCATTCACAATCTATGATTATTTTTTATAAATTGCATCACTTGTTAGCACATCCTCAGGGTTTTCTTCATCCTTGTAATGGTCTCTGGTGCCCATGAAACAAATCAGTCACACATACCAGACGATATATCACTGAGAAACAATATAAAGGCTGAAGTATCAAACGACTGGTTAAAATGCCTGGCTGTATTCTCAACAAGATAACCGCGCTGTGACTTTATTCTTCAGCATATGATCGTCATTTTTCAATAACCTTCAAATGCTGTTGACCCCCCCCCCCTAAAACAAAAGGTACTGCTGAAAGCATCAGTGGATTGAGACTTTTCTTTAAAACGGTCAGACATCGTGTAACATGGGAACCGAGAGAACACAGCAAGGCTATCCGTTTCCATTTTCTCACTAGGCAGAATCGAGCCATGAGAGAGGTGAGTCTGCTACTGAACAGATGACAGTGTGGATGGAAAGATGGATGGACTTTTAGTGCTGGGGCAAAAAAAAAAAAAAACTTTTCTCCATCTTTAATTAGTCGGTAGTTGTGATTTAAAGCAAACCACATGCTCACATAGTGTCACTGGGGGCCTGATAGCAATCCACTTATTACATGTTATTTATCTAAAACAATAAAAGAGTTTTCTTTTCTCTAGAAGTACTGACTTATTTCTTTAAAAATTGAATTAGCATATATATGTTATGGTGGGGAGAAACCAGAGAGGATTTTATCTAAAAAGCAAATCGTTCCATATCACAAAAGGAGACTCCTTACAAAAATGAGTAACTACAGTAACAAAACAAGGATAGAAGAGCAGAGGACCATGGCTATGGCTTTTCTGAGAAACTGACAAAGCGTGACATCTATCAGAAAAATGTGATGGCATATCTAATTTCCGCTTCAAAAATTAGATTGTGTCGGGTGGCCGGCCGGCAGTGGTTGGCGCCGCTGAAAGAAAACAGAGTGGCTAGTATGTGCAAAAGTGGAATCCCTTCAGAGAGGCTGGGTCATCGATGGACTTTCACATGCAGTCACACAACACATGCACAACCAGCACACATCAATTTAAAAACTTAAAATGGTTTCTTGTTTAGAAAAAAATTAAAGTGATTATAGTGTTTTGGCAACAAAAAAAAACAACAAAAAAAACCCCCTCCAAAACAGTATAGGTGCAATTTCCCTTAACTTTAAAAACAAATGGTATAAAGTAGGGGTGGGACGATACTGGATCGAATTCCGAATCGTTCGATATGGCCGTCACGGTTCGAGACCCTCCCCATTTCGCGAGAGCATGTTATTAACACTAGAACGACCGGGATTTCACTCCTACCTAATGACTGCCGGTTTTTAAACTCTACATTCTGTCAAGGTAAATACCCAGTTGAGATATATTAATGCATTACATATGTTAGTATACCTGTTAGGAAGCGACTGACACCAAAATGAACATTTTAATGACTATAATACCATAGCGAATTCAGAGGGCAGCCGGGAACCGCCGCAGCCGAGACGCGAACCCGGGTCTCCCGCACCACGGACGACTAAAGGGTCCGACCCATTAGCCAACGGGCTAGCGAGTCGACACATCCGTGATCGTTACAATACTATTTTTTCAAACAATTTGAAATCGCTGCTGTCCAACGCCTGTAAATACTGCGACGCCTCGGTGGTAGTCACAGTGTGTCTGAAATGGCGTTTGTAACTAGACATGTTGGAAATAATACCTGAAAAACAAAACGGAAAACGCATATTGTTAATCTAACAAACATAAAACATGAAATATAAACAAAGAACTGAACGTTGCGAAGGAAATGATGCGAACAACACACGTACGTCATAGTGACATGACGCGCACAATGACACAAATTACGCACGATCATTTTGACTGGTCATGGTTGTTTTAGGTAGATCTTATCATAACTTTTTTTTGTGCAATTGATTTAAAACTCATTTTAATGCAAATGTATGCAATTTTAGGAGCATTCAGTGGGCGGCAGGTCTGTATCTTTTCCCCCCCCACAAAGTTATTAAACTTTGAAAATCCAAAACGATCAAAATGACCTTGGTCGTTCTACTAGTTTTTAAAGTTCAAAGTAAAGCAATTGTGAAAAGATGGCACACAATTTTGTTAGAACTTTTGTACTTGCATTACGTTCGAATACGTGCCTTGATAATGCCAAATTGTTGGGCTAATTCTTAAAATAAACGAAAAATAGAGAACTGCAATGGTGTTTCATCTCTTGCTTACCAAGGCGTCCACTGTATCGTATGGAATCGAAATTGTGAGCCCGGAATTGTGAGACGTATCGAACCGTGAGATCTGTGAATCATCCCACCCCTAGTATAAAGTATCCACCAAGAGCAACCCTGGCATGGCCAGGTGATACTGACACCAGTACGTCCTCAAGACACATGACTGACACTTGGTACCTAAGAGCGAAACAGCAGCAACAGCTGTTCCCCCAACTGACATTTGATATTAGTGTTACGGAGACATAGCAGCATGGTTAAGTAACAAGATGAATGCCTCGTCCGCCTCAACCATCGATTTGGTCTTTGAGACAAAACCTTGAAGCCGGATAAAATGAGAGTGGGGCTAATTGAAATGGTAAACGCTATTTAAATGCTCCCTTTCAAGCTCACTGGCTGGAGACAAACATCAACTTCAAAAATAATAACAACAAAAATAACCGAACGCCTCAAGAGATTTCTTTCCAAAGTGTCGATTCCGAGAGAATGCGTTGCTTTTTGTTCCAATATGAACTATAAACATTCAATCCTACTTCAGATCTCAGACTCCGAGTACTTTCCACAGCGGGTTGATAAAACAATTATGGACTGTGAGAGCAAATCCACACTCTCTTCTATGGCAACTGGTGCATGGCTTAGTAGCCGAGTAAAGAGTTGGCATCAACTCTTGGGAGTCATTCGTTTTTACAAAGGAAAAAAAAAATCATCCACACATCTGTAATAAAACCACACAGACAAGCTGAGGACCACCTGCTCCCAATATGTCACTGATATGTCTAGAAAATGGTCCACTTACAAAAGAAAAACGTGTGTATTAAAACAAAACACAGAGATGATATAAAATCAAAAGCTGAATTACCCAAAAGGTTTTTTTCCCCCCCAGTGCATATTGAGGTGGTTACCGACTCTGGGGGAGGCGGGGGCGAAGGTGAATGCATTTCTGAATCACCTTCAGCCTTTCTCTCTTATCTTCTATTTTCCAGTTGTCCCCTCCATTCAGTGACAACCAGTCTTTCCAACAAATGAGGTGATGCATTTTGAAAACTGAAAAAAAAGAAAGACCACTTGAGATGTTCCGAGGTTACTGGTCAAACCCAGTGCTTCCTCTTTCAACCGTGCTGCTTCTCATCTGGTTAGTCCATGATGGAGGACAGACGGCTCTGTCCATGGCTGAGGTGATGTCGTGTAAAAGCGCCTGACCTACAGAGATGATCAAAGCTGATTGGGTACATCCAGAAAGAGTTGATTGAATAGATTATATTGTCAGTGCTCTTTTCTGCCAAAAACAAAAGGAGAAAGGATTTTTGGTCTTTTTTTTTAGATTTCCTAAAGGGAAAACCCTTCTATTTCACTGTGCCTGAAATATCTCCTGCAAGCACTCAATTTGAGTTTAAATAAAGAGTGCAGACTAGCACCAAGTATGTGCACCTATTTCTCTTAACTGTGGCTTTATTGTGCCACACTATACTATGGCATGGTATGTGTATTTACACGCTCCCAAATCTACAGCATCTATAGGGATTTTCTATGTATAATATATTTATATATACATAAATACTACATACATGATATGCAGAGTATCATACGGTTTTACGGGTAGGATGCAGAACTCCTTGTGTAGATATCCCAATCTTATTATGGAAAGTTCCAATGTTTTCAACTATTCCTATGGTTTCTATGGCAGCTATTCATCTGATCTGACATCCAGTCTCAGTGCTCTAGTCTGCCCTCAGGTGGGGGGGATGATATCTGTGCAAGTTTCCAGGTCAGTTAGAGCCAGCACTGTAATTCCTGCCCACTTGTGCTTAAGCAACTCTTGGCGGCCACACAAATGGGCTACAATGGAGGCTAAGAATTAGTGTTAGGAGTCTAGCTTTTACTCTCTACTCCTCTGCCCCCTGGCTCTGGGGGAAAGGGAGGCTGACGGCGTGCTCTTGGGCCAGGGCGGCCAGCTCCTTTAGGAATTCGCAGAAGATGACTGCACAGTAAACAGCATTCTTAATCCGCAGTGCCTCCGCCTGCTTCTCCAGCCCCATGACTCCGCCCCCGCTGCCAGGGCCACCCCGGAACAGAGCACTGTGCAGTGACTGGCCGCCATCCCGAACATGTGCCAAGGCCAGCTGAGCGGCATGGCGTGCCCGCGTGGGGCTGTTGGTGTGCCGCAGGATCAAGTCGCCCAGGGATGGCTTGCGGCTCTTCACTGGAACAAAGAAGACAGAACTTTGTAAGTCCCTTGGGCTGCTTGCAAGGACACGCAACACAGCGAGTGGGAATGGTAAAGTGGTGGTTAGAATAGCTTCAGGTACAAAAATATTAAACCGTGACAAAGCTGATGTCTCATTTCCAACCTGTTTTTCAGACTTTAATTCACTCATCCAAGCACAGAAAGGCTCCATCCTAACATATGAGGGAAAGGAATGTGATTGGGTCCCCTGTGTGTGAAACGACTGACTATCCTTGCCAGGATATGATCAGCAAGCAGTCCTGGTCCGGCTGCCAGACTCTAATGACCAGATATCAGTAGCATATGACAGCTATCCTCTCTCCATTCCCAGCCATATCGCTTAGCTGCCAAGGCCCATACTCCCTCATTACTAAACCCAGCAGGCACAGATGGCCCGATTTCCCCAAATCAACTCAAATGGAGTTCTGGCAGTGCTACTCATTCCCTCCACCTCTCTCACGCGCACAGCTGGCTCCTCTGCTGTGCACGTTCGCATGTTTATCTTCTCGTGTCAATTTCACATGCACATCTACATGCAGGTTCCTCTGTTTCTGTGCTCACCCAGTGAGTCGGACCGTCGCAGAGGAGGGACAGCCACAGGTGAGTCACTCCAGTCCACTTTGCCCCGGGCCGCCAGGTAACGCTGGGCTTTCCGCAGCATGGCAGGGAAGTCTTCGTGCGAGGCCGCAAACGCCTCGATGCGGTTCTTAACAGAACCCAAGACCTGAGGCAGGTAAGAGGGCAAAGATTTGAGATCTAATATATCTTTCATCTCATTCAGTCCAGCAAATATCAATATTCTTCACCTTTCATATTACATAGACGATTACTACCTAAAAGTGAGTCAGGGGATAACAGACTGAAACAATACAGAGAGACAGATAGGTTATGTTACAGACAGATTATACTGGCTATTACAGATTTTACTGGCTATTAGATTGTACACACTACAGACTCATGTGAAAGGGAGTGTTTACAAAAGAAGACAAGTATAGGAAGTTTATCAGCTTTGTGTGCCTAAGGGGCATGGTATGGGGTCTCGTGTTGGATCACCCATAAAAACGTACAATATGAACCTGTGAGTAAAAGACAGAGAGACAGCTTTCTACTATACCACCAGATGAGGGCAACTGAGCATATATACTTCCCCTACTGACATTGTGAAAAGAGATACAGTCGAAAAGATGCAATTTGTTTTTTTGTTAAAACGATAAAAGTGTTGGAAATTGACAAGTTTGACTTCACCTACCCCCCCCCCTCCCCATTTTTCACCCCAATTGCACCTGGCCAATCACCCCACTCTCTGAGCCGTCCCGGTCACTGCTCCCCCCCCTCTGCCGATCCAGGGAGGGCTGCAGACTAACACATGCCTCCGCTGATACATATGGAGCCGCCAGCCGCTTCTTTTCACCTAACAGTGAGGCGCTTCACCAGGTGGACATAGCGCATGGGAGGATCACGCTATTCCCCCTCCCCCCCAAACAGGTGCCCTGACCGACCAGAGGAGGTGCTAGTGCAGCGACCAGGACAAATACCCACATCCGGCTTCCCACCCGCAGAAATGGCCAATTGTGTCTGTAGGGACGCCTGACCAAGCCGGAGGTAACAAGAGGATTCGAACCAGCATTCCCTGTTGACTTCACCTATCTTAACTTGTAATTGGGGAGGGAGAACTCAAAGTGACACATGGATAGCTCTGAGCCCACACAGTTGTTTAATACTGTGGTCTAAACTCATAGCATTTGAGGCACCATAATAACATTACAGCACCCCTGCTACAGAGCATATGAATGGTCTCATATACCTTAAAGGGATACCTTGACATTTGAATTTTATTGTTATTGTTTTTCCTTACCAGTTACACAGACATATTCTGAGCTATTTTTTAACATCTATCATAATAGGTAGCTGAAGATAAAGCTGAACCCACTTAAGTCAAATCCTGATAACTGGAACACCTTGACGACTTGAAGTTTTTTTTTTTTAATGTTTCAACAAAACTTGTATATTTTCACACTAATCCAACCTCGGATAAATCGAGGTCGGATTAGTTGAGAACCCCCCTAAATAGATCACTCTCGTCAGTCCAAAGCTGTGTTTCAATATTGTTTAACGTAGATTTAGTGATGTGCAGGTTCACTCAAAGTTTACAAATCAATCACGGGGAACATACCCACGACTTGTTCATGGCAGGTATTTGTCTGAAATGAGATTTATTTATAAACCAGTCAAATTAAGGGCAGATGTGAAATGTTTGGAAAATGGAATGACCTAGAAATAAGAGAGCTCTGCTCACTCTGTGCTGAGGATGAAATCAATAGTCGGCTATGCGGTACGGTTACATGAACAATCAAAAGAACAGAAATAATAGATAAATAAATAAAAATGTCTGTTACAGATGCTGTGGTTTACAATATAAAAAGCCACCCTACATGGAGCGGGGAACGAGATGGTGCTGTCATGTCATGTGTGAACAAAAAGCTATGTGTAAATCTTACAGATAGAAGCTGTATATGTGAACAGGGGGTCACTAGTGGTGCTAGAAAAAAAACAAAACAAAACAAAACAAAATGATAGATTAAAAGAACAATATCTTATGCAAAAAACCGACTTGGCGATGAGAAATGGCCATTGACACATGACGTCACGTATTACACATTTCTTATTTTCAAAAAAATAACAGTGGCTTAATAAGCCATAGTAAAATAATGGGGTTCATGTTTGACATTTATTAAAAAAAAAACATTTGTAATTTTTTTTAAACACAACCTGTCGGGTAACTCGCTGCCCTACCTCATGAAATATCAAATGTGAACTTTTTAACTACCTAAGTTCACTCGAGGTCCTGTTAAGACTATTTTTTTCCCTCCTCCAGTGGGACCGACTTAAGCAGGTTCAACAGTACATGTCTGGTAGCAAGCTAAAGAAACCACTGGGTTCGTTGAGGAATGCTGACAATGTCAGCAATCTGTTTTTCAAGTTATCAAAAGCGTAGATACAGAAACTCTTCATCTGAACCAAGCACCCAGTGAAAAGGCAGAGAGAATGAAAGTTTGAAATGTCAACGTTCCCCTTCGTCGGTTATTTCAAGAGGTGCCCGGCCTACCTGGATCAGTGACTTGACGCTGGGTTGGAAGACCATGTTGGTGTTGAGGAGGAAGGAGCGCAGCAGAGGCTGAGGGTAGCATGCCAGCTGGGCCACAATGCCTGTCAGCAGGACGTTGACATACAGGGAGTTCTGGAGCATGTTCTCTAGCTTAGCAAACAGAACTACCATGAACGGACCTGTGGATGGATGGATGATTGACAGGGAGGAAAAAGAGGATGTGGGAGTGACAGAGATACAATGAGAGAGATACAAAGATAAAAGTGAGTTACAGCAGAACAGAAGTGGAGAATATGGCTCCCCATTACAAGTACAACAAAACAAGCATGAGGAGCACTCAAGCAAGCACAAATAACTTTGGAAACAGAAGGCGAGCTCAAACAAAAGAGAAAGCATTTTAAGGAGCAACCCCCAACTTCCTCCGTGAGTGGTCCATAATATGTGTATGAATGTGCAGTTATTTAGACATTACTATTCGGCACAAAAACGCGAAGGACACTTCAAAATACATCTTGTCTGAAGATACCCAAATTAAAGTATCAAATGAAGGTTGCGGCTCGGCTGTGGTCTCATTTATTAGAGTAATCACAACATAATATCAATACTAATTTAGTGTAATATTGGCAGGGAATTCATATAAAACAGATTACTATATGAATGAGTCTTACCTATGTAAGGTTGAGACGCAGGCTGACCCAGGGGTCTGGCAGGACTAGAGAGCCCCATGACAGAGCTCTCTGCCTTGGCCTTGGTGCTGACTCTCGTGCCTGCCAGCTCACTGTCCAGGGGTGAAGATGGTGTAGGCTCATCGACCTGCCTCGCAGCTGAAGGGGGGACTCCAGCTGTCTCCTCCGGCTGGCGAGCTGCTCGACTCCGCTCCCTCATCCTATCCTCCAGTTCTCTCAGTTCCTGGGTGAAGGCCTCGATGCTGATGCCCTGGCCGTTGGAATCTCCAGAGAGCTGGTGGTCTCCCGGTGCCTGCTCCAGGAGCTCCTCGATAAGCCTCTCAACGGACTGCAGCCCTTGGTCTTTGAGGTTGGTGTCTGGGAGGCTGGATGGCACGCTGCAACGCTGTGAGCCATCGCTGCTTGGCATGCTGATGTCAGATAATGGCAGGCTGCAGTGGCTCAGATTATGAATCTGTTTGGGACAGAGAGGTTTTTCGTCGCTGATGTCACCATTATCATCGTTGTGCATAGGCTGAGGGGGATCGTTTTGGTTTGAATTTTCATCCAGATGGTGTTGCTCCCCAAGTTCTCTCTTCACCTTCTTCACCTCCATGCCTCTGTCCTGACTGTCGGAGCAGCTATCCCCCTGCCCCGTCATTCCATTGAGCATGGCCTGATGGGTAACCGTGAACGCAGAGGCGGGGAGATGAGGCACCGAGGAAGATGGGGTGTTGGAGGCTGACAGAGAGGTGGAGAAAGATGAAGAGGGGGCGGGGAGGAGAGGAGGCATGGGTTTTGGAGGCAGCTCCTCCCTCTGCAGGCTGCGCTTCTTGGAGCGTGGCGTGAGGCTGATACAGTTGTTCTTACCAATGGTGACGTCCCATTCCCCACTGTCCCGCTCTGAGCTGCTCCATTCAGAGCGAGCTGCTGCCACGATGGCTGCCCTCTGCTGCCCTGGAGGGCTATTACTGCTTCCGCTGTGCTGAAAAGAGAAGTGCTCAGGGAACACGGTCAGGGAAGGGTTGGAGGTGGGGGGTGGCGGGGGAGAAGGGGCCATGTTCGGGGAGGGGTTCTCTCCATCGTAGGGGGCTGACCAGTTTTGGCAGGCCCAGGAGCAGAGCTCAATGCCCCGCCGGGCGTCGTGGAGGTACTCCAGGTAACCTGATTCCCAGTCCAGACAGTCTATGGAGACCTGCTGCTGGTGCATGGGGCTGTCAGGGGACATGGGGTGGGAGGACGGAGGTCCACTGCCCCGGGGAGAAGATGGTGCTGGCTCGGTGCTTGTGGGAGTGGAGGGAACGACTCCTCCAGACCCCCCTCCACTGCTCTGCTGGCGGATAAAGAGGGCCAGGCGGGATGGGGTACTGGGTCTGGGCTGTACGGGAGACTCTGTGCTGGGGCTGTTCAGGACTGAAAACATACAGAAATGCAGAAAAACAGGTGTAATTTTTTTCACCTCTTTACTAACCAAAAAAAGCAATTATCATCACAGAAAATCAGCCCCGTTTCCTGCTGTGGAAAACCACATAAAAGTTATGAGTCCCTGTAAAAGTCCTAAGTCCTAGAAAAGGTTGCTGCGGTTGAAATGAGCCTGTAAATAATGACCTATAGAGGACTTAACGTGCAACTTAGATAATGAAAATTACAGCTCATCATTTTTTCTTTTTTTTTGACCCCCCCCCCTTTTCACCCCAATTGTACTTGGCCAATTACCCCACTCTTCCGAGCTGTCCTGGTCACTGCTCCACCCCCTCTGCCAATCCAGGGAGGGCTGCAGACTACCACATGCCTCCTCCGATACATGTGGAGTTGCTAGCCACTTCTTTTCACCTAACAGTGAAGAGTTTTGCCAGGGGGGACGTAGCGCATGGAAGGATCACGCTATGCCCCCCAGTTCCCCCCCCCCCCCGAACAGGCGCCCCGACCGACCAGAGGAGGCGTTAGTGCAGCGACCAGGACACATACCCACATCTGGCTTCCCACCCGCAGACACGGCCACTTGTGTCTGTAGGGGCGCCCGACCAACTCGGAGGTAACACGGGGATTCGAACTGGTGATCCCTGTGTCGGTAGGCAATGGAATAGACCACCACACAACCCGGACGTCCAACTCATCCTTTCCAAACACAACAAAAGAACAGTTTTACACAAATGCATCTGGCAAAGAAATAAAGAGATAGGTGTTTTTCTATGTTTTTGAAAAATCAACAATGACTGCCATGAATTTGTAATTAGTCACTATCAACTGTGTTGGAATCAAACTCTTAAAACATTCCCCTGGATAATTCTTCATCAATCATCTTTGGCACTGCCAGTTTACCTTTGCCCCAGAAAACAGTGTCATCCTCCCGCTCACCAGGCGGCACTGTACTGAGACGGCAGCACTCTGGGATGAGCGACAGGAACTTGTCTGCCGACTTCCCGTACAGATCGGTCTCCCTGACAGCACGGCGCTGACTCAGCATTACATGAGTGCAGGGCAGCAAATACCTGTTGGCCCAAACACACACATTAACTTCGTTTGCCAAAGACAATCTACTATAATCTAACCTAATTCAATCTAAAAATAAAATCGAAAATAATCTGATCATGTAAGCTTATAGCTTTTGTTTGAATACAGATTTTTAAAAAAAAACAGCAACTGAACAGAGGGGAAGTAATTGAATAAATCTTTCATGTGAAAAATTTGGCATGTAGTTGAGTTCTTTAGTTCCAAAATTCTTTAGAGATGGTAGCAGTTTCTTGCTGGACCATTTCGGAAACATCGCAATTATGTGGCAATGATAGGCTTAAGTAGGTGTGACACGCCCTTGGGTCAAACGACATTCACATGCATACCTGAGAACGAGCTGCAACATGAGGTCTTCACAGTTGAGGGAGAGAAGAGTTCGAAAGAGGCTCAAAGACACCATACAGAGCTGCAAACGAGAAACGAGAGATGAAGGACCGCCACCTCACAGAAATGATCTATCGATAGGTATTACAACTATATGAACAGAGTAAAAATCTTTGGTATGTTTACATGACATCCACAACCCCCACACAGGCAGGAATCATTAAAGGCAATATCTTCAAATTGTTTAAATTGTTTACATGAACACAGGTTGACACCAACTCTTCTGATAATCAGTCTAATATGCAATACATCCTGTTGTCACTGCCCCTTCACGGCCATGGCAGTCCTCCGGCAAGCAAGTAATTTTCTCTGCCTGTCTTTGTATTTTGCCGTTCTTTGGTCTGTGTGTGTAGCTACAGACAGTAAACCAATACAACCACAGCAAACAGCACTGCAGTCCATTGCGTTCACTGTACGCCACGCCAGCGTCCGTGATTCAAAAACTAAGTAACCTCTCTAACTTTTATCACAAATGAATGAAAATGAGTCAGATTAAACTGAGAGAGCCCTATTAATATCATGACAACATTTTTAAAAGCAACAACTGAAGGGATTTTTCTTTTTTTTGCATGGCCTCTCTTCAGTCATGCGTTTCCTATTCCTTCTTTGTCATAAAAGCAAAAATTATGTTGGTTCACTTGTTTGCCGTTTGGACTGACGACGCGGCAGGGCACACATTACCCACGGTGAACACAACTGATTACAATTACTCCGTTACTGACTGAACCGATTAATAGCATGTTTCAAGTCTCAGAGAAACAAGGCATTTTTCCATGTTTGTCAGCCCATTTACTGCAACCAATGACCTTTTGCATGTGCACGTTCAAAAAGCTGAATGAAAGCTTATTAAGCTATATACACATGCCAACCAACCAAAAGGTCGAGTAAAACTCTAGATGCTTTAAACATGTAACACTTACTACTATTTTGACCTTACACCAATAAAGATAAAGGGAAGACAAAATATGACAGGTTTATGGTTTGTTTATGATTGGTTATTAGTCTGTATGTTAAAAGTACAATGAATACGATTTTCCTCAAAATCAACATATAGACTCATACAAAAATAATTCCTCTCAGTCATCACTTATGACCTAGTAGATGTGTGTGGCAGTGTCTGTATCTGCAAAGACCCTGTCCTCTGCCTGTATTTTCTTATTTTGCTGTGTATGGGACATTTCTGGGTGTTAACCTTTGGGCAGCGGGATTCAATGAAGATGTAGCAACCAGGTGCCAGATCGAGATCGTAAGCACACATCCAAGAGGCAACTATGACAATGGTGGAAATATAGCAAGACAAAATGCTACGTGGACAAAGCTCATTCCAAATGGCGAGTGAATCTGGGGTTGGCTTTCACCCGCTGGTGAGTACTGAAAGAGAGTATGAAGATAAGGAGTGATGCAGAGTTGGCCCGTACACTGGAATGTGTTCTGGCAACTGCGGTCAAGGGGCACGCGCTTCTGGTGACGTTGAGCTCGGGAGGAGGGGCCAAATTTGAATGTTGTGTTTACAAACCGCAACCGACAAATCCTACTCATTCAACCTTTAACATGCTGAAGAATATCCTGCATGAACATGAGAGGATTTTGTTTTTTAAGAATGGATGACAGTCCACCAACCTAAGCATTTCCTTTAATATATTTAGAAAGCATGAAGGCTGTGAGAGAAGCAAAAAAGGACATTAAGTTCTTTGTGAATTTGACCCCTGGAAGGCAGGGGGTTCATGTCTGACTCCAGAGGCTAAAATATATCTGAGCACATGTAATGAAATGTTTTAATGGGGTTTGGTATATAGCTATTCTAAATGTCTCATATAGTCTAGAACTAGGGTTTAAAATCTTTTTATTTTTCACAACTCTATTTCATTCCATGCACACTTACCACACACATACTGTACACATATAAAAAAAGACACCCCACTGACCCTGGAGTTGCTGCTGATGCGTGTGAGCAGTGTGTCCAAGATGGTGTCATTGTCGTGGTGATGCAGCAGGAGAAAGCGCAGGAAGGTCTTGAGGAGGGCAGTCTCAGTCACACTGCGCAGGAATAGGTCAAGGTAGGCCGTGCTGGCGATCATCTCATCCACCGAAGACTGGCCACGTGACACATAACCAAAACGCACATAGGAGAGCATAGAGGAAGAACACACACATGGTAAGATTTAACATGCAGACTGTATGGCAATAATCCTTCTGATGGACCTTTTTCGCATCAGCACATCTAACTGAGTGTAAATGCGTGTATTAAAAATGCTGACTATGGTCCCTAACTGTGATTATGGTTCACATGTTTGATCCTAACAGCGCCGTGCCATCAGCTCTCTTACCTAGGCAATAGTACAGATAGTAACATTAGGTATTCCTCATGTTATTTTGCAATGTACCAAGAGGCACTGGCACTGATAACGATCCCAGGTGCATGTCCTCTATTGGCAATTCAACTCCTCAGCTCCCATCAGATTCCAATGGGGACTGGTTCAGTAGCAAATGCCCATAGGGATTAATTTACTTACTGATGCCAAGACATATAGTTTCCTTCCATTCAGTTTACTGCAGAAAGAGGCCTTAAGAATTTGAGTCAAGTTATAAAGTTACAAAGCCCATTTATTTCACTTTAATAATTAAACCCTTACAATTATTCACCTCCTCAAATAATAGTATTTATCTTTATCAAATATTGTTCAGAAGGCATGCAAGTAATTTAATGCATGAAATTAGCTCTGACAGAACTGCCATGTCTGTTAAAATGCAGCCATTCAGTTATTGCTTTGGCTGCAGTCCGCTGATGAGGAAGATACACTGACAGCTCTGGGTCCCAGCCCCAAAAGATGTGTTATTCATCACTAATGAGGGTACAGGGGTTTTGTGTTGAAGGGAAAACTGCTCTAAAAGACACATATTTCAAAGGGTAGTAAACCATTATTTTTCCAATTTCTGAGCTGAGAACAGATCTAGGACGGTGGAAGTGATTGTCCTTATGATAAATTCAACAAAAAACAAGACACACAGCTGCTTTGAGGAAGAATATATATACTTTTTCTTACATCTGGGGGAAAATGCACATTACAATCAATTCTTCTGAATGGCCTACCTAATATAGTAGAGGCATCAAAGATGCCAAGACCCATGTGACATGGGGGAGGCACAAGGAGTCCAGCACATTGGACTGATAAAATATGAGGCAAGCAGTAAAGGCAGCATGCCAGCATTACCCAACTACACTTTGGTTAGATTTGTGAATAGCTGGAGCAAGATGTTTTACTACAGTACTACAACACTGCCACCTTCAGTCTAAACCACAACACCATCACTGTCCTCTACATCTACGCCCCTTTACATCTTTTATACTTGGACACCACCATCACTATCTTCTACATCTACACCCATTTTTTCATCCTTTTTTTAAATGTGAGTAGGTAAAGACAGACCATCACTTATTTATAGCCTGTCTCCACCCATTTTGAAGCCTAAGCATCTGGGAAAAATTAATGAAAAAATAGAAAAAGTTGCTTTTACAATGGATGGAAGAAACATTGTGTTTAAATATATGTTTATTGGTGTATTGTTGGGGCCCAAAAAGGGGATATATCTTCAAGGCCAAGCAAAAAAATATGTCCCAAAGCAAGGGAATTTTGCTGCTAGACCCAATATGCAGTAATGTAAATCTAATGCTTGTCAAAATGCTTATCAGTGACGTGATATTCTAATTTTTAAAAATTGCAGACATTTAATCATACAAATGACCATATTCCCAGATTTTTGCTGGACTGAACCAGCAGAGTCAGGATCCACTCCTGTGTAAGTACATATCACATTATGGGATTACATGACCAGAGGCTTGGTTTTAATGCTATGATTACCTTTGATTGACAAAGCTGACAATAAAGGAAACAAACTACAGAAGAATGGCTATAAGAGCACAGACATAGTGATGTACATTAAATTGATCCAAGTCTAGGACTATCAGAAACGGCCTGCAAAATTATTTACTAAGCGGGTGTAGTCCTATGGTACTACGAGTGTAAATCAATAATGGCATAACATTTTTACTGGTAGATGCTCTTGCTAGCCAATGCTGCCTCACCTTGACTTAGTATAGGGTAGGGCAGAGCTCCAGTGCAACAATGACATCCCATAAAACGATGTAATAATAATGAAACAAGCTACCCTAATTTCAATAGTAGCAAGTCAAACCCTTTCCTACCTTGTGCAGGGCAGGGCTCATGACGGGTACCAGGAAGCCATTGTGGAGGTAGTCCAGAAGCTGGGAGCGGACCAGGGGGTGAGCCACTTGAACCACAGCGTTGCAGAACTCCAGCGAGTTCATGAACAGCACCAGAGATGAAACTCCCATCCAGTCCTCACGCCGCAGGGCGTGCCAGTCATCTCCCCGCACCTCAATCTTGCGGGGCAGGGAGGAGTAGAGGGCACTAAGGCCCGTTGCCAACACCTTGGGGCAGAGAGAGTTTTCATTCACTCCTGTGTGTTTTTAACTTCTCCAGTAGACTGCTCATTATCTAGCCTTAGAGTGCAGGAATGCTGGGCATCCTGTGAGTTCGAACAGCATGCTAAAAAAAGGGCTACATGACCAACTTTTTCTGGGTATAAAAAAAGATAAAGCGCATAGATTTTACTGCCACACAACCAAGAATGTCACTATTTTCACCACAGTGTTAAGAAGTTTAATTAGGAACAGGCTTAATTTATTAGTCTCTGGAAATGCAGGCCTTATAACTGTCTGGATGCCTCTTTCCACGAGGCCTCTGTGACCTATAAAAGAGCTTGGTCTGACTAAGACCAAGATACAGAGATATAGAGAGGAGCCATTGTCTGACACCATGTGGGAGTACCCGGACAAACACAATGTGTCCTGTTGTCCATCAGACAGGCAACATCCACATTACAGCCGCCCAAACTGGAACTGCTCTGCTCCGCAATAGCATCTCGTTCTCTGCCTCACTCTCTCTGCCTAACACAAACATATAGATTTTTGCCTGTTGTGTAAGCTCATCGGCTTCCAATGTGCCTGCGTCCAGCCCAGCTCCAACAAGTGACACATCATCACCACTACGGGTGAGGAAAGACAGCCCAGCAGCACAGCAAGCCAAACCACATGACCATGTATCTTGAGCCTCCAGCTCAGCAGTGCTGCCCCAGCCTCCTATGTAATGCAGTTACAGTCACAAACACACACACACACACACACACACACACACACACACACACACACACACACACACACACACACACACACACACACACACTGTACTCACTGATATTGATTTGACCAGCATAATGGATAATTCCCCACCGGACTAGTTTCAGTCAATAGCTAGTACCTGGCACTGTTGTGACTGTATATGCCTAAGAGAGTCAAGCTACATGATTTATTAATGTTTCTCAATAGTTATTACCTAAAAGAAAAAAACAAGAAGTGCAGATCCCCACCAGGCATATCTCCCCTTCTCTGGTACTCGGACTTGGTGACAAACCATCCCTTTTTTCACCTACCAGGAGAAGGAACAATACGGAGGCACTGCCTGTGTATCTCCCCTTCTCCAGTGCTCAGACTTAAAGCATAAAACCAGCTGAGGAGTTAGCACTCAGTTGTGGTATAAAACAGGTTTTTCACAGGTTTTGACTCACCGCAACCATGAGAGGTCCTTCATTATACAGTCATAACTGCACAACAGTTATTAGGCTGACATGCCCAGTAGTATGTGAGATTATCAGTGGACAGAAACATGCACACGTGGACACAAAAATCAGTGTTTTTCCTGCCATTATAAGACTTTTGCACAGCACCCAAGTTGACTGAACAGGAAATATATATAGGGAAAAAAAAGCTTTTAATATGCAGCGCTCAAGCTTAAAAATCTACCTAATAAAAATGTTTTGCCTATCAGTCTGTGGATGTGCAGCTTCCTAGGCGGACCCTCGCACGAACGCCACCAAGTCTAATATGAATTTGCACTTTCCAAAAAGAAAAGGTTTTCTATTTGACCCTTTTGGTCTGACCCTAACCCTGTCTTTATTTTAATAATATAATAAAAGTGGGTAAACTGTTTATGCTCGTGCATGCACGACTCACATCTACGGTTGACTCGGACCGGGCAGCGACACTTCCTGTTTTGATCGCAACATAGAGGAAGTTGGTTCTTTATAATTTTTTGCATTTTTAGATTAACCAAATTCTTTTAATAACTTTTGATCACATCGCTACCTGATCAGTCAACAGTCTGTTGACTGCCCAGATTGGGCAGTGACAGAGAGCAACATTGGTCAAGCAAGCTAGAGAGTGAATGAAGTGAGGGAGTGGCAATAGCGAGAACAAATGTTTTTCGAAGGTTTTGAATCACCACAACCATGAGAGGTTCTTCATCATACAGTCATAACTGTGCAAAAAAATATTTTAGGATGATAGAGCCAGTAGTTTGCGAGATTAGCCAGACACGCACACGCGCACACGCACTCACTCACTCACACACACACACACACACACACACACACATGCTTGACCAAACGTGTGATCCACTGGCGGGAATAATTACAGAATTAGGCAATTTATCTCATCTTTGTACTTTGCTAGGTGTCCCAATGTCATTGCATGCTAAAGGAAATGTGTAAGCAAGTGAGCTAGTTTTGATTTGATGCTGTTGAACCAAACAATGCGAGGCAGGCAGGCAGGCAGGCAGGCAGCCAGCCAGCCAGCCAGGCAGCCAGCCAGCCAACCTACAGAACCAAAACCCCGTCACATGAGGAACAGTGAATCACTTCTCTATCTCAAGCTACCACGTTGGCCTCTAACGGTTCTTTACACAACAGGGTACGTTTGGGTCCCAAGTCTTGCAGGTTTGGCAAACAGAAAATAAACGGCATAGCGCCATACCCTGGGGATGTTATTAGATGACCAACAAAGAAAAAAAAATCGTTTTCCCGAGTGGCCAAAACATTGTTAGGGTTTGATAGCAATGTACAGCCGGGACCCTCACTGTTTACAAAGACAGAAGGTGCTATCAGTAACATGATTAGACTTATGTTGGAGTCCCCTGTATCAGAAATCAAAGGCAGGAGGGGGGGCTAGACACAGAGATAGGGTATGGGAGGAAGCAGAGTATACAACAGCACTGTTGGAAACAGTGCTTGTCACACATAGAGACTTCTCAGCTATCAAAAGGATTCATCGCTCAATCAGAAGATGTCATCGTCAAACATGACAGATTACCATAAACAATGGTGAGTGTGCATGAGTAAGGGTGCGACAAGATTTAAAAAGGAAGACTGAGTTTGAGAGAAAGAGGCAGACTGCGCCAGTAAGCAAAATGCTCCGATGCTCGGTCCTTGATGCCACCTCCACTGGTCCTTCTACCCGTTAAGTAGGTCACACTGAAGCTCATAAATTATTCCAAAAGGGTGGGGTGTGGGTGGGTGGGTATGGAGTTGAGCTCAGTTGAGCCAGCTCTCCACAGAGGCACAGAGAGGGGGTTGGAGAGGAATACATACCTCAACATTTCTCCAACAGTACAGACATACGCTATGCCATACAGACAAAACGTGCAGGTTCTCTGGCCAAGGTAACTTCTAACAAGATTATCTGGGCTAATTTGAATTGAAAGCAATAAAGAAATGCTGAACCAGAGGTCTTCATCAGGGAACTGAAATAAACGTGGGTTAAGCTTACCTGCCTCTATCTCTTTCAAGAGATATGAACCACAAAAAGACGGCGGATTATTTGCCTAACAAGCTGGTAGCATAATCACTATCTACTCGTATTTGGATGGGGAGATATTTCCAACACTCAACATCATGTAAGCAGCTAAAACCAACTATATTAGATGCACGGAAAAACACAAACATGAAGACTAATCAGCCACCACAGGGAAAAAAGCTTACATAAACTACTGGCTCAGCACACTGTAATATAGCCCATTAGTAAATAAAACAATGACAATAACAAGAGTGCACAGACTTAAGGAAATAAGCCCCTTGGGTGGTCATAAGGACTAAACTGCAAAAAATAAATAAATAAAAATAAAATGAAAAAAACAATAACCATATGAATCTTTGGGTTTTCCTCCCAGAAATATCTGCCACATCTCTATTCCAGGGCTCAATCTTTTTTGTCTATGTAGGTATCCTAAGAGATCAGAAAAAAAGAGAACATTTTTTGTCTATTCATTGGCTGGTACATCACAAGATTCACCGGCCACTATCACACCTTTACCAATCCACTAAATTTCACAAATAACAATGGATATGGAACGGTTAGCTACCTGCAAATGTGACTGGTAAAGTAAAAGCAGAGACAGACAAAACCTTCCTGCATTTGACAGGTAATTGGTATCATGTTTCCAATCAAATTGAAGTCTAATAGAAGAAACAAAACAGAGCTGAACCAAACTACTGTGACGTCTCCAGATCCTCAAACTTGGCAGAATTGCACTGAAGTGGCAGCGCCAATGACTCAGGTCAATATGACAGATAGCTTGGAGATAAGTCGCTGATGGGAACCCTTAGAGACAGAAAGACAGTGGACAGGAAGTAGATAGGGCTAAGTGTCTCTCTTCTATATCTGACAGGGTGTACACAAATCTCCTTCCTCTTCAATCCCTGATCTCACACCATCTTTGCCACATCACCATGCATCAGGGAGAGAAAACACACACGTACACACACGTACACACACACACACACACACACACACACACACACACACACACACACACACACACACACACACACAGCATTCTTTCTCAGGGGCGTCCGCGTGGTGGTCTATTCTGTTGCCTACCAACATGGGGACTGGCAGTTCAAATCTCCGTGTTACCTCCGGCTTGGACAGGTGTCCCTACAGACACAATTGGCCATGTCTGCGGGTGGGAAGCCGAATGTGGGTATGTGTCCTGGTTGCTGCACTAGCACCTCCTCCGGTCGGTCGGGGCACCTATTCGGGGGGGAGGGGGAACTGGGGGCAATAGTGTGATCCTCCCACGCGCTACGTCCTCCTGGTGAAACTCCTCACTGTCAGGTGAAAAGAAGCGGCTGGCGACTCCACATGTATCGGATGAAGCATGTGGTAGTCTGCAGCCCTCCCTGGATCAGAAGAGGGGGTGGAGCAGCGACCGGGATGGCTCGGAGGAGTGGGGCAATTGGCCGGATACAATTGGGGAGAAAAAGGGGGCAAAAAAATTCTTTCTCAGGAATAACACTGAAAGACAAATAAGTTTAAACATTTTACTGTATGTCACATTATCTAATTGTGCTTTGCACTCCATTTTTCACACCTTAACTAGGTTCCATACTACGTCCTTGTCAATACATTTCAGAAGCAGCCAACTCTGAGGAGTGATGCTTCAACTGGGAAAACACTGCAATCTGTCCACACCAAAACGTACTTCAAAACTTAAAGTTAATGGCTGACGGCCACCTCGAGCCAAACATGACTGTTTAAGCCCTTACTAAAATCAATCATATACTGTATTGTTTACTTGTTGGGAGTAACCTTTGGTATTTTTAAAGACCACAGAAAGCAGCCATTTTTTAACATGAGGCATAAAAGGTTATTCTGTTTGTCCTGATGAAAAAGGAACGTTACCTGAGGGAACCTGGGAACTGCCAGCTGACACGTAGGTGACTTCAGCAGAGACCATCATTTTTACCCCCAACAAAATCTATTTATCTGGTACATCAGTTTACCATTTGGCTTGCAGTAAGTGAGCACCCTGCCAACCAACACAACCATCACTCATCATGCAGGGGGAACTGAAGTCTTTGCCAAGTTCTATTGTGGGTCTTAAGAGACCTTCATAATCCCAGCAGGACTTATTCTAGGAACAAGTCACAATGAAAATATCGAAAGTACAAATAAAAACAGTATTCCAAAGAGAAAGCAGAAAATAAAAGATGTGGAGCGAGATAGGGAACCTGGGTGTTGCTGTATTATGTAGTAAGTATCACACGCCCGTCTGGGTAAATTGCCAGTTTGTGACAAGGAGATAGCAATTTGCTGCACACAAATAGATTTATTCCACTCAGAATAACGTTCATTATTCAAACAGTTTTTAGTTTGTGTTCCCTCTGTGCGTACCCAGTGGCAGCTTTATATCTCACTGTATTTTGGTGGCTAGTGGTCATTGCGCTAGGTAGTCCATTATCACAGCTATTGCTATGCCATTACGAAGTTTAATATTTTGCTTTTTGAAATATAAAACCTAAATGACTGTTTCTCTCAAAAATATTCAACACAGAAATCAATAGAGAAGTTTCAATTATAAATTTAACTTCATGAATCTGAGAACTAAACCAGGCAACATTTAAACCGGCAGATTACAACACAGAAACAGCTGTAGATGCAGGACTACCTCCATGTACTGTATAGTCAGCAGTGATGGGCCATTGATAAAATAAAAAACAATGCCAGAAAATCTAATTTTTTTTTGCTTTCCCAAAAACTTCCCCAGTACTAAAAAGGTTGCAGTGGGGCTTGGTTAAATAAATTTTTACATTTAAAGACTTCAACCTGTTTTATATTTGCTTTTTCAGCCTTGGCCACTAACCGGACAGAAGTAGGAGTTCTCAGTGATGTAGCGTGCCACGGCCTCATGGCTGGCTGAGGCGGCCATTACCAGCAGAAGGGCATCCCGGGCCTGCTGGCCGATGGCCCCGTCACGGTGGATGAATGGCACCAAGAGGGAGAAGATCAGCAAGTTGGTGGGACCCTGCTGGGCTGGTGTGCTCCGGAACAACATCTCCAAAACCATTGGTTGTCGGGCCATGGACACACACACCTTGTTGGATTTTATACAAAGCAATTAAAGTCCAGAAATGTATAAAGATAAGGGATTCCGCTATAATTAATCACCATTCATCATTGTGATACACAGTGCTGTAAAAATTCCATTAGTCTATTTTTACCCATTTTTTTGTGTGTGTTTAAAGGTAGAACGAGTAGGATTTTCCTAAAAATCAATGTATAGATTCATATAAAAATAATCCTGCTCAATCATCATTTGTGACCCAGTATATG
Source organism: Lampris incognitus (assembly GCF_029633865.1). NCBI lineage: Eukaryota > Metazoa > Chordata > Actinopteri > Lampriformes > Lampridae > Lampris > Lampris incognitus. The sequence goes on along the minus strand of NC_079221.1, from coordinate 34,098,740 downwards.
TGTGTGGTGGTGTCTTATCTACAGAGACCCTGGCCTCTGTGTTTTCTTATTTTTCTTATTTTGCTGTGGATGGCATGTTTCTGGGCGTTAACATTTGGGCAGTGAGACTCAGTGAAAACGTAGCGACCAAGTGCCAGATTGAGATCATAACCAAGCATCCAAGAGGAAACTACAACCACAACGGACACGGTGCCGAAAAGATGCAAATATAGAGAGATGATACGCCAAGAGGACAAAGCTCGTTCCAAAATGAGAGTGAATCTGGGGATGGCCTTCACTCATTGGTGAGCACTGAAGGAGAGGATGGGAATGAAGAACGATGCGGAGCTGGCCTCTACACTGGGATGTGTTCTAGCAATTGTGGTCAGGGGGCGTGTCTTTCTGGTGTTATTGAGCTGGGGGGAGGGGCCAACTTTGAACCTTGTGTTTACAACCCACAACTGACAAATCCTGCTTGTTCTACCTTAAACCAATATTTTGTGTTGTATTTGTGTGGATTTAAATGCTTGATGCTACAATGGGCCATGCTAGTGCTGTGCTTAATAAGAATGTAAAAACTTTTGGAGAGATTAAAAAATGCACTGTATTCATACTGGAACTTCATGTGCACCTGTTGGCAATAGAAAGCAAATGCAAGCAGCCTACTTTACCCAACACAGCAAAATAACTTCCATCACGTAGACTACCTTTTGATAATGCTTTAACAAAACTGTGATATTCACCTCTCATTTGTGTTTATTTTGCCATGCAATATTCATTCTGCTCCGCTCCAGTGTTTCCACACCATAACACAAGGAACATAAGTCAGAGTTTTCACAAACGTTAACAAAGCTGAAACCTTATGCTGATTTGATAAAAATAACAGATGGAATTTAGAATTGTCTATCAATGCTTTTAAAACACTGAATAACAGAAAATTCTCAGTATCACCACCCCTGATAAGGATGGTATAAAACTGCTGTTAAAGACTTGAAGAATTTAGAACAGAGATCCTGGATGACTATATGGACACAGAGCGACTGCTTTGAAAGTATGCGATGATGTGGACAGAGAACAATTACAGTGCATCCGGAAAGTATTCACACCCCTTCACTTTCCCCACATTTTGTTATGTTACAGCCTTATTCCAAAATGGATTAAATTCCTTTTTTTTCTCATCAATCTACATACAATACCCTATAATGACAAAGCGAAAAAGGTTTTGTAGAAATTTTTGCAAATTTATTAAAAAATAAAAAAACTGAAATATTGCATGTACATAGTATGTAAACAGAGTGTGCATATTTGCACATTAGTGCAAAGAGGGGGACGATTTAGATTATGTAAACCGTGCATGTACCTGGTTGAGGAGCAGCACCAGGCTATTTTCCAGGACAGGAGGGCAGCCAAGCTGTGGGTCAGCACAGGCTCCCAGCAGGCCCAGCAGTGGCTGGAGGACAGCTCTGTGCTGCAAAAGGGGCTGCTGGGACTGGCCGATCAGCATCTCAAACAGCTTGAGCAGCGCCCCCTGGCTTTCGGAGTCCAGGCCGCGGCGGAGATGCCACTGAACCAAGTGCTCCAAAATGTTGTCGGTGACCACCAACTCCAGGATGGGGCCCATGTTGGGGCTGCCCTCTGAGCCCTCTCCGAGCCGCTCCTCTGCCAGTAGGCACAGCATCTGGTCAGTGTGGTTCCTCACTGCCGTCAGGTCGTCGCTGGAGGAAGACGGCTCTCGCTGCTCCAACACCCAGGACACCTAACACAAAAACCAAGACAAACAAATGAGTTTTGAAATGTTATCAAGGAATGGGAGGGAGAGAGAGAGGTATAACAGGCAACAAAGGTTGCTGGCTGGAATCGAACCGACGACGGTTGTGATCATGTGGTACGCGCTGTAACCATTCAGCTACAGAAGCGCCCCGGAATAATCATCTTTAATAAAGTGGAGAATTTCTAAATAAATTTGGAAAAAAATCTGAACAGAATTTCTAAGCATTATACAATGGATTTCATTCAAATTTCATTTTTTTCCTAAAAAAAGAAGAGGGAACACACTGTTAGGCACGAAGGTGAGCTGGGGCTATTGTGAAACTCAATATCGGCTCTTGCCGAGTGTTTATTGACAATTCTGTGAGCTGGTGTAACCACAGCGATGAATTTGCAAAACTGCAAGGCAGCTTGTGTAGATGGAAATCTCTCTTTGTAATGTAGCAGCTTGCTGCACCTTGTGCGGTAAACAGTATTGGCCACAAGCCAGAGCCCACTGGAAAACACTGCCGTCCTCAGTGGGCAGCCGTTCAGCTAATGCTGCACAATGCCCCCCCCTCCCCACACGCACACACACACATATATACACACAGTCATAACTTCATCCATCTTCTCAAATGCACTCAAAATTAACTGACAAGGGCATCCGTTTTTATCCAATATACACCCCTTTCTCTCTCTCGCACACATGCGCGCGCGCACACACACACACACACACACACACACACACACACACACACACACACACACACACACACACACACACACACACACACACACACAGAGTGCTGGTAGGGTCAAAAGCATGGCATATTGATTTTCCAAAAGGCTGGCAGAGAGCTTTCTGATGGAAGGCTGCTTAACTGACACAACTATGTATTTAGCATATGAAAATGCGTTAAAAATGCTTCGGAGTAGATAAATAACTGAAGTCTGCTGCCAATCCTTCCACCAGAACACAGCCAAAAAAGTCATGTTTTCACCTTTCTGAAATTCAAATGTTGTTACAGAGTTCACTGTAAGCACAAGGTAATACAGCATATTACATAAAGGATGCAGCACTGCTTCATGCTACAAATGCCAAAATGGAAATCTTGAAAAGGTCAGGATAGGTCTCAAGGTAGTAAACCAGTGCTGTGTATAAAGAGAGCCCAGCCATCCTTTGATTTTTGCAACACGTGCTGTGATTGGCTGAGAGCCTGTCACGTGCTTGACAGGCACCATGTTGCCTACCAATGTCTGGCTCTGTCATCATGATGTTTCAATGATTTTTCCTGCATTTTCGGCCCATTTCTCGTCGATTTGTAGCAGTTCAAGGAGAAATGGTGTGTTGTGCAGCTTGGGGCTGTTCTGTTTGGCCGGGACAAGGCCGTTTGATGCATCGATTTCCAAAGGATGCACAAAGGAGGGCAGTTTGGACCGTGAAGATTCGCAGGCTGGGCTGGTCCCCCTCAGCTTATTCCTACTTGTGCTCGGTGAGTTCATTTCAGGATTTATGATTTTTCGATAAACTAACTTCTTCAGAGCAATCGGAGAGTCTGTAAGGTATTGATGTGTAGAAATCAGTTGTATAGCACATCCAAGCCATGTATAACCGCTGACAGAAATCAGGCATATGTAAACAGTGTCAGATTGTCATATGGGATGGATTGAGTGACAGGCCTGAGCCTGAGCCGAGGCAGTGTGTGGGTAGTGTTGAGATAAACTAGACAAGAGCCCCGATACAAAACTGACGCTGCACTGGCTAAACCTCCAAACAGGTGGGCCTAATATTTCTCAAGTGTCCCTGATATTATTGCTCATTCACTAGTAGCCTACTGAATGGTGCAAAATATGTAATACTGGTACTGATCATTAATTTACCCACCACACCAGTAGTGTAGTGGATAAAAACTAAAGTCTCTGGAGTAAATTCTTTGGGTTGAAATCTACATGTATGCAGCAGAGGTCCCTGCTCAGTGCCTGCAACTGTGTTATGACCGCTGGTGGGTTTCTTCCTGATCTCATCACCTTCATCATGGACTGAAAAAGTGAAACACGTTATTACCATAGCCCCTGCTCCTGATCTGGTGTTAAACCACCTAGTCTGACAACTGGCATGCAATGATAAAAAGAATTCTGGTTCGCTGAAACTGGGATTGAAATGATGGAAAATCCATAATTTCTGGAACCCTAAGTACTGGTACTGAATGATGTAAAATACATAAAGTGCCTCTCAAAATTATTTACACAGTAGTGTGGCCTTAAAAGGCCAAACCCCTTTCTCAATAGCTTCAATATGTTGTCTAAATGTTTAATCTAACAAATTCTTGTTTTCTCTAAATTGGGGTCAAAGTCTAGTAATAGAAATTAACAGAGTGATCCATTGATGGTACATTACACCCACAAAACAGGGTAAGCTGTGAGCCTTATTTTGCCATGTGACCGATTAATAAGGTGACAGACACAATAGTCATGTTAAATTCTTATTTAACAGTAGTCAAAAGTGAGGCGACTTTCGGTCAGTTACCTCATTAAGCTTACATAACAAGGGTCATAGCTTACCCTATTATATGGAGTGCTTCAATCGTCCTCTTGATTTCTATTACTGCACTTGATCTGTGACCCCTGATTTACAGGAACATGAATTTATTAGATTAAAGAATTAAGAAAACATTTTGACACTATTCAGAAAGGCTTTTGAGCTTTTCTGAGGCTGTCATTAGCATCTTTAAGACTTGCATACCACTGCATAAATACTTTTGTGAGGCACTGTAATTTCTGGTGCGTACTGGTGTTGAATGATGGAAAAGACATAATTTATGGTACTCTGAATACGTGACTGAATGTTGGAAAATTAAAAATTAATGGTACTCTTTGGTACTCAGTGATACAATATACACAATTTCTGGTATTCTTCATAACATGTAATGATGCAAAATACATTCTGCATCATTAAATCTTAAATTGTGTACAGAAAATACCATAATCTCTTATTTCTACAATGTATTCAGCGCTATATGACTGACACATGGTAGAAGGTGTGACTGCCTACCAGCTGGTAGGCATTATGGCGCCTGTGTAGCCAGTTGGCCAGACTCTCTCTATACACAGCGCTGTAGTAAACACTTGAAACGCTCTTGTTAAATTAATAAAGTCATTTTTCCCGATCTTCCATTTGGTGCAGTCTCTCCAACCTCCAGTTCCCTTTTTATCTGTTTCTACTAAAAAAAATCATACATTTCTAATACAAAATAAATAAATTCTCATTTAAGGTCATTTCTATTCCTCTGTTGGTCTTCCATCCTTGTCTATCCCTGCCTAATCCCTCTTTAAACACTGTGAGGGGTGTCTCTGCCTCACCTGTCTCCAGTGGTTCTCAAACACCATGAGGCAGGTCTCTGGGTCGGCAGTACAGGGACCAGAGGGTGCCGCGCTCCGGCCGGCCCGACTCCCAGGAGCCCGCGGGTTCAACCTGCTCAGCCAGCTCATACTGGACACAGTGGGGAGGGGGTTTCGAATGGTCAGGGGGACTCAAAAGCAAGGGAGGGAGCTCTGGCACACGGAATGGAAGGTCGAAGCATGGAGAAAGAGAAGGGGGGGGGGGGAGTAGGAACAAGAAGAGGAAGTGGAAAGGGGGGGGTGGAGGGTAGGGGACCAGAAGTAAAAAAAAACAAATAAAAAATGCAGGTTAAAGGATTCAGATGGGCAAGGAGGAAAAGGAGGAGTGGGATTGCAATGCGGTCGGCTGGCCAGCGAGTGAGCTGTCGCTGCGAGTCAGTGTCACTCCGGCTGAGGCCGACTGCTGTCTTAGAAGTTGTGCGTCCACGCAGGATGCGTGTCAGCTCTCCGTGGAGACCCTGTCATCCAGTTTGAAGTCGACACCACTCCATAGCCAGCAAGGGGAGCCACCCGAAGCTGTGGGAAAGGAGAACATGGCACAGTTTAATGTTTACATTGCCGTCTAAAAGTGAAAAACCCAAACCATACTAAAACAAGGGCTTTGCTCAACTACTGTACTTGTAGTGTGCCACAGTCAGTATTTATCTAATCCAGAGGAATGGATATTTATATATATGTATGTATGTATGTATGTATGTATATATATATATGTGTGTGTATGTATATATATACACTACCGTTCAAAAGTTTGGGATCACCCAAACAATTTTGTGTTTTCCATGAAAAGTCACACTTATTCACCACCATATGTTGTGAAATGAATAGAAAATAGAGTCAAGACATTGACAAGGTTAGAAATAATGATTTGTATTTGAAATAAGATTTTTTTTACATCAAACTTTGCTTTCGTCAAAGAATCCTCCATTTGCAGCAATTACAGCATTGCAGACCTTTGGCATTCTAGCTGTTAATTTGTTGAGGTAATCTGGAGAAATTGCACCCCACGCTTCCAGAAGCAGCTCCCACAAGTTGGATTGGTTGGATGGGCACTTCTTGCGTACCATACGGTCAAGCTGCTCCCACAACAGCTCAATGGGGTTCAGATCTGGTGACTGCGCTGGCCACTCCATTACCGATAGAATACCAGCTGCCTGCTTCTGCTCTAAATAGTTCTTGCACAATTTGGAGGTGTGTTTAGGGTCATTGTCCTGTTGTAGGATGAAATTGGCTCCAATCAAGCGCTGTCCACTGGGTATGGCATGGCGTTGCAAAATGGAGTGATAGCCTTCCTTATTCAGAATCCCTTTTACCCTGTACAAATCTCCCACCTTACCAGCACCAAAGCAACCCCAGACCATCACATTACCTCCACCATGCTTAACAGATGGCGTCAGGCATTCTTCCAGCATCTTTTCATTTGTTCTGCGTCTCACAAACGTTCTTCTTTGTGATCCAAACACCTCAAACTTGGATTCATCCGTCCACAACACTTTTTTCCAGTCTTCCTCTGTCCAATGTCTGTGTTCTTTTGCCCATCTTAATCTTTTTCTTTTATTGGTCAGTCTCAGATATGGCTTTTTCTTTGCCACTCTGCCCTGAAGCCCAGAATCCCGCAGCCGCCTCTTCACTGTAGATGTTGACACTGGTGTTTTGCGGGTACTATTTAATGAAGATGCCAGTTGGGGACCTGTGAGGCGTCTGTTTCTCAAACTAGAGACTCTAATGTACTTATCTTCTTGCTCAGTTGTGCAACGCGGCCTCCCACTTCTTTTTCTACTCTGGTTAGAGCCTGTTTGTGCTGTCCTCTGAAGGGAGTAGTACACACCGGTGTAGGAAATCTTCAATTTCTTAGCAATTTCTCGCATGGAATAGCCTTCATTTCTAAGAACAAGAATAGACTGTCGAGTTTCAGATGAAAGTTCTCTTTTTCTGGCCATTTTGAGCGTTTAATTGACCCCACAAATGTGATGCTCCAGAAACTCAATCTGCTCAAAGGAAGGTCAGTTTTGTAGCTTCTGTAACGAGCTAAACTGTTTTCAGATGTGTGAACATGATTGCACAAGGGTTTTCTAATCATCAATTAGCCTTCTGAGCCAATGAGCAAACACATTGTACCATTAGAACACTGGAGTGATAGTTGCTTGAAATGGGCCTCTATACACCTATGTAGATATTGCACCAAAAACCAGACATTTGCAGCTAGAATAGTCATTTACCACATTAGCAATGTATAGAGTGTATTTCTTTAAAGTTAAGACTAGTTTAAAGTTATCTTCATTGAACAGTACAGTGCTTTTCCTTCAAAAATATGGACATTTCAATGTGATCCCAAACTTTTGAACGGTAGTGTATATAACAAAACAGGCTTGTACTGCTATGTATTAAAACGTTTTTTTCCTGCATCTGTATTGATATATATATATATATATATATATATATATATATATATATATATATATATATATATATATATATATATATATATATATATATATATATATATATTAGGGATACACCAATACTGATACAAATGGAGTACAAATGGCTTGATACTGCATTTTTGGCATGCTGAAACCTGTATTTCCTTAATGATGAAAAAAACTGATTCTATCTCAATTATTTTTGCCCACTGACCCCAAACTAATACTCTAAGTCTGCCCTGTTCAGCCAAAGTAATGAATGGGATCAATACTCAGCATCGGCTGATACTTAAAAGTACTCAGAAATGGTATCAGCAGTGAAAGGGTGATATCAGTCTATCCCTGTATACATTTCCATTTTTCCTAAAAGCTTTATTTTGTCCCTGAAGTTAGAGAGAGCTGTCAACCCTGTTGCCATGCGAAACACAACACGAAGCGCAAACCCCCCCCCTTTTTATCCCCAATTGTATCTGGCCAATTACCCCACTCTTCCGAGCTGTCCCGGTTGCTGCTCCACCCCCTCTGCCAATCCGGAGAGGGCTGCCTACTACCACATGTCTCCTCCGATACACGTGGAGTCACCAGCCACTTCTTTTCACCTGACAGTGAGGACTTTCGCCAGGGGGATGTAGAGCATGGGAAGATCATACTATTACCCCCAGTTTCCCCTCCCCCAAAACAGGCGCCTTGACCGACCGGAGGAGGCACCAGTGCAGTGACCAGGACACATACCCACATCCGGCTTCCCACCCGCAGATACGGCCAATTGTGTCTATAGGACGCCCAACCAAGCTGGTGGTAACACAGGGATTCGATCCAACAATTCCTGTGTTGGTGGGCAACGGAACAGACTGCTATGCTACCCGGACGCCCTGAAGAACCTTTTTCACCAACAGGTACAATACGTTAAGTATTTAGTAATGCCTGAAATGTCCAGCTAAAGTTTATACCTCACGTTAGTGATTTGCTTTAGAAATCAAATCTAGGTGAGAGGTACTGAGAAATTAACCTTCGTCCTTTTCTACAGCATGAAGCCAACCAAAGGGACAGAAATGGCATCTAAACATTGACAGACGATGGCAAAAACAAAAGCTTTCCATAACCGGAAAAGTATGCTGGTGCCAGCAAATACAGGGGCAAATCAACTTAAAAAGGTGACTTGCTGTGGATATGAATGAGAAAAAGTCAACCCCCCCCCCAACTAAGCTTCAAACAGACGTGTTCCCTTTGTTTACATGCACCAAATGTGCGTGCGCCGATTGTGAGGCAAAAAGGGGCCATAAGTCTTGTGTTTGTAAATGTTACTATGTTCATTTTGAAGAGATCATTACAGAGAAATTGATTTAAAACAAAACGAAATGCCTCACAGCTGTTGCGCTGTCTGTTGTACAAATCGTGAAGATGATAAAAACAAGCATCTGCACATTTATTGCATGCCGAAAGCGAAAACTCCAATCGAAAAATTAAGAAGACAGGCATGGATTCATGTGATCCATCGGGCGGCCTGGAAGACATGGTCAGAAGAGCAAATATCAAATGCAAAGATTTGCGGAAAACGTTTCATATCTGGTATGTATCCGTTTCTTACACAAATAAGTATTGTGATTGAACATCCATGTAAGTAACAGCTCTAAATGTGATACTGTCCTAGTAGAGCAACTGCCAAACCAAAGTTTGAGTTGTTAATGCCTAGCCTTCCTCAAGTTTGACAATGATTCCATCAGCTTTCTTGTGTCGTGATCTTTGAGGTCATAATTTGACTTTATACGCTTTCATCTGTGAGTTTCATAGGTATGCACGTTGTTTCTCGGCCATGTTTCACCACATGTTCTGCATGAATCTTGTTTACAATACAGCTTTTATGTCATGCGATAAGGGGTCTATATAATTTCTTCAAGAAATACACTTTCATAACACTTATGTCAACAAAATCCAAAAAAGCTGGGTAAGGAAGGTTTTTCATTCGAAATTTAATTCAAGGGCCAGGGAAACTGCTATAATTATACACAAAGATATTTCATTTGAAATTGAAAAAGTTGTAGCTGACCCGAATGGTAAATATGTGATAGTTTCTGGCAAACTTTTAAACAAACCCATAATCCTAGCAAACATATATGCACCTAACTGGGACAACAATGTTTTTATTATATATTTTTTTCAGCTCTACCCAATGCGGACAACCATTTTTTAATTATTGGTGGAAGCTTTGTGTCCTCAATCCCATGTTAGATCGCTCCACCACCAGACCTCTACCACTGTCCAAGACAGCCAAAGTAATGAATAACTGCATTGAACAATATGGGTTATTTGAACCCTGGAGATTTATTTTCCCAACCAGATGAGAATTTTTTTTTTCTAGCTGGTTCACCACAGCTATTCCCAAATTGATTATTTTCTTCTTGACACTCGGCTTATACCCGTCACTGACCACATTAAGTATCATAGTATTGTCATTTCTGATCATGCCCCCCTTTCTTTTGAATTTTCTTTACCTGAACAACCCACGCCACACCATGCAGAGCATGGCACCTGGACTTTCTTCTACTCTTAAGACTCTATATTTGTTAGGTACTTGAGCACCCAGATTAAGTTTTTTATTGAAACAAATGCTACACCAGCACCCACAGAACTCTCTGGGAAACTCTGAAAGCCTACCTGTGTGGTCAAATTATTAATTTCGCCTCACATAATAAAAAAGAAAATATTTCCAAACTAAAGGACCTCAGTGATAACATAGCCCAATTGGATGCACAATATGCACTTCACCTACCCCAGAACTTTACCAAAAGAGGATGCGTCTTCAGACAGAATTTTACTTAGCTTCAACAGCTAAGGCTGAACATCTTCTTTCAAGGGCTAAATACACTACCTACGAATTTAGGACAAAACGGGCAGACTCTTGGCTCACCAGGCATGCCAAGCGTACATGTTGCGTCAAATTACACAAATACAGACCACTTCAGGTTCCACGGTTACAGACCATATACAAATTAATGATACATTTGCTGAGTATTATGGTAAACTTATACACATCCGAGTGTAATAACGGTCCTGATGAGGCAGATTCCTTTTTTCAAGAACTGAACTGACCTACACTTAGTGATACAGAGAAGTCCCACCTTAATAGCATGTTTGATGATGAAAGAGGTTTGGGGAGCCATCAAGTGAATGCAGTCAGGGAAAACACCTGGGCCAGATGGGTTCCCAGTAGAATTTTTTAAGTTCTCAAATGAACTCTCCCCAATACTCCTGAAAATGTATAATCCATCCCTCTCAGATGGTCAGCTACCACAAACACTGAGGCAAGCCTTAATATGTCTCATCCCCAAAAAAGATAAAGATCCTCTGTGCTGTGCATCCTATCATCTAATCAGTCTCCTTAATGCAGATTTTAAAATTCTTGCGAAATTTTAGCCAAGCGCCTTGAAGGGGTTCTCCCAGCCCTTATTTCACCCAATCAGTCAGGATTTATTCAGGGCAGGCACTCCTTCAATAATACTCGTAGGCTTTTTGATAAAATATACTACACCCAGTCGAAATCTGCTTCACCTGAAGTTGTAGTTGCCTTAGACGCGAAGGCGGCTTTTGATCGGGTGGAAATGGAGTTTCCAAATGCACTTTCAAAATTCGGTTTTGGACCCATCTTTATTTCTTGGGTTAAATTATTATATAACCTGAGCGGAAGAAACAGCCGTTCTTGCAATCTGCTCATCATGCGGCTGGGAGGTTCGTATCCCAGACTCGCCGTAACCGGTAACCGGTCACGGCCAGAGCGTCCACGGGGTAAGGCACTCATTAGGCTACCCTTACCCGAGGGATACTGGGTGTAGATCGGTGTAGTGTTCGGGGACTCATCGTTCTCCAGCGACCCCTCTGGCCCATCCAGGCACCTGCAGCCAAGCAACCGAAAGCATTCTCCCCACGTCTCCTTCGTAGCTTGAAGGTAATGCAATCCAAGCGAGGCTTCAGGATGTAAAATAGCGAGAGCAGCCGACACGAGTTTGAAGGAAGCTGGTGTTACGACTATCTCCTTCCTGTGGAAACGTGAGCCAGGGGAGTTATTCGACAAGAGTTCCAGCCATATGCCAATGGGTTAACCGGGTGGGATAAGGGGAAAAACTAGAAATACATTTATAAAAAATAATTCTATAACGACCCCTTAGCACCGGTTCGAACTAATAAGGTACAATCAAGATAATTCCCTCTACATAGGGGAACAAGACAGGGTGGTCCACTCTCCCCGTTGCTTTTTGATTTAGTGATCGAGCCACTTCCAGCTTCCTTACAACAGTGTGGCTCCTTTGAAGGGATAATCCGAGGTGGTAGGGTAGAAAAGGTGTCATTGTACGCTGATGACCTTCTCTTATATATCAGAAACCCTACACTATCTCATCCCTCTATCCTATCTAAACTGGAACAATTTGTGAATCTCTCCAGATGCAAGTTGAAAGTGCAAAAAAGCGAAGTTTTCCCATTGAACCCTATGGTCCTTGGTATCCCTGCCTCCATGTTCCCCTTCAGGCTATTGACCTCAAATTTCAATTATTTGGGGATTACGGTTCCTCGCGCCTATCAGCTTTTACACAAACAAAACTTCTCCCCTTTAACTGACAAATTCAAACAAAATATGAAGCACTGGCACACATTACTATTATCAATGGCTGGGTGCATTAGCTTGCTTAAAATTAATATTGTCCCGAACTTCCTGTATCTTTTTCAGAACATTCCTATATCCATTTCGAAAAAAACAGTTTAGCTTTCTTGACAGGATGTTCTCTAACTTTATCTGGGATGGCAGACAGCCCCAGATACGTAAGGACTTCCTACAACATCCCAAAGCACTGAGAGGGATGGCTATGCTCACTCTTCTTTACTACTATTGGGCTAGTAATATCCAGAAGGTTGCCATGCATGTTCAAAGCAGCTCGCTTGAGCACACACCTGAGTGGGTGAAGATAGAATCACATGATCTTCCGATTCATTCCTTAGTCACTTCCCCACTACCAATGGTAATTGGCACGCCACACAAAAATCCGGTTACAGCTCATACAATCAGAATATGGACTCAAGTTAGGAAATCTGGTCTGTAAAAAGCCTCCTTAATGACAAGTTAGATATGGCTTTTTGAGCATAGCATGGGAATGGAATTCGATTTATAAAGGAGTTATACTTTGATGGGATATTTGCTTTATTCAATCAATTGGTAGAAAATTTTAACCTACCCCACTCACACTTCTACCACTATTTACAGATTAGGCATTTTGTTCAGAAGGGTTTCCATCCTTTCCCTGAGATACCTCTGACAACATCAATAGATACACTTTTAGCCAGAGAGGCGAGTCTCAAGGGCACCATCACAAGGCTCTATAATAAACTAGCCACAATAATTCCTCAGCCAATGGCTACTCTTAGAAATCTCTGGGAGCAGGATCTTGGTACTTCTCTCCCTAGTGTTCTGTGGGATGCAGTTTTGGATCAGGTACACTCTTCCTCTTCATGCAGTAGACTTGGGCTTATTCAGTTTAAGATTGTTCACCGTGTCCACCTTACCAAAGCTAAATTGGCCAAAATCTACCCCAGCATCAACCCCACTTGTGACAGATGTAAACATGCATCAGCTACCTTGCTGCATATATTCTGGGCATGCCCTGATCTACATATATTTTGGTCAGCAATATTTAAATCCTTAATCAAAATTTTCAGTACAACTATTGATCGCATCCTTTAATTGCCATACTTGGTGTGAGACCGGAACACTGTGACTGGCCATCTAATATGTATAAATTGGAGGCCTTTACTACATTACTAGCTCGGCACCTAATACTCTTAAATTGGAAGAGCTCAAGACCCCCATCCCATGTGAGATGGATCAGGGACATTATGTTTCATCTTAAGTTGAAATAGATAAAATGTACCTTAAGGGGTAACAGGGACAAGTTCAAGAAAGTCTGGATGCCTTTTCTGACTTACTTTGACACTTTAACCAGTATAACAGACTGGGATGCCTCTTGACTCAAGTCAGGAATGGCCCAATTAGTATAGATTGTAAACCGAGAGATTTTTTGTGTATAGGTGAACCATGCTGATTATTTATTTTCCTTGAACTTTTTTTTTTTGCCTTTGATTTAGCTGTATGTGATTTCATTATTTCTTTAATCTGTATTTCTCCTTGAGGATATGGGAATGTCGGGAGGGGGTTGGGGGAGGGGGTTAATTGTGTTAAAATTTTCATTATGTGACTTGTCCATCCAGCCATCCATTGTCTTAACCGCTTATCCTGCTCTCAGGGTCGCGGGGATGCTGGAGCCTATTCCAAGGAGACCATGGGAAGAGACGGAATAACAATGAATGAGAGAAATACATCGAATCCTCTGAAGGAGGCCCCTAAATAAAATGATGAGGGAGATTGGACTACAGGAGATACAGGAAAAAGCAACAGTGAATAACTCACTGAAAACCATTCAGAAAACCATACCAACCTATATTACCATTTTTTCCACAAATATGAATGGATCTGACAGCAGCCTAGGCGGTAAGTCCAGCAACAAAACTGTATGAGATAACTCCCCATTGTTTCTTTGAGGAGAGAACATGACTCAGATTTCATCATGATTATGCTACAAGTTCAGAATTCTCAGGCTTTTGGAGAGGCTTAGGTGGTGATGTCGGCCAGGTCCTTTTTGCTTAAGATAATAATAGAGACTCTCAAAAAGCTTAGGGAAAACACCAGAAGCAAACATACCACTTTAAATCTCATTAAGAATGGTATATCTAAATAAAAAAAGAATATTCAAACTCGTGGAGAAGTCTTATTAAAATAACAAACAGACAACAGACACACACACATCAAAGTGGATGGTTCACGTAGTCTGGAAAAGAGTTAAAGAACATGAACGGCAAGAGAGACCTGCACGTTTCTAAAACAAAAGACCTAACCACACCACAGTTCCACTTTCACATGCCAAGCAGTTTAACATCATGATTTAGGCTTGGCGGGACATGAGGATTTTTTTCCCCTTGCTTAAAGTTGGTGGAGCGCAACAACAATCCCAGAATGACAGAACAAACTGAAAATCCCTTCTGCTCCACCCTTCCTTCAACCCAAAACATCCTCGAGCTGCTCTTCAGATAGCCTCAGATTGGTTCTTTTTTCTTTTTCTTTTTTTTTCTGACATCATTCCACTGGGTGGGGTACCCTGTTCACAAATTGCCCCACCCCAACTGAAGAAATACAGACACTTAAAGGTATCTAAAACAAACTTGGACCTCCTCTTCACCTCATTTCATGGAAAAAACTGCTTCCCTTCATGTCGAGTGCCCAGTTAATAATTGTATCCTGGGCCTTTGTGTGTGTGTGTGTGTGTGTGTGTGTGTGTGTGCAAGGGGAGGAGGTGAATGGGTCTTTGTGTGTTGCGTGTCTGCCTGTGTCTGTGTGTGTGTGTGTGTGTGTGTGTGTGTGTGTGTGTGTGTTTAGAGGCTTGGAGGGTGAGTCATCATTCCAACACACACACACACACACTTTCCCTCTCTGCCTCTTTTTCTTTCTCGGTTTCTTCTGGCTGACACAGGCTGGTTCCACATATGCACAACTTTCCATGTATTTATACATGACAGTTAGCCCATCCCCTCAGTGCAGACATGGACTCATTAGGTAAGGACTATTTGGGATTTTGAGAAGTTTAACATCAGTAAGCGAGATAGCCAACTTAAACAATCAGAAAAATTCCTCTAAAGTTGTTAACGATGGGGCAAGACGACAACACATCAATGACATTATCCATGTTGAAGCTCACAAGGTATTTTAAACATCAAGAATGACACATCAGATTTTTCTACAGATGAATAACACCATGAGCGCCTGACTTCACTGACACTTCAAACTTTGGCATTCTCCTGTAAACGCTCACTAATGATTAATGGAACTTTATGAGCCTAAGGCGTGTTTAAGAAAATGAGGATGAGATAAATGGATTGTGTGACACAGTAACACAACACTACTATAGTTTCAGAGTTCCACTCACCTTAAAGGTCTAAAATCCTTTTGTCAAAGACAGTCATGCCCCCAGGTAGCAGTCCTTCTACAATCCAGGCCAAAATCAACTATATGAGCTAATCTGCACCACATACCCCCCAAAAAAAAACAACAACAAAAAACACACACACACACACACACACACACACACACACATTGTGTTACCCAGTCTAAACCAATGATAAAAAAAACATGCCAGTAGTCATTACCTTCCTTAAAGTGACAATGACCTTTGGACACACACTGTGACTAAAGCGTCACATTTCTTTCCATTTCCGGATGGCTCTGTTGACCCTTTACTCAGAATACAAGGCAAGGGAGAGCTGAGCACAGGGACTACTGGAGATTCATAGCGTGGGAGCTTAGGGGGGACTTAAGTTACAATTCTTCTTGTGCAACATGCCAGACTTGTATAGCCAAATATCACATTTTGGCACTATTGCTGAGCCAGTGAGTCATCACAGTGACTAGAGGCAAATGTAGTGCTGGGTTATTCACTTCCAATGATGCAAAGTGACCTTGCTAATATTCTATGGCGCTGCTATTGCTTGGTGTTCTAGCAGATCACAGAAAACTTTTCTTGAAGAAAATTAGACCAGATTAGCGGAATGCACAAGCACCCATCTTGGGTCGATCTCTCACTCATGACTGGCCTCAGAGCTGAAAGCCTGGATAAGGAGGGGGCTGGAATCCATCCAAGCTGACTTCAGGTTGCGATTCAGAATATAGTTTCACTTTCAGACAAAAGGAGCAATGAACATTCAAATAAAATAAAACAGCAAACAATACTGTTTAAGTAATAATGTAATATAATCACTGGCATATATCCATGTATCTCATATGGCAGTGATGTATGCTAGGGATGGTCCTTTTAACTACCACGTTTCAGCCTTCATGATAGATCTATCCCTCACAACAGCAGTGTGCCATTTCAATCTGAAAATTACACTTAAGCTATTTGTATTTTGTACAAAAAAAATCCAACGCAATGTGATTTACATAATTAGTTAAAAGTACATAGAAAATAAAAGTACATGAAAATACATAAAATAAAATAAATAAATTTAATTTAAATCAATATTAAAACAATTGATTGAATCAAGGAAAAAAAATAGTACCATATAAACAGTACCAACTAAAATGTCACTAATTATAATCAAAAGTAAAAAAGTCCAAGTTTTTTAGTGAACATGATTTAGGTCTCCTCAAATCCACTGAGAGGCTGCTCCAAAGTTGGGATCTAAAGAATATAATAGCAGCCTCGCTCTAAGTCTAAATCCTTGTTTTAGCAGTAGTTGAGAGGGGAGACTAGAAATTCAGAGATTTACCAGGATACTCTGATTTCACTGATATACTCAGGTGAAATCCAATTACTTCAGTGGACAAAGCACAGCAACACCATCCCTGTATTGGCCCGCGACAAGATCTGAGGCCAGAAAGCAGGTTTTCGTCACGCCTCAAATCAGCGTGGTGATTTAAGTTGATTCGCATCCACCTGTCTATCAACTAGACGAACAAAAAGAGAGACTGAGGGAGTGAGCAGGTCTATAAATAACACCTTCTTACCTGATCAGTGGCTTGTGAGCATCGAGGCTAAATAGCAATGCTGGCTCTGGTCCATGAGCAGAGAGAGCCCTGGCACTTGGCCCCCACTGTTCCAAAGGCTTGCAAGTAAAAGTGGCCAGGAGGGAACAACTTAGCCTGAGAGCCTTTCACCTTTGGCTGGACGTCAGCCACAACCTAGGGAGGTAACAAGAGAATTTGGCTTTAAGCTCTGTGGTAGTTTACACTGCACAGGTCATGTAGACAGCTACAGGGTTGTTGGGTTGTGAAAATTTTGTGGATGGAATCTTGGAAGCTGGGTCGGAAAGGAAATTAGGACGTGACATCTGAACAGCATGTTATTGTAAGGCTTCAGGGAAATTGTTGTGGAAATACTTAATCATGCATTCAGTAATTTTTAAGCTTAATAAATGTATTCTAGATATACTGTGTGTGCAAGAGACCAGGTGGAAGGGGAGTAAAGCCAGGAGCATCAGAGGTGGGTTCATACTCTTCTACCATGGTGCGGATGGGAGGAGAAATAGCGTAGGGGTAATTCTGAAGGAAAAGTATGTCAAGAGTATGTTGGAGGTGAACAGAGTGTCGGAGAGAGTGATGAGTATGAAGCTGGAAATCGAAGGTGTGATGGTGAATGCTATCAGCGCATATGCCTTGCAAGTTGGGTGTGAGATGGAAGTGAAAGAAGCATTCTGGAGTGAGTTGGATAAAGTGGTGGAGAGTGTACCCAAGGAGGAGAGAATGGTGATTGGAGTAGACTTCAACGGGCATGTTGGTGAAGGGAACAGAGGTAATGAGGTGGTGATGGGTAGGTATGGTGTCAAGGAAAGGAATGTTTAAGGACAGATGGTGGTGGATTTTGCAAAAAGGATGGAAATGGCTGTGGTGAATACATATTTCAAGAAGAGGGAGGAACACAGGGTGACGTATAAAAGTGAAGGAAGGTGCACAAAGGTGGACTATATCTTATGCAGGAGCCACGATCTGAGAGAGATTGGAGACTGCAAGGTGGTGACAGGGGAGAACGTAGCTAGACAGTATCGGATGGTGGTCTGTAGGATAACTTTGGAGACAAAGAAGAGGAAGAGAGTGAAAGTAGAGCCAAGGATCAAATGTGGAAGTTGAAGAAGGAAGACTGTTGTGTGAAGGTCAGGGAGGAGTTAAAACAAGGCACTGAGTGGTAGTGAAGAGTTTTTAGATGGCTGGGCAACTACTGCAGAAATAGTGAGGGAGACCTCTATGAAGGTATTTGGTGTGTCATCTGGACAGAGGAAAGAAGACAAGGAGACTTGGTGGTGGAATGACGAAGTACAGGAAATTATACAGACGAAGAGGTTGGTAAAGAAAAAGTGGGATAGAGAGATGAAGAAAGTAGACAAGAGTAAAGGAGATGCGGCGTAAATGAAGAGAGAGGCGGCAAAGGCAAAGAAGTACGGCGAGTTGTATGAGAGGTTAGACCCTAAGGAAGGAGAAAAGGACTTGTACCGATTGGCTTGACAGACAGACCAAGCTAGGAGGGATATACAGCAGGTTAGGTTGATTAAGGATAGAAATGGAAATGTGCTGACAAATGAGGAGAGTTTGTTGAGAAGGTGCAAGGAGTACTTTGAGGGGCTGATGAATGAAAATAAGAGAGAGAGAAAAGGTTGGATGATGGAAGGATAGTGAATCAAGAAGTGCTGTGGATTAGCAAGGAGGAAGTGAAGGCAGCTATGAAGAGGAAGAATGGAAAGGCAGTTGGTCCAGATGACATATCTATGGAGGCAATGAGATATCTAGGAGAGATGGCAGTGGAGTTTTTAACTAGACTGTTTAACACAATCTTGGAATGTGGCACGATGCCCAAAGAGTGGTAAAGAATCATACTGGTACCGATTTTCAAGAATAAGGATGATGTGCAGAGCTGTAGTAACTACAGATGTATAAAGTTGATCAACCACAGCATGAAGATATGGAGAAGATTAATGGAAGTTAGGTTAAGAGGAGAGGTGATGATTAGCGAGAGCAGTATGGTTTCATGCCACGAAACAGCACTACAGATGCGATGTTTGCTTTGAGAATGTTGATTGAGAAGTAAAGAAGGTGTTACACTGTGTCTTTGTGGATGTAGAGAAAGCATATGACAGGGTGCCGAGAGAAGAGATGTGGTATTGTAGGAGCAAGTCCAGAGTGGCAGAGAAGTATGTAAGAGTGGTGCAGGATATGTATGAGGGCAGTCTGACAGCGGTGAGGTGCGCGGTAGGAATGATGAATGGGTTCAAGTTAGAGGTGGGATTACATCAAGGATCGGCTCTGAGCCCTTTCTTGTTTTCAGTGTTGATATACAGGTTGATGGACGAGATCAGGCAGAAGTCTCCATGGACTATGATGTTCACAGACGACGATTGTGATCTGAGAGTAAGGAGCAGGTAGAGGACAACCTGATCGGGTGGAGGTATGCACTGGAGATAAGAGGAATGAACGTCTGTGGGAGCAAGATGGAATACATGTGCCTGAATGAGAAGGAGGACAGAGGAATGGTAAGGAGTCAAGGAGTAGAGGCGACAAAGGTGGATGAGTTTAAATACTTGGGGTCAACTGTTCAAATAAACGGGGAGTGCAGAAGAGAGGTGAAGAAGAGAGTGCAGGCAGGGTGGAGTGGATGGAGAAGATTGTCAGGAGTGATTTGCAACAGAAGGGTACCAGCAAGAGTTAAAGGGAAGGTTTACAAGCTGGTAGTGAGCCCAGCTATGTTGTATGGTGGCACCGACGAAAAGGCGGGAGGCGGAACTGGTGGTGGCAGAGTTTATAATGTTAAGATTTTCATTGGGAATGATGAAGAACAGGATTAGGAATGAGTATATTAGAGGGACCGCTCAGGTTGGACGGTTTGGAGACAAAGCAAGAGAGGCAAGATTGAGATGGTGTGGACATGTGCAGAGGAGAGATGCTGGGTATATTGGGAGAAGGAAGCTGAAGATGGAGCTGCCAGGCAAGAGGTAAAGAGGAAAGCCAAAGATGAGGTTTATGGATGCGGTGAGAGAGGACATTTAGGTGGCTGGCATGACAGAGGAAGATGCAGAGGACAGGAAGAGATGGAAATGGATGATCCACTGTGGCGACTCCAAATGGGCGCAGCTGAGAGTAGTAGTAGTAGTAGTAGTAGTAGCGGTAGATTCTGTTGGTCTATGTGTTTGCCTGAACATGTCGTACATATCAGGAAAATATGAAAAGCTTGGTTTATAATGTGGACCGTGGAGGGAGAATAACAGCTTGACTCCCTGCTGGTTGTGATAAATCTTGAGAAAACCATTATTTAGGCCTAAATCCTCACCAAAACAGTGTTTTTTGAACTATGTTAATATGTATAACTGAATATGGAGCTGCCAGGGAAGAGGAAAAGAAGAAGGCCAAAGAGGAGACTTATGGATTAGATGAGAGGACATGCAGGTGGCTGGTGTGACAGAGGAAGAGGCAGAGGACAGGAAGAAATGGAAACGGATGATCAGCTGTGGTGACCCTTAACGGGAGCAGCCGAAAGTAGTAGTAGTAGGCTAGATGGAAGCCACTCGAGTGAAAGGCATGACAGCCCGCTTGGAGTTTGCCAAACGACATTTAAAAAACTCAGAGCATGAGGAAAAAGATTCTCTGGTCTGATGAGACCAAAATTGAACTCTTTGGGTAGAACTCCAAGCACTATATCTGGCGAACACCAGGCACTACTCATCACCTGGCTAATACCATCCCTGTGGTGACGCATGGTGGTGGCAGTGTCATGCTATGGAGTTGCTTCTCAGCATCAAGGACAGGGAGACAGGTCAGAATTGAGGGAAGGATGAATGTAGCCAGATACAGAGAGGTCCTTGAAGAAAACCTGCTCCAGAGTGCATGTGACCTCAGACTGCAGTGATGGTTCACCTTTCAGCATGACAATGACCCGAAGTGTACAACCCGAAGCATACAACGCTGAAATGGCTTCGAGACAAGTCTCTGACTGTCCTTGTGTAACCCAGCCAAAGAACAGACTTAAACCCCATAGAACATCTGGGGAGAGACCTGAAGATGGCAGTTCACAGATGCTTCCCATCTAATCTGATGGAGCTTGAGCACATCTGCCAGGAAGAATGGGATAAAACAATCTAATCTAATCTAAATAAACTGCCCAAATCCGGGTGTGCAAAGCTTGCAGACTTACCCAAGAAGACTCGAAGCTGTAATTGCTTGCAAAGGGGCTTCTACAAAGCAGTGAATTAAAGGTCTGAATACTTTTATAACTGAGAGATTTCGGGTTTTTGATTTTTAGTAGATTGGCAAAAAAAATAAAATCTAAAAACATGTTTTCACTTTGTCAATAACCACTTACTATAATATTAAGTCAATATAATTAGTATAGACTTATGGGGAAAAATGGCAATTTTATCCATTTAAAATTAATTCTACATCACAATCAAGTGTGCAAAAAGTCAAGGGTTCTGAATACTTTCTGAAGCCACTGCATAATGGCCTGCTCCAGTTTGCCCTGTATCTGTACATGGATCAAGAAAAGCACAAACAGTGAAAAACCAGGCCATGGATGAGCACCTGCACAAGCACAGTTCAAAATAACTACCGGCAGCTCTGAACAATGACTTTAAAACACTCTACATAATGCACATGGCCATAAAACAGTCATCTTTTAGGAATTGACATACTATTTCTATTCTATCTGGTGTATGACTTGTTTGATTTTAACAAAAGGCATTGAATATTCCTGTGTTAAATTCGATCAAAAATTGTATTTACCAATAACCCCAAAAAAGAGGGGTGCAAAGTGGTCAACAATATTCGTTGAAAATATAAAATACTACAAGATATATGTTCTATGCTTAAATAAAGAATATAAAGCATGTTGATTAACTCAAGTGACTGTGATTAAAATCCTTTACACATTTAAAATGCATATTAACATGAAAATCAAAGCACCAGAAAAATATTTTTAAAATGAAAAAAATGTGGTGTTTGGTGAACATGTGTATTAATTTCAAAGTACTTCATGAAGATTTCCCAATCTGACAGGGCTGTACTGGTATGACATGGTGGGTAGATCTAAGGATCAGTATCACAGACAACAAATACAAATCTCCAGCAAACAAACTCCAAAGCCAAGAACCATTTCCAAAATTGGATCAACAACTCAATACATCTGTCTTTTCCATATTAAAGTATTAAAGATCTCTCTTATGGAAAGCAATTATTTATGTTCATCCAGTAATCACAGTGTGGGTCTCAGAGTCAATCTCAGCAGTGAGAAAGAGGAATAGATCCCTACAACCCACTGCTTGTAAAAAAACAACCCATGTCACTTTCACATGTCACTTTCACATAGTGCTGGGCAATGCAGAAAATATTATCATGATAATGTGAAATTTTACACTATATTGACATACATCAGGATATCTGCTTATACGCAGAAAATTACCATGTTAAGAATTCAACTATGGTTCCACACAATGAACTTTTTGGTAAGGCAAGGCAAGGCAAGTTTATTTCTATAGCAAACTATAATATCAAACCAAAATTTAGTTTACAAATAATACTCCCTGAAATTTTGTGAGAAAACAGACTCTCATTGTCATACATTTTGTCAACAAAATTGAGTATCACAGTATGACAATCTCTGAATTTCATACTGATACAATACCCCTGAAAGACAATGAATTATAATATTGAATTATTGCCCAGCCCCACTTTCAAACCAACATTTTTACAAAAATACACCAAGTGGTCAGATCCAAAAGTAAACTAAGTGCTGCTTTGAATTAAATAGAGCCACGCTTGTACAAAGAACACCGTTGTTTGGGCCGCATGAAACCACAGAAACCACCGGGCCACAGGCATTGCAGGCATGGTTCCAGGATTATTTAGAGAAGTGCTAAGATACACTCCTCCTCATTCTTGCTTTACTGTCCATTTTATGGAAGTGAAGACAAACACATTGAGCATTCTGATGGTATAGCCATCATGTGACCTGCTTTTATTTGTAAGGAGGTGGAAAATTAAGCAATAGCAACAAGGACGTTCAAGGTAGCAGCAGAGGACCTGGCAGAATTACCTCGCCTGCATCTCAGTTAAGAGAAGACAAAGGAGCACACACCGTAAAGGATGGGCTCACTTTTTTTTTTAACCTAGACCTCATTAAACATTGCCATGCATCATTTAGAATCAGAGACGAAAACTTCACAGACTGTTTCAGAACTGATCATGTATGCAATAATTTATGCCTTCAACAATCATTTATGCTTTCAAAGACCATGGTAGATCTCTCAGTCCTGAAGCTCTGAGCAAAGTTTTAGTTTCTTTGATTCTAAATTATGCCTGCAGTGTTTTGATGAGGTCTGGGTTCAAAACAAGTGAACCTATCCTTTAAGAGAAGCCAAATACGGACCTGCTTTTATGCTTGATGTGAGGCTAGGCAAGAAAGGATGCCATCATTTCTTTGAAATGACAGGGTT
This sequence comes from Lampris incognitus, assembly GCF_029633865.1. Taxonomy (NCBI): domain Eukaryota; kingdom Metazoa; phylum Chordata; class Actinopteri; order Lampriformes; family Lampridae; genus Lampris; species Lampris incognitus. The sequence goes on along the minus strand of NC_079221.1, from coordinate 34,075,131 downwards.
ACAGTTTGACATACCTAAGGTCGTATTTTGACAGCTTTCCTTAATCTATCTCTTAACCACAAGTGCACCTTGACCTTACCTGCTTAGGCTCTAACAAACTGCAATAAAATGTTTTTCCCCCACAAAATAAAAATTCAATGATTTTCTTAAACAATACCATGTGAATCATTGTTCACCCATGAGCAGAAATTCATCTGCAACAAAATTATGGCACTGGATCAATCTATTTCCAACTGACCAACACAGACTCAAAGTCTCAAGTAGAATGTAGAAGTAAAACATTTTTATGGTAAATTTAGCAAAATAGTCCACTAGGCCTTCAACAGACTATGGTCCAGGTACACACAGACAACGATCTCCCTGCAAATACAGCCTTCTTCTGTTGTTGCTCGACAAACAACAGTTTGACAGAAAAGGAGTCTCAGCATTTCAGGCTTAATCTTTTAATTCCAAATATGTATGGGGCATCCATCCATTCCATTATCCAAACCACTTATCCAATTTAGGGTCGCGGGATGCTGGAGCATACCCCAGCAGTCATTGGGCGGCAGACGAGGAGACACCCTGGACAGGCCGCCAGGCCATCACAGAGCCGACACACACACACATTCACACCTAGGGACAATTTAGCATGGCCGAGTCACCTGACCTACATGTCTTCGAACCGTGGGAGGAAAGCGGAGCACCCGGAGGAAACCCACACAGACACGGGGAGAACATGCAAAACTCCACACAGAGGATAACCTGGGATGACCCCCCAAGGTTGGACTACCCCAGGGCTCGAACCCAGGACCTTCTTGCTGTGAGGCGACCGCGCTAACCACTGCGCCACTATGCTGTGCCCTGTGTATGGGGCACAGTTCTGAAAATAAAACTGATCAACTTGTGACATTCAAAATACCTTTCATTTTCAGGTCACATTCTTTGTGGTCATAAATGCCAGTAAAATAAACGCAAAGTTCAGCAGATTACAATGCAGGAGGTAAGCCTCGAGTAAGATAAAAATAGTATGTCAGGGGTTAGCAAATGCTCAGTCCCAAAACTCTTGACTGTTACAGTCTAAGACTGCAGCATCTATTCTACTGCAAGTCTGCCAGTGAACTACATGGGACCTCTTGGCAGTGCATGACCCTCGATCATTGGAGCTGCCTTAGAAAAAAGCATTGATATGCTCTAGTTAGGATGGCCTGTACTGTCTGTCAGCTTTTAGATTTCAGTGACTCCATTCTGTCCAGTGAATTGCAGCGAGGTGGAGTGAAAAGGTTCATTTCACTCATGCAAGACCTGTATAGTTTCCCTTGGGCAAAATACTAAATGAATAGTGTTTGGTCAGTAGAGGGGTGTTGAATGAATTCAAGTCTGCATTATCATATCAATGAAAAATACCCAGCATGAGTATTGAATGAAGTACTGTAGTGAAATGCCAATTCCATTTTCTCCTATGGATGATTATGGTCACAGTAATTTATTTGAGGTTTGGAAAGTAATCTATCTACCTCTACACCTCAAATTACCCAACCAGGCTGCATGGTGGTTTAGTGGTTAACACTCACCCAACATCAAGAGGGTCTTGGGTTCGATTCCAGCCCATCAGGGTGGTGTTTGCATGTTTGCTTTTGTTTGTTTGCATTTGCTCCCACATTACAAAGACTAGGTGAAAGAGTATCTACACAACACCATAGACGTGACTGTGTGTGCGTGTTTTGATAAACTCGTGATCGGTGCAAGGCGTCTCCCTTCCTTCTGACTGATGCCTGCTGGGATAGACTCCAGTCCCCTACAACCCAGAATTAGATTTAAACGACTATATAGATGGAAATGAACAATTCTGGTACAGGTCTTTTATCAAGAGAATTCCTCAACTGTTCATGTGTAATTCAAAAAGGTGTACTCAGAAAGACGGTGCAGGACTGGATCAGTTTAAGGTGGAATGGGTCCGCCAGCTTTGATGGGCTGGTCAAAGCTTTGGTGCAGTCATCTGCCACAACTCACAAGGAGAGAGACAGGTGTCAAGACATTCCCTAACCTTTACATGTTTGACATGATAAGAGATATTTCACTCAAACATAAAAGGTACCTAATCGTGTCACGGTGGGAGTTGATGTTTTGTTTTAAGGTCGGGTATCCCATCCATTCAGTATTTAGTGGTATAAGAAATACCCGATAAAGCTAACCTAACGCTAGCTTGCTTGCGAATACATCACTTGATGTTATGGTTTCGGTGACCTTGCTGGAACCTGGTTCACTTGCAAACCGAAAGGCAGGGTTGTGCTGGATTTGGGACTGAACTCTTCAGCATACACACTTGCACGTTATCTACACCGACTACAGAAAACGATCAACACAACATATCCACGGTGCGCGGGTTTACAAAGCTTGTTGTTGCTAAAATAGCTAACTAGCAGCAGCTCATAACCGCGGACTGTTTCCCTCATACTCCTGACGTGACTAGTCAAGACGCCGAGACGCTTGAACACCAAGTTCCCATGCGGCCGTCTTCGCCGGTCCGTCACGAAGTACTCACCTCGGATATCTGCAGGATATCTGCGATAGCTTCGGCTGCTACGAGGCAGTGATTCCCCCCAGCTACCAGCTAGCTTGTGGCTAGCCGCGCTAACAGCCAGCTAACGCTTAGCCGCTGGTCAAATCCAAGGCAGCGCAGTAGGCGGGTGGTAATTGGACAAGTTGCCCCGAGACAAGTCGTCTTACTAGAAAAATGTCCGCTTGAGAGGCAAGGGAAATAACTACTTCTTCGTTTGACGTGCCACGCAGCCTGTGGATGGATATTTCAGATTTCACAATCACTATCTCCTTCCAGCAGCCATCTTACTCGAATTCCACTGTCACACACCCACACGCAAGGGACGCTGTGACGAACCGCTACCACAGCACACAGCCCATTGACAGCCCTGCCAAGAGACTGCACACAGTCACCCTCACGCGTTTATTTATTGATCAGGTATTTCCCGGGAGAGTTTTCTGTGTTGCGCGCCATGGCAATACATACATTAGACCATAAAAAAAACTTACAGTGAGGGAAATACTGCAGATGCAATCGCTACTTGCATTGTATTCAGTCATGTCATTTCACTCTTGAGTGGCCTATCTCATTTCCAGGTTAGGGATATTCTCGGTTTGGTCGGGGCCCCATTGCATTTGGGTGGGTGCTGATGCGGCAACATGTGTGGCATGTTGTAAGTGAAACTGGCTCCAAGAAGCATCGATGGGTTACGGTACGGCCTGCCGGGCACAGACCCAGGGGCCCAAAGGGTCAGGGGGCCTCTAAGGTAGAGGGAGCCCCTAAGCTTTACTGTGTGAAGTGGCTGATATTAACTTTTCTTTTCTCAAAGAATGAATAATATTAACAGCTTGTTGTCACTGTTTTTTTTTATAAGTTTCCTTGGTCAACATTAAAAGTGGCATTGACTGATCTTATGTATTTGTGGTTGGGAAAGGTACAGTGGCTTGCAAAAGTATTCATACCCCTTGAACTTTTCTACATTTTGTCACGTTTCGACCACAAACATAAATATATTTTATTGGAATTTTATGTGAAAGACCAACACAAAGTGGCATACAATTGTGAAGTAGAAAGAAAATTATACATGATTTTAAAACATTTTTACAAATAAAAAACTGAAATGTGCGGTGTGCAAAAGTATTCAGCCCCCTGAGTCAATACTTTGTGGAACCGCCTTTTGCCGCAATTACAGCTGCAAGTCTTTTGGGGTATGTCTCTACCAGCTTTGCACATCTAGGGACTGAAATTTTTGCCCATTCTTCTTTGCAAAACAGCTCAAGCTCAGTCAGATTAGATGGAGAGCGTTTGTGAACGGCAGTTTTCAGATCTTGCCACAGATTCTCAATTGGATTTAGGTCTGGACTTTGACTGGGCCATTCTAACACATGAATATGTTTTGTTTTAAACCATTCCATTGTAGCCCTGGCTTTATGTTTAGGGTCGTTGTCCTGCTGGAAGGTGAACCTCTGCCCCAGTCTCAAGTCTTTTGCAGACTCCAACAGGTTTTCTTCCAAGATTGCCCTGTGGCTCCATCCATCTTCCCATCAACTCTGACCATCTTCCCTGTCCCTGCTGAAGAGAAGCACCCCCAGAGCATGATGCTGCCACCACCATGTTTGACAGTGGGGATGGTGTGTTCAGAGTGATGTGCAGTGTTAGTTTTCCACCACACATAGCGTTTTGCATTTAGGCCAAAAAGTTCAATTTTGGTCTCATCTGACCAGAGCACCTTCTTCCACATGTTTGCTGTGCCCCCACATGGCTTCTGGAAAACTGCAAACGGGACTTCTTATGGTTTTCTTTTAACAATGGCTTTCTTCTTGCCACTCTTCCATAAAGGCCAGATTTGTGCAGTGCACGACCAATAGTTGTCCTGTGGACAGATTCCCTCACCTGAGCTGTGGATCTCTGCAGTTCGTCAAGAGTCACCATGGGCCTCTTGGCTGCATCTCTGATCAGTGCTCTCCTTGTTCGGCCTGTAATTTTAGGTGGACGGCCGTGTCTTGGTAGGTTTGCAGTTGTGCCATACTCTTTCCATTTCCGGATGATGGATTGAACAGTGCTCCGTGAGATGTTCAAAGCTTGGGAAATATTTTTATAGCCTAACCCTGCTTTAAACTTCTCCACAACTTTATCCCTGACCTGTCTGGTGTGTTCCTTGGACTTCATGATGCTGTTTGCTCCCCAATATTCTCTTAACAAACCTCTGAGGCCGTCACAGAACAGCTGTATTTGTACTGAGATTAGATTACACACAGGTTGACTCTATTTAGTCATTAGGTCAACATTCGATCATTCAGCAATCATAAGGCAACTTCTGAAGGCAATTGGTTGCACTCAGAGAAAAGAGGGCTAAATACTTTTGCACACCGCACTTTTCAGTTTTTTATTTGTAAAAATTTTTTAAATCATGTATCATTTTCTTTGTACTTCACAATTGTGTGCCACTTTGTGTTGGTCTTTCACATAAAATTCCAATAAAATATATTTATGTTTGTGGTCGTAACGTGACAAAATGTGGTAAAGTTCAAGTGGTATGAATACTTTTGCAAGCCACTGTATATTTTGTTAATGTGCTGTTGGCTTTAATTGAGTATACTTGTACTGGGGAGGGGGCGGGGAGCTCTTAAGCATCCATGCCCAGCGCCCCATTGTTTCATTATCCATCTATGCCAGGAAGAGAGAATACATTTGGATCCTTGGCTTCAAATTCTTCGGTAGGCCAGAGCCATAAATCATATGGCCATTATGAAGAAGACAATCTCTTCAAGGCCTTTGTTTTGTTTTGTTCTGTTTTTTATTTTATGTTTTGCTTATTTCATTTCAGGCAATCACAGTAATGTACAGCTCATCCCTTTTTTTCAAGGGAAGAAAAAAAATCTCCAGAGGATACTGAGCATTTGTTGTGCTTTTCTTCCATGGAGACCAGCATCTCTAGGTGATGCACAGGTACACTCGATTTGTTGTTATGTGAACCAAGCTATCCAGCCTTGTACAAGTCAGCGAGGTTATTGCAGACAGCTGTTACTCATCCACATCCAAGTCAAGTACAACTCTTAGCGAGTTAGGACACAGGAGGGAGAACATGATCAAGAACAAATATCATTCCCACTTAAAAAAAGATATGTTAGTCTAAATCCCAGCATAAATCTGGGAAAAATGGATAAAAAAGGTAACATTATCATCAGGCCCAGTCGATGGCAGAGGTTGTTCGGTGGGCATCGGATGCAGAAAGTCAATGGGGAGGACGAAGATAAGAAGGAAGAGGGGAAAGATAACAATCCTCGGAAATTGAAGCTCAAACTGAAGTGAGTGATTGATGGTACTGAACAGACTTTTTTTTTGTGCAATATTTAGAAAATACCCATTATTTATATTAACTCATTGAAAAGTGCATTCCAATTTCAACTGGAATTTCTGACATTGTTCTGACATACTTTCTTGTTAGGGTATGGGCGTTGTATTAAACTCTACAAAAACTTACATATCAATTAAATTAAATCACAGGGCTATTTTACAAAATGTTGACAAATATTTTTAAAACTTACTGAGCCAAATTTAGAATCAAACGTCTCTATAAATTGTCCTTTTTTTTACAACTAACGATGCACATTAAATCTATATTACAGTGTAAGCACATATCTTGTGATTGATTGATTGATTGATTGATTGATTGATTGATTGATTGATTGATTGATTGATTGATTGATTGATTGATTGATTACATATGCACTATGATATCGGCTATACAAATAAAAGTGACTTGACTTGACTTAATCCTTTTTTGCCTCTCCTTGTCTCACGTCCCATTTTCTGCTCAGATGGAAAGAATGGGTAGTTGATCCGTCAGAACAATCCTATTACATATGGCTCCAGATCATGATCGTTCCCATTTTCTACAACTGGGTGATTATCATCTGCAGGTACACGCATAGGCCATAATGAATAAACGTAATATTGACTTTATTGAATACTATTACTCCTTTTTAAAAGTGCAGTTATGGTGGTTTGTTTCAACATTTAACACAGACAGTGTCAACACATTTTGAACAGCAATTCTGATTTGACCAGAAATGTAAAGCACTTTGAGTGGCTGTTGCAGCTAGAAAAGCGCTATATAAAATGCAACTTGATTGATTGTTTGAAATCAAAGAATTGCTGTGTTCCAATGAGATTAAGGGTGTTCATTTGACTGATAACACAAAATACTATTCCTACTGAATTTTTAGGACATGTTTCAACGCGATTGAAGTGAACTACCTCGCAGTCTGGCTTACACTGGACTACCTCTCAGACCTCATGTATGTGGCTGACACGATTGTCAGAGTTCGCACCGGTAAATATTTTGTTTCAGCCATTGGTTTATTCAGTGTTTCCCAATAGAACAGAATAGAAAAACATTTTCTAAGCCAAACAGCAAACCTTGATTCTATCATATCTTCATCATGAATCATTGCACTTTAAACTTCAGACCGTTTTTCCACTGTCGTTAAACTTTGGCAAGGGGTTTGTGATATCAAAGGGCAGCAAATTTGCTGCGGCTCTGACAAGTCCTGTGCTGCCCTCTACAGGTTACTTGGAGCAAGGCATCCTCATCAGGGATGTAGCGCAGCTGAAGAAACGTTACCTTCACTCCTCCCAGTTCCGATTGGACCTAGGCTCCCTGCTGCCAACTGACCTGCTTTACTTCTCCTTTGGCATCCACACGCCTCTGGTGCGGGTCAACCGATTTCTGCGCACGTCACGGCTCAACGAGGCCCTGGACCGTATGGAGACCCGCACCTCCTACCCCAACACTTTCCGCATTTCCAAGCTCATGCTCTACATCTTTGTGTTGATCCACTGGAACGCCTGCCTGTACTTTGCCCTGTCCAACTACATTGGCTTTGGGGCTGACCGCTGGGTCTACCCCAACATCACCATCCCGGTGTTTGCCTCCATGCGCCGTCAGTACTTCTACTGTTTCTGGTTCTCTGCCCAGATCTTCACCACAGTGGGTGACACACCCCTCCCAGACAGAGAGGAAGAGTACCTGTTTATGATTGCGGACCTGCTTATAGCTGTGCTGGTGTTTGCATCAATTGTGGGCAATGTTGGCAATGTCATCACTAGTCTGAGGGACCGCGATAATGTATTTTTCCCCAACCATGAGCTGGTGAGTAGGCCTAGATTGACACCTAGGCAAAAATGGCAATATAAAAGTGTACTACACATAAGACAGCTATGCCATAAGGCCCCCATTTTGTAAAATTGTGAACTGCATAATCCATAGTGGGAAAAGTCTCTTAAGCTTTAATATGTCCCATGAACCTTCACTTTCCTTTGGATCCTTTGAATTTGACTACTGAAAAGAACAGGTTTTTCTTCCTTTTCTTCCTCCTGTCATTTCAGGTGAAGGCCTACCTGCGCAACCATCACATCAGTAAAGAACTGCGCAAACGTGTCAGTGACTGGTACCAGCACCTGTACATCAACAAGAAGATCACACGAGAGAATGAAATCCTGCAGCAGCTGCCTGTCCAATTGCAGACAGAGATCGCGGTCAGTGTTCATCTTCCCACGCTGTCCAAGGTCACCATCTTCCAGAACTGTGAGACCAGCCTGCTGGAGGAACTGGTGCTCAAACTCACACCTCAGGTCAGGGGGTCATAATGGCTCACTGAAGGCACAGGGGATTAAGTCAGGCTCATAATATGTGAGGGTGGCGAACATTGAATGACATGGTTTTGAATGCAGTGGATAACTATTGTGTCATTGCCCCTTCTTCATTTCTTCCCACACTGCTTTGTGTATTATCTGATGAAGTGGGAATGCTTTCAGGAATACTTTCAGTAAACTGGATGTGAGATAATCCATGTGTGATTTACCCTGTCCGCAAAAATTACTATGGTCACCTGTGTGAGCAGTTGTCATTCAAGGTTAACTCTCTTTTGACATGTGGTCATTGTTATACTATGTAGTCCATCAGCTGTGTCAACCTGCAACATGTATTTTGACAACAGCGTAGGTGCGAGGATCTTTGAATTTTAATATGTCATCAGGGCTCCGTAACTCAATAAATGTTAGACATGCTCTCTGTTGGTCAAATACTCCTCTTGTCTCACAGGTATACAGCCCAGGAGAGTATGTCTGCAAGAAGGGAGATGTGGGCCATGAAATGTACATCATCAAAGAGGGAAAACTTGCTGTTGTAGCAGATGATGGGGTCACACAATATGCTGTGTTGGGTGAGGGGAATTTCTTTGGCGAGATCAGCATCCTCAACATAAAAGGTAAATAAAGATTTCAGTCATCAGTATTACCATGTGTTAAATGCAATATTTATGTCTTCATGTAGCTGGCCAATGCTTTCTCTGGCTGGGAATATTAAATTAACATTTAACACTGTAGCTCAACTGAACACACGAATGCATACAAAAATACTGCCTCTCTCTGTCTCTTGTGTCTTTCTCTTTCTCTCAATGACACAAACACATGCACACCAAACAAAGAGAGAGCAAAAGAGAGAAGCCTAATGCTTACAGGAGTCTCTACATGTTCTCTTTAAGGCAACAAATCTGGCAATCGTCGCACTGCCAACATCCGTAGCATCGGGCACTCAGATCTGTTCAGCCTGTCCAAGGAGAACTTGATGGATGTGCTGTCTGAGTTCCCTGCCGCCAAACGCCACCTGGAGGAGAAGGGCCGACAGATCCTAGTCAAGATGGGCATGCTGGAGGAGTGTGCGGAGGGCCAGAGGGGAGAGGTGGAGAAAGTGGAGACCAAGCTAGACAGGCTGGAGAGCAACTTGGATACCCTGCGAACCAAACTTGCCAGACTCATGGTGGAGCTGGAGTCCAGCAACCGCAAGATGCAGGCCAGGGTGGAGATGTTGGCGCTAGAGGTAGAAGGGTTGGAGAATAAACTGCCAGTGGGTGAAAGTGGAAAGAGAGAGGTAGGAGAAGGAGACAGAGAGCTGGAAAGGGGAGAGGGGGTGGGAGGGGAGGTTGAACTGGAGAGAGAAGAGGCAGAGGGAGAGGAGGTTGGAGCAGAGAGGTTGAAAGAACAAGGACAAGATGAGGCTGGCGAGGATGTGACCAAAGAGGGAGATGGAGAGAGCACTAAAAGCAACAAGGAAGAGACAAATGAGGAAGCACATGGTATGGAGGTAGAGGGAGATGGAGGCATGGACCAAGCTTCGGATGAAAGAGAAAAGAAAGGGGATGATGGAGAAAATAAAAGAAATAAAAGAAATTGACTGACCTACTAAAAGGGGACTGAGTTCAGATTGAAAAATGAAGGTGAGAAAGAGGAGATAAATGTAAAGAGCAAAAACAGGCAGCAATGACAAAAGTTGTGAGAAAGAGGAGATAAATGTAAAGAGCAAAAACAGGCAGCAATGACAAAAGTTAATTGAAGGAAAGAGAAAGGACAGACAGAGGAATTATGAGAGAAAGTCAAAGGGTAATGAGACACACAATGAGACTGAAATAGATTTAAGAGTGATTAGCTTACTATCAATTTTTTATCAATAACGACATTAAAAACCATAACACTCTTTGCTGGTCTTGGCATTTTTCATAAATCATCATGCAGTAGGCATTATAACCTTAAATGATAGCAAACACCCTATCAAAGTATTATGTACATATGGGTTCACAGATTTCTGAATGAATATAATTTCATGGTATATGATAATACATCATTATGTTTAATGTCACAACGTGTAGATTGATACACTATTATGCCTGGGTAGGTGTTGGCCCCCAAATAGGGAGGTAAAGTTTATTAAAGATTAATGTGTTTACTGTTTCATTTAAAAGTCATTCTTATTAAGGAATTTTCTGCCTTTGATCAAATTTCAAGAATTTTCGTTTCTCTCTGATAGAGTGAAATGCATAGAACCCAAGCATGAAATTCAAATGCAACAGATCCCAGATTTTTTTGTTTTTTTATTATAACTTGGTGGCACAATAAAGTGTGCAAATAGTTAGCTGTGTGAGTACTTTTTTTTTTAAGTGCTATGAAGGATGGATACTTTCCAATGAATTCAAGAGTTGGTGTCTGCACTTTGTATTGACAATACCTTTTTTTTACAATTCAGTCAAAGGTAGTATATCCAATTCATGAGGGGTGTGAGTGGTTTTGGTCTGATGAGCCGGGGTGGCCGGGGTTAATCTACATGAATGTATGCTCTGTGCGTGCAGCCAGATGGGCCGTCTAGCCATTCATGGGGCCCCTCTGCCTACTGGGTGGGCAATCCCAGTGGTGTGTTGGTCACAGGGCCCGACTCTGGGCTGGCAGTCTGTGCTTGCCTTCTGCAGCTCAGATCCCATGCCCACAGGTGCACCCTATACCTGTGCCTAGGGGTTGGCAGTGGGGGTACACCTCAGGGGTGCAGGCCCAGCTTGTGCCTTTGGGGAATGGTTTGTATTCTTCTGGGATTGCTGTGCTTTGGGCTCCAGCTGTTCTCTTGATCGTGGGGTGTCTGCACGACCTTGGGGCCCTTGGGTGGCTGTAGAGCCTGTCTGCTGTCCGGAGACACTACGATAAGTCACGGATCTCGGACAGCAGAACTTATTGAGATTAAACCTGTGCACTCACAAGTGGACACTTGACATACACATACACACTGCTAACATCTGCCTCAGACACTCTCTGGAAAACTCTTGGGATTACATCCTACTTCTTAGTTTTTTCTCCCCATTTTTCTGTCTTCATCCTTTATCGCCATAACTGCTATCCTAAACTGATATTGATAAGGTCGATATGTTCTGTCGAACACATGTCAGCATCTGTTTCTATGTCTTATCAGATACATGTTGCCATTTTTAGTTTCTGAGTGCCCCTGTTTCACTTGTGGGGATTGTCCCCCTCTTGGAGAAGCTGATCAAACATGCTGAAAATGCCAAAACCCTGTGCTGTTGTCATCCCACAGATCATCCAAAGGACGGAGTTATTGTAATCGGTTTTTGATAATCAGTAAAGGTTGCCTTTGCAGGTAGAGAACCTGAACTCCACTTGCAGATTGACTCTGTGTAGGATACATTGGTTAAAACAAAAAAAACAAAAAAACATACGGCAAAACAAGCCTCTCTTTTTGTGGCACAACCTTACTGTCAACATTTGTCCTGTTTATTTTTTGTAGACACAGTGAGTTGGGTAATTTGGGTTTTCTTTAGACTTTTTTTTAAGGGTTTTACAGCTGTTGATCAGGTCCTGGATTCAAGTCCAAAACAGCTGCTGAACAAATTAGCTGAAGCATGTATTTTAGAAAATTGTCTTAATATTAGTATAAGTATTAGCATTTCTACATTATTAGTAGTATATTTATAGTATGGAATATTAGTGTTATACTCTAGTTTAAAAGTAAGGTAGTAGTAATGTATTTGTATGAAAATTTACATATATTCATAACACAGGTATAATTTATTTGTTTAATATATTTGTACAATTTATTAGTACATTCTGTCAATCTGCCTTGAACTGGCTGCTACGTTCCCCTTGGAAAAATAAAGTGATTCTATTCTGTTCTGTTACAGCACGCCCTCTTATCATTAATTCATTTTAAGGCACAATTCACCAAAAAATTAGATACTAGTACTTGTTCTTTAAACACTAGCTGCTATCGAAAAGTCACTAGTTGCTAAAAACTAGACTAGTTCTATTAGAATAAGCACTACTTACTAATTTGATTATGACTAGTCACGTTTCTATTTTACTGATAACAATTCAATTAATACTTCTTCTATTTTAGTGACTGGTATCTAATTTAAAGGTACTAGTCGCTATTATATTCTTATTAGGAAAATAACAAACTGCTTATCAATTGAACCTTATGAGGCATCACATATTAGATATCAACTTTTCATTATCCATTATCTACTAGTCACTGTTTAAATAGCACTAGTTGTTAATCCAATTCCAATAGTCATTATAAATTAGTTACTAGTAAATATTAATCAGTGACTTGTTGCTATTTTTATTTCACTTGTCACATACTTGCTGCTTTTCAGAATGACAAGTAGCTTTTTAATGCAATCTAGTTTCTATTCCGAATAAAGATATCAATTTGTATGTTTTGCTTGACATATTTTAACACTAGTTAATTAATAAGACTAGTCATAACTAATTAATTAATCAATTAAGTTTCCTTTATTAATCCCCTTGGGGAAATTCATTTACTGCAAATTAACCCATCCTAGCTGTGATCTGTGTAGCTAGGAGCAGTGGGCTGCCGCCTTCATGCTGTGCCCGGGGACCAACTCCAGTTCTTTTCCCATTGCCTTGGTCAGGGGCACAGACAGGAGTATAAATCCTAACATACATGTTTTTTTTAATGGTGAGGGAAACTGGAGCACCCTGAGAAAACCCACCACAGACACGGGGAGAACAAAACTCCCCACAGAGGACAACCTGGGATGACCCCCAAGGTTGGGCAACCCCGGGGTTCGAAGGACCTTCATGCTATGTGGCGACAGCGCTAAATACTGCCACCCAAAACTAGATGTTGATATTAAATTTCAGATTTGACTACTCAAAATGAAAAAGTTGACAGTGTCTACTTGAAAAACAGCTAGTCACTTTTGAAAAACGATTACTACAATTATCATTATTATTATTAAATAATAATAATAATAATTCATTATTATAATAATGACTACTATAATTATTATTCAAACCCAACCAATAAAAGTAGCACATAATTACTGGGTAGCAACTAGCTTGAATAAATAGTTACAAGTGACTAATGTATATTTAAAAGTAGAATTGTTTTGGAGATAATTAAAAATGTATTTTTAGGTCTAGTACCTATTTTTTAGCATCTGGTTTACAATAGTGACAAGTGACAACTTAATTTTTAGTGACTAGTGCCTAATCACCTCAGCCATGTTTTTCATGGTGGGTTGAATTTGTTACGCCCCGGAAAAAGGGGGTGAAATAATCACTAAAGTGATAAGACGGTATTTCCTTGATGAGTATTTTACTGGAATCAATTCTTCACAAATGTGTAACAATTTAAACAATAACATAGCTACAGGTAAGTAGAGAAGTAAGACAGTACACACCGTATTTTACCAAAAACAGTTGAAGCTCAGTAACTCTCATAAAATTCACCAAAACTTACTAAAGTGCATCAAACATGTTACACGAATAACAGTGCAAAATATATTACAACATGTGAATCCACAGTATTAGCACAAAATGGCTTCTGCACTCGGCAAAACAACAGGTTGCTTTGTTACAGGGTGGGAGCGCTTTCTCTCACACACACACATAGACACTTAACTAAGCTCGACAAAATTCGGTTCTAATTTGCTCAAAATATCACAATAACAATCTCTGAACACTTTGAACATGTTAGCAAGTTACTAAAGTCACATTAACTTTATAATTCACAACATACCTGAAAAAGGGGTGAAATAATCACTAAAGTGATAAGATGGTGTTTCCTCGCGGATTGGGCTTTACAGCCATAAAAAGACTCACAAGTGACAGGATTGTCATCATCGGACACGACGGACAACCTTAAGCAAGCAAGCACTTTATTGGAATGAGGAAATTACTGCAAATTCCCCTTGGTAGTGGGTGAAGACGGAAGCAATTAATCTCAGACTACCAGATCAAGACCACTCTGTAGATCACAATTAATCACCATTACCGCTAAAATTTCACAACACAACAAAGAAAACAATGAACATGAACCTACTGTATTGCTAATTTGCAACAGACTGTGAATGCACCATTCATCCTTCCAACCTGTCACACACTCCCCTACAAAATAAACGTCGCCCTGACATTATTATTATTATTTTATCTTTCACAATCTCTAGTGAACTTGACTCTGACGATATTCTTCTGCGAGTTGGGACTCAAACAAAGGTCAAGGGTCACAATCCATGTCTGGTGACTAGCCACTGCATAAACAGTCTATAAGCAGTCTTTTGACAGTTCATTAGTCCTTCATGGCAATGATCTGTATAAACAGTCTGCAGATTGTCCATGAATGTCTATAGGAACAGTCCATAAATTGTCAAGCAGTCCTTGAATTGTCCAGGGCACTAGTCAAAGTCAACAGTCCATGAATTTGTCTATGGCAACGATCTGTATTAACAGTCTCTGAATTGTTCGGGGATTTAGTCATTCATGTCAAGTCTGTTGGCTCACGTTTGCTGGAGTCCATACATGAAGGGGGGTTGGAACTAGTATGGCTATAAGTGCAGCAGCATGGGACCAGTCCTGGCGCAGGGTAGACAGGTAACAACTGAGGTGCTGGTTGGACACTGTAGCAGAAAGGGATGCCAAGTTGATTGTAGGTCGTACATCTCGGTGGGTGTCTCTCTCTTTGTGGTTGCTGGTAGGGCGGATTCTCGGGTTCAGCAGCAGTACTTGAGGGATAGGCATGTGGTGAGTGCTCATCAGACAAATTCCCAGCAGGTAAGTCTATTTCATCGCCTTGCAGGTCTTCAGCATGCACATTGAACTCCTCCAGCTGATCTCCTTCAAGAAGCTGTGCTGGTGGTGCAACCAGAGTTGGCATTTCAACTCTCTCCTCCGCTGGTGGGTGTCTGTGTTCAAGCTCCATATCTGATTCACCTGATGTCTCATTTCTTTCTGTTGACACTGTGGGGGCCTGGAGTGGCTCATAATGAAGTTCATACTCGTCCCCGCTGTCCTCATCAGGCTCCTGAGTTTGAGATGCAGGCTGGTGTCTCTCTTTCCGTTTCCGTTTGTCATTTCAGCCAACTCTGGTTGTGTCTCAAAAGGTAAGTGATCACTGGGCATTAGTAAGTTTCTGTGCAGAACTCTGGAGCATCCCTTACCCTTTTCAGGTCTCACTTCATAAATTGGCAGTTCAGACACCATTTGTCTCACTACTGTGTGCACTGTATCCTACCGATAGTTCCGGAGTTTACCTGGTCTTCCTGTGGGTGTCAAGTTTTTAATCAAGACACACTCACCAGGCTGTAACACTGGATACCTTAATTTTGTGTCATAGTATCTTTTACTCCTTTCAGCAGCCTTTCGAGCACTTTGGTTGGCAATGGCACACACTTCCTCTATACATTGTTTCCATTTCTCCACATTATCTCACTGGTCACTGGAACCGGACTCCATGTGTAGCCCAAAAAGCATATCGACCAGAAGCCTGGGTGATCTGTCATACAGGAGATAGAATGGCGAGTAGCCTGTCACTTTGCAACGTGTACAGTTGTAGGCATACACCAGCTTATTCAGGGACTCCTTCCAGTTTGATTTCTGGGTCTGTCAGTGTCTTAAGCATCTGCAGCAACTTTCTATTCATACATTCCACTTGACCGTTCTCCATCGGGTGACAAGGGCATTGTTCTGGACCCGGCCACTCCGCTGAGTTTATGTAACTGACTGAACAACTGATTCTCAAATTCTCCCCCTCGGTCATGGTGGATGCGAGAAGGAAAGACAAACCTCAGGGAAAAGTCATTGAAGATGAGGTTTGCAGCAGTTTTTCCAGACTTCATTGTGCTGGCGTATGCTTGAATAAAATGCGTGAAATGATCAACAACAACAAGGACTCATATCCGCCTTTGCATTGGTCAAGATTGAGAAAATCAATGCGTACCAATTCAAATGGTTGCGCTGTCACAATATTTGTCAAGGAGGCTCTTGTGTCATGTCAGGGCTTTTTTTGTTTGAGACAAGGGCAGACTTTAGTGATGTAGTGCTCTATGTCTGATTGCATATATGGCCAGAAGAAGCGGTCACTTACTAGAGATACTGTGCGATCAGTGCCTTGGTGTCCCACGTTATTATGTAGCTCTTCCAACACCTTTCCTTTGTATTGGTCTGGCAAGACTAGTTGCTTACGGGCAGTGGTAGTTCTGTACAGAATGCCATCATCATCTGTTGTCAACTTGCCCCACTCTCTAAAGAGGCATTTTGTTTTTGGACTGAATGCTCTCAGCTTCCTAAGTGGTGGCTTGGAACCTGACAGTTTACATTCTAACACAGGGCAGATGACTGGATCAGATTTTTGTGTTTCTTTTGGTATGGGGCTGATTTACACAGTGACTGGTTCACTTTCAGCTGAGGCTGACATGGATAGCTATGAATGACCATGTTGCAGGGGACTTTTTCTGTACCTCAACAGCTTGTATGGCAGCAGCAATGGTGTTAGGCTCCTCAGATCATTCTCTCATTAGTGACTCTACATCCAGAGGAATTCTCGACAAAGCATCGGTGTCACTGTTCTCCCTCCGAGGTCTGTACTTAATCATAAAGTGTAAATCAGCAAACTCGGCAAACCACCTGGAAGTGATCGCGTTCAATTTTGCAATTGATAGAATGTAAGTGAGTGGGTTGTTATCACTGTACACAGTAAAAGTTGCAGCATAGTACAGATAATCATGGAACTTGTCAGTGATTGCCCATTTTAAAGCCAGGAATTCTAGCCTGCCTGCATGGAGATGATTGTTCTTTTCAGCTGACGTTAATGTGTGAGAGCCATAAGCAATGACTCTAAGCTTGCTATCTTGTTTTTGGTACAGTAGCGCTCCCCAAGCCTTGGTGTGAAGCATCAGTGTGTACAATGAATGGCTGAGTGAAGTCAGGGAAGCCTAACACTGGTGGGTAGAGCTAACAGTCAATCAGATGTTCAAGTACCTGTTGGTGCTGGTCTGTCCAAATGATCGGCTTGTTTGAGGACACCACATGGCATTTGCTCACTTTCTTTAACTGTGTTTTTGGTTTCCTGTTATTGTCAGGAGCGCCACTCGAGTCAGCTTTCGTGAGCTCATATAGACAATCGGCTTTTCGTGAAAAGTCTCTGATGTACTGCCTATAGTAGGTGAGTAGACCGATCATTTTTGAGTTGGCCCACAGTCTGAGGTCTGATGTCTTTTAGTGCTCTAACAGCTTTGAAGTCGGATGGATCAACTCTATTGCCTGCTGCAGAGACTATTTTGCCCAGATAGCAGACCTCTGTCTTAAATAGATCACACTTGGCTTGAGTTTGATGCCGTATTCTTTGAGGCATTGTAGCACTTTCTGTAAATCTTTCACATGGTTCTTGAAGGTTCGAGTGAAGACCAGTGTGTCATCCAGATAAGGAATGCAGATGTTATCCCGAAGCCCTTCCAAGCATTCCTCCATACAATGTTGGAAGGCCACAGGGGCGTTTATGAGGTCAAATGGGATGCGAATCCACTCATAAAGCCCCCATGGCGTAACAAAAGCTGTCAGTGGTCTGCTTTCTTCTGACATGAATCACCTGGTGATATATGAGACTTTCCTTCAACATCAGCACTTTGATCACCTGATATGTTAAGAAAACCACAAACTCTGAGCAAATTGTCTCTGGTCAGGGTATGTAACTCTACTATTACCTCTTCCTGTAGCTCTTCTAGGACTGTCGTCATGTTGACAGGACAGTAGGAACCTTTACTGTGCAGGAGTTGACTCTAACCTGAATGGCCTTCAATTTACCCAATGATCTCTGGCTGGTCTCAGGTAACGTGTACTCAACAACCAGCTTCCACCTCCCCTCAAACAGCAACTCCTTCCTCACTGCAGCCTAACTGGGCTGTATTCTGGGGGGGATTTAGCTGCCTCCGAATTCGGCTGCCAGGCTGTGGGGACCAAACATCTGAAGAGCATATCTCAGCGGTGCCTCCAAAACGTTACACCCCTGAAAAGGGGGTGAAATAATCACTAAAGTGATAAGACTGTGGTTCCTCGATGAGTATTTTATTGGAATCAATTCTTCACAAATAAGCAACAATTTACAAAATAACATAGCTACAGGTAAGTAGAGAAGTAAGATAGTACACACCGTATTTTACCAAAAACAGTTGAAGCTCAGTAACTCTCATAAAATTCACCAAAACTTACTAAAGTGCATCAGACATGTTACACGAATAACAGTGCAAAATATATTACAACTAGTGAATCCACAGTATTAGCACAAAATGGTGTCTGGACTCGGCAAAACAACAGGTTGCTTTGCTACAGTGTAGGGGTATGTTCTCTCTCACACACATAGACACTTAACTAAGCTCGACAAAATTCGGCTCTGATTTGCTCAAAACATCCCAATAACAATATCTGAACACTTTTAACATGTTGGCAAGTTACTAAAGTAACATTAACTGTTTATAATCCACAACATACCTGAAAAAGGGGTGAAATAATCACTAAAGTGATAAAATGGCGTTTCCTCAATGAGTATTTTATTGGAACGGGGAAATTACCGCGAACTCGCCTTGGTAGTGGGTGAAGACGGAAGCAATCGATCTCAGATTACCAGATCAAGACTACTCTGTATATCACAGTTAAACACCATTACCGCGCACAACACAACAAAGAAAGTAATGAACATGAACCTAATTTGCAACAGACTGTGAATGCACCATTCATCCTTCCAGCCTGTCACACATTCAGCTGGCGGACTATGGGTCATTTAGGCACTTGTCACTAAACATTAAACACTGTGATGATACACAATTGAGGGTAGATTCACCAGGGGCTGCTGCTCCTTTAAGGCAGACATTCGGAGCGCTGACGTAGGCACCGCTTAGACTTTCCGGGGTGAGCCATGTTTGCAGCAGCCTAGCGGTTAGCTGGTTGCCACGGGAGATTGAGCTGTATTCGTGTTGTTTTGTGTGGCGAGTAAACGGGATTGACTCGACTCGATCTCTCCGTCTCCTCATTCCTGCACTCCCACAACTGGGTCTTATTTTTTTAAACACTATTGTTAAGTTACTAGTTACTAAAAATACTATTAGAATAGTGACTAGTGCTTTTTTAAATTACTTACTAGTAACTAAAATAAAATAATTATTGTTTATTGAATTATAGTGAAAGAGAAAAGTGACTAATGATGAAATTAGTAACTAGTGCTTATTCTAACAGAATGTAGCAACTAGTGACTTTACATTAGTGACAAGTGACTGTACAATAACAAAAGGTGACTTTAGAATAGCGACTAGTGTTTGAAAATAAGTACTAGTGTAATTTTTGGTGACTACTAGTGCCTTAAAATGAATTAACTATAAAATATCCTGGCACATTTCTGTCCTGGCAATCGAAGAAATCAGCCGTGCGGTCCCTTTAACGACGCAGAGGTCATGTGTTTTTTGTGAAGGTGTTCCAGGAAGTGCTCGGGGGACACAGGCCCCGTCCGAATCAAGACAGCCGCACACATAAGCACCTACCAATAACAAAACGCTGCATGCCATTTTCATGGGGGGCTACCGTTAACGTACATGGAGCCTCAGGAAGAAAAGCCGATAATTTATACAATGGAAAACAAGCCAATCGTGACATGTGAGTGTTTCTTCAAAACAAGAGATGTTGCAGTCATACGTTTTTACCACCAATTCTGACAGCTAAGCTAAGCTAGTTCGGGTTAAGCTAGCCTTGGGATATAGCGAGCCCTGACACATTGCCTTTGAGTGGAGCGATTCGGTGCTTCAGTTCGGCTTGTTACGTTCGACTGCGCCGCTATATTGATGTTTGGATACTGTCCGGTGCGCCGACGCTGTATTAAAAAAGTTCCTTGAAGTAAAATAAATGAATTGAGCCGGCTAGCCACGTTGGCTAACAGGCCTTGCTGTCTGTACTACGTCACGGCTCGTTGCTGCAGCCCGGTCTAGTTACCTGATGTCACTGAGTAGGGATTCACCTTGCGCCCCCGCCAATCATGACTACATGATCACGGTGTTTTGTCTGCCAGGCGGCACAGACAGTGGTCAACACTGAATATGGGTTGAGAGTCAATCGCTCTGGCATTCCTAAATTCCCTGTTGGCGTCCAATGCAAGCCTCCTAGAAGGGTTATTTTAAGAGTTGACCCCACTGGTGATGGGGGCCAGCTTTTACTTCTCACTGCAGGGTACTCCACTTTTAGGATCGGAATGGACAGGAGGCGATAGGCTCGGGCAAATCTAAAAATCTTACGTGTGATGGTGGAGCTTACCGTGATGAAACATTGCTAATTGATAAATTTATCATGTAGCCATCTAGAATGCAGAATAGTGGCAACGGTATGTCGAGACACTGAACATTCCCATTCAGGGAAAAACTCTCAGATTATATTTAACTTTGAGTCTCACCGAGTAACTGTGCGAAGTGAAATTTTCAAAACAGAATTAACCCATTACAGCTAAGTAGCATGTGACAGGCAGCCAAATACAAAGCACAGAAACCGAAGGTCTAGCCTCTAGCAGAGAAACTAACCTATTAGTTTACAGAGCACTCATGATTTTGTGTTATGACAAGTTTATGAAATGAACTATTGTCCCATGTGTACTTGTGCCTAACCAAGCTTTTATATAACTTATTTACAGCATGACTTGAGTGGATGATAGGTTAGAAGGCCTCATTTCATCCTATCTGTTTGCCAACCACACAATGAAGACTTGGGATTGGGCGTTATGTTATGGGGTTCCACCATTTCTCCATCTATGGCTAATGAACACATACTTTTCATTGCACAGAACTTAACTAGGAATCCCCAAAGCATGAAAGCACAAAATCTGACAGGCGGGGATGGTTGTGGTTAGATAGAATGCTAGCAATGGCAAGTGGAAATGCAGTTGTCCTATTTAGATGGAATTTGGTGAAAGGAAAAGATAATATCATCTGTTGGTCTGAAGTAGAATCTGGTGTTTTTATCTCCATGCTCTACTAACTAAAGCATGCACATGTTATTTATACATGACCTACCTTGAAAACAGTTTACTCATGAAATGGAAACACTGTTCCTCTTGGCTTTAATAAGAGATAAAACAGCAAAAGCTCAGAAGGTGGTCATGTTTTGCTGAATGATGAATATAAGTAATTTCCTTTTTATAGCTTCATTTTGGGTATCAGCAGATCTTGTTTTCCGTTCATTCAGTGTTCCCTCATCTATCATTCATCTATGCTCCTCTTTGCTCTCAGGTGCTGGAGACCAGGGTTTGTTCACATCTCTCTATACCCCATTGGCCCAACAGCTTCCCAGAGAGCCAATGGAATGGAGGAGGTGAGACTGCTATATACATAATGGAATATAGTTTGTCAAGATTAAGTGGAAATTGTAGGCATCATATATGGAGTCTTTTTAAATGCCATCTTAAAGATGGATGAGGTACATGTGGTTCTTGGTTTTGGTTTACTACATTGTTGTGGACAGAATGAAATCAGTCTGTGTAATGCATGTGATGGTTGTTAACACTGCTTATTTGCTCATATAAAACTACTTTGCTGTGTCTACAGGACTTATGGCCGTGCGCCAAAAATGATCCACCTTGAGGCTAACTTTGTCCAGTTTAAAGAGGAGCTAATCCCCAAAGAAGGCAACAAAGCTCTTCTTACCTTCCCCTTTCTGCACATCTACTGGACAGATTGCTGTGTGAGTAACATGCACCGTGCACACACACATACGCACACACACTCTTTCCAACACCCACAATCAATAAAGCAAATATTGCTCAATAAACTACCCAAGGAAACCGAAGGGTACTGTGCATCAGCAGGCTATGTTATCATGCATAGATACCTCATTAGTGTGGTCCAGTGGACCTGATGCATGAGTCCGATGTAGTGTAAAATCATGCCCCACTTTTCTGTAGGCTAAGTAATCATCTTGTGAGGAATTCCTGTTACAGTGTAAGGTAAACAGAAGATATCGATGGCTATATTAAAGCAGGATGTTGGTCATGTTATGAAAGCATAACATTTATAATATGTAGGTCATGCTTATTTAAAGTCATACAGCTATGACCCAAGACACACTGTTTATAAATTAGCACAAAGCCCAGTTATGCCTGTAATTATATGCTGCTATATGCCAGAAAATAATCTATCAAAATTTGCCACATTACTTCACAACTCATAAATTTTTGAGTTGAACGCTCCCACACTAAGTTGTTCGCTTTGCCCGTATTTTTCCACCGTCGAGGTCTTTTCAGGGTCAGGGCCTTGTGAAAATACTCTTTCCAGTAATCTAAAGTCCCTCTTGTGTGGTGTCTAAATTCAGCACTTTTCCTCCAAAAAAAACCCTTTCCAGTAATCTAAAGTCCCTCTTGTGTAGTGTCTAAATTCAGCATTTTCCCTCCAAAAAAAACCCGACTCAACCAATTCTTTTCCATACCAGAAGTTTTTATAATTTGGTTAAATTGACAGGGTTTGATTGACATTATTTTTAAATGGTGAAAATTTGAACAACAGTTATTAATTAACATCCCTACATACATTAACTGTTTGAGAGACAACTATATTCAGTCTAAACTGTCCATTTGTCCAATCAGTTAACAGCAGTAGTAGAGAGCAGGCTGAGCATGAACCAGGAGGAAAGCAGGAACCTCAATGCTGATAGAGACACTTTGTCATGGGAAGCTAGTTCATTTGAGGAAATGCTGTCACCAACTCATGACCAAAACAGATAATATTTCCTTGCAGGCATGGCTCTTCTGAATTTGGGAGAAATTGCACTAAGATTTTCGATTTACCTGTTCAATTTCTCAGTGTTCCTGAGGGCTGTGATGCCAATGAAGGCAGCGTTTGACTCAGGTCATTAAAACTCTCTCAGGGCTCAACAGGATGCATGTGAGGCATTCACTAAATTGAAGGCTCTCATTCAAGATTGAGGGTAGTTTCTGCTATTCGATACTGTGAATGTAAGCTGTCACTGGAGAGCAGCGGTGAACGGACAGGTCTAGTACATGCTCCTGTTGAGAATAAATAGATGCATTTTATTACATTGACATAGAGGCTAAATTGGAGCATGACTGTAACTGAGCCTATAAATGTGTGTGTGTGTGTGTGTGTGTGTGTGTGTGTGTAACTGTCTGTCTTTCCAGTTATGCATGCACTCAAGCATACAGTCAGTGTACGGTGTATGCATGCCAAAAATCTGTCTGTTAGCACACTACCATAACTTATTTCATACAGTAGCCTGTATGGGGTTTATTACATTGTGATTCAAATGAGGTTCTTCATTTAAAACATGTATGATACTAATTTACCTACATTGTGCCTTTTCCCAGGATTTGGAATTGTGTAAAGGGTCAGTTGTGAACCAACTTATTTGTGCAAAGGTGCTACAATATATCCTAATCAAGCCTGTTCCCGTTGACATAGATATATAAGGGCTTCATTTTTTTACTTGTTAGCATGCATCAGAATTTAAGCTTATCCAGCCCTTACCTTTTCAATCTACATATTTCAAAGGTACAGCTATCGGGGGGATCTTATAAATAATACATGTAACTTTCTGTAATGTATTGAGTAAATCACAGAACTCGTTTTTCTTATAGACCTTGCAAATCTGGTGCACATTGTTTTACACTATTGCAAGACTGATGAGTTCACTGATAATAGCACTGCTAATTTGTCCAGGACACAGTTTACATGCAGTACATCAAATGTTGAGGAAATTGCCAAGATATATGCTATGTTTTTCATTCTCTCCAGATCCATTTATTATAAATCTGTGCAATGTATCTGTTCTTCCACATTGTAGGACACAGAGGCATACAAGGGCTCGGTAAAGGAGGACATGATGCGCTGGCAGAACAGCCTGCGGGCCCACGGCTCGGCAGACTGGGTCATCGTTGTCGTGGAGACCAACGATGCCAAAAAGAAGAACAAGACTAATATCCTTCCGCGTTCCTCCATTGTGGACAAGATCCGCAATGACTTCTGCAACAAGCAGAATGACAGGTGAGGAGACAAGACATGCAGAGTTAGTTGATTTAAGCCTGACTGAACAAGCCAACGCATTCAGTTACACTTGACGCTCAGTGAAATCTACAGTGTACTTTTTCTTACAAGCAGTGAATGTGGAAGCCAGCCTGAATTTTAGCGTTTAATGTCCTTACACATTTGTTGCCCATTGTTTTTATTTTTATTGTAAAGCTAAATTCCCCAAAACATCTAATAAAAGCACAAAAGGGTATCTTGTTTAAGGGATCCTCATGTTTTAGTAAGCAGATGCATTTAGAAATTAACAATATTAAGAATATACTTTATTTCTTCATGGTACTGTTGACACATGCATCATGACACACAGGTAGAGTGGATGTAACTTGTTTGGAAACGGGAGACTGAGCAGATGGAAATTACAAATTCCTGTCTGTTGTAGTCGCTGACATTTCACTAAGTATCATTGAAATGAAACCTTTTAATGGCCTCTCTAATAAAGATTGGTCCTTTTCCCCTGTCGAAGCAAACACCAAGCTATTCTCATGCGAGCTTCAGCGCAATCTAATCAATATGAATTTGACACCCCGCTGTTTCACAAAAGCTAAATTTGCTTCAGCTATTCAGTTTATGTGCCTGTTGAGATCAGTGTTTGGGTTACATCAGTGTGTTTTTAGTTAAGAAATAGACTTTACATATTGCACTACATTTATAAATAAAAATATTTGAACAATAATAAAAAATTGTTGATTTCAAATGGCTACAGGTGACTGCTGCAAACTAAGGCAGGAGATTTGATAAGCGTAAGCGTTTTACCAGCATAGTTATTGCAATGAGGGCAGGTTTAGATTCTCGATAGCATATCTGTTGTGCCCGGCTGCGGTTTTAGAATATCGTATGAATTAATATAATGTATAATTAATAATGTGAGAGAACGAGAAAAGGCCCTGGCCATATGTAGTTAGTTGTAAAGACTTCATATTTGAACATACTGTACTTCCTCTATTAGTCTGGCTGACTTGAGGGTGATGGAAAGTAACATCGCTGCACTGTGTGCAAGCTATTAGTTAGATGCATTAGAAGGTTATTATAATCACATGGTAGCATGAGAGAATCTGCTCATGTAAGAGAATCTGCTCATGGACCATTTTGATTAGCAAATAATCCTCATCTTATATTTTATGGCAATACACCCAAAAGGAAACATTCAATTTTTCATTATTATGTGACCTCTTATTTCGCTATCATATTTTAATTTATATTATCATATTATTCATATTATCATATTTTAATTCCTGTGATGGCCTGGCGGCCTGTTCAGGGTGTCTCCCTGTCTGCCGCCCAATGACTGCTGGGATAGACTCCAGCATCCCGCAACCCTGAAAGCAGGATAAGCGGTTTGGATAATGGATAGATGTATGGATGGATTTTAATTCATGAATATAGTTTGTAACAAAGAGCTTGATCTTTCACCCAGCCCCACAGGGTAATGTGAAAAAGCCTCAATAGATTTACTGCATGTATAATCTTTTATAGGCACGCTATCTTGCCACTGTTCCTTACTCCCTTCTCCCCACTCCTATCTGCTTTGTTACAATGTTGGCTATGCAGGCCTGTGACCAAAGGTTTGCTAGTTCAGATCCCCATGTAGCCTGAACAGGCCCTTGAGCAAGGAACCTTCTGCTCCAATGGCTATCAGTTGAATACTTTAGTTGTGCTACTCTGCAATGGGAATGTCTGCAAGTGTGAATGTAAATGAGTTATGATAATAAAAATGAACGAGTGTGCTGCTGGCATATTAAAGGTTAATTCCTCCCCTAACCCTCTCGTAGGTGTGTGGTCCTGTCAGATCCTCTAAAGGAGTCGTCCAGGTCTCAGGAGTCGTGGAGCTCTTTCCTGCTGAAGCTGCGCACCCTCCTCCTCATGTCTTTCACCAAGAACCTTGGCCGTTTTGAAGACGACATGCGCACACTTAGAGAGAAGCGCACCCAGCCTGGCTGGAGCTTCTGTGAATACTTCATGGTGCAGGTACATGAAAAAAGAACGGTTATGGGGGCGTTTCTTTTCTTTTTTTTTCTTCTTTTTTTTTGGACTGCAGTTTCTGTGGCGGGAAGAGAGGAGGTTATGTCATGCTTGGAATTTTGTCTCGCCAGTCTTTGACATGATTAAACCATTTCTATGAGAATGCTTGCAAATGCATAGCTCCTCTGAAATTTCTCCGCTGGCATATTTTATCTGTCTTATTACATCCAACCTTCATATACACCATCTTCACTGTCTGCTTTTGTGTGTGTCAAGAATGTGTTTTTGTGGGCACACAGGATACCACAGTTCTCTCCCTGCATTTTTTGAGGATGTGCACCCATTAGTGTTGGTATGTATCTCATATTTTTGTGTGTATGTGTGTGCTGCGCAGGAGGAGCTGGCCTTTGTGTTCGAGATGCTACAGCAGTTTGAGGATGCTCTGGTTCAGTACGATGAACTGGATGCTCTCTTTACTCAGTATGTCCTCAACTTTGGAGCTGGAGGTACTGAGCCCAATGTTCTCTGTTTCACTCTCTCAGTGTATATAATTTACAAATGTGGATCAATACCAGTTAAGAATGGGTGTCAAAAAGAAAAAAAAAAATTTTTTTCTATTGAACTTATCAATACTTCCAGTGATATATTCTCATAATGAGATCTCTGATTTTAGCTTATTTTGGACTGTTTTAATCTTAAAATCATTATATCATCATTTGATTGTGTTACAAGAACTAAATGGCTTGTGTGTTGCTGTAAAGCCCACTGAGGCAAATTTGTAATTTGTGATATTGGGCTATGCAAATAAAATTGACTTGACTTGACTTGACTTGACCATTTTCAAGTTTTTAGGCAAATGAATTTGGCTTACTTAAAACAGAATCAGTTAATGGCGACAGGCATGGGCACAAGTCCATGAATACTGGGATGACATCCAGCACTTTACCTGTGTCCCTGTCCATAGGGTTAGCGGTTGTGTCAGGAAGGGTATCCGATGTAAAATCTTGCCAAATTATTATGCGGATTGACAAGGCCGCCATCGGTGCTGTGCCCTCACAGGGTACTAATGGAAACTATCAAATCCGCTGTGGCACCCCTGGGAAACAGGGAACAAGCCAAAAGAAGAAGAAGAAGAAAACAGAATCCGTTAATGATGCATTCGAGCAGAGAAGATAGAACTAAGGAGTGATATATGAGGGTGTAATGTTAAATTGGAATTAAAACCTGAATACACCAGGCACTCAATGGCACATGGTCAGGGACCAATGCGTGATAATAAAACTGCAAGGGTTTCCTGTTATATTCCCAGGGAAAAATTAATGGACTCATTGTACTGTAAGTGTGACAGGACTGAGGTGTTTGCCAAATGTCACATGTAACATGTTATATTAGTAGCAAAAAAATTAAGATGTCAGGCTGACTGATTTCTGTACATTGCTGGGTCGCTCATCCTACAGATGGAGCCAACTGGCTTGGGTCGTTCTGTGCCCCCGTGCGCAGCTGGGGTGGTTTGCTGCTGCGTCGGCCCATCGACATGGAGAAGAGGGACGGGATCCAGCATGGGGTGGCCAGCCTGCTGGACCTGAGGAGCTACCTGTTCTCCCGCCAGTGCACCCTGCTCATCTTCCTTCAGAGGCCTTGGGAGGTCACGCAGAGAGCCCTGGAGCTACTCCACAACTGCGTCCAGGAGCTACGCCTACTAGAGGTGAGCTGCATTTTACCAATGTGGAGGTAAAGGTAACCTTCAGTCTGTCGTGTGACATTTATAATGTGATGAGATGTTTTGTATGTCAGAAGGCTTCAACCATTCACTTTACTGTATCCAGTCTGTCTTCTTCCCACCATATCTAATCTCCAGGGTTATTTGAAGGTTCACACACTTGTTTCCAGGTAGCAACCCACCAATGTCCCTCTCTCCTTTTGTGGTTGTGTAATTTATCAATGCCGCAGGGGATGTTGATGCACAATCTATTAACCACAGACTATTATGCAGTGTGACATCAAACAAACACACAACTTAATTCAATCAAGCTCTCCATTTCAGTTTCTTTTCATCAGCATGGTCAGCTGATCACAACAAGCTCAAATTCATTAAGTGCGCTTGACAATGTTGATTCCTTGTATTTAACTCTCCATAAATCTTGCCCTGAAAGCGAGAAGTAAAATTCCATTTACTGATTTATTTTTTTTGTTGTTTGTTTTTTGTCATCATTACTGTTGTTTTTCCACATTTGTTTTCCTTACCTACTACTCTGAGGTGGCTGCAGATTTGACTCATGCTGGAATATGTGGAGTATCAATGAGCTCACAAGATTTTTTTTTTAAGTGAATAATTTGTAGATGTTTTATTCATGAGTAAACGGTCTATTTGGCCATCCTCAGCTGAACCAAATTAACCCAGTGTATACCCTTATGAGAAGTAAAATAAAAGAAACAATCCCTGTTAAGTTTACTTTCACTGTTTTCATACTGCAAGATGTCAGACAAATGCACTTAATGGAAACTGTAGAGGGATGAGGGGCAGAGGTGTTGGGTGTGTGAGTTAACTTCCACTGACCAGTCACACTCTTGCAGAGACAATTATGGTTTTCTTGTGATTGGTTCAACTCGATGGCTATCAAGCCTATATTTCTCTGTTATCCTATGGTTTGGTAAAGCAGCGGTTCTCAATGCTGTGCTGCAGAGAACCTTGTGTATCAGTTTTGTCGAAGCAAACAAACATAATGCTACAGCAGCCCATTCCCCCATTTTTTCCTTCTCTGTCTGGTTGAAATTGTTTTTATCAGTGAAATCAGTCGGTGTAGTGTTGGATTTTTTTTCCCCCCTCTTTTTCTTCCAAATGTATCTGGCCAATTACCTCACTCTCCTGAGCCATCCCAGTCTCTGCTCCACCCCCTCTGACAATCCGGGGAGGGCTGCAGACTACCACATGCCTCCTCCAATACATGTGGCGTCACCAGCCGCTTCTTTTCACCTGACAGTGAGGAGTTTCACCAGGGAGACGTAGTGTGTGGGAGGATCACACTATTTCCCCCAGTTCCCACTCCCACCAAACAGGCGCCCCAAACGACCAGAAGAGGTGCTAGTGCAGCAACTAGGATTCATACCCACATCCGGCTTCCCACCCACAGACACGGCCAGTTGTGTCTGCAGGGATGCCAGACCAAGCTGGAAGTAACACAGGTATTCGAACCGCCGATCCCTGTGTTGGTAGGCAATGGAATAGACCGCCATGCTACCCGGATGCCCCTGTAGTGCTGGATTTTAAAGAAAACCTGCATACATGACTGCTGCCAATGGAGAGTGTCCAGGATGGAGGGACGCGCACAGGTTAGGTGTATAAACACAGGCATCTTATTTATTAGTCTGTCTCTCTTTTCCCGCATGGGCCAATGCTCTCAGTTGCTGGAGCTGCCTCACTCTTCCTTTAGAGTGGATATCAGGCATTGCTCCCTTCTCTCTCTCTCTCTCTCTCTCTCTCTCTCTCTCTCTCTCTCTCTCTCTCTCTCTCTCTCTCTCTCTCTCTCTCTCTCTCTCTCTCTCTCGCCATATTTGTCAGTCCAGGACCTAGCTTCACTGCAGAATTTAAAGAGCAGTTTGTTAGTTGGCACACCTTAGGCTGATCACTAATCGGCCTCGCTACCACACGTCGGCTCTTCCGTGACCCATGCCCCCTCTCTCTCTGCATGCAGCCGAGGCTAAACCACACCCCACTACCACATACCCCCACCACCGTGAACTTAAAAGGCTGTAAGGCCAGATATCAACAGGTGATTCACGCATTAGCATCATTCGTGTTGTTGAGCAACTGGAGCGGCGCATGGTCCGAAGAGAGGGCAAATGAGTGCCCAACTGATGGCCAGTCACTCCTTTTCTATGGTGCTGTACCTTTCCTCCATCTCCGCCAGCTTGCGGCTTATGTACAGCACTGAGCGATCGACTCCCTCCACCTCCAGAGACAAATGGGCCCCAGCCCTCTGTCTGACGTGTCAGTCTGCAAGACAAAAGACAGAGAAGTTAGGAGTGTTGCAGCTATCCAGAGAGGGACCGGATCTTAGGCAGCCTCTCAGGTGAGATCGGTCAAGAGACTGGTCAGCTTCGCAAAGGCGGGGATGAACCATCTATAATTGCTGTGGTTTTCTCTATCTGGGTGCACACCAGCCTGCCACCTAAGTGGTACCCCAGATATCATACCTCCTGCCGCCCAACTTTGCACTTCTTTGGGCTGGCCATGAGCCCCACCTGCCTTGGAGACTCGAGCACTGCCGCCACCTGCCGCATATGCTAGTCCCAGGTGCAACTGTAGATGATCATGTTGTCCAAGTAGGATGCAGCATACGCAGCTTGTGGTCACAGCAACCAGTCCGTGAGGCTCTGGAATATGGCTGGAATTCCAGAACAGCCTGAACGGAAGTCTCATGAACTGGTAAAAACTGTTTGGCATAGAAAAAGCTGTTTTTTCCTTAGACTCTGGTGACAAGGGAATCTGCCAGTAGCCCTAGGTTAAATCCGGTGTCGTAAAAAAAGAGAACAGAGCCAAGCCAGTCTAGCAGTTCGGTGACCCACGGCATTGGATATGTGTCAAATTTTGACATGTCATTCACCATGCGGTAGTCTACACAGAACTGTATAGATCCATCGGAGTTGCCCACAAGGGCAATGGAGTCCAGTCACTGCTAGACTCCTCTATTACTCCAATTTCCAGCATGGTTTTGACTTCTGCCTGAACAGTTTTCTTTTTGTGTTCAGGCAGTCGGTATGGATGAGAGTACACCGTCACATCCAGAGATGTCACTCTGCAGTGCTGTATGACATTTGTGCTACTTGGCAGGAGGGAGAACACATCAGCAAAGCACTGCTGCAGCGTGAAAACCTTGGCTTTCTGGCAGGGTGCGAGATGGTTTTCATAATGGAGGGAGGCAGGCTTGGTCAATTTTGGGACCTCCAGCCCGAACTCTTCTCTCTCTGATACCACCGTGGCCAGAGAAACTTAGACTGCCTCTGGCTGATCACTAATTACTAGCTATCGCGCATTGGCTCTCCCGCGACCAATACCCCCTCTCTCTCTGCCTGCAACCAAGGCTAAACCACACCCCACTGCCATAATGACTTTTAATGGCATATTTCAAGTACCACAGAAATAAGATGATGTATCACATCTTAATATGCAGCTGTTGTTCTCAAGGTGTCTATCCTGGAGGGGGCGCTGGACTGCTGGGTGTTCCTGAGCTGTCTCGAGGTTCTCCACAGGATCGAGGGCTGCTGTGATCAGGCCCAGCTAGCTGACAACTGCTCCCACACTGTAGGCTTGTGGGCTTACGCCACTGACAAGGTAACAGAGACAGAAAACCTCAGATCTAGCCTCAGCTTAGTTTGCACCATCTCTCATGAGTTGCAAGTCACCAGGTGTTGCTTCTTCTTCTTCTTCTCCCTCTCTTCCTCCTTCTCTTTCTCCTCCTTCTCCTCTTCTTCTTTTTCTTCTTCCTTTTCTTCTTCTCGTTCTTCTCATTCTTGTTCTTGATCTTGTTCTTCTCGTTCTCGTTCTAGTTCTTCTCGTTCTTGTTCTTCTCCTCATTCTTGTTATTCTTGTTCTTGTTCTTCTCCTTTGCATTCTCCTCGCGTTCTTGTTCTCCTCCTCCTTCTTCTTCTTCTCATTCTTGTTCTTCTTGTTCTTGTTCTTCTTGTTCTCCTCCTCCTCCTCTTCCAAAATTAGAGATTCTGCATTTCATAAATGTGGCACCCAAAGTGACAAAGTAACTGCTGGAATCAAAGTAGAGCTTTCTTTTTACTATTACTGATATTATCGCACATCTAGAGTCAGAACATAAACAAGAACATTTTATAGGAATTCATCTGAAATCCTTTCATATGTTTATCAGTTGATAGGAGAGTCATATTTTTAGTAGTTGATAGGAGTTAGCAAACACACACACTAACATACACTCTTCTGCAGCTGAAGTCCCTGGGGGAGCTGTGTGGTCTGATATCAGACAAGGGGCCGACCTCTGAGGACCTGAACAGGACTGTGGATCTGCTGGCCGGCCTGGGCGATGAGAGGCCTGAGACCGGTAAGAGAGACAGACAAAACTGTGACCAGAGGGCCTGCAGCAAAGCACAAATACTGGCAACAGAATTCAGTTGCACCTCAGTGGCCACAAGTGGAATTTGTCTGATGCATAAACAGACCCACAAGCTGATACTGAAAAACAGATCGTTCAATATACAATTATAAATTATACATAACCTTAGATGTCTACATTGGAATGATAACATTAATGAAAAATGTAGGATTCAGTTTGTGGTGTGTGCAGTAAATAAAGGTTAAAAGTGTGTATTTTACCACCCCATGTCTAAAACAAAGCACGACAACGCTGTTATTTTTTTCTTCCGTGTGATTCTTTGTAAAGTGTTCCTGTCTTCTGTTGATATGACACTGTCAAGAAAATTTCAGTTGTTTTTCCCCAGTACTCAGTGTGCTCAAATGAAAATGAAACAGACCACTTGATAGATGTAACATGAAATGTATTCAAGAGTGAAATTTCTCTAAAATGCAAAGCAACACCAGCTTGCCAGTCCAGTCATGCACAACTAAGTTGTGATTGAGAAATATTTCACCTTCTTGGCAAGATGACAAAAAAACTGTGCTTTGTTTTAAATTGTTCTTTTTGTCACTCTTCTTTTTTAGTCAACAGTTTGCAGAGCCCTTACAAAAAGCTGAAAGAAGCCTTATCATCTGTAGAGGCCTTTGAGAGGCACTATCTTGTAAGTGCCAGTATTATTGCAATACTAACTGCTTGATATGCTTCATATTTTTGGGAAAGAATAGGAGGAAGTTACCACACATTCCCACATTCCCCTTTAATGGAAACTTACTGTTGTCTACCCCCCACTCTCTCTCTCTCTCTCTCGTATTGGTGTGTTTGTTCATCAGGAGCTGTCTCATGCTGCTATGGAGATGTACAGGGCCATCGGTAGGCAGAGGTCAGCCAGACTGGTGGGGAAAAGCCTGGCCGAGTTCTACATGTAAGAACAGGCTTGTTAGTGCAGTTATCGCAGTGCTTTTGTCTAGTGTTGTCTGTCTTGAGACTATTTTCTGCTACTCTGACCACAGAGGTCCAATCAAAAAGTTGGGGTGATGAACTTGTGAACTATCTGTGTCTTCATCAGGAGGAAGGGGGCCCCTGAGCGGGCAGAGGTCTTTTTGCAGGATGCTCTGAGGTCGTATGTGTCAGAGGGGTGGAGCCTGCCTGTTACTCACACCAGGAAACAGATTGCTGAATGTCAGAAGCTGCTGGGCCGCACTGGAGAGTATCTTTTTAAAGGAGAAACACTGACCCAGACCACAGGCTTGCAGATGTTTGTTTTTTGTTTTTTGTTTTAGAAAGAATAACACTGGAGCAACATGGTCCAATTTGGCTTTTATAATCAATTGGGTGCAACAGGAGTAACATTTCGGTGCTACTGCATCAAATTACCTTTTTAGAAATTTGTTTTATGAATCAATGTATTTAGACTCTCTAATAGTGTCTGAAAAAAAAAACTCAAATGAGTTGTGTTGTTAAAATTGAGATGATGAAAAGTGTGACTATTATGGACAGTTCAAGCTTGTTCTAACAGCCTAGTTCTTGCCACTGAGTAATATTGGGTTAGTGGGCTGCTCCTTTGACTTGGGTGATGCTAATGCTGGGTTGTAGTGGTCATTTCAGAAAACAACTTGTAGGAAATTTGCATGGAAAACAAAAAGGGTTCTGTCCCAAAGGCTTAAATTAGTGTTCACTTTATAAAGGTGTTTATCAGATAAAAGCATTTTATGTGTGTTTACTTGATAAAGTTGCTGTGTTTTGAACAACCTTACTTAATGCAGAAAGTACCTTGTGTGGAGCCCATATCTGTGGTTTCCTTAACACTTAACTGTAGCTACCTGCAGACCAGTGCCTTGTTGGCAGGTGATGTGAATCTGATCAATGAGGAGAGGAAGCACTTTTGTCAGGAAATCCTGACCTTTGCCTGCAAATCAACAAATGAGTGTAAGTGATCAGAGACAAGCTTGTACCTCTCAAAGATGTTTTTTTTTATATATATAAAT
This sequence comes from Lampris incognitus, assembly GCF_029633865.1. Taxonomy (NCBI): domain Eukaryota; kingdom Metazoa; phylum Chordata; class Actinopteri; order Lampriformes; family Lampridae; genus Lampris; species Lampris incognitus. The sequence goes on along the minus strand of NC_079221.1, from coordinate 34,040,861 downwards.
ATATTATCTATTGAATTCTTTTTTCCTCCTTCCATAGCCATGAAAGTGACTCTCGGCATGAATGCATTTGCCCAGCTCACACAGCTGCAGTTTCTTCCAGCTATGGCCTCTGTGCACTCTGGTGCAGCGCTCCAGGTTGAGCTCAGCCTGCGGTTCCTGATGCCCGTGTCAGTGTGCATACAGCAGCTGGCCGCTAGTATTCACTTTAGTCTGGAGCAAGTAGGGATTCACGGGAGGTCTAAGGGACCTCAGAGACAAACAAATCCAGGGACAGTATACTTCAGCCATGGGAACTCATCAGGGGGACTGCCGTCATCCGCTGTCATCCATCCCTCTTTAGAGCTGGACGAGATCCAGGACAGGAGTCCCTCGGACAACTCCATCAACTCCACGGGCATGGTGTGTAAAAACACACACCTGATCATGCGCCGCCATGACAGCAGCTCGTCGCCAGACACACCCAACTGTGTCAGCCCTCCCGCTGTTACCATGGACGATGGGTCACAGATGCTGAAAGTGCAGGATGTAATGCTGGAGCCGGGGAATAACAGCATCACGTTCACAGCACCAGTAAGAGGAACTTTTTTTTTTTGCGTTTTTTGTTTTGTTTTATAGTCCATTCATTAAAAAAAAAACACTTGAGATATTATATTGATCAAATCTAGAAATATTTTTATATTATTGGGGTCTTGGAAATTAATAAAGCTGCAAAATGTCATTTTTTTCCCACTAATATTGCTTTTTTTTTCTTTTTGCGTTTTGTTTTGTTTTATAGTCCATTCAACAAAAAAAAAAACACCTGAAAAATTATATTGATCAAATCTAGAAATATTGGTTTTTTTTTTTTTTGTGCATTTTAGCTGAGATCACATGTAGGTTGGGGTATAAATTCAGCGACCAGGGCGTCCGGGTAGCATGGCGGTCTGTTCCGTTGCCTACCAACACGGGGACTGCCGGATCGAATCCCCGTGTTACCTCCAGCTTGGTTGGGCATCCTACAGACACAATTGACCGTTTCTGCGGGTGGGAAGCTTGATGTGGGTATGTGTCCTGGTCGCTTCACTAACGCCTCCTCTGGTCAGTCGGGGCGCCTGTTTGGGGGGGGGAGGGGGAACTGGGAGGAATGGCGTGATCCTCCCACATGCTACGTCTCCCTGGCAAAACTCCTCACTGTCAGGGGAAAAGAAGCAGCTGATGACTCCACATGTATCGGAGGAGGCCTGTGGTAGTCTGCAGCCCTACCCGGATCGGCAGAGGGGGTGGCGCAGTGACCAGGACAGCTCGGAAGTGTAGGGTAATCAGCCAGATACAATTGGGGAGAAAGGGGGGAGGGGGAATAAAAATAAATAAATAGATTCAGTGACCAGCTAAAAGTTACACAGTTTATTTTAAGAGACTGTTGAGGCTCTCACTGGTAGTTAAAGGAACATTTTGCCCGTGGTTTTGTGAATGTGCACAGTGCAGATGGGTATTGTAGTCAACTGAAGCAATAAGATCCTCACTGTGTACTATATTGACAGAGAAATCGGGTTTTTCCTGTTCACAGAGCCTTTCTGACAATAGCCGTGTTTCCATAACGTATTTTTAAGCCCGTTTTGAAGTATCGCATTAGAAAAGGTTTATGGAAACAGCAAAATTTGAAAAAACTTCCTTAATTTCACAAAAATGTTTTTGCGCTCGCTTGAGGTGGTTTTTGCCTTTTTCGAAAAAGGTTAATGGGTTAAATGGGATATGGAAACACCTTTGCTGATGAAGTTCTGACGTAGCGAACATTTAACTCATATAACTGATCAGCTATTTCCTCTGTCAGGGTCTTCCCAGATATTCTCATAACGTGTATTTCTTTTTCTTCATCTCTGGACAGCATGAGACATGGCCCATTTTAGCGGACATGAAAGAACAATTACAACTTTCCGAAATGAAACAATTTTCTGAAGTCCTCTCCCCATTTTCTCTCACAGATGGCCAAGGCAACTGGTTTTGTTTTCGTTTCGCAACCTCCATTTCTTGTACTCTGTTACAGCCATGCACAACGTAGCCTATACTTCTGACGAAACTACGCTTTGCGTAACCTAGTTTATTCTCTCCAAAACAGTTGATGGAAAGGCACCTAATTCACATTTTCTTTTTTGCGACACTTCAAGTTTGCTTAAAATTCATTTGGAAACATGGCTAGTGTCTACATTTATCAGAATGCATTTTGCACAAGCTTCTGTATCCATAAACTTGGCTGTAGTTTTTATGTCTGCCAACTGACATCATGATATGTACTTGGCAGATGGAAAAAACTCTTTCATTGCCACCCCAGAGATACAGAAACAACCGGAGAAAAACTAGGTGTCCTTTAGATGCTATTCCTGTTGCAAAAAGGAACATTTTCACATTAATACTGAATAATATGACCTTTTGTGATCGATGACTGTCATATTGATCCAAAAAAAGTCATGGAAGATCTTGAAAAGTCCTGGAAAATTAATGTTCTCACTCTTTCTAAAAACCCTGATTTACCATGTCACACAATCAATCTTGATCCCTCCTGTTACTCTCTTCCAGCCACTGTTATAAAAAGAATGAATTTTTCTTCCTTTTTGTCTCTTACCCCATCTGTGCCTTCTTTTCTGACATCCACCCCTGTCCTTCTTCTTCTGTAAAATGTCCTCTTTCTCGCTCCCATCTCTCTGTCTCTCTGTGCAGAGTGGGGAGCCGGGTACTTACACCTTGCGACAGCTGTGTGCCACGGTGGGCCAGGTCCAGTTTGTACTTCCCCACATCTACCCTCTGGTCCAATACGAGGTCTATTCTCAGGAGCCAGAGCTCACAGTGGAACCCCTTTCAGGTCCGCTTGCAGCACCACATTTAGGACTAATAGATTTAGGGACACTGTCCAAGCAGTGCTGAGCATTGTTGGCTGCTGTGCTTATTTCCTGTCATGGCTTTGTGGTTTCAGAGCCACTGCTGGCGGGTCTGCCCCAGAAGGTGAAGTTCACTCTGTTAACGGGCCACTATACAGTGAAGAAGGGAGACGCCTTGCAGCTCAGCAATACTGACACCATGCCCATCCTGCCTTTTACAACCTGCACAGCCTCCATCCTCAACCCTGCTGCTGGTCAGTACACACACACTAGGGCATTCACAACTGTTGCATTTTAGTAGTCAACTACTCCCAAAATGTAGTCGAGTAGTTGATTAATTGTGGGAGACATATATTTTTTCCACCCAATTCTCATCAAAAAGGTCCCAAATACAACCAGTAAAGGGTTAACTAATATACAGTAGGTGGGATCAACTTGAGGGTAGATGAAATAGCAGAGTCCTCGATTGGCTCTGAGAGACTGTTTACAAAAGAGCCGCAATCTGATTGGACTAAACCTCCGGCAAGCTTGTCTGCGCTGAAGAGTTTGACTGCAGTAACAATGCGACTGCTTTCTTGCAGGTGTTTTGGGTTAACTAGTTGACCATGTTAACTGGTGACTTTCAGCTGAGTGCGTTTGTGGTTGTCGGGGTGACGGCAGCTGTTTAAAAGCCTAAAAGCCTTAAATTATCTTAGATTGAATGTTCAATACAGTATATATTTATTCGTCTGATCCTTTTTGTCCTACATTATGTAAATTAAATGGTGTCGCCAACAAGAAGCATTCACATTTCTTGAAAGTACTTTTAATGTGGGGACAAACATAGAGCATCTGATGTCTAATGAGGAATTTGACATTACAGTTTTTCATATTCAGTCATGGCAGCATGGTGGCGCAGTGGTTAGTGTGGTCGACACACAGCAAGAAGGTCCTGGGTTCGAGCCCCAGGGTAGTCCAACCTTTGTGGGTCGTTCCAGGTCGTCCTCTGTGTGGAGTTTGCATGTTCTCCCAGTGTCTGCGTGGGTTTCCTCCGGGGGCTCCGGTTTCCTCTCACAGTCCAAAGACATGTAGGTCAGGTGAATCGGCCATACTAAATTGTCCCTAGGTATGAAAGTGTGTGTGTGTGTGTGTGTGTGTGTGTGTGTGTCTGTGTGTGTGTGTGTGTGTCTGTCTGTGTGTGTGTGTGTGTGTGTGTGTGTGTTTGGGCCCTGTGATGGCTGGCGGCCTGTCCAGGGTGTCTCCCCGCCTGCTGCCCAATGATTGCTGGAATAGGCTCCAGCATCCCTGCGACCCTGAGAGCAGGATAAGTGGTTCAGATAATGGATGGATATTCAGTTATTTAACATTACAGGTTAAATGATTAAATATGGCTCGCTTCACAAAGGAGGATAACGGTATAAAATACAGCTGCACTGTCAGCTGCGGTTTTTTCCCCAACATTATAAGATACTTTATGAGAGGTGAATGGGTCTTGTGGAGCACAATGTAATTTGCGTAAATCATTAGCATAGATATTAAACACGGATGATTGTGTATTTAAAATCAGTTAAAGTAAAATTAAAGGCTTTTAAGAGGACACTATGTGTTCTGTTCATGTTTTCAACAGCTGTCATCAGGGATAGCAGGAGTCTCTCCTTCTCTAAATACCTTAAATTCTATTTAACATGGCATAATGTAGAAAATTATTCCTTAACTGGATTATTGAACATGTGTCAAAACGTAGAACATGATTGTTCCAGCAAATCTATGATGGAACCACAGCGCCCCCAGCTGCATATCTGCTGTAGATGCATTGCCACTGCTTTACCACAGATAAATGATTAGTCTGTGCAGTGTCGACTAGTGGTTCTGATAGTCGACTATTCTATGAAACACAAAGTATGGCAAGGGGATAGAAAGATAAATAAATAGGTATGCTGGGTATGTTGGATGTATCATAATGAAATATGATTTGTCCATCCATCCATTATCCAAACCGCTTATCCTGCTCTCAGGGTCGCGGGGATGCTGGAGCCTATATTCATGTATGTACCAAACAAATGTTGTAGAGTTACTAACACAAGGATAAATAGTGTGATGGATGAAAAAATGACAGTTGTGATAGATGCATGGATATCACTGAGCATTAATTAAAAAGAAAAAAATTAACAATCAGTGTTTTCAATGTAAAATTTCATGTTGTGACCCCCCCCCACTCACCATATCCAGAGCGCATGGGGGAGAGTGCTTTGTCCATTCAGTCATCTGAGAAGGTGACCAGCATCAGCCTGCCCCCCACCCCGCCCTACCATACCCTGGAGTTCCAGCTGGAGGTGCTATGTATCATCCCATCAGGGCCTGACCGACCCGCCAACGAGAGGCTGACCAATGGGGAGATCCGCCATCGGCCACGCAGCTACAGCCACCCTGACACCCCCATGACTGCAATCGACCAGAGGGTAAGGGGCCGCTGGATAAAAGCGTCCTTACACAGGACTTGCTACAGCCATGTGAGACCTGCGTTTAAGGGGCACTTCTCACAGACGACTTGGCTCATTTTGTTCTTTCCCACCTTTTCACCCTGGTTCTTGAGTTACTGTCAGACATTTGGTTGAGATGTTTTGTGATGATATCAGTATCTGTTAAGCCCTATTCACTGCTCTTAAGTACAGTTTATAAAGAAATCTTGAATTTAGAAATGGTTTTTACAATGGTATCACTCACTGGGTCCCTGTTGTTTTTCATTTCATAATTTCATTGAGTTTTAATTAACACAGCAGGGTATTTGTGTCTTCCAGAAGACATCAGTCTGAGAACTATATTAAAATATGCTGTCATTTTTTTAAACCAATTAAATTTTTACAATACCATAATGGGATAAGTACAAAATAACGACAGAAATGTGTTTATTTTTTGAGCGATTTTTTTTTTTTTTTTTTTTATTACAGGCATGCATCTTGGAAATTGTGGTCTGTCTTACCCATAGTCCATCCAGAGCCTCCTTTCCATTCAAATTAGGTTTTCCTACAAAAGTGAAGAAATGGCTACATCAATCAGCCAAATGTCCACACATCTGTTGACTGAGTATTTAGACACTCACACGAGACCAGTTAGCGGTTTTCTTGTGACTCCTTTCTGGTCTGTCCACAGATGTCGATAGACTGCCCCTGGTCTATCTACTCCACACTGCTGGCTCTCACCTTCTACATCCCGTTCAAGACAAAACATTCACTGCTATCTGCTGGCAACAGGTAAGCATGGATCAGTGTGCGCTCGCTTCTCTCACAGCTGTTTTCAAAATAAGACTTTACAAATGTAGGATTTGAGTCCAAACGGAACTAACAGCTGTTTTACAAAATTGACTCCTCTGGTCACAAAATTATTGCTTTGTGATAATGAAACTGATTCTTAAATGTTTTTCAGTGACATTGGCTGAATTAAAATACCACTCCAGAATGAAAGCCTTAATAAACAGAGTGCCTACAGAGTTTATTTATTGATTTTTTTTCTTTTTTGACATTTTGAATGCAGAGTATTTCTGCTTAATCCTCCTCTGACCTGTGACCTTTTTGCCCTAATCCTCAGGAAATACATCCAGGTGTGTGTACAGAATGTGTCGGATGTGAGCTTCCAGCTGTCAGATCTGAAGCTGTCGGAGAAACATCATACCTCTTTGGAGCTGCAGTCACTCAATACTAAAGCGAAACAGGTAATAAGAGAAGCTGATAGACTGAGGGTATCCGGGTGGCGTGGTGGTCTATTCTGTTGCCTACCAACACGGGGATCACCGATTCGGATCCCCGTGTTACCTCCGGCTTGGTCGGGCGTCCCTACAGACACAATTGGCCGTGTCTGTGGATGGGAAGCCAGATGTGGGTATGTATCCTGGTCACTGTACTAGTGCTTTCTCTGGTCAACTGGGGTGCCTGTTCAGGGGGAGGGGGAACTGGGGGGGAAAAGCGTGATCCTCCCACGCGCTATGTCCCACCGGCGAAAGTCCTCACTGTCAGGTGAAAAGAAGCGGTTGGTAACTCCACATGTATCGGAAGAGCCATGTGGTAGTCTGCAGCCCTCCCCGGATCGGCAGAGGGGGTGGAGCAGTGACCGGGGACGGCTCGGATGAGTAGGGTAATTGGACGGGTACAATTGGGTTATCAAAAAAAAAGAGAGAGAGAGAGAAGCTGATAGAAATTCACAACTGGCAGAGAGATTCTGTCTATACAAATATATTTCAGTGTTTCTAATGTATACCACTAGTATTTACAACGTGAAACAACTTAAATAAGATGTTTTAACTTCTGAAACTATGATTTACAGCAAGCCAGAGGCTTTTATTTGTCTTATTTTGCTGTCTGGATCTATTTACTATTAGGCTACTCTCAGATATTGATCCATCCTATCTATCATTGACATCAAGCCATTTCTGTCACACTTTAGCTGGTGTGCAGTAAGCAGAGTGTGTTCTGCTTATGGGAGGTGAGGTGGAGGGCAGATCTTCCCTCCTGTCTCCAGTGTGTATTTTCTGCCAACTTCTCGCCGCTCCAGCAAGACATCTCTGCCTTCAAACCCTTCCACTACCAGTTCCAGCTGGAGAGAGTCACTGTAAGTGCATTACAAATCTTTCAGTTTACCTCAGCTTTTACAGCCTGCCACCACCATTTTAAAATTGTGTGAAAGTAGCCTGTGAAGAAACACCGCCGTTTTTCTTCTACTATTTGATCCAATCAGACCCTGTACAGTGTACGAGCGGAGATCCTGCCTGCCGCTGGGGAGCAGCACTGTCGCTCTGGCACACTCTGTGGGCTAGAGGTGTGCATCACACGCCTGACTGAGCCTGCAGAGGGAGAGATCGGAGACGAGGGCAAGGCCGAGACAGATGGGCTCAGGACTACCAAGCTCATGTATGAAGGTAAACCAGGAGAGCGCTTATGTGTGAATAGAGAGAAAGAGTGGGTGAAAGTGGGAGAGCAAAATTTGATAAATCGCTGATACCCAAACTGTCTGTTTCATACCAACATCCTAAGTGTGTCCACATATGAAACATTACGTACATGTCCTCATTTGTGGGTGGATGCATAGACAAAACTGTCTCCTTCTCCCCCCACAGTTGCTGACAGCAGCAGTAACTGGGCTGTGTGTGGGAAGAGCTCTGGGATGGTATCCATGCCCATGTCTGCCAGCGCCACCCACAAGGTGCAAATTGAGGTGATGCCCTTGTTCGCGGGTCACCTGCCCTTCCCCAAAATCAAAGTGTTGAAGTACCTGCCTCACACTGCAGCACCCGCTATCCAGCCTGACCCCGGTAAGACCTCCTATTCACATTCCTGTAGTTTTTTACTTCACCTGTGTAGCCAAGTAATTATTTATATGCTTGTTGAATGTAACCATTGTTATCATCACTGAGTTCGAGTGTTAACGTTTAAAAAGTTGTTTCACCTGCTATCTTGAGTAATCTTGTGACCAAAAATTGGCAGACATTTGGTTGTGTTTTCATACCAAAAGTACCAGTAATTCTTTTTTGAACAAAATCACAGACAAGACATGCTCTTACAAAACAATGGAAAACTGACTAAAGAAAATAAGTCCCTTATAGTGCATAGTTGTCACATAACTCTGTCTGCAGCAGTTAGCTGCTTGAATAAGATGAGCAAATCACAATTAAACATTCGCGAAAACATTATATTCATTCAAAACCAATCAAATTAACATAAAAGAAAAGAAAAGAGCTTTGTTTAGGACATAATCCAAAAAAAAATCAAGAAGGGTAGAGGCTGACAAGGTACTTGCAGCTTGTTTAAACACAGAGGCCTCCTGTCTCTATTTCAGACTGGTCTGGCTGTGTAACTAGAAATTGGCTCCTCAGGAGATGGAGTGAAACTTGAGTTTTTCTTTGTGGTCTACAGACAAAGACATCCCTCATCTTGATCTTTTATTTATTTATTTACACCCCCCCCCTTTGTTTTTTCCCACCCCAATTGTACCGGGCCAATCACCCTGCTCGTTGAGCCGTCCCGGTCGTTGCTCCACCCCTTCTGCCGATCTGGGGAGGGCTGCAGACTACCACATATCTCCTCCAATACATGTGGAGTCGCCAGCCACTTCTTTTCCCCTGACAGTGAGGAGTTTTACCAGGGAGATGTAGCACGTGGAAGGATCACGCCATTCTCCCCAGCCCCCCCCCCCCCGAACAGACTGACCAGAGGAGGCGCTAATGCAGCGACCAGGACACATACCCACATCTGGCTTCCCACCCGCAGACACGGCCAATTGTGTCTGTAAGGACGCCCGACCAAGCCGGAGGTAACATGGGGATTCAATTCGGTGATCCCCGTGTTGGTAGGCAACGGAATAGGCCGCTATGCTACCCGGACACCCCTTGATGTTTTATTTTTAATGAAAGGGATCCATATATCTTGTAACTATTGCTTATTAAATGGTGAGGAGTACTGATTTCCACACTAGGCTATGTGTTTTCTGTCATTTTAAAATATTCAAATGTAAGTTTGCAGTGACAAAGTAGGATACAAACACATTTCAGTTTAGAAAGTTGACTGTGTTTCTTAATCAAATAATTTAGGTCCTATTAAGATTAGCAGTGTTTTTCAACGAGCACATGTCACATAAAAATAATTTTTACATTGAGCTCTTTTAAATCTTTCTTGAGGCCAAAACTTTTAAAACTTGACCGCTTTTACTGTTTATCCTAACGTAAGATGTCACTATGGAAGACATTATATTGTTTATGTTATTAATCAGCAATATTAGAACTGCTTGGTAGCGTCCTTCAAAAGAAGTGTTTTTCTTAACAAAAGGAGACATTTCATTTTGCATTCAGACTTGAAAGATTTCACAAGATTTTCTAAGGAGTTAAAACCCGTCAGTATCTTATATTATTCTGCTTTGCCTGTTGAGTTTAATTGCCTTCAGCCTCTTCCTCTCCCTGCAATCAACAGACAGCTGCGTGGAGAACGACACTCTCTCCCTGCTTGACAAGTCTTTGGATGACCAGGGGGACACGGCCAGCATCCGTAGCCGTGGCAGTGTCCATTCACTGGGCAGCACGGACCAGCAGCAGAGGGGCCTCCCCATGCCACGCCTGGAGCCCTTCAGCCCCGGCCAGGTTTTCAATCACAGCCACGCACGGCAGGTCCTGGTGCTGCCCACGGCAGATGACCACATCATGGAGGTCAACGCCACGTGACCCTGGTGGCTGGACCACCCCCACAGACCCCACGTCACTACCACCACCTCCCACCTGCGCACCCACACTTGGACTGGCTCAACCCAAGCCCCAAACGAACTCGGCAATGCACTGTTGAACAGTAGGGAAGGTTGGGTCCTTGGGACTTTGTCCAAGTCTATGATGGGCTCGCTTCCTTTTTGGGGACAACTCACCCACCCCCACCCCCATCTCCACAGCATGAAACTTGGACATCACTGGAGATATCATGGACTAGTCACAGCAATGAATGAATGAATGACACCTGCTGATAGCATTGACCTCGTGGGGTGTTTTTGCCCCTACCCTCCCTCCCCAATTTCTCTCTCTTTTTTTTTTTGCCATACTTTGTACATAGTGTCATTGGATGGAACGATAGTTCTGTATATGGACTGCTCATTCTAATTTTAAATCCTCCTGCGCCATGAAATTCAGAATACGATTTGCTGTCCCATGTTGCTTTGCAGCCACATGATGCCAAACCCAGTCCACCCACCCCACTCATAGCCAGAGCTGATGCAGTGTCAACCTTCCCTTAAAAACGTGTGTTCATTTAGACCCACCAAAGCCCTAGATAGCCTGTGTGTGTATGTCTAGCTCTGTGGGAGTCGCCATGACTACTGAAGTACTGTACTTTGACAGGGTGTGTCCAGTATGTTTCTGTGCATTTGTAGCTGTGTGTGTATGTGTGTGTGTGTGTGTGTGTGTGTGTGTGTGTGTGTGTGTGTGTGTGTGTGTGTGTGTGTGTGTGTGTGTGTGTGTGTGTGTGTGTGTGTGTGTGTGTGTGTGTGGCTCTGCGAGTATGGCTGTGTGAGTTTGTTTGACCAAGTGAGACTATGAAAAAGGATCAGTGGATAATGTCTATCTGTTGTCTTATCTATCAGTTGTTTGCCCATGTACAGTATGTATATCTACTGAGTGTTGAGGGGTATGTGTGTTGCTGAATCTGTGTCTAAGCTATGCACACAGACCATAAGTCTTGAATAAATGAATGAAAAAAAGTCATCAATGAGTTTATTCATTCGTTTAAAAGAACAAAAGTCAACATATCCTTTTCCTAATCCCTCTGACCCCCCCCCCCCCCCGTATTGTAATTATACTGCTCTTCTTTGGCCACTGTACATAACTCTGTAAATAAATGTGATTTAAATCAAAATCTTTGATCGCCAACTATATTAAAGATATTAAAAAAATACTTGGAAATGACTTGGTGGTGGCACAGTGTTTTTATATCCACATTTTAGCAGATGAGGAGGAAGACACTCAGTCTTATAGTTATCCTCGGGAGAACCCCATCCAGAGCTTTCCTTTCATTTTTATCCACACTTCATCTTTTATACTTTCCTTCACCTATTTTTTTGCTGTTATCCCGCTATCATTCGGGCCTCCTTCTTTCCGAAACTTGTCTTTTTCACTGAGCTATCTTATCCTCTTCTGTTTTCTCTGGCAGTCAGAGTTACGCCACCTGGGACATTCCACTGAGTGGAGTCCCGTAAGCTTTCCCCACAATTTCTAGGACCATTTGAGATGGACTGTGTCATTAATCCCTCTGTAGTCCAGTTGAAACTCCCTGCTTCCCTTCGCATCCATCCCACCTTTCACATGTCTCATATCAAACCTGTTCGTTCCAGTCCCTTATACCCCCCAGCAGCAGCTCCTCCACCACCCCGGATTATTGATGACTATCCTGCTTACACTGTCCGGCGGCTGGTGGATGTGCGCAGAAGGGGTCGAGGATTGCAATATCTGGTGGATTGGGGAGGATATGGCCCTGAGGAGCGCTGTTGGGTTCCCCCCCGCCACATCCTGGATGCTTCCCTCGTCCGAGAGTTTCACGCCCAGCACCCTGGCAGGCCTAGTCAGGCGCCAGGTGGCGCCCGTAGACGGGGGGGTACTGTTACATCTGTCCCTTCTCAACACCCTCCACCTCAAAAGCTGCTTAACCTGAGCCACTACCCGAGTGTCAGTCTCTCTCTCTCTCTCTCTCTCTCTCTCTCTCTCTCTCTCTCTCTCTCTCTCTCTCTGTTTGTGTGTGAGTGGAGACAGGTGAGCAGAGCCTCACCAGCTACAACCCATCCCATAATCAAGCCAACCTGCTATAAAAGACCAGCACTGCCACTTCCACCCTGCCAGACAGTAGCCTCTGATCCATCAGTGTGCTGCATCGAGCCCTTGCTCTCAAATCTGTTTTTTGTCTGTATTTTTCGAACCTGCTGATTGACTGATGTTCTCCAGTTTTTCCACCTGCTCCAGATCTCTGCTCTGCCCGGCTCTCCCCACCACCCACGGCCTCTGTCCCCGGTGCTGTTTCCCCAGCCCAATTCCCTCGTCTGTGCGTTGTTGCCTTAGCTGCCCCCCCTGTAATAAACTCTGAAGTCCGTTTGTGTCTGCGCCTGAGTCCTTCCTGAGTGTCCCGTAACAGAGATGATTTATTTTTTAGATTATTTAGATTGGTTATTTAGATAGGTTTCTCTGGTTTAACCTGTGCTGCTTTGTAAATGCTACGGACCAGCACTTGGCATGCTGTGACTAGGCCATGAGTGAGAACCCATTTGCAGTTCAGCGCTGCGTCACTGAATGTTGGAATATTTCAAACTCCTGCCAAGTTCCCTGTGCGCGGGCTCTCAGGAACATGCACGGCCATGTCGAAACACACATAATTGTTTGGGCTTTGTTCTTCCCCAGTAATCTAATAGCGTATCCTTGCAGTGGAAAGCACCATGAAGAGAGGCTCTATGTCTGTTAAAGCGTGAAAAGAGTTTATTAAATGGCATGACATTTCTGAGAAGAAAAAGGGAAATCCAACATTGGTAATGGGAAATTTGGGCAAAAAGCAGAGTTGGTTGAGGACACAAGAGTAGGACAGTAGAATATAAGGAAAATTGTATACTACACAGTAGAAAACAAAGTTGTTAAAAGCATAATCTAGTTGTGAAATTGATGGAAAAACTAACCTTTGTACAAATCCTGAGCTTTCGTATTCAGTAGCAGTGAGTGCTTATGTGTGGCTATATTGAAGAGTTAAAGAAGCAACTGTAAGGGCATCCGGGTAGCGTAATGATCTATTCCGTTGCCTACTAACACGGGGATCGCCGGTTCAAATCCCGTGTTACCTCCGGCTTGGTAGGGCGTCCCTACAGACACAATTGGCCGTGTCTGTGGGTGGGAAGCCAGATGTGGGTATGTGTCCTGGTCGCTGCACTAGCGCCTCCTCTGGTCTGTCGGGGCGCCTGTTCGGGGTGGGTGGGGGGAGAACTGGGGGGAATAGCGTGATACTCCCACGTGCTACATCCCCCTGGTGAAACTCCTCATTGTCAGGTGAAAAGAAGCGGCTAGCGACTCCACATGTATCGGAGGAGGCCTGTGGTAGTCTGCAGCCCTCTCCGGATCGGCAGAGGGGGTTGAGCAGCAAGCGAGGCGGCTCGGAAGAGTTGGGTAATTGGCCGGATAAAATTGGGGAGAAAAAAAAACGTGAAAAAAACCCCCAAACAAACAAAAAAGCAGCTGTAAGACGGGGGCGAAGCATAAACGACAAAGACAAGAGACAGCCGCCCCTTGCCAGGATGCATGCTCCCTTAATGACGTATTCAGTAAGGTTTCAAACATAACGGCTGGCCAGGACCAGCGATGGCTGTGATGTTGCCGAATCATTAAAAAAAAAAGGCTTGTTAACATGCTAATACCATTTGCATCTATTTCTTGTTTACATTTGTTGATTTTTTGGACTGTGCCCCTTGGGTGTAGTGTGTGTTACCGGATGAGAGTGCAGTCAGCTCATCGGAGTTGGCGTAGGCGGGGTTGGAGATGGACACCAGGCTGGTGAGGCGGGGGTCGTGAAGTGATGGCATGGCGGGGTTGAGCAGCGCGGGCGTGCCCTGCATCTGCCCTCGCTTACACTGCGTGTATAAACACACACTCAGCACGACGGCCAGCATCAGGAGGGCGGCGCACCCTCCTATCAGGGTATGTAACGCAATGGCCTCGGTGTCCTGGGGGGTCGAGACGGGCACACAGCGCCTGTGAGACAGGCCCAAGCCATTCAGTGAACTCACACACACGCTGTATTTGTGCCCGGCCTCCAGACCGAAGACGTTGGTCTGCCTCGCCCACGAGCTCACGCTGCTGTTGCTGATGGCACTGCCGTCCTGTCTCAGCACCCACACCAGGAACGCACTGAGGGCCGAGTACGGCGCGCACCAACGTACGCTGGCAGCCCGCGGCCAGACCGTCATGATCTCCAGGGCCACGACGGGGTCCGGGGTCACAGAGGGGTCAGACGTAAGGCCAGGACACCTACAGCGCCACCCTTTGACCTCTCTCTCTTCAGGGCAGGGACGTTGCAGATGCACACAGGGATCAAAGTCACACACAGGCTCCTTCCGGGCTTTCTCTGGCACCATCTCTTTTTTGACTCCTTTCTCTTCTTCCCATTTCTCTTCTGTTCTGTCCGCCGGCGAGGGAGGGGAAAAGCCAGGGGTTAGAGTGGGTGTTTTTGATGGAGAAGTGAGACGTAGGTTAGGAGGCTGCGTGAGTTTCATTCTTGGAGTGGAGCTGATTGTTTGTGTGACAACTGCTGGTGGTGTGGCAGGCATGTTTAGCATTGCCTCTGGACTAGACAAGGCCGAAGAAGAGTTGCTTGCTGACGTGCTTTGGGCCTGTGACATGTCTTCAGGCGGAGGGATGGATGGGCTGGCACGTGTCGGAGGTGCTGCAACGGCAGCGGAAGGTGTGGGCACGAACACTGAGTGAACTGTCCATGTGGAAGTCATCTCGTTTACTCTGCAGACAAACAGTTGAGCAAATCATCACTGCTAACTATTTAAGCAGACAATTCATCACAGACAACATCCCATTAATATAACTGATGGAATCATATGCAGTCATTTGAAAGGTTTAATCTGTTTAGGAAGTGGTTTTTAGCTGGTTTTGCATTGGGGCATATTTATTCCTGAGCCATGAATTAATAGCCTTATTAACAATATAATATTGTCATGCGGTGATACTCAGCTATGTGCAGTGAAGGGCCATATGTATGCAGGCTATCTTTCAAATCCAACACCACACCTGTTGATTTCACTACCCCCCCCTTTTTTTTTCTCCCCAATTGTTATCACCCCGCTCTCCGAGCCGTCCTGGTCACTGCGCCACCCCCTCTGCCGGTCTGGGGTGGGCTGCAGACTACCACATGCCTCCTCGGATACATGTGGCGTGGCCAGCTGCTTCTTTTCACCCGACAGTGAGGTAGTTTCACCAGGTGGATGTAGCACGTGGGAGGATCACGCTATTTCCCCCATTTCCCCCTCCCCCTCATGTGCCCTGACCAACCAGAGGAGGCGCTAGTGCAGCGATCAGGACACATACGCACATCTGTCTTCCCAACCAGACATGGCCAGTTGTGTCTGCAGGAACACCCAACCAAGCCGGAGGTAATACGGGGACTTGAACAGGTGACCCCCATGTTGGTAGGCAACACCACGCTACCCAGACGCCCCAGATTTCACTATTTTGTCCTCCTCTGTCTACTTCAAGGTGCGTTGACTAGACAGTGGATGAAACTCTGGGTTTGAAAGAATTCCTCTGAGCACATGGCTCTTCATGGCACATGGTTGAGTATCGCCGGTGTCTTAGGTAAGGCTTCCTTAGTATGGACCCCACCAGATCATCTTAGAGTACACATACAGTGTGCATGTGCACAAATATGTGTGTGAGTGTGTTTGCACACATCTGTATATGCTTGTGTGTGTGTGTGAGAGAGAGACAACGTGGGATACATAGCTTCTTAGCCAGCTGTACTTACATTTCTGTGCCAGCTATGACTTCCTCATTGCTTTGGTGAGTTGGGGTTGCAGTGGAGCTGTTGTCTGTCTTAAAGGCAGTGTCAGGCCAGTCACCGGGTAAAGCTTCAGTCACTGCAAGGGTGGATGCCTGTTCATCTGCCGCTGCTCCCCATATAACGCACAGCGCCAAGGCCGAGCCAAAGTATAGCCAAACACTTAACTTCCCACTGGAAACCAAGGACGGACAGAAAAACATGCGTACACACACACACACACACACACACACACACACACACACACACACACACACACATACACACACACCGATGCACCAAGTAAATCTCTCTGGTTCATTGCTGTGGAAATTGAGAAAGTGTCCTCTCCATTGCCTACTCTTCATTTCTCTCTCTCCCGCTCTCTCTCTCTCGCTCTCTCTCTCTCTCTCTCTCTCTCTCCCGCTCTCTCTCTCTCTCTCCCTATCTCTCTCTCTCTCACACACACACACACACACACACTCACACACACATATACACGTCTGCTTACCAGTATGTCATCTTGCTCTTCAGACCTCCAGAATGGGTGTTTAGGATCAGCACAGCGAGGTGTGGATGATGTTGATGAAGTTGTTCTCCAGCTATGGACTGTCTGGCCCTCCTGGACTTTATATTACTGGCAGCCGGAGGAACGAGGGGGGCTTTCAACATTAGCAGTGGTGTGTTACTCAATCGTGCCCCCCCCCACTCATTTTCTCTCTCTCTCTCTCTCTCTCTCTCTCTCTCTCTCTCTCTCTCTCTCTCTCTCTCTCTCTCTCTCTCTCTCTCTCTCTCTCTCTCTCTCTCTCTCGCTCGTTCACACACACACAAGTTCACACACACACACTATTTCGCTTTTCAGCTCCTCTGCCCCCAACTCCCCACGCACAGAGGCATCCTACACAATTGCATTCGCAATCTTAAACATGTACTCATAAACTCAGACCATATGCGGAGGAACGAGGTGCAGAGAGGTGTAGCAAGGCTCAGACGTCATGTAATTGGAAGGGACTCGGTGATAGATGGGCACAGGCATTCCCCGTGGTTGCCTAGAGGCGAGGTCGTGGCATGATCGCTGTACCAGGCTCACACTGCCGCGGACACGGAGCACATCCCTTAAAAGTGCCTCCGCATATCTGAGAGACAGCCCCCGCTGATAAGAGCCTTGTAGTGTTGGTAGTCGCACAACCAAAACATGAGCGCGCACACACACATGCTGACAAAATGAATAACTACATTTATAGATTCAAAATAAATGCCAATATTTAAATGAAATTATAGATCAAGAGAGCGATATAAATAGATGATAATGTCTCTAGACCAAAAAAAGCGGCCAGGTTGTCAACTATGATTGGATTCCATGCCATTTCCTGCTAGCAAGGTGTGTTTCTGTGTGTGTGTGTGTGTGTGTGTGTGTGTGTGTGTGTGTGTGTGTGTGTGTGTGTGTGTGTGTGTGTGTGTGTGTGTGTGTGCGTGGAAAGATCGTGCCATCTCAGCCAATCTGAAAATGAAGATACTACAAACAGTCGTATAGCCAGTAATGATATACGGAAGTGAAGAATGAACTTAGCGTAAAATAGATGAAAAGAAAATCAATGCTGCCGAAACGTGGTTTTGCTGCTGTTTGCTGAGAATAGGTTGGATAGAAAAACAAACAAATGGGAGTGTGCTACAGCAACTTGGAACAAATATGATCCTTCTGTCGACCATTTAGAGATGAAAATGCTATGTGTCATAAGACCAGCAATATTATGAAAAATAGATAGATAGATAGATAGATAGATAGATAGATAGATAGATAGATAGATAGATAGATAGATAGATAGATAGATAGATAGATAGATAGATAGATAGATAGATAGATAGATAGATAGATAGATAGATAGATAGATAGATAGATAGATAGATAGATAGATAGAACATAAAAGAAGCTAAAGACTTAGTTCGTCTTAGCTCAACAGGAAGAGTGTTCCATAGTGTGGGGGCTCTAACAACAAAAGCCCAATCACCCTTACTGGAAGATACCAAGCAACATCACAAAGGTGGGAGCAGAGGCAGGACACAGGATTGACTTCACCTCTGCCAAAGCGAAAAGAAAGTCTCTGAATAGACTCCTGGATGGTGAGGTAGAGAGCACGCCTGCTCTAAGGACTTCATCAAACACCTGCAAGTTCGGCATTGCTACACACGAGCAGTGGGCGTTATATCTTGCACAACTGCAGAAAGTATCCCCGAAAGCTTCAATTCTGTCAAATTTGCCCGGTTATTGTGACGCATTTGCAGACCTGTGCAGCCATTCTCAGCACCAGATTCGCTGCACTGTGTCCGTGATGAGAAAATGGATGGCAGTGAACTCTGTCTTGAGCCTGCACTGCAAAACCTTGGCAAATAAGGTCGACGTTTCACCTGAGCAGGCACACTTCATTGAAAGACAGACCAGAAAGCAGCACCAATCCTCATCTTGACATCACTTCCGCACTGGAAGGATAACTGCATCAAATATGCATTCAGTCTTCGTGTCTGACTTGGACAAGCCTGCACTGTCTACAGTAAAAACAGTTTGTTATCCCAACAGCGGGCCTCTGAACAAATGTGCTGCTACCTCATGGGGAAGACAAAATGAGGAGAATGCAAGAACACAGTACAGCGTGCAGGCTGAGAAACATCACTGTGATGTAGAGATGACTGAGTGTGGCTTCATCATAAACCAGAAGTTTCCTCAGGTTGGGGCATCGCCAGACGGGATGGTGAAATGCACCTGCCGTGGAAGAGGCTGCATTGAGATAAAGTGGCCATAAAAGCATTGCGAGAGCACTGTCAAGGAGGAATGCAGTGACAGACACTTCTGTTTGGAAGTAGTGGATGGAGAGCAACAGTTTAAGAAGGGTAGTCCATACTATAAGCAGGTCCAGACACAAATGTTTGTGGCTGATCTAGAGTACTGTGACTTTGTTTTGTGGCCTTCGAAAGACTGCGCTGTATTGCGTGTTGCGCCTGACCCACAGCTCTGGAGTGCTCTTTTGAAAAAGGCACAGCACTTCTTTGAGTATGTGTGTCTCCCTGAACTTGTAGGCTGTTACTTCACTCAGGGTGCAAGACAGATACCACTTCAAGGGATTTCTATTCTTGCAGGGAATCAGAAAAAAACATGCCAAACATCTGACACAGAGGTTTAGGGTTAGTTGTGTGTCTTCTTTTATCTGCATTGCTGTATTATTTTGCGTTATTTAGATATGGACTAGCCTTCTGTTGCAAGCTGACTGACCAAAGAAGACATGCTCTTTCTTTTACTTATGTCTCTTTTACACACACATCTGCCGATACATACAGGGCAAAAGATGCTTAGATGTTTAGAAAAACTTGTTTTACGTTGCTTATGTTACAGAAGCCATGTACTTTGTATTTGTTTGTATTTGTTTGTATTGTGCAGATGAACTTCAGATACTTGTAAATACATAATGAAATGAACTTCAATACATGCACTTTGGATAACATTTGGTTTCCTTACGTCATTTGGCTGTGAAAATGATAACAAGGAAAGAATCAAGAACACATTTATGAAAAGCCAACTTATTCAACTTAGTTGGTGACAATGGTGCAAGTATTCAGATCCTTTACTTGAATACGTACATGTTTGATTGATATTACAGCTGCGTTCATTTGAATGGTGCAGTTAAAGGCTGAGCTTAACATCAGCACACATCACATTTGTAAACTATAGCTGGACATTGGTTTGTCAGCGCACAACAGACGGAGGTAATCTTATCGAAAAAAGTAACTGCCCCACCTTCACATGGAAGTATCATGTTGATGGGTATGGTTCCTGTTCAGATTTTATACTTCTGACAAACATTTCCCATTACCCTTTAAACGTGGATTCTCATATGTGTGTGTGTCTGTTGTGTGTCTTCTTTTCTTACAATTTTAGCGATGAAAAAAGAAAGCGAATGAAAGGAAAATGCTCCGAGCAGAGTACATCGTTTACCACAGAAATACCAGAAACGTGCGGCTGACTCAGAGCGCGCTTGTGTGTGACGTCATCTGTCAAAGACACCCCCCCCCAAAAAACAACAACAAATCATTGCATCACCAGGGGGGAGAAGATGTAGGGAGCTTGGGGGGGGGGGCGTCTCTTATGTCTCCACATAGAGGGTGGCGACCCTTGTGTGTGTGTGTTGCGCAAACCCTTGAGATGGGATCATGCGACTGATGAAGCTGAGTCACATTTTTACATCCCTCTGAAACATTAAAAAAATGTGAGGGGGGGGGCAAGAAGTGTAGTTTTATAAAACGGACAACAAAAGGCGAGCAATTGAAGAAACACGCGACAGTCTTCTTTCGATCAATGAAAACGGAGACGCTGATAAGAGGGCGGTTCGGTTGTTTTATTTACCCATCACCCATCACTCCCCATAGTCATCCTATCTGCGGCCTGGCCGCCGCTCATTAACATAAGCCATCGAGCCACGGGGGGCCAATAGTCACTGCCGCCTATCAGTCAGTCAGCGCCAGAAATCTATCAGCTGCGGGTTTCCAGTGATTGGCTGAGGAAGCCAGCACATACTAGGAGAGACTTTTTAAGCGCAGGGAGGCCTCGCAGTCTCACATCTTCGGCGTGAACATGTGGCCTTTACTGTTTTTAAACGTGTTGATTTTAAACGTGAACGCTCTCTCGGACGTCGAGGAGATGCGGGGCGAGGAGCGCTTGTTTTTAAGCGCGCTGGGTCTGTCTGAGCGGCCCAGGCCCACGGGCCACGGGCGCCGGGTGCCCCCCGTGTTGTGGAGGATGTTCCGGAGGCGGGCGGACGGACACGCCGGGGACAGCGACTCCTGCCTGGTGTCTGAGTACGGAGTCCGCGGCAACATCATCCGATACGTCCAAGACCAAGGTAGAGGACTGGCTGCTGAGACACCGGTTAACTGAAAGCCAATTAGAAGAGAGTAACACGTGCTTTACTGGATGTTCTTTCCTCTTTACATTGTGTTTATATAGTTGTGTTTCAACCGGAGTACGACGATAAAATTGTTAATTTACACTTTCCACACACTAGACTCTGTTAGGAGAAAACTGGGTAACTATGATTTTTCTCCACCGCTATGGCCCCATCTTAAGGTTCTCGTTTCATTACCCATTAAGTTTAATTAATTTCAATGACTTTGAAAGAACGGCGTGTTATTGGCCTACTGGTCTCACTGGGGCCAGAAGGTTGTTTGCATATGACGTCACGAACTAGGCAGGAAGTGATTTTCTACATAGGAAGCGCTATCGCAAACTTTGGAAATGCCTATGTTTGGCGTCATTAACTGAGAAACCACAAGGAGTTTTTATTGAGTACCAAAAGTTGTTGTTAACGAAGGGGGGGGGGGTGCAAGAAATTGACTGAAAACGCCGGAAAAACAAAATGGCTTGCGAACCGTCGTCTGCGGTCGGGGGGAGCGGAGTCGGATAACGCGCGAGAGTGCAGTGACCACTTCGTCAAAAAAAAAAATCACTCTTCATAACATAAGGATCTTGTCCAACATATCTTACTTTCTGTGTTTATACCCTTCTCTCATAATATCGTCTAAACTAGTACAGTTCCGGCTAAACTAGCTCCATCTCGTCCATTCTGCTTTTCACTTCCTGCCCTCCGTCTGACTCTCGCGCGTCATCAGAATCACGTGATATATAAGTATTAGGCTACACTGTGCCACCTATTGAGTCAACCTTGTATTAATTCTGATCATCTTAGTGCAATTACAGACAAAAATACTTGTTTTTTTCTCTCGAATATATCATAGTTTATTGCTGTGTGTATACATCCTCAAATGTCTACATTTCCTGTAACTATGCTGGTATGGTGGCTTTATTTATTTATTTATTTCAAAACTGGTCAATGGAGAAATGAATGTTCTCCGGTAGACGGATGGCCATTGAAACTCAAGTTAATGGTCACACCCATATTTGCATATGAAACTGGTCGTTGATTTCGGTCGTTATGCAACTGTATTGTACTGTATTGTTTATAAGGGGTGGGGATACCTGCAGTCAGTTTAGACTGAAGGTGTCACTTAGTTGAGTGATGAAACGTATGTCAATAAACGTTGTATCCAGATGAACCGATTCAACCTTCTTTGATTCTCCGGTAGGAAAATAAACCACTAGAGGGCGTAGGTTTTAATTTCCCCCTCCCTTTACTCCCCTGCTGAATGTGATATTTATGTCAAATTTACCCAGTGGATATACCTTATGACTTTGATATAACTACACGCTCTGTGGTATTGGGCTACTAGTCCCACGGGGCCAAACACTTGAGTACATATCGTTGGTTATTCCTGTTATAAAGTGTAGCCCCATGAGACTATTTGCCCCCTGAGTGTACAGGTTGATCATACCAAAGTAACACAGCTCTCAGTCGGCCTTCCTCCAGGGTTGGATGCTGGTGAGTAATGAAGACAAGACAGCTGAAGATGCACTTGATTTTTTTGTAACTGTCTAATAAGTCTAGATGGTTAACTGTCTCTGTAATGTCATGCAGGTCAGCTGATGTCTGGATGGAGCCACAGCTGCCAGGGTTGTACAGAGAAACATCATTTCTTCAACCTGTCCATCATACAGCCAGTGGAGCAGCTCTCACTTGCGCAGCTGGAAATAAAGTTCCAGTGGAACCTGTTCACTTCTCCACGGTTCCTCCTGGGACCCCAGGCCCTCAGTGTGTCTCTCTATAAAGTGGTCAGGGCCACGCTAAGGGGAGCCAGTCACCAGCAAAACCGCAGGCTCCTGCTATCCCAGTCTGTGCAGATCCATCCAGAGCCCACCTCCCTCACCCTGGACATCACCTCCCTTGCAGAAAACTGGCGGAAGCCTGGCCGCAACTATGGACTGGTGATGGAGCTGCAGCCTCATAGCTCAAACCCAGAGGAGCTTCTCCCTTTTTACCCTGGCAATGCAGTTCCATCGGAGCCACACATCACATTCCCAGAGATCCAGGCCTCGCTGGTGATTGTTTCGCTGAACCCCGACCAGTGTCGATCCAGACGGAGGAGAAGTGCCATCCACCTCCCTGTGTCGCCCAGCAACGTTTGCAAGCTACGACGCCTCTACATTGACTTCAAAGATGTTGAGTGGCAGGATTGGATCATAGCTCCACAGGGCTACCAGGCTAACTACTGCCATGGTGAGTGCCCCTTCCCCCTCAGCGAGAGTCTGAATGGCACCAACCACGCCATCCTGCAGACACTGGTGCACTCCCTGGACCCGCACGGCACGCCACAGCCCTGCTGTGTGCCCATCCGTCTCTCTCCCATCTCCATGCTCTACTACGACAACAATGACAACGTGGTGCTCAGACACTACCAGGACATGGTGGTGGATGAGTGTGGCTGTCGCTGAGATCCCTGCACAGTTTTGTGAGGCCCTTGAGGAGGTTGGTGCGTTATTCCTGCTTAAGGAGGAATACCACACTTGATTTTCCTGGGAGAAGGATTCGGAGATCCAGATTTCATACAGACTTGCTGAAGTATTTATACTTGAATGAATTTTAACTTTGTGACTACATAGTATGCAATCAATTTTTATAAATTGGGATTTGCCTGACTCTTAACATTTCTGTGGGGAAATTTGGAAAAGATTTTGTTTTTTGTTTTTTCATAATTTGAAATAAAAATGCAACAGAACTGCTGTGGTGTACTTTATCATAGGTGTGTCTGCAGGAGAAGCACATTTATTAGGTGCTGCTCCTTTAGTTGACCAAGTGGTGTTTAAAGTACTATGGAGGGTCTTTATGCACCTTTTTAGACTCCCTCAAAAACAACTGTCATAGAACCGCACATATGAAAGCAATTTGGCGCCTCCCTGCGGTCCACATTAGAAATAATCGATACAAAGATTTTATTCATTTTGAAGAGGAGACTTTAAATGCTCTTCGGAGGATTGTTTCATGGCTAATGTGGCTTTATATCTAAATTTAAAATAATTATGGTTGTCAGAACGGCCTACCCTTTAATAAAACTATAATTCGTATTACTATGAAATTATTTAAAACTGTTGAATGGTTAAGCATATAATACATATTTGCATAGACTAAACCTATACAGCAACAAGGGCCTTACTATTGTAACATGTTGTAAATGCTGAAAAACTACGGTGGATAAAATAACCACTGACAAATCAAAGGGGCAAAGGAAGTCTGAATGTTAAAGATCAAGTTTAAAGAATATGACTAGTTTATTCCTTGGGTTATGGTGAAGGTAAAAGATAATTTTACTGTGATGTTTGCATGTTCCAGATTGGTCCGTGATAATTACTGGACACCAAGTGTATATCCAGTATAGGATGGTTCATATTTCATGAGCCGAAAAAAGTGAAACAGCTAAGTGGGGGGGAACAGAGGCAAGAAAAATTTGATAAACTCTTCGGAGACAATTTTGAATGCACAGGTCCCTTTGAATGGTCATGTAGCATCATTGTCCATGCTTAGTGCAGCAAAGACTACCTATCGTTCCTCCTGACTTGGCATTGTCTCAGGGCATGACTGTGCCGTCTTCATAATCATACTGCATGCACAGGTTCTGCTTTACAGCAGCCAGTTTTGAAGGCAAGTGTGGACTCAATGTATGCAGTTATAAAAATGGAATAAAAAAGTCACCCAAATCTCAAAACATAGTGTGTGCTGAAATTAACTAGAAGCAAAATATTTGTTTAATTTGACTGCTTAGAAGAAAAAAATACACAAAAAAACACCATTATCTTTAGATCAGGAATCAAGGAGACTTTATTTATCATTTACGAAATGCTGTTTCCCCCAGCCCACAGTAGTACAACACAAAGACAAAAACACATCCAAAAACTACAAGAACACACTAACGCATATATCAAAACTAAGCAACAAAAAAAAACATCACTGTCCAAAGAGAATGAACATCAACCAGATTGACTGTCGGGACCAGTATGGAAGCTGAATATGATCAGCGTCCTGGCTGTCTATTGCCTAATGGAAAAAAATGACAGACTGTGGATTTTATTAATTTTAATGCAAAAGTGTTCAGTGAAACATTGTGTGTTTCAAAAATATAACACACTGTTATATGACACACTTTTCTCCATCTAGACTCTTGCTGGAAACCACTGTTTAGAGAGAAATTTGGATCCACTCTTCTCATTGAACAAAGGATGTCTCAAAGTTGATTTAAAGAGCGCAGATTACACAGCGGTTATGTGAAACAAAACTGGTGCACTGGAGACTATGCCCCATTCTTCAAACCAATCACTATACTTGGCATATTTTGCAAAATAGCTCACCCATCCAGTTGCTGGTTTCATAATATGAAATGAGATTACAGAAATGAAATTAATATCACACTGTCAACAAATACAATCATATAAAAAGGATAGATTGGGGGGGATGTACAACATATACATTTTCCTCTTTTTTTTCTTTCTTTGTCTTTCTGGAAGTATTTGAAGGAGTTTCAGCTGTGTCACTGCCTTGTATTCAAGCAGGTTGGATTTGGAAAGATGAGGTAGGGGTGTGCTTGTCTATTTTGGGGCCCATGATCTACTGTACTGAAGGCCAAAACACTATTGTCAGGATGGCTGAGCTGTCAGACTTAAGGCAAAATGTCCTTACCTGGTCAAGGTAAGAACAGCCACGAAGAGGATGCTGTGATCGACATTTTGCCAATAATGTAATAAGTTATTACGTTATTGGCTGGTTATTACATTATTGGCCTAGCATTAAAAAAATCCTTTGAAAATATAATAACTGCAGCCGATAATGTAATAATGTATGTATCATTTTTTTATTTCAATTTTCTGGATAGAAAGTGACACACACACACACACACACCCTCACACCCCCCTATACAGGATGCTTAGAGGAGCAATTATGAGTTGATTGTGGAGAGACTATGTAGAAATGTCGCACGCACACAGGGAAATATTTTCTTTTGCAGTACCCGCATGTGACCACTAGATGGCAATGGAGTAGCTAATTCATGTCAAGCTAGCGAAGTCATGTGACTGACTAGACATTAGACTTTCCTAAATTGTCCGCAGACTTCCATACTTCAAACATGTTGAAAGGTGAACAATTCTCTGATTTACTACAGTTAACACCCTTCATTTTGTGGAATCCTTGTTCGTGCATTCTTATATAATTGAGAAACATTAAAGTTAACAGACAAATAGCTAGTCTAACAATAAGAAAATTGCTAGCATGATACATACACAGTTGTATAGGTATATATTTATATCTCAGTAGATATTGTTGCAGTTGCATTCTTTTATATAAATACAAGATGTGTATTGTTGCACGGAAATATCTGTTATATAAGACAGCTATATAATCATATTATTATATAATAATATAATTATATTACTATGTATAATATAATTATATATTAAGTGTTATTATAATTAATTTTATTATATATATATAAAATTATATTATATATAATATTATTATATAAACATCTGCTATAATAAGACAGCTGAATGAGCTGAGGTTTATATCAATGTAAGTTATGATTTTTTTCAGTATTATTCGAGATGGCAGTGTAGGATAAGGAATTAAATGGTGTTAGCTAAACCTGATATAAAAATGAAACGTAGGTCCCTAATGACAAAATAAAAGCTTAGTGAACAATGTGTACTAGCCTACTGAGTTCATAAGCGTGCTTTACTATGAAATATCAACTTTAACAGTACATTGGGCCTGTGTATTGTATACTTTATTTAAAACTCTCTTTTGTAGGTTTGCAGGTCAAATTATCCTCTGTTTAGAGTTGAAAAAGGGGATAACTTTGTCTTTAATACCATTGCAGGTATTTTACAAACAATCTTTATCCTCTCCTGCATCATTTTGGAATGCAGAGGACATGTACGCAGACAAATGTCTGATGAGACCTACGATGTCATACTCAAGGCACTGGAGGGGGAATTTAATGTTCCTGTAGCGGAGAGATCCAGGACCCAGCGCTCTGCACTTAAACAACTGTGGCGGAATAGGCAGCATTACGCCCTCAGTGAGGATGGTCAGTCAATTACATTCGATGGAAAATTGGTACCCAGAGAGTCAACTATCTCTGCAGTTGTAAATAAGGCTCTTGATGAAACAAAAGGCTCTGGTGTAAGAAAATTAAACATGTCATGCGCGAAAGCAAATCTGGCCAGCAGAGAGCGCTGTTTCCCATTTATCAAAACTGGATTTATCCAAACTGGATTCTTGTCATTTTTAAACAAGTACGTTAAAGTTTAAACTGGATCATATCGCTCAGTTCAACTTGAAAGGTAAAACGCTTCAGAGACATATTACGTTTTTTTGTTTCGGGTTGTTTTTTTTTGCAAATTCAGATATTTGTATCTTTACAAAATCCACTTTACTTGAATTTTTACTTTAATTTCTTCCTAAAGCCTGTGCAAGTTTACAATTTTAGTTACAAAACCTTTTCAAGAAACCTCTGAAATCAATCTTGTAGTATTTTCTTGTGGTATTTATTGCACAATGGTGTTGTGGGCTTGGATTTCTCAGTTGCCTTTGGTGCCCTGGTAAAATTAGGCGTCATCCAAGGCAAAGTTGCCATGCCCTAAAAACAACGAAATCGGACTCAAGAACATTGCCTTTGTCAGGGCTGGTAAGCAGCCTCAGTCACAGCCCAGATCAGCAGCTGCTGTCTTCACCTCTGCATCAGGCGGACCTGCAAGTCAACTTGGCAATGTGGGCGGTGGGGGTGGGGGGGGGGCTGGCTCAGGCTCCTGGACCACATTATGACAACTTCATTGAGGCCAGACATAGTGCTATCATCAGCCTCTTCAAAACGGGTGCTTCTTATAGAGCTGACAGTTACCTGGGAGGACCAAATGGAAGAGGCAAATGAGCAGAAGTGGTCCAAGTACCAGGAGCTAGTGAATCAGTGCCAGAGGAGAGGCTAGAAGGTGCTTTGTGAGCTCATTGAATTGGGGTGTAGAAGCTTTGTTGGCCGTTCACTGTGCAAGGTCTGCACTCTACTTGGCATCACTGGGACTGCAAAAAGGAAAGCCATCAAGTCTTCCTGCAAGAAAGCTGCAGAGAGAGCCTCCAGATGGCTTCAGATCAGAAGGAGTGATCTGTGGGCCAATACTGCTGGGACACAAGCCAGGGCCTGATCCACCCTGGCTAGGTTTCCTGAGCAAGGGTGTATGATGTTGAAAGAACCGGGACACCTGAGGACCTCAGGAAATGTCGCTGATGATGTGTCCGTGTGCATCCTAGCATGTATCTTCAAGTTGTTACACTGAATTATTGATCATGTTGTGCACTGCTTCATGCAACATTTGACGGGGCCAGGCCCCACCAGCCCCTAATATAGAGAAACCGTTGATAGTTGTTATCCCCACCTGTTTGTTCATTTGGGGGCTGCAAGTGGAGGTGCCCTTCTCTGACGCCATTGGACTTTTTTATTTTTTTCAATGAGTGAAGCAATTTTGATTGGCTAAAATGCTAATGCTACTCACATTTTCAACATCAGAATTTGTAATTAATCTGGAAAGTAAACAACCGTTTTTGAGATACATATTTCAATTTTTCAACGATTAAGAGATGTACTTTGAATGTAAATATGGTGCTAGAGTGTATTAAAAAAAGCATCAAAATAGAGCTTGTTTATAAAAAAAAAATCGATTTTAGGATTCCCCTGGAACCCCCTACAGAGGTCCAGGTTAAGTCCTGCATGTACTTAAATTTTAGAAATGCCCTTGTATGGATCACGCTGGTGTGTCATCTTTCTACTAACCTCATATTTTATTGGTCTCATGATCTAGACTCCACCTGTGTTGTCTATGTCACATGAGTCTGCATTGTGATGTGTTGTGATGCCCCAATATTAAGGAGAATGCTCAGAGGGAGTTGATGATGATATTGTGCATTTTTCCTCAGAAGAAAGAAAAAGTATAGATTTTCTCTCTCAAAAAGACTGTGATGTTTCTTATCTTTTGTTGAATTTATCATGAGGATGATGCGTACTACCATCCTAGATCCATACTAGCAAGTTTTTCACTCAGAAAAACATGGAAAGGCTTTAAATGGATTAGCCATGAAGTTAAAAAAACAAAACAAAAAAAACCCTTAGTCTATGGACTTTGGTCACACATATTAAACTTTGACAGTGCTGACTTAAAAAAAAAACTTTCCAAGACTGTGACTTCAGCCAGATGAGACATTATATAAACAACCAAAGCCTTGTCCAAAACCAAAATGCCTCATAAAACCTTATCATTTTAATGCCACGCTTTAATTCCCTGAGTTTGTCTGAGCACAGCCATTAAAGTGACAGACAAAATTTATATTACTTCCAAGGTGGAAAAAACACTGACCTTTGTCATTTATTTATCTCTCTCTCTCTCTCTCTCTCTCTCTCTCTCTCTCTCTCTCTCTCTCTCTGTATTTTTAAAGAGGAAGATGGACAACTCAGTAGACACTGATGTAAAGCTGTTACTTACTAGGATGGTAAAAGCCAGGATGATGACTGACTTCAATTATTACAGAGAAATGAAAGATATCCAGCAATTCAGTGTTATCTGGGCTCATTGGGAAGTGTTGTGCTCAGTAAAAGAAAACCAACTTGTTTTTTCTGGAGAATTGATGGGATTTACTTTTATTTTTAAACATTTGTTTATTTGCTTGTGGTTTGAATATGATTGTTGTTTAACACAGTTCGTCACTACATCTACAAGTGCAAGTTAAAACTCTACCATGCAAAGCAAAAGCCATGTATCAACAACACCCAGAATCGCCGCCGGCTTCTCTGGGCCCGAGCTCATCTGAGATGGACTGACGCAAAGTGGAAAAGTGTGCTGTGGTCTGACAAGTCCACATTTCAAATTGTTCTTGGAAATTGTGGACGTCATGTCCTCTGGGCTAAAGAGGAAAAGGACCATCCAGATTGTTATCAGCGCAAAGTTCAAAAGCCAGCATCTGTGATGGTATGGGGGTGTGTTAGTGCCCATGGCATCATGGGTAACTTGCACATCTGTGAAGGCACCATTAATGCTGAAAGGTACATACAGGTTTTGGAGCAACATATGCTGCCATCCAAGCGATGTCTTTTTCTGGGATGTGCCTGCTTATTTCAGCAAGACAATGCCAAGCCACATTCTGCATGTGTTGCAACAGCGTGGCTTCGTAGTAAAAGAGTGCGGGTACTAGACTGGCCTGCCTGCAGTCCAGACCTGTCTCCCATTGAAAATGTGTGGTGCATTATGAAGCACAAAATACGACAACGGAGACCCCGGACTGTTGAGCAACTGAAGTCGTACATCAAGCAAGAATGGGAAAGAATTCCACCTACAAAGCTTCAACAATTAGTATCCTCAGTTCCCAAACACTTACTGAGTGTTGTTAAAAGGAAAGGTGATGTAACACAGTGGTAAACATGCCCCTGTCCCAGCTTCTTTGGAACATGTTGCAGGCATCACATTCAAAATGAGTGAATATTTGGAAAAAAAAACAATAAAGTTTATCTGTTTGAACATTAAAAATCTTGTCTTTGTAGTGTATTCAATTGAATATACGAGGTCGAAAAGGATTTGCAAATCATTGTATTCTGTTTTTATTTACATTTTACACAACGTCCAAACTTCATTGGAATTGGGGTTTGTATCTTAAATTCGTGCCAACTTCCTGATATTTGCTGTGTGAGACATTCTATATTCCAAGTTAGATGTTTTTATAGTTTCTTTAAAAATCTGCAAACTTTTAGGTCTTGAAAATCATGAAACATTGTGAGGTGTATTGAAATATCCCATAGTGACAGTGTGTATACGCTCATCCTCAATAAACTTGGTTTTTGATTTTAACTTGTGAATCATTTGCCTATAGTGCATGGGCAATTTCCTGCACCATTAATCACATGCTGATAAGTTACATGCTGTTAGTCTAACTGTGATCATTCACAGCAGTTGTACTTAAACATTGTGTCTTAGAAGAAAAATAATTGTTTTCTTAATTAAGCTCTGTCACATGGGAATGTTTCACATTATTAGGTGTACACAACTTAAAGCTCAAGAAAAAAAGGCTTTTTTTGAGTCAGACAAAGCTGAAATGTGTGTGCATTCAGCTAATACCATAGTACACAAGTGAACAAGTAAATGTACTTCACTTGGAAATCGAGAGCAGTGTAAACTTTCTCCTCAATAACAGCAAAACAAGGCCCCACACCCACCCAAGTGACATGTGATTGGTCCTGACAGGCAGACACTTGCCCATAACCACACAGTGACCCAATTTCCCTGGTGTCATTTTATTAATCAATATAATTCATGTTTACTACCACAGGTTTTCTTGCTAGTGTTTGTAGCTACATGCAAAGCAAAGCCTTGGTTACTCTGCAACAAAACGTTTCAAAACACTGAAAAACCCTCCCTTAGATTTCTTATTCTAGGTGGACCTCCCTCTTCCAATGCATGCCTGCTGTTTCCCTGTATTTTGCCTTTTCAGAGAGAGAGAAAGCGAGGGAGAGAGAGCGAGTGAGGGGGAGAGAGAAAGGGGGTGATAGAGAGAAGGAGAGAGAGAGCAAGAGAGAATGAGGGAGAGAAAGGGAGAGAGAGAAAGTGAGAGGGAGGGGGAGAGAGAAGGAGAGAGAGAGAGAGAGAGAGAGAGAGAGAGAGAGAGAGAGAGAGAGAGAGAGAGAGAGAGAGTGAATTCCCTTCAGTTTCCCCCTTGGCTCGACTGGAGGAGTGAGGTTACCATTATGAAAGAGTGTTTTTAGGTCCTAAACATTCTTTTAGCATATCTCTATTACATCCAGGTTTGATCATCTCTTCATCTGAGATTAAACTGAATTGAAAATCGAGATTAGTGGAATTTAGTTTAGTTTTTATGTTTCATTTGTCTCTCTTCAGCAAGAGGAGTCATTTTGTATAACCCAGTTTAGTTGAGCACAGTTGTCTACAAAAGGTAAGGGCACCAGCACCAGGATCAACAGGTCTTGGGCTGTTTAGTGGCTGTGTAGTTTCCATCATCCATGGCTCACCGTCTGTTTGAAGGCAAGGAGCACGCTGCCTCCTATTGGAAGTACAGAATCGCTCCATCGGATCACCTAATACAACAAGTGCTTCACTTCCTGGAAAAACAGGTAGGCGCACAGGGCATTTTGGGAGTGCAGAAAGAGTGGTGGCATCCACCTTGTTGACCTCAAATCAGCAATTCATCCTCTGTGGTGACATAAAAGACTTAATAACCTAATGAAACTAAAGTTGTTTCTTGATGTAACTGTAGGGGTCCTGATGCTAGC
This sequence comes from Lampris incognitus, assembly GCF_029633865.1. Taxonomy (NCBI): domain Eukaryota; kingdom Metazoa; phylum Chordata; class Actinopteri; order Lampriformes; family Lampridae; genus Lampris; species Lampris incognitus. The sequence continues at coordinate 34,008,754 of NC_079221.1, read as the reverse complement.
GATTGTCTATTTTTCGGTGACACTAACCCATACTTACTGTAAAACCCAACCCCTCTAATAGCAGCAAATCATAAACAGGAAACCAATCATAACAGCATGAAGGATATTGTTAGACTTACAGTGAAATTTTTGTTCTAGATAATGTGATCATAACTGATTCCTTGATATATGATACGATATAATATACAATATACGATATGTTACAATGATATGATATATTGATGAGATAAGCCTTCATGTAAAATCTTAAACTTTTAAACATGTACCAGTGTTCTCTGTATCTTTTCTTTCCAGGAAGGGCAGCCTTTTGAACTGGCTGTGGATGTGGGCTGTGGCTCTGGGCAGGGCACAGTACTGCTGGCCAATCACTTTGCTTCTGTGGTGGGGATAGATGTGAGCCCTGCCCAATTAGAGGTGGCCTTGGGGCATGCCACCGCCCCAAACGTCACATATAGGTCAGTGCACTTAAATGAAGGGCCAGTTGTATTTCACATAATAACAGGCAGTAGACATTCTTCACCCTTATCCCTCATATTTGTTTTCTGACCCCAAGATCAAGTTAACCTACTTAAAAACCAGAGAAATGCACGAGCATCCAGGGACCGACAGCACGATTTTCTGTTGCTCCTGAAAACTAGGACACTGATAATAGAATGCAAAAAGACCATCCACCCGCATGCCAATGTCTTCTCTTTTGTACAGACTTTAGGACTCTGAGCCAAGGGAGGCACAATGAACCCCTTGTCTGGTGAAACCTGAACAGACAGTGGCCCCCCTCACAACTAAATAACTGAAAATGCACTCAGTTGTAATGATAATGTGTCTGTAAGAAGTCGGGGTGCTGTGAAGCATCTAGTGTGTTGGTGTAGTGTTCTGTGTCACCGCCGTTTATTTTAAAGTGACTGAGTGTTAGAAAAGCACTATATTAGTTTGATTTATTATTATTATTATAACCTTCTTATGAGTTGTGTTTATGTCTTTTTGTTTTAAGCGGACACTCCACCGAGTCAAATTCCTCGTGTGCAAACTCATACAGCTAACATTAAACATTTTGAATGACTGACATAAATCAAATTTACCGTTCACAAATACTGCTGAAAATCAAAACCTCTCATATCAACAACCAAATACCTCTCACATTCGTTACTGAAAACCTCTCACACATACTACTTGAAATCAAACCTCTCACATACACCACTGAAATCCCCTCACACAAGTGTGTAGTGGTGTTCTACTCTTCTGAAGTCTACTCCGACTCCTGACTCGCACCACTGGAGTCATTCATTCATCCATTATCCAAAGAGATTATCCTTACTCTGGGTGGTGGGGATGCTGGATCTTATCCCATCAGTCACTGCAGTCAATTGAATTTTAATTAATAGTCCTGGAGCCACACGGGAATTAACACACCTAAATGCAGTTCACTGACTCTTTGAGTTGCTATAATTCAAAGTAATATGATACAAATTAAATTCACAGATTATCTAAATTTTACTGACAATGCAAATTTATTGGCTGAAAACAGCTGTATTCCTGAATATTAAAACTAATAATAATAATAATTATTATAATAATAATACATTTTATTTGTATAGCATCTTTCATACATAAAATGCAGCTCAAAGTGTTTTATATTAAAAACAAGGGAAACAATAAAACTCAACAATACAGATAAAATAAGTTAAAAGTAATAAAACACAGACCTAGGCAAAAAACATAAAACAAGGCAAGAAATAAAACCACAGCACAATATAAAAAAAGAGTAAAAGAAATAAAATGGAATTAATTAAAAGCAAGAGCATAAAAATGGGTCTTGAGCTGATTCTTAAAACTATCTATGGCCGTTGCTTCTCTTATTTGTTGGTGGAGTCTATTCCAAGCCGTCGGTGCATAAAAACAAAATGCTGCTTCGCCACACTTTTTGTAGTTCATTCGCGGGACGCTGAGCAGGCCAGCACCAGAGGAGCTAATAGAGCGGCTCGCAACATCATCAGATAAGCAGTCCCATAGGTATGATGGTGCGAAACCATGTAGAGCTTTAAATACAAGGAAAATAATTTTAAAATCAATCCTCAATGCTACAGGAAGCCAGTGTAAAGATGCTAAAACTGGGGTCATGTGATCAATACAATACTCTCATCCTGGTGTTTGTTACGACCCTTGCTGCCGCGTTCTGTACCAGTTGCAGTCTATTGATACTTTTTTCTTTTTGGGTAACCAGTAAGAAGTGCATTGCAATAGTCTAGACGCGAAGAGATAAAAGCATGCGTCACCTTTTTGGCGTCTTCCAAGGAGAGGCAGGGTCTAATTCTAGCAATATTTTTAGGTGAAAAAGGGCACCCTTTGTAACATTGTTGATATGTGATTTAAAATCCAATTCAGAGTCAATGATGACGCCCAGGTTTTTTTTACTACTCTCTTATTCTGTGCAGCCAGACTTCCCATTCGACTTGATATCATTTCTCTCTGTGCATTAGTGCCTATAAAGAGAATTTCTGTCTTGTTTTCATTCAGTTTGAGAAAGTTTTCACTCATCCATTGTTTAATACTAGACAGACAATTCATCAAGGGATTGAGAGCATTGGGGTCATCTGGCGCTACAGATACATATAACTGAGTATCATCAGCATAAAATGGAAATTCACCCCATGATCACAGATAATTTTCCCAAGCGGTAGCATGTACAAGCAGAACAATAAAGGACCAAGAATGGAACCCTGCGGAATACCTGCAGAGAGCAGCCACTTTTCATTTTGCAGGACGATGTAGTATATGTCACACACATTAATAATGGTTATATTTTGGGAAATTACAGCAACCAGCTCTTTTTGATTATTTCATATAGCAATGATTTCTCGGACTACAAGTTGCACTGGAGAATAATTGGCACTTGGCAAAAAACAAGTTGTTATGAGGGAGGGGGGGTATATAAGTTGCTTCGATGTTGTTGTAACATGTGCTTTTATTTTGGAGCTTAATTTTGAAAAGACCGGCTGTGTTTCTCGTATATGTGTGTGTGTTACGCCGTCCAACTTGTCGGATGTTCACAGTGCACCCTGCTACATGTTACTGTCGAGTTTGTCAGTCCTAGATAAAGTTCATTCAAAGGACAAGAAGTTGTCGTGGGGTCCTTTTCTCTAAGCTGGAGTTACCACAGGTGTATATGTTTATATTTATATGGTGGTACCATAGAAATGAATGACAGTAGAGCAGACATTCCAATTCAAATCAACGTAGCAGGATGGTCAGAGCAGCAGCCATTTTCATTTGAACCACTGCATTTGCAAAGCCCGGTGACCGCTGTAGCAGGCTAACTTCACTGTAAAGTGACTGCAAGTAGCGGACTTTTTTTTTTAAAGTCGCGGACTCACTGAATTGAGGTTTTGCAGTAATGACGAAACAAGCCGTATCACCAGAGCAGCATGTCTTTGGACAGTGGGAGGAACCTGGAGCACCCGGAGGAAACCCACACAGGTGTAGCAGGAATGAAAATACCTGCATTTAAATGTATTAAGTTCGTCAAATATTATGTTATTGTTCCCAAGGGAGTAATGTTCTAATGACCTTTAATTATATAAATGTTTTATTGTATTTCTGGCGCCATCTTGTGGTGTTAGTTGACACTGGTTGTAATCACTGTAAATGTCATCCTCGTTCCTTTTCTCGTGATCGGTGACGAGAGGTGGGCTGGAGCAAGATATTAACGATACTGTGCCAACGGATTGTTCTTTTTGTCGCCAGATAATAATAATAAACGGGACATTTGTCGCCTGAACCCGACGTATCTGCGTGGATGTGGTTTTTGCTTTGGTAGTCGTGACCATAATATTGTAGCGAATTCGCTACAATATAGATGATACACAGGCACAGGGAGAATATGCAAACTCCACACAGAGGATGACCTGGGATGACCCCAAAGATTGGACAACCCAGGAGTTCGAACCCAAGACCTTTTTGCTGTGAGGCGACCGCACAGTGTGTAGATCGGGGCAGTGCTCGGGCCCCAGGGGCCCACATTGAGCACCCACTGAGCACCCCCCCTTCTTTTTTGTGTTCTTCTAAGGTTCATATTGGCTAACTGCAACACAGACTTGGTGCTAGCAAGGATGCTAATGAAGATAGGTGTCATACTTCAAGGTAAAGTCAACTCCATTATGCAAATTATAACATGATCGAAATTAACATTGACGAATATTCGCCTCCCGTTCAAAATTCGCGTCTTTGCTTCGCGTCGGATCCAACTTTGGTGACCTTTGGCCGGCAAATCCGCAGCCACAGCCAATAGCAACGAAGTGTGTGTGGTTGACCCCCCCCTCACATCCTGCACTTCCCACATTCAGCACTGTTTCGTGTTCTCATGAATGACGCAGGGTTAGTATTCTTAACCTGGTTTATTAACCAACACGACGAGGATGCAATAAGACGACATACGGGTAGCTGGCATCCAGCACTATCGCTTCGCGGGCCCTCACCCGGTAACCTGTATAACTGAGTGTTCCTCAGTACGGTGTCTGCAGTGGCTCAATAAACATCATCAATAACACAGTCACTGATCTACATCCTCCTTTCTTAGCTCATGCTCATACCATAACAAAACCATGTTGTCAATTATCAATACTTGCTGAATAACATATATTGAACAAACCTTCAAATAACATACATTAAATAACTGTTCAATAATCACAGAGTGAGAATTATCAAATGCAAAGAAAACAATTTGCCCTTAATGAATAATATGAAAGTAGTTGTCTTAGCAAAGCATATAGTTATACTTTAACACAAAATGAGGTCTTTTATATGTGAAGATACCTGAAACGAAACCCAAAGACCTCAATGTCAGCTCTTAGCAAATCAGAGAATTAACTTAAATGACATAACCTTCAAAATTTTGAGCTGACAAATTGACTCAATCTTTATACTTAGGATTTGGCTTGCTGACACGACCATAGCATGTTGTGTACAGACTTCCAGTTGTCTTAGCAGGTAGCACAGCTGTAGGTGTTTTCATATGTGACTGTTCAGTGTCCATTGTGTTGTGTGACACTTTTGTTGGAGTGTGCTGGTTGTTAAGTTCATGTCCACTGTCCTGACATTCACTGTCGTCTGGGTAGTGCTGTGCTGGAGCAGCCTCGACAACCGGCAGAATGTGGCGCCTATTTCTCCTGTACAGCTTCCCTTCCGAGTGAATGAGATAGGATCTGGGCTCCTTGCAGATCTCCTTTACCATGCCTGTTCGATTGTAGCCTTGAGGGGTCTGCATTCTGATAACTTGTCCTTCCATCAATGGTTGAAGAGGTCGGCTCGTTCTGTCATAGTACACCTTCTGTGTCAGTCTTTTGTTGAGGAGCTGAGCCTTTACCTCCAGTGGCTTGTACACCTCTGGTTCAAGCAGCTTTCTTGAGACTGGCAAAGTGGTGCGTGTTTGCCTTGACATCAGTCTTTGTGCAGGGGATCCACGTTTTGTGTCACGTGGTACATTTCTGAGATTTAACAGATTTAGAAAGACATCACTTCCATCTCTATGAGACTTTTCCATGAGCTGTTTTGCACTGCGAACAGCCCTCTCAGCTAAACCATTAGATTGAGGATACTCTGGGCTGCTCGTGACTTGAGTGAAGTCCCAACGTGTAGCAAAGTCCTTAAAGCGCTGGCTTGTGAACTGTCTACCATTGTCAGTTATGAGTGTGTGTGGTGCCCCATGAACTGAAAAATGTCTTTTGAGTTTGGTGATGACTGTTGCCGATGTAGCATCACGGAGCAGATCAATCTCATACCAGCCTGAATATGAGTCTACTAAAACTAGGTACAGCTGATTACGCCACTCAAAGATGTCTGTTGCTACAGTGGACCAGGGAAGATCTGGCACTGGGTGTAGCTGGAGTGGTTCTTTCTGCTGATGTGGTTTTGTGCTGTTACACACTGAGCATGACCGTATTTCTTTGTCGATGTCATCTGTCATTGTAAGCCAGAAAACAATCCCCCTTGCTCTCTGTTTAGTTGCTTCTGCACCAGGATGTCCTCTGTGTACAACGCTAGTGTAGTCTTTTTGTAAAGACTTTGGAATGACAGCCTTTTGACCTTTCATGATAACACCATTTTCAATAGTCAGTTCAACTCTGAAAGGATAATAGGAACGAATAGCATGAGGAAGGCTGGATGGTCTGCTAGGCCATCCATGTCTGATGATGGAGCTGAGAGTCTGCAGAGTTGTGTCAGTTGCTGTGTGTTCTTTCAACTCCAACAGCCAGGAAGAAGAGATGTAGTTGACCATCATCACATCAAAGCTGTCCTCCTCTTCAGCTTCCTGAGCAGTTGAGCTTCTGGGAGCTCGAGACAGTGTGTCTGCCACATACATAAGTTTGCCGCTTTTATATATCAGTGTGAGGTCATACTTTTGCAGTCTGAGCATCATCCTTGGCAGTCTTGCTGGAGCTGCATGTGTAGGCTTATTTAGTATGGTGACTAGGGGTTGATGGTCTGTTTCTATGGTCACTGATTTGCCATAGATATAGTCATTGAATTTTGAGCATGCAAAAACTACTGCTAGCAGCTCCTTCTCAATCTGTGCGTATCTAGTTTCAGTGCCGGTTAATGTGCGTGAAGCATAGGCTACAGGTTTTCCTCCCTGCAGACATGCAGCACCAAGTCCATACTGTGAAGCATCGCATGTGAGCGTCACTGGTTTACTGACATCGTAGTATGACAGAACTGGTGGACTAGACACGTGTGTTTTTCGCTGTTCAAAAGCATTTTGCTGCTGCTCATGCCATGTCCATGCTGTGTCCTTGTGTGTTAGTTGTCGTAGTGGAGCTGTAAGCTCACTAAAGTTGGGAATGAACTTTCCAAGGTAGTTAACCATCCCGAGAAATCTTTGTAAAGCTGGAACATCTGTTGGTGTTGGCATCTCACTGGTTGCTTTTCTTTTGGAGGGGTCTGCCTTGAGGCCTTCACTGGAGAAAACATGACCAACATAGCTGACCTGGTTCAGCCGGAACCTGCACTTGAGAGGATTGAGTCTCAAGTTCACCTCTCTGGCATGGTTAAGCACTTTTCTCAAGTTAGCCTCATGTTCTTCCACAGTCTTACCACCAATGAGTATGTCATCCACTATAATTGCACAGGGATATCCAGCAAAAATCTGTTCCATGGAGCGCTGGAAGACCTCACTGGCTGAGTTGAGTCCGAAGGGCATTCGCAGAAATCAGCCCTCTGATTGCGTGTGTTGAACTTGTGTCTTTCCATTGTAATGTTGGACCGTGGGTTTCATATCTCACGAAACTTTCTTTTCAGGCATTCGGGATCCTCCTTGGATTCAGCGGGAACGAGGACTTGTCCTCCCTCACCGGGTGCTCTCACTTCTGCTGCATACACAAAAGACCATTCGCGTTCAATGGCCTCTGGTCCTGCTAAGTTGAGGAGAATGTATGGACGGGTGCGGGCTGGTTTGTCAGAGTGTGCCGCCGCGACGAAAATGTCATATTCCTGTTCGAAGATCCGCCAGTTTTCACTGATGTTGCCATCAAAGACGAGAGGGTTGGGCCGCCGAAATCCGTCCGCCATGTTCGCTGATTAGCTCCGTAGGCTAGGTGGCTCCGTTGTCCTCGCTAGAAAAAATAAAAAGTATCGGCCGAAAAAATGTGCGTGAAAGTTCCAAAATCTTCCGCTTCTGACACCATGTTTCGTGTTCTCATGAATGACGCAGGGTTAGTACTCATAACCTGGTTCATTAACCAACACGACGAGGATGCAATAAGACGACATACGGGTAGCTGGCATCCAGCACTATCGCTTCGCGGGCCCTCACCCGGTAACCTGTATAACTGAGTGTTCCTCAGTACGGTGTCTGCAGTGGCTCAATAAACATCATCGCTAACACAGTCACTGATCTACAAGCACGACAAGATACGACTTTCTCTTCGGCAGGTGATGGTCATTCGCCTGCATTCGCGCATGTCTGACCATAATTTGAAGTTGGGCAGTTTAACACGGGAGTCTGTGAAGCCAGGCTTCTTTTTGCAGCCAGTAAAGTTGCCTCCTGCTGGCCGTTAGAAAATGCAGATTTAAGGCACTTCTTCATGGCTTCACTTTTCAGACCCGGAAGCTACGTCCACTCTTTTGTACAATCTATGATTTCAGTAGCGTATGTAAGTGGTTTAATTTTCAGTGTTAAACATGAGAGGTTTTCAGTAGAGTATGTGAGAGGTAAGCTTGATTTATGTCCCATATGGCCCCTCATACACCCAACACTATGCCACATTGTTTGTTTGTTTGTTTTGTTTTGTTTACACCGCAACATAGCCAGGGCATATGCATTCCTAAAAATAGAAGGCCATAAATTATTTCAAAATGTTTTCCTACTTCTCATGTGTAGCTAGTAGTGTAGCAGTTGAATGACAGATATGTAGGTTATGTCAACAGGGGAGCATGTTATTGATTATTTCAAAGGGAAGTATTAGTATTTCAAAAATCATTTAAATGCTTCCCTTTACCAGGCTCTTGCTTTGTCTTTTCCAGAATAAACACTCTTTATCCTCTATGGGAGCTGTTCACATGATATGCGTTTGAAAACCGTGATGTCCAGTTTCCTGTCCCATTTCGTCTTTGTTTACTTAATGCATAACCACTGATCAAGAGCATAATTGTATGTTTACAGACAGTGTGTAGCTGAGGAGCTGCCATTCAGTGACAGTTCTGTTGATCTGGTGACGGCCATGTCAGCCTTCCACTGGTTCGAGCGGCCTCGCTTCCTCCAGGAGGCCCACAGGGTGCTAAAGCCGCATGGCTGTCTGGCTTTGCTCAACTACACCATAGACATGAAGCTAAACTACTCAGGCTGCTGCTCACAGGAACTCAACCAAGTCTGTCAAGAGGTATGGCATTCACCCTTCAAAATATCTCACTATATGCTATGGTTTTGTGGACATACATCGCCTTTACTGATAATCAGGTAGAACCATCGTCAAACTAATTTTAGACATACAAATTCAAATCTTTGATAATCTGTCAACAATAACATTTTACAGATGTATCTTTATATCATTTTAAAAAATGTGTTATGTCCACCAAGTGCCCCAGTAAAAAAAAAACTTGACAAGTCAGATTCTTGGTATGTAAAAACTTTCTTGGTTGGTAAAGCCGAATCAGATTCTACTTATCTAATACAGTCAGTGTGGTAGATACTTGATGTTACTATGCAAACGAACCAAGCATGTTGTAACTGTTAACATAATATAAGCCTGTTACAGGCTTGGCTCGTTTGCATAGTAGCACAAGCTGACTGTTACAGCATGTTCACTATTTCATTTAATTATGTAATGCCTTCTTAAGATGTACTATTAGTCACTGATGGGTCTAAAAGATTTGTTTCTTTCATCTGATTTAATTGTTCTAGAAATTAAATAAAATGATTGTAGAGTCAAGCTGTTGTGGTTACACCGCCCCGAGCTGCCTCCCTGGCACGTTCAAGCCACTCCCCCAGCTCGGACGTGCCGGAAACATCCGAGCGCTCGGCTCGCGCTCTGTGGAGACGAGCGCTGCACTGCACCAGGTGTTTGCCATCATCCATCAGGCACACCTGCGGCAATCAGGCAGCCCTCTACAGGAAGTCTCCCAGAACACCACTCCGTGCTTCGACGTACTGAACCCTGCGGTAAAGCTCTGACAAGCCCTCCAGCGTTCCTTGCATTCTGTTTATTTCCCAGTGTCTTATCTTCGTGTCTCTGTTTCCTCCCAAGACTCTCCCTCCGCGACTTCCACGGCTCCCCGCGTCTCCCTCGTCCCCAGCGACCTTCACGTTTTTCCCCAGACCTCTCCTGCGATCTCCCTCCCTTGTCCCTCTACCTGCACCCCTCCTTTCGGACTCGATTTCCCGGATCTCGGACCCGGACTTCCTCGGACAACCCCTTTTGGATCACGGACTGGACTTTCTTGCCAGGTGCACGCACATTATTTCAACACCTCCTGGTCATTTACATACCGCACCACACATAGGCTAAGAACACTCACACATAGTTATACACGCAAACCACGGGACACCACACATAGTTTATTCACACATCCCACTAACAGAACGTTTTTCGCACCATACATTCCCCTCCCACAATAAAACCACCTTTTTGGATTTTGAAGTCATCCTGTGTCTGTCTGCCTTGGGTTTCGCCACACGGGTCGGGTTCTGGTTCGCGAGCATAACAGAACGTCGGAGCCATTATGGACCCAGGCAACCCCAAGGAGCAGACGGTCCCTGTGACGCCCCGTCCCCCTAGAGGCAGTAGTAAGAAGTCACAGCTGCCAACTTGCCTCTCTCCACTCAGGGCTTACTACTGCCTTCACACAGGTCACCGGAGAGATCAGCGATCTTCAGTCCGGCTCCCAGGCCGCCACGAGCGCGTTAGACACCCTCTCCGCGCAGATCGCTGCACTCACAACAGCGGTCTCCAGGATGAGCGACCACCCTGCTCTGGCCCCGGTCCCTGCCCCCAGCTCGGCCTCCGGTTTCCCCTTTCCTGGTCCCGACGTTTCCCTGCCCCAAGGCCTTCAGTGGGGAGTTCGAGCTGTGCAGGGGTTTCCATGGTCAGTGTGAGCTTCTGTTCAAACACCAGCCAGCCAGGTATAGGACAGGAGAGACTAAGGTAGCCCTTGTTATGTCCCTCCTCACCGGCAAAGCCCTCAGCTGGGCCATAGCGGCGGTTGGCCATACCGAGCGGCTCGCCTCGGACTATGGTGCCTTCCGCTGCGAGTTCAATCTGGTGTTCGACCACCCAGCTGACGGGCAGGACGCTGCCAGCCGCCTCCATTCCATCCAGCAGGGAGCCAGGTCGGTGGCAGATTATTCCTTGGAGGTGAGGATACTCGCGGCAGACAGTGGGTGGGATGACACTGCGTTCAAGAGCGCGTACAGGAGGGGGCTGAGCGAGCCCATCAAAGATCTCATCGTTCGGGACCGCCCTGCCTCCTTCAACGAGCTCGTCACCCTCGCCCTCCTGATGGACGAACGGCTGCGGGAGCGGCACCAGGAACGCGCCCCGCGCACTGGCCCCTCCCATAGACCAACCCCCGTCCGTTCTACCGGTGCCTTCCCTGGGTCAGCGTCCCGTGGGCTTTCTCCACCCTCACACTCCCCCTCGCAACCCTGGGTGGCTTCTGGATCCAGGCCGGAGGAGGAGCCCATGCAGTTGGGTCGGTCGCGGCTCCCGCTGGAGGTTAGGGAGCAGAGGATGCGTGACTGCCTCTACTGCGGGAGGTCGGGCCACTACATCAAAGCCTGCCTGACTAACCCAAAACACCCAGCTCACTAGCGAGGGGTGTCCTAGTGAACCTGACGACCCTTCCTCAGCCCCAGCCCAAGAAGGAGCACAACCAGCTTTTCCCTACTCACTCTCTATTGGTGCACTCCTGGATTCGGGGGCGGACGAGTGTTTGATGGACATCTCGCTGGCCCGGCAGGCCGGCGTTCCACTCGTCCCCCTAGACACACCCCTCACAGCCCAAGCCCTAGATGGTCGTTCACTTGGTAAGATCACACACAGCACTGCTTCCCTCACTCTTTCGGGTAATCACGTGGAAACTATGCGTTTTTTGGTTTTGCGCGCCCCTGGTGTTAGGAAGACCGTGATTGCAACGGCACGATCCCCACATCTCTTGGTCTACTGGGCGGATTTTGGGTTGGCGCGTTGCGTGTCACGCCAACTGCCTTCGCTCCGCCCACTCCCCGTCCAGCGGCCTCAGACCCGTGCCTCCTCCCACGGATCTCACTGGTGTTCCTCCCATTTATCACGATTTAGCCCTTGTATTTAGTAAGGACAGTGCACTTTCCCTCCTCCCTCACCGTCCCTATGATTGCACCATAGATCTCTTTCCCGGGGCCGCCCTTCCCACCGGTCGGTTGTATAACCTCTCCGTCCCGGAGAAGGAGGCTATGCGCAATTATATCACAGAATCCCTGGCCTCAGGAATCGTAAGGCTCTCGTCTTCCCCGGTGGCAGCGGGCTTCTTTTTTGTGGCAAAGGAGGGCAGCCTGAGGCCTTGCATAGATTATCGAATGTTAAATGACATCACGGTGAAAAATAAATATCCACTCCCCCTTATGAGTTCCACGTTCGAGCCACTCACTCACGCCACAGTGTTCACCAAGCTAGACCTGCGCAGCGCGTACCACCTGGTACGCATCCGGGAAGGGGATGAATGGAAGACGGCCTTCAACACCTACCTAGGGCATTTCAAGTACCTCGTTATGCCCTTCGGCCTCACCAATGCCCCGGCCGTCTTCCAGGCGTTGGTCAACGACGTGCTCCGGGATATGCTGAACACGTTCGCGGTGGTGTACCTGGATGACATCCTCGTGTTCTCCAGGACTGAGGAGGAACACCACCAGCATGTCCGCCTGGTCCTCCAACGGCTGCTGGAGAACAGGCTCTTCGTGAAGGCCGAGAAGTGTGTTCCACTCCGCCTCCGAGGAGTTTCTTGGCCACATCGTGGAGAAGGGGCTCGTCCGCACCGACCCCAGGAAGACCCGAGCGCTGGAGGAGTGGGCACGGCCCACCAACGGGACGCAACTCCAGCGCTTCCTGGGGTTTGCAAACTTCTACCGGCGCTTCATCAGGGGGTTCAGCCGTGTGGCCGCCCCCCTCACTGCACTCACCTCCGCCCCTTCTCCTGGACCTCGGAGGCAGAGGCCGCCTTCTCGGCCCTGAAGAGGCTGTTCACAACGGCTCCGGTGCTCGCCCACCCGGACCCGTCCAGGCAGTTCATCGTGGAGGTGGACGCATCGGACACGGGCATCGGAGCCGTCCTTTCCCAGCGGTCAGAGGAGGACCAGAAGATCCACCCGTGCGCCTTCTTCTCCCGGCATTTCAGTCCTGCGGAGAAGAACTATGACATCGGCAACAGGGAGTTGCTGGCTGTCCACGCCGCCCCAGAGGAGTGGAGACTGGCTGGAGGGAGCAGGGCAGCCGTTCATTGTATGGTCCGATCACAAGAACCTGACCTACGTGCGGACGGCTAAGAGGCTCAACCCCAGGCAGGCGCGCTGGGCTCTCTTCTTCAGCCGGTTCGACTTCACCCTCACCTATATACCGCCCGGGCACCAAGAACGTCAGGGCAGACGCCCTCTCCTGTCTGTTTCCCGAGGGGTCCCCTGACGCCCCAGACACATCCTTCCCCCGGCCCGGGTGGTGGGTGTCGTCACCTGGGCCATCGAATCGGTGGTGAGAAGGGCCCAGGCAATGGACCCCGGAAACGGCTATTTGTGCTTCCCTCTGTCCGGCCCCAGGTGCTGGAGTGGGGTCACTCCAGCCGTTTTGCCTGCCACCCCGGTGTCCACCGAACGGCGACCTTCATCCGCAGGGGTTTCTGGTGGCCCACCATGGAGGCAGACACCAGAGAGTTCGTGGCTGCCTGCACCACCTGCGCTCGCAGCAAGGCTCTCCAGCAGGTCTCCTGCGCCCCCTTCCTGTCCCCGGCCGACCTTGGTCCCACATTGCCTTGGACTTTGTAACTGGTGTCCCAAGGCAATGACACCATTCTGACCATTGTCTACCAGTTTTCCAAGGCCGTCCACTTTGTTGCCCTCACCAAACTTCCCTCTGTAGCCGAGACGGCGGACCTTCTCGTCTCCCACGTCGTTCGACCCCATGGGATTCCCCTGGACATTGTCTCTGACCGTGGTCCCCAGTTCACTTCTAAGGTGTGGCAGGCCTTCTGTAAGGGGATTGGGGCCACGGTCAGCCTCTCCTCTGGGTATCACCCCCAGACCAATGGGCAGGCAGAGCGGGCCAGTCAAGCACTGGAGGCGGCTTTGCGTTGCATTACCACCAGCAACCCCGCCTCCTGGAGCAAGTACCTGCCCTGAGTACTCGCTCAACTCCATGGAGAGTTCGGCTACCGGTTTGTCCCCCTTCGAGTGTTCCTTTGGCTATCAACCCCCTCTGTTCCCCCATCAGGAGTTGGAGGTGGCGGTCCCGTCCACGAGGGCCCATCTCCGCCGATGTCGGCGCGTTTGGAAGACCGCCCGGGCCGCTATGTTGCGAGCTACAGAGCGGGCCCGGCGCAGCACCAACCGGCCCCAGCTTATCGACCTGGCCAGAAGGTATGGCTCCTGGCCCGGGACCTGCCCCTCCCTACCCTCAACCGGAAGCTGGCTCCCCGCTACGTCGGTCCATACACCATCGACCGCATCGTCAACCCTTCGGCGGTGCGTCTCCGTCTCCCTACCTCACTCAAGATCCACCCCGACTTGCATGTCTCGCGCCTCAAACCGGTAGCCTCCAGCCCCCTGTCTCCCCCTGTCCAAGCTCCTCCACCCCCCAGGGTCCTCGACGGTGGTGACGTGGTCTGGGATGTCGACCGGCTGCTCGCCGTACGCCGCCGGGGACGTGGGTACCAATACCTGGTGGACTGGGTTGGCTATGGGCCCGAGGACCGCAGCTGGGTTCCCCGGTCCTACCTGGCCGACCCCGCACTGCTGGAGGAGTTCCATCGGGCCCAACGCTATCGGACGGTCGCCCGGTGTCTCCCGTAGGAGGGGGGGGGGGTTCTGTTGTGGTTACACCGCCCCGAGCTGCCTCCCCGGCACGTTCAAGCCACTCCCCCAGCTCGGACGTGCCGGAAACATCCGAGCGCTCGGCTCGCGCTCTGAGGAGACTAGCGCTGCACTGCACCAGGTGTTTGCCATCATCCATCAGGCACACCTGCGGCAATCAGGCAGCCTTCTACAAGAAGTCTCCCAGAACACCACTCCGTGCTTCGACGTACTGAACCCTGCGGTAAAGCTCTGACAAGCCCTCCAGCGTTCCTTGCATTCTGTTTATTCCCCAGTGTCTTATCTTCGTGTCTCTGTTTCCTCCCAAGACCCTCCCTCGTCCCCAGCGACCTTCACGTTTTTCCCCAGACCTCTCCTGCGACCCCCCCCCCCTTGTCCCTCTACCTGGACCCCTCCTTTCGGACTCGACTTCTCGGACCCGGACTTCCTCGGACAACCCCTCTTGGATCACGGACTGGACTTTCTTGCCAGGTGCACGCACATTATTTCAACACCTCCTGGTCATTTACATACCGCACCACACATAGGCTAAGAACACTCACACATAGTTATACACGCAAACCACGGGACACCACACATAGTTTATTCACACATCCCACTAACAGAACGTTTTTCGCACCATACATTCCCCTCCCACAATAAAACCACCTTTTTGGATTTTGAAGTCATCCTGTGTCTGTCTGCCTTGGGTTTCGCCACACGGGTCGGGTTCTGGTTCGCGAGCATAACACAAACATCCTCTTTATATTCGACTTTGTTTGTCTAAAGCTTTCCCTTATTACCCTATAACGTGTGTCGTAATTATATTCTGCATTCTCTCTACAACTTGTATAATAAGTGTCTCGTTAAGTGGTTATTGCAGCTCTTTCACTGCTTATCTACTCTGTTCACTCTTTGCACCAAGTGAACAGATTTCCTGAGGTTTCTCTCGTTTCTTTTACCTGGTAAGGTTTTTCTGTGGATTTTTTTTTCTTCATTTGAACTGAAAGTCGGTGTTGTATGTTACAAAAGATGTCATATGATTGCAAAGCCCTCTGGGATTAAATTGGGATTTGGGGCTGAAAACTAAAGTTTCACTTGATTTGACTTGAAGGAAAAGATGATTTTGGGTCATAGACAGGCAGTGTGCTATTTGAGGAAGTACTTTAAATATGTCAGTTTGTACTTTGAGGTGTCAGTCTCAATTATGATGGGTTAACATATGTTAAGCCATATTTTACATTGAAGACGTACATATATACAACACCAGTTGTCAATCACTAGTTGTGGCGGGCTGTTTTAACATTAATTCCCTGAACTACATTAGTCATTGAAACCAAAGCAATAGTCACTATTCTACTAATTTTTAGTTACAGCTGTAATTTTATTGGTTCCTAAAATCGATACTAATGCCGCCCAATGCCTGCTGGGATAGGCTCCAACATCCCGCGACCCCAATTGGGATAAGTGGCTTGGATAATGGAATGGAATTTCACTTTAATGGGCACTGCTCATCAGTCACTTTTCTGTTTTAGTAATGATTTAATAAGTACTGTTACTTATGTTGTAATTAGTCTCTAATTTAATTTGTACTTCTAACTTTTCTGATTAGTAAAATATTGACCAATGTTTTATTTGAAACCCATGTGAATGTACAGTTTAGGTGTTTCAAATCACTCGCTACTCACTATTTTGATTGTCACTCGTTCTTTACGGATGATCCGCTGTGGCGACCCCTAACGGGAGCAGCCGAAAGTAGTAGCAGACTCGTTCTTTACACAGTTATGTAACAGTGTAACGGTCACAGATTTGTAGACTCGCTAGCCCTTGACTAACAGCATTAGTTACTCGTGGCTATTTATTTTTTGGAGTTGTTATTCTGACTTTCACCTGGTAAGATTTTTTTTCTTTTACTAGTAGGCAGCACTATTTTGAACTAGTCTAGTATATTCCACATCAAAACAACATTTTTCAACATCACCGTTGCTTTTGAAGTGGAATAAAATACAACTTAGAAATGAGTGCAAGGCATCATTTCGACACCCGTGCTGATTACGTGTATCCTTTTGTATGGTTTTTCTTCAGTTTTATGCCGCCTTGAGACCTTACCGCAGTCCCCACCTTGGCCATAGCTCAGTTGAGCTCTATCGACAAGCCTTGGAGTCCATCCCCTACCCTGACAAGGAGTGGTGAGTGAGGAAATGCTCTATTTTCTAACACGCTTTGTCCCAGAGACAGTCACATTACAAGTAGTCAGTGTTTTTAGTAGGCTATCTTATAAAGAATGACACACACACGAGTTGCTCAGTGCAGCCAAGTATATTCAAAGTGATGTAACATGTTCCGGAGCGCGGGTCATGTGTATCTAAGGTAAACTAGTGGATAGCCGATGGCATCGATCTATCTAGACCCGTAACATCCTCCTTTTCCAAGTATAAACACATACACATGAAGTTAGTGCAAAATAAAATTACTTTCATATACGAACAACCAATAACAGTGCAACAGCAGTAAATCTCTTCCTATCCCATACCAGTGTAATAACCGCAGTAGCGTATGATAACATTTCTCCTCTTTTCCCCCTCTCTCCCACATAGCAACCATCAACATTATTCAGATTACATAGTGAGTTTCAGTGGAGGTTTAGACAGCCGTCCAACCCTTGTGTAAGTGTGTCCATCCGAACGCGGAGCGCCAACAGGAGTAGATGGCGCCTTGGGCATGGACCTGATGGGGCTCGGCTCGAACACAGCCTGAGGGGTCTCAATGACAGTTTCTGTAGCTGGATCCCCGTCCGGTGTGTGTGCCGCAGCGGGTTCAACAGGATCGTGCGCGGCTCGTGCAGCTGGCTCAGCCACTCTGAGATCGATCCTGTTACGACGGTACAGGGAGCCATCAATGTCCACAAGATAAGACCTCGGCGCAACCCTGCGGAGACAAGTTCCGACTCTCCAGCGGCCAGTGTTATCACCTGGCAGGGGCTTCATCCGTACGACTTCCCCAATTTCAAGTGCCGGCAATTCACGGGCAGATCTGTCATAGAAGGATTTGGCGAGTTGCTTCCTGTGGCGCAGCTTTTCAGTGACGCCCACGACAACAGCTGGTTCCAGGAGCTTGCTTGCCGCCGGGATGGACGTCTTCAACCGGCGGGACATGAGGCGTTGTGCTGGGCTGCTGCCCATGTTTTCCGTAGGTGTATTCCTCCAGTGAAGCACGGCTTTCCAGGGGTCTTCACCATCATGCGCGGCCTTACGCAGAAGATTTTTTACAATCTTCACGGCCGACTCGGCCTTGCCATTCGCTTTCGGGTGTCTGGGAGAGGAGGTCACGTGCTCAAATTCCCACTCAGAAGCGAACCGTGTGAACTGAGCTGTGAACTGAGGGCCGTTGTCTGTAATAACCTTCTCTGGCTGACCATGTCGGGCGAACTGTGCCTTACATCGCTTGATGACTGTCTCTGCAGACATGTCGGGTAGAAGCTCAATCTCCCAAAAATCGGAATAGTGGTCGACTATTAGGAGATAGTCTTTCTGTCTGAAGCTGAATAGGTCCATGCTCAAGACCTGCCATGGCCTGGTTGGTACTTCGTGAGAGAGCATGGTCTCCTTTTGCTGATTGTGGGCGTACACATTGCAGGTCGAGCAGCTGCTTACAAAGTCCTTTATCTCTGACTGCATGTTGGGCCAGTACAATGTCTCTTGAGCGTGTCGGTAGCATGCATCACCCCCTATGTGACTTGAATGTATGCGCGTCAACATTTCTGGGCGGAGTGACTTTGGGATGATGACTTTTTGCCCCCGGAACAGAACTCCGTTCTGCACACTGATTTCATCCCTGAAGGGCCAGTACTCCCTAGCGATGAGGGGCGCTTCCTCCTTTACATCTGGCCAGCCCACGAGTACAGTGTTCTTCAGTGCCTGTAAGCATTCATCTCTGTCGGTGTGTCGTCTGATCTGTTCCAGCCGCTGGTTAGTCACATTCAGGTACTCTGCCTGGTTCACGTGCTGTATGTCTTCCTGCTCTTGTTGCAGAGAGCAGATAGCGTGTCGCTGATATGCAGTCCCTCTGCCGGAGCATCCAGCCGTAGCTCTGCTGAGCGTGTCGCTTATGAACATCTCTGGGCCTGGTTTGTAGATTACCCTCAGGTCGTAGTTCTGCAGAGTCATGAGCATGCTCTGGAGTCTCTTGGGCGCATTGAGAAGTGGCTTGCTGAAAATAGAGATCAGAGGCTTATGGTCCGTCTCTGCTGTGATTGGGTCGCGGCCATATAGGTAATGGTGAAACCTCTGGCAGGCGAAGACGATACTGAGACACTCCTTCTCAATTTGTGCATAGTTTTTTTCGGTGGGGGTAAGAGCCCTCGAGGCAAATGCGATGGGCTGACCTTCCTGCATGAGACAACAACCGAGACCGCTCTGGCTGGCGTCGCTCTGGATTGCGATTGGCTTAGTTACATCATAGTAGCGCAGGACGGGCATGGCTGTCGCCAGCGCCTTAAGCTCATGAACCGCCGCCTCGTGCTTAGGCAGCCAGTGCCAGGGTGTGTCCTTGTCCAACAGGCGTCGCAACGGCTCGCAGACAGTAGATAGATGAGGCATGAACTTGGCTAAATAGTTAGCGAAGCCAATGAGACGCTGCACGCCCTTGGCATCTGTTGGGTTCGGCATGTCAATAATGGCTCTCACCTTCTCTGGATCGGGCTTCAGTCCAGCAGATGAGAGAATGTGGCCATGAAACTGCACCTCAGCCACCTTGAACTGCAACTTCTTCAGGCCGAGGCGAAGCTTGACCTCGCGGCAGCGTTCCATCAACGCCGCAAGCTTGACGTCGTGGTCGTCCCCAGCCTCCTTGTCTGTGTCCCCGCAGCCGACGACCAGGATATCGTCTGCAATGGGCTCAACGCCCTTCAGACCGGCGAGGAGCTCGTGCTGCTTGCGCTGATATACCTCGGGCGCCACCGATACTCCAAATGGTAGCTTGAGCCACCGCTTCCTCCCCCAGGCGGTCCAGAACGTGGTCATGAGGCTACTCTCATAGTCCAGTTTGCATTGCAGGAATGCATCCCGAGCGTCCACTAACGTGAAGACTCTGGCCTTGGGCAATTTATACAAAATGTCCTCCAAGGTAGGCATGATGTAGTGAGAGCGCTTTAGGGCTTTGTTCAATGGTTTAGGGTCAATGCATATTCTCAGCTTCTCCGATTGTTTAACAATCACCATGTTGCTGATCCAATCTGTAGGATCTGTGACAGGCGCAAGGTGGCCGTCAGCCTCGTACTTGTCCAGCTGGGCTTTGACTGCTGCTTTCATTGCGATTGGGACATTGCGAGGGGCACTCTGTACTGCAGCAACACTAGGATCAAGGTCAAAATGGACCTCCCCAGGCACGGATTCCACAGGGGAGTTGAACACGTCACTGTATCTGTTGATAAGCTGTTCTTTAGTTAGGGCTCCTGGTTGTGTGTGTTCCATTTTGAGCACATCCTCTGGAATTGTGAAATGCATGAGCCCTAAGCGTTCACAGGTGGAGCCTGACAGAAGAGGATGTTGGCTGGTCCTCACTATTTCGAATGAGAGCTTGTGTGTTTGGCCTCTCACAGTACAGTCAGTCTCAAAGGTGCCCATAGAGCTCAGTGTTTCCCCTGAATACAGCTTCAGTCTGGTGTCACTCGGGCGGAGAGGTGTGTTTGGGGCCAGCCTTTTCTTGTCTTGAAAGCCCATTACATTGCAGGTGGCTCCAGAGTCCAGCTGACATTGTTGTGGCTTGTCGTGGAGTTTCAGAGTCACAAACCACTTCTTTCCTTTGGTGTGTACTGCGCCGATTGACTCAAACATGTACAGATCATCTGCATCATTACTATGCTCTGGGGGTTCTTCTGTGTATTCCACACAGTTTACCTTGCCCTCAGCATGCCCCTTTTTGCTCTTTAAGCACACTTTAGAAAAGTGATTAAGTGTCCCACATGACCTACATTGTTTCCCGAAGGCCGGGCAATGCTCTCTGCCCCTTGAATGCGAGCTGCCACAATATTTGCAATTGCCTGCATCTCCTGCTGTTCTGGGTGGATTGCTCTGTTTCCATTGGTTTTGTCTGGGTTGCCTAGCAACGGCATGCACTGCCTCCGGCTGCGGTGTTGTTGCAAACTCCATTGCTCTCATACGGATGTCAGTTTGCTCTGCTGCGCGACACATGTCAATAGCTGTGACCATGTTCAAATCCTTCTCTCTCAACAGCCTGCGCCTAACGGCCTCGCTTGCAACTCCCAGGACTATCTTATCACGGATCATTTCATCTTTCAACTGTCCATACTCACAGGTTGCTGCCCTCTCTCTCAGTCTCGTCACAAAGGTATCAAGCGATTCTCCTTCCTCCTGCTTGCAACTCCCGAAAATGTACCTCTCGTATATTGTGTTTTTTGCTGGCTTGAAGTATTTCCCCAACTCTCTCAGTATGGCGTCAGGATCCCCTTGATCATCTTCTGAGAGGTTCAGATTGTGGCGGTAAATATGCCTGCATTCACTTCCCATCACACTTCTTAGAGTAGCCGCTTGTATTTTCTTGTCCTTGCCAAGTATGCCCGTGACGAGGACGTAGTCTTCATATTCGGCCCGAAAAATGTCCCAATTGACACTCCAATCACCTGTGAAGCTCATCGGGGACGGTGGTGGAATATTCACGTTAGCTGCCATTGTATGTGATGCTATCGGCGCCGGTAATGCTAGCGTTAGCTCCTCTGTGACAACGTCTTCAGCAGAAGTACTTTGCTCTGAATCGGAATCCTCCGACATGTGACCTACTCAGGCCTACAAACTTAAACATGCGAGCTAGTAAAATAAGAAATAAGTTCTCCGACTTCTGGCACCATGTTTCAGTAGGCTATCTTATAAAGAATGACACACACACGAGTTGCTCAGTGCAGCCAAGTATATTCAAAGTGATGTAACATGTTACGGAGCGCGGGTCATGTGTATCTAAGGTAAACTAGTGGATAGCCGATGGCATCGATCTATCTAGACCCGTAACAGTCAGCTCCTCTCATCAGGCATTTCATAGTCCCTTCAGGGAGTTATTTCGCTAAGGGGTCCTGACAAAGTAAAAAGATCTTATATCTCTGGCCTGTCACTTCAAATCTTTTATCCTTGAAAATGTTTTCAAAAGGTTTAACTTTTTAATTAATTATTTCAAATTAAATGAACACAGAGGTTTTTTTCAAATCAAATGCCTTAGCGTCAATAATACCAATGAAATATCCTCATCCTAGAGCAGCGGTACTCAAACCACGGCTCGCGAGCCTCATGCGGCTCGTTGATGACTATGTTGCAGTTCTTTAAGTAGTCTCCAATTTTAATTTTTCTAAAATATATTTAAACAGGTATTTTAAAAGATTTTGCCCAAAACATTTTCTACTAGCGATGATCCATTGAAATTTAATTTCCCATTAGTTACAACCACTGACCGATGAAAATCTGTCACCCCCCCCTTCTGACCAAACTACCAGTTGATCTCCAGTCGCGCTGCACCTGTGTGCGCTCAGTGTCAGTGGAAAGCTAACATGAAACTAAAATGGCAAAAATAGATTATAAAAACACAAGTACGAAGAAGAACAGGCTAGAAGACATTCAAAGATGAGTTGCATTTGTCCGCTTTGTGAAAACACCCGACGTCGAGTAACTTGGCCTACCAAACTAAGTGGAAGAAGAAAAAAAAAGGCAAAACTGAACTGCCCCTTCGGATCAGCAGCTCCAGATAGCACAGAGGCTGATTACAAAAGTACTGTGTTGCAGGAGTGTCACAAATCGCGCTGAATGGACTAAGTCCAATGTTTATCTGCTGCCAACCTTTTATCAACTAATATACCTCTTTACAGTAAAACTGAAGTGCTCTCACTCTGTATGAGTCTTTATCTCTCCCAAGTCAAGTCAATTTTATTTGTATAGCCCATTATCACAAATAACAAATGTACCCCAGGGGACTTTATGGCAACACAACGTCCTGTCCTTAGACCCTCACATCAGATAAGGAACAACTCCCTGAAAAAAACTCTTTCACAGGGAGAAAAAATAGGAAGAAACCCCAGGGAGCATAACAGAGGAGGGCTCTCTCCCGAGATGGACAGAGGTGCAATGGATGGTGTGTGTACAGGAAAGAAGACAGTTTACAGAATACAACATTGAAAGACAATAACAGAATTATAATTATAAGATATACTAGAAGAACCCCGCTACAATGTAGCGGTTTGGTTATCCACCCGTCTAAATCTCCCTCCTCTTCATCCTGCCAGCTAACCGCCTTCCCCCTGCCCCTAACCCCCCCCCCGACTCCAACTCCCTCCCCCCAAATGCTCAGAATCATCTGAAATGCCGAGAAAAGTGGTTTTTAGCCATTTTTAGAAGATGCATGTTTTGCATAATTATTATAATTATATTTTAATTTTCTGCTATTTTCCGGTCCTCTCTGGAACAATACCTACCACCTCCAAAAAAAATTAGGATCATAAGTGCATTTTTGCAAAAATGCATATATTTTGCATAATGCCAAAACATTTGTAAGTCCCAGAAATTTTTTTTTATATAGGTGGAAAAAATCAAAGATGCCCAGAATCACCTGAAATGCTGAGAAAAGTGGTTTTTAGCCATTTTTACAAAAATGCATATTTATGCATAATTATGCATAATTTTAATCTTCTGGGATTTTTCCCTTACTCTCTGAGACAATACCTACCACCTCCAAAAAGAATTAGGATCATAAGTGCTTTAGTTTTCGGTCCCGCTATCTACACTAACTAACACACACACACACATTACGAAAATATATGAGTAGATAAAGAATACGATGAGGAGGGCACCAAGCAGCATCCAGATACCACCGCAACAGCCCAGGACCTGAACCACATGACCACCATCACCATGTAGACCTGACAGGGGGACAGACTACACATGCATACAGGGGAGACTCACATCACACCATTCACATACATGGGAGAAGAGACAAGAAAAGACATTAGACACACTTCAGTGAGAGAGAAGGATACAACATTGAAACAGGATAACAAAATTATATGGATTTATAAGCTATATAAAGAATGTGATGAGGATGACGACAAACAGCATCCAGGTGGCGACCACCGTCACCGTGGAGACCTGAGAGGAGGACAGACTACACGTGCACATAGGGGAGACTCACATCACGCCATTCACATATACAGGGGAAGAGAAAGGAGAAAACATCGTTCAGAGAGAGAGAAAAGACATGTGAGAGAAGAGAACAGTTTACAATACTCAATAGTCAATAATCTACTCTATTAGTCTTGTTGGCATAACAGTGGTTGGTAAATTCATTGAGACAAAAACTGACCCGTCATGCAGTACAGGTCATGAAGTATTCCATTTAAGGGCAACTAATTGTAGGTTAAGGCAAAAAGTTAAGTTTGGATTTAAAGGACTTAACCAACTGTGATTGTTTGACGGCAGCAGGCAGGTTGTTCCACAAGAACAGGGCACGATAGGAAAAGGCCCTGCCACCTGCTGACTTCTTTTTAACTTTGGGTACACACAGGAGCCCTGTATTTTGAGAGCAGAACTCGAGATGGGATATAAAGTTTAAGGCCATGGGTATAATACTAGCATGATAAAAAGAAAAAGACAAAAAAAGAAATTAAAACCTGTTGTTTTGAAACGGGTACTTGAAGATGAATGTCTGTGGAAATAGAGAGAAGAATTGTTCTTTTCTAGAGATTCTCTTTGATTTGAAAATATGTACATGTTTTATGTAAGTGTGTGTGTGTGTGTGTGTGTGTGTGTGTGTGTGTGTTTCTCCAGGCAGGAGTGCGTGTGGGTGAACAGGTCCATGCCTTTGTCCAGCTACATTGGGATGGTGGAATCTTTCTCCAGCTTTCAGGCCCTCCTGAGAGAAAACCCACAGCAGGCCAGCCAGCTGTCCAGGGACATCACTCAGAAGTAATCCACACTTAACACCCCACTCACACACAGCCAAATCAATCATCATATCAATGCCTTCCCAGACTTGATGAGTGACAAATGTTGTATCCATCTCATGTCTACCTACCAGGTTTTTGTCAGTGATGAAGGTCACCTCTCCAGAGGCGGAGGTCGTGGTGGGTGTGAGGTATTTCTACTTGCTTGCATCCAAACCAGCTGGGGAGTGATTCTTGTCAGCACCCCAAAAAAGTGTTAAAATGCATTTGGAGAAAACACATCTTGTGCTATATTTTGTCGTCAGATATTTTTTTTAACCTGATCATGGTGTGTTGTCGGTAAATGCATGCATTTGTTAATATTGTTTCAAAAGGTTATTATTAAGTGCTTTTCCATACATCTTTACTCACTGAAGATAAACAATGACTTAACTTTTTAACGTGAAAGTTTTCTTTTCTGACTGAGACCTCAGATAAGATAGCTATATGTCATGGGTACTTGGCATGTAAGCTGATTCACCTTTGTGATTTTGCTAATTATGTGGTAAAGTAACAGTAATTGTTGTCATGTTGTCAACATTGGGCTGAGTAATTCTTTATGTTGCATCATGATTAGAAACTGGAATCCATTTTCACTTGCTCCAGCTGCTTTTGTACAATTTCATAGTGTGTGTGTGTGTGTGTGTGTGTGTGTGTGTGTGTGTGTGTGTGTGTGTGGAAGAGAGGGGGGGAGAGAGCAGGAGAGGGAGAAACTTGAAGCACCAATATCTTCCCTCTAAATTACTTTTTCACCCTGTCCGTTGGAAATTGACTCTTTGTCATCAGTCTGTGGACACTGAGGCACACCACGGGCTCAGAGGTCAGCTCACATTCAGCTACATTCATTATGGATTACTTGAAATATGACTGTTTCTGAACACTAAGGACTGAACTGGGTTGGCTAGGTAAAAACGAACAACACACACAACAGCAACAACAACAAAAACGAAAACAAAACAACCCAAAAGCAAATGTGCTGTTTAGTCAAATAACGACCATTTGATTTGTGTAGCTCTAGGTGTGTGTTTATGTACGCAGAGAGGAACTTCATCTCCAGATGAACAAAATGAAAATCAAAAGTCATTAGAATTAAGGACGGGCATTTTAAGCTTTTATAAATAAACCGACTTAATTCAAATGGTGCAGGGATCAAGTAAGGGTGAGGCTTGTCAGAGAAGATGAGGATGTTAAAGGAAATGGAGTCACGTTTGTAGCTCAAATCTTTGAAGCCCTCCCTGCGATGAAAAATGTGTCTGAGAAAAGGGGGAAAAAAAAGGATCCTGGTATTTTCCAAATATGAATGGCAGCACTATCAGTACTGCCTACAAGTTCTGTTAATATCCACTAGAGGGCAATGTTTGATCATGAGTCCACGTGTCAGACCGGAGCTTCAGCTCTTTCACCCGCCTACTCCTCTCATCTATTTTGAGAACCTTATTTACGCATGTCTGATGATCTGACGTGGTTATAGAGATGTCGTTTAAAACAATACGAATTTGCTTTTTTTTTAATCAAAAGACGTTTAGCTGCTGTTGGGTTGCATTACACTGGAATAAAACTTTACAGCAACAGTTTTTAATGAACCTCTTTATTCAGAGCGGTGTGGGTGTATTATGGGGACCTTTCCTCCACTGATTTAGTTTAGTAGGAGGATACTAAATTAAACTTTGTTATATAAAGTCTGTGTAGCCATCACTTTTGTTGGGTTTTTTGTGGTTTTTTTTACACACACACTGAGTCAGCCCTTGACAGGTCTAAGGACAGTAGGCATCAGGGCTACCTACATGAAATGCCCTCCTTTACACTAACAATGGACATTATCACATTGCATCATTATCAAAAGTTACATGCACTCCACATATTTGTGCAGTCTGTCTTACGTAGGAAATATAAACCTTTTTTTCAGCATCCCTGTTGATGTAATAAGTGGTGGTTGGGATCTATTGCTGCAGCAGGTGCCTTATATTGTCTTGTTTGTTTGCTGCCTTTGCATCTTTAACATATGATATATGGGCTTTACAGCTAGCCTGCTCTGTACCGATTCTAGAATAAATGAGATGAGACAAGAAACATTCAATATTATTTATCCCAATGGGTATGACGCAGAATAGCATTATTAATATTACTACTGCTACTACTTTCAGCTGCTCCCGTTAGGGGTCGCCACAGCGGATCATCCATTTCCATTTCTTCCTGTCCTCTGCATCTTCCTCTGTCACGCCAGCCACCTGCATGTCCTCCCTCACCACATCCATAAACCTCCTCTTTGGCCTTCCTCTTTTCCTCCTCCCTGGCAGCTCCATATTCAGCATCCCTCTCCCAATATACCCAGCATCTCTCCCGCACACATGTCCAAGCCATCTGAATCTTCCCTCTCTTGCTTTGTCTCCAAACAGTCCAATGTGAGAGGTCCCTCTAATATAATCATTCCTAATCCTATCCTCCTTCGTCACTTCCAATGAAAATCTTAGCATCTTCAACTCTGCCACCTCCAGCTCCACCTCCTGTCTTTTCATCAGTGCCACTGTCTCCAAACCATATAACATAGCTGGTCTCACTACCATGTTGTAAACCTTCCCTTTAACTCTTGCTGGTACCCTTCCATCACAAATCACTCCTGACACTCTTCTCCACCCACTCCACCCTCCCTGCACTCTATTCTTCGCCTCTCTTCTGCACTCCCTGTTATTTTGGACAGCTGACCCCAAGTATTTCAACTCATATACCAGGGGTGCCCAACTCCAGGCCTTGAGGGCCGCAGTGTCTGTGGGTATGTGTTCCAACCATGCACTACACCACCTGATTTAACTAATTAGCTCACCTCTTGGACCAAGGAGGGAAAGGAATTAGTTAAATCAGGTGGTGTAGTGCATGGTTGCAAGAAATACCTGCAGACACTGCAGCCCTCAAGGCCTGGAGTTGGGCACCTCTGTCATACGCCTTCATCACCTCTACTCCTTGCATCCTCACCATTCCACTGTCCTCCCTCTCATTCGTGCATATGTGTTCCATCTTGCTCTTACTGACTTTCATTCCTCTTCTCTCCAGTGCATACCTCCACCTCTTCAGGCTCTCCTTAACCTGCACCCTACTCTCGCTACAGATCACAATGTCATCCACAAACATCATAGTCCACAGAGACTCCTGCCTGATCTCATCTGTTAACCTGTCCATCACCATTGCAAACAAGAAAGGGCTCAGAGCCGATCCTTGATGTAATCCCACCTCCACCTTGAACCCATCTGTCATTCCAACCGCACACGTCACCATTGTCACACTTCCCTCATACATATCCTACATACTTCTCTGCAACTCCCGACTTCCTCATAAAATACCACACCTCCTTTCTCGGTACCCTGTCATATGCTTTTATCGTGGAAAAGCCGGCACACAGGCATCCTCTCACTTTCCAAGATAGTGTTAAACAAACTAGTTAAAATCTCTACTGCCATCTCTCCTAAACATCTCCATGCCTCCACAGGTATGTCATCTGGACCAACTGCCTTTCCCCTCTTCACCCTCTTCATAGCTGCCCTCACTTCCTCCTTGCTAATCCACTGCACTTTCTGATTCACTATCCCTACATCATCCAACCTTCTCTCTCTCTCATTTTCTTCATTCATCAGCCCCTCAAAGTACTCCTTCCACCTTCTCAGCACACAGTCCTCACTTATCAGCACATTTCCATCTCTATCCTTGATCACCCTAACCTGCTGCACATCCTTCCCAGCTTGGTCCCTCTGTCTAGCCAATCGGTACAAGTCCTTTTCTCCTTCCTTAGTGTCTAACCTGTCATACAACTCACCATACGCCTTTTCCTTTGCCTTTGCCACCTCTCTCTTTGCTTTATGCTGCATCTCCTTGTACTCCTGTCTACTTTCTTCATCTCTCTGACTATCCCCCTTCTTCTTTGCCAACCTCTTCCTCTGTATACTTTGCTGTACTTCCTCATTCCACCACCAAGTCTCCTTGTCTTCTTTCTTCTGTCCTGATGACACACCAAGTACCTTCCTAGCTGTCCCCCTCACTGTTTCTGCAGTGGTTGTCCAGCCATCTGGTAACTCTTCACTACCACCCAGTGCCTGTCTTAACTCCTGCCTGAACTCCACACAAGTCTTCCTTCTTCAACTTCCACCATTTGATCTTCGGCTGTGTCTTCACTCACTTCCTCTTCTTGGTCTCCAAAGTCATCCTACAGACCACCATCCGATGCTGCCTAGCTACGTTCTCCCCTGTCACCACCTTGCAGTCTCCAATCCCTTTCAGATCGTGCCTTCTACATAAGATATAGTCTACCTGTGTGCACTTTCCTCCACTCTTGTACGTCACGCTGTGTTCCTCCCTCTTTTTGAAGTATGTATTCACCACAGCCATTCCATCCTTTACGCTAAATCCATCACCATCTGTCCTTCCACATTTCTCTTCTTGACTCCATACCTACCCATCACCTCCTCATCACTTCTGTTCCCTTCACCAACACACCATTGAAGTCTGCTCCAATCCCCACTCTCTCCTCCTTGGATACCCTCACCACTACATCGTCCAACTCACTTCAGCATTCTTCTTTTTCTTCCATCTCACACCCAACTTGCGGGGCATATGTGCTAATAACATTCATCAATACACCTTCGATTTCAGCTTCATACGCATCACTCTGTCTGACACTCTCTTCACCTCCAGCACACTCTTGACATACTCTTCCTTCAGAATTACCCCTACCCCATTTCGCCTCCCATTCGCACCATGGTAAAAGAGTTTGAACCCATCTCCGATGCTCCTGGCCTTACTCCCCTTCCACCTGGTCTCTTGCATACACGGTATACCTACCTTTCTTCTCTCCATCATATCAGCCAGTTCTCTCCCTTTACCAGTCATAGTGCCAACATTCGAAGTTCCGACTCTCACCTCCACACCCCTACCCTTCCTCCTCTCCTGCTGCCTCTGGATATGCCTTCCCCCAACAGTAGCATAGTTTCCACCGGCACCCTGCTGGTTAACAGTACCGGTGGCGGTTGTTTGTAACCTGGGCCTCGACCGAGCCAGTATGGAAATCTTATTTATGATCCGCATATTTGATTTGGCAAGGATTTTACACCAGATGCCCTTCCTGACGCAGCCCTCCCCATTTATCCAGGCCTGGGACCGGCACTAAGAATGCACTGGCTTGTGCATCCTCAGTGGCTGGGTTAATATTACAATATCATTAATATATCATTACCATCACTGAAGTCAGCAGCGGGACAATCATTGATATACAGTTGGAAAGCCAATTTCTAGCCTTGCATATCCCTCTATTAGTACCTGACTTATCACTGAAGACGCCAATACAGAGGCGGTAGTTTAAACAAGTGGGACATCTACTACAGAGATGTGCATTAGTCACTTTCCAGCAGAGATGTCTGTCTCTTAACTCAACTGGACACGGACATCTGGGTCATGCAGTGCATTAGCCTCTGCAAAGCCTCTGGTCCATCACCTCTCTTCTGGAAGACCAGTGTTGGTGTCACTGGTCACTACTTGTCCTGCTGGTGTTGATTGGAAGTGACAGCCAGATGCCACTCTACGCATAGTAGCTGGAGGTTAAATGTGTCATGGTTGTGTGGTCTGGGACATCAAGGCCTACCTGTTTCCCATCCCCTGGTTGGTGTTTCACCTGTGCCCCATTTGTCTGAGTAACCCTGATTGCTCCGGCTTCACTCACCTGCCCCCCTTTCTCCGATTGGCTGTTCTTTTCCTGCCCTGCCCTGCCCTTCGCACCTGCGCCCAATCTCCCTGATTGGCTCCCATACGTATATATTCCCCCTGTTTGTCCTGGCTCCTTGTCGGATCTCTCACACACACACCTACACACGTATGGACTCTTGGTCGCCGGATGCGGCACGTCCTGTTTCGAGCCTTCTCTGGTGTCTGTAAATTCGTTTTGTTAAAGCCTTGTTCTAGCCCAGTCTGTCTGAGTCGTGCGTTTGGGTCCTCCATTCCTGCCCTCGGCGTGACGGTACGATCCGACCATCCTATGGACCCAGCCGACTCTGCCACCCTAGAAGCCGCGCTCAAGGCGAGCGCCTCACTCAGCATGAGGAACAGCTGAGCTCCATTAGTCACGGCCTCCGGGAGACCGATGCCCTTCAAGCGGAGCTTCAGACCTCGCTGACTAACAGGTGAGTGCACTTGCCGGTCAATTGCAGCAGCTCCTGTTCCAGCTCACCTCGTCGGCTCCGACCTGCTTCTCGGCCAGCAGATTTGCTCAGCTTGCCGTTTACTTGTGAGAATTCTAATGCACAACATGGGTCAAAAATGACCCACATTAATTTCCCATGTTATGTCATGCTGGCTGAGTGTTTCTTTGCTCTATCTTTTGAAATCCATTTATTTTATGATTGAATATTCCAAGTATTCTTGAAATATTTTTTTGATTACCACGGATCATTATTTCCATTTTTCCTTACATACTTTATGAACAAAAATAGTTTATGTATTACTACAAGTTTACACACGGGTAAAAAATGACCCATTCATTCAAGAGTGATTTAAAATTAAATGAATTAATACTATAATAATTTGTTTCAAATAATTACTTTAGCAGTGAGTGGGAACACATACTCATACATTTAATATTTGCAACATGATTTTGTCACACATACCTCAGATAACACGGCTATTGTACCGTACCTACAGTAATGTGACCAAACAAAATAAAACACAACTGATCACATTACTAGAGCACAAACTGCCATCTCAATGTTTACATGCCTCACAAATGACCACTACATGTTTGTGCTCCTTGCACACAGGCCTAGTGCACTGGGAACACCAGCTGCTGGCTTTTCTGTCTTTGGAAACTGGGCAAGTCATGTACCTCTTCCTGTCTGTCCTCCTGTGGCTGGGTGCTGGCTGTGTGTTTTTTTTTTATTTTTAACCCACATCTTCCCATTGCTTCAATAATATGCTTTTGGAGTTTGGGTGTGCCCTCCATGTGCCTCTTCATATGTGGCATGACAAGCTCTTTGCCCGGTTCCTTGATGAATAGCCAGCGTGCATGGTTCACACCACCCGTGTAATCAGGGTGTTGTGCAGTAAAGTTGGTGTTGAGGGGGGCAACATCCAGGATATTGTACCAGAGCACCATGGGCCACCTCCGTGTTCTCCGCTTACATGAGTAGGTGCTAACCATCTGATCCATTGTGTCCACTCCTTTTGTTTTGTTGTAGTTCTGGATCACTTCTGGTTTCTTCTTCTGACTGCTGTCATCCACTGCTTTGTCATCATGCATGGTGCTCAGGAGGACAACCGCCTTTCCCTTCTTCTGCACATGGCTCACCATGGTCATGTTGCCATTGAATCCGAATTCTGAGCTATGAATCTCCCGTGATTTGGATGGCTTCATGATAGGTGGTATGTCCGGCTTGTTCTGGCAAAGAGTCCCAACAATGGTCAGGTTCTTCTCGAGGAGCTTCTCAGCCAGAGGGACACTGGTGAAGAAGTTGTCCATTGTGATGTTGCGACCTATGAAAGGGGGAAAAAGATTGTAAATTTACTCAACATAGAATTCTCTAAATTCTAACACCATAATCTGTTGCATTGCATTTTATTCTATTCTACTATTTTGCTTATAGAGAAATCAAATCAAAAATTAAGATACACATTATGAAAGATTGGAAAAATTATGTAGGCGTTGTGCTAAAACTTCTACATTTCTGTATTGTGCTGTATATTCCACTGCACAATTGTTGGATGACATTCTCTCTCCAAGGTTCCTCTGAACCTCCTCTCCTGGCTGCCTCCCTCCCTGTATAGACGGTTCCATCCATTGCATAAGGTTACCCTTGCATCGCGCATCCAAAACATTTTCATCCCATATTTAGCAGGCTTGCTGGGCATGTATTGCAGGAACTTGCACCTGCCTCGGAGTGGCACAAGCTGCTCATCTACATGACAAAGTCACTGGGGATGAACTGTCTTCTGCAGTTGTCCAGGAAACAGCCCCACACGTACCTAAATGCTGCCATGTCAACTATTATGTACAGTTATCTTTCACAATTGTCAAATATTTTCTTAGGTAACGTTAGAACAATTGTAAAACAAGACTTGCATGTATCAGATGTGCTAAGGGAGTTGTGCTGAGCTGTGAAATGTCGGGCAGGTGAATAGTTGTGCGAGGTTAACATGTTCCGACTTGCAAGCAAACAAATTTCAGTTCCTCACCAAATGCTGTAGTAAATGCATGTCGGTCGTTTCTGACCCATGTGTAAACGTGATATAGAAGTACAAAAGCTGTGCTTGTTCATAAAGTAAGAAAGGAAAAATAAAAATGTGTGCTAAACAAGATATTTACTGAATACTTGGAATAGTAAATGATAAAATACATTTATTTCAAAGATGTATCATAGAAACAGTCAGCCATATAGAAAATGGATATGGGTAATTTTTGACCCATGTTGTGCATTAGAAGGGTAGTGATACAAAAAGGGTTTTTATTCAAAAAGTAAGAAAGGAAAAAATAAAAGGATGTATGATGATCAAAAACAAGTTAATTGAGGAATATCTGGAATACTGAATGATGAAATTCATCTATTGCAAAGATGTAGAACATAAAAACTCAGTCGGGTCACTTTTGACCCATGTTGTGCATCAACGGGTTCAAGCTCCTCGCTGCCATCTGGAAGAGGGACTCTGAGTTTGCACAGGAAACCGCCTGTTTCAGGTAGCAGTATTTTAGTGACCGGGCTCTGATCCTACGAAGCCCGGTATCTCGGCCTCCCGCTTTTCCCCAATATCTTTGTTGCCCAACTCCCATGAGTCTGAGCGGCCCAGAACCACGCTGCGGAGTCCCTTCATTTCCCTTTGCACTTACTTGGCAAGGCATACCTAAAGAGCTATGGAAACAATTTTACATTTACCTGACAACTTGAGAAATTTCGGCCAGAGCCACCCCCTCTAATTTTAGGCCTGCAATCACATCTAACAATGAAATGGTACACATTTCCTAAATCCTTGGAGTGCTGTGACTGTGAGTATTCCAGTTTTTGTCTTTTGTGTCTCTGATGTTCCCTGATACCACAGGGCTTAAATAAAGTGTATAGTTTAGGTGAAAAATTTGTATTTTTGATGGTTTGAAGAGCTCTAGTGACCTATGTTTGTCAGAGAGCTTCAACATGGGCTTGAATGAAAGCTTAGAAAGCACCCTTTAAAATGATACCAAACGCAATATTATAAAACATTGAAAAGTGTCTTGACCATGAGCCTACACCAGCATATGCACCTGCAGCAAAAATGCTGTTTACTTTCAGGGGTGGTTTACTTCATGAGGCGATGACCGCTAAAAAGCTACCAGTCTGAGAGGTCTATCATATCAAAACATAAACTAGGGATGTAGAGGTATAAAAAAATCACAACTAGAATTTGCCCACCCAGATGGTACCGGTATGTCTTGTTTTGGGTCTTGGCCCATGGAGTAATAGCCTGGCACGGCGGCTACAAGTTCTCTCTCTCACACACACTCATGCAGCAGCATCAATAATCAAGAGGTACACTGGCACCAACATGCTCGGTAAGGTTAAAAATGACACGTGTACATAGCCTGGTATGGTAGCCACACAGCAGACGCAGCATAAAATCTTATATATCCAAAAAAAAAAACTATTGTGGTGTATTGATAAATGTTCTATCATTCACTGTTGTTACGGAACTACTTGTTGACCGGATGTAACCCCGCCCAGAAAGGATATAAATATTAGGTGCAAAAGCGCCAAAACCCAGAACTGCGCTCTCCAATGCCTTGACAGTCAGGTGGATATGTACAGTCGAGAGATATGAATGTAACCGGTTATTTTCTTGCCCGGTGTGGGATTCGATACGGATGTACTGCACCACAAGGCGACATCACTAACCGCTCGGCTAAAGGGTCAGACTCGTTAGCTAGGGACTAATGTGTCTTATTAGTAGTTTACATGAATAAAAGCTCCATTACTTCACGTCATCTCCGGGTACTTTGTCCATAAGAACACAACACTGGCGACGTAGTCAATGGGCCAGAGCCCAAAATTTCCTATTTCGGTACACTCAAGGTGGCAAAACTTATAATTTTTGAAAGGATCCATGTCTGTAGATGATATTTTGGTATGATAACCATTCCTGAGTGGCAGCTGTATCACAGTTATCAGCTCATGAAGTTAACCACCCGCTAAACTAAATTGCATTTTAGACGCTGGTGCATATCCTGGTTTAGCCTCATGGTCAGGACATTCTTCAATGTTCTATAATATTGTCTTTGGTATCGTTTTAAAGGGGACCTTCTTAGCTTTCATTCAAGCCCTGTTGTGGATATTTCTCACAAATATAGAGGTCACTTGAGCTCTTCAACCCGTCAATAACACACATCTTTCTGCAATGTTCGCCTAAACTATATACTTTCTTTTAGCCCTGTGGCATCTAGGAATATCAGGGACACAAAACACAAAAACTGGAATACTCACAGGACTGTAAAGATTCAGGAAATGTATAATATACCCATACTATTTCATTGTGTGAGGTGATTGTGAACCTTAAATTAGAAGGGCATTATTACTAAGAAACTAACTAGACCAAAGCCAGTTAGTCCATGGGTCAGACCAGATATCGATATCACCCAAGGTGACACAACTTCACTGGTGCCATTTTATTTGGTACACTAACAGAAGTAAAATAATACATGATAACCTTTCCAAATGAGCAGCTATTTCATTTTTCTTTCAGGAAACCTGTTTCTGTGCCTCTCACGATTGTGTATTTGCCCAGATTTTTACAAATGTAGCATTTCAACACCCCTGGTACTGATTAGCCTAGCTTAAACTCTGGGACAGTTCTTAGTTGGCCAACAACCAAGGATAACCAGTACTGTGTACTTCCATTCATTGTGCTAAGCTAGGCTAACGTGCAGCCAGATAGCTTTCTACTAAACACATATAGAGGAAACTGGTATCTATCTTCTTGTCTCACTCTGGAGAAGATTGTAAGCTAATTTCCCATAATGTTAGCATGTTCTTTTAATGTATATGTTAATATGATTAGTTAAAGTGGCTACGAGGAACTTTCATCTTGTGTTGATTTTAGCGGCCTCATGTGGACAATACAGCTGTTGCATAGCAACTAGGTAATGTATCTATTTGTGGCTATGTAAGATAAATAATGGTAATATGACGCTGGTGAAGCAAAGTAAACTTTGTTTTAGTAGTGTTCATACACCTAAGTTACATGTACTTGTTTGTATGTGGCAGGTGAAAACTGACTGAATATGGCCACTGGTGAACAAGCAAGTTTTTACCCAATACCAAAGCGCCCACGGGTGGAGTGCATTATCCACTGTTCTGATGATACAGATAAGCTGGTTTCACTACAAAGTGTCGACTCATGGAGAACTCTGCTTAGGGCAGCTCAGATACGAAATCATGCACCAGTTTTGAAACTGGCAAAAGACATTCCTGAGGGACAGATTCCAGCAATCTACTACCACAGAAAGTGTCGCAGTATCTTCACTATGAAGCAAATTCTTGATGGCCTCCTTGCAAAAGAAAAGAAAAGTTGTGTCTCTGCTGAAGAGAAACAATCTAAGAGAGTAGCTCGACATGCTCCAAGTACATCTAGGACTTATGATGCGGAGTGCATATTTTGTCAGAAAAACAGCAAATATTCCAAGAGACAGAATACGAGAGAAGTACTGGTGCAGTGTCGAACTGCGAGCTGATGCAAAGATCAGGAGTGCAGCCACAAAGAAAAGGGACAGCAGAATCCTTGCCATTGTGAGTAGAGACCTTGTAGCAGCTGAAGGGCACTACCACAGGTCATGCTATAGACTTTACACCAAAGAAGAGGTTTCCAAAGGAGAGGTTGCCAGCAATGAAGATGATGATGCTGCAGCCCAGTATGAAGCTGCTGTGAATAAGGCATACAATGAGGATGGAGCTTTTTGGCAATCCTCAAGTGATGACAATGACTGATCTCTCTTCTAGACTGGTAGCTTCAATGAACTCCCAAGGCATTGCCCAAGTCAAGGAATCAACCAAGAAGCACATAAGGCGAAACCTGGAGAGTGAGTTTGCTGGAGCCTTGCAGATATTCCCTGATGAGAAAGGAAAATTCCTCCTCTATCCCGATAACTTGTCCATGAGGGAACTTGCCAAAGAAAATCAGTCTCTCAAAAGGGAGCTGCAGACCCTGAAAAGTGTCAGTGCACAAGGTGTTATAGCCAAAGCAGCCATCAAATTGAGAGCAGACATTAAAAGTCAAGATGTTCCTCAAACCTGGCCGCCTGAAGTCAAACCAGAAGCAGAATGTCCTACCATTCCAGAGTCGCTCATTATCTTCCTGTACTCTCTACTCACAGGCTCAAATGATCCTGATCATGCATCCCAGAGAGTGCAGTGCCTTCTGCAGTCATTTTGCCATGACATAGTATATGCAGTGACATGTGGAAATACCAAGCCTTCCAAGCACATTGTTCTGCCATTCAGTGTCAAATCGTTGACAGGAAATGTAGAGTTGATAAACATCCTGGTCACAGTGTGTCCTGTTCACAGATGGAAGAGATCAACACTGCCCTGTGTCTCCAGAAACTCTCATCATCAGGGAGTGGCATTGCCCTTCCAGCTAACATCCATCCTGGCATATTCACAACTTTAGCCTTGGACAATATCGACCGTCTTGAAGAAACTGTCAGTGGTGAGGGAACATCTCACAGAGTCAATGGGATTGCTGTGCAAGCAAAGCCAGTCAACCCACTTCCTGTCCAACCCATGCCCACTGTTCCCAAAACAAAGAAGAGAAGCATTGATGGACCCCCACCAATGTTACCAACTTACAATGCTGGACAACGGGTAGGGCCACCACAAAGCAAAAAGTCAGATGCCGATACTGCAGCCAAAACTAAGCTTGCCAGAGAGAAAAACCTTCTTTGGGTCCTAGCACGCATGTCACAACAAGAAGAACAGTCAGTCAGCAGCTGGACAGGCTTCAGCATCCTGACTCGAGGAGAGATGACGGTCATCCCCGACAATATAGGCTATCTGCCTACCATCAATGCTCCAGCGACACAAATGTCTACTGTCAACGAGGTGCTTAACCAGTCACTGAGCATCCTGCAGTGCTTAGGCCTGAGGAAGATTGTCTGTGTCTTTGACCAAGCCCTGTATGCGAAGGCTGTCGAGATCACATGGAAACACCATGACAAGTTCCATGATATCATCGTTAGGCTTGGGGTATTCCACACCATCTGCACACTGCTGGCAATAATAGGAAAGCGTTTCCAAGATGCTGGACTCAAAGACCTCTGCATTGAGTCTGGCATGATTGCAGAAGGCTCAATTGCTGGTGTTATGGATGGCCGCAAGTACAACAGGGCAGTGTGACTACACAAGCTCCTGTATGAGGCTCTCATGCGACTGACCTTGAATGGTTTCCTGTCCTGGTTGGAAGAAACTCACAGGAATGACATGGTTCACCTGAATGAGACACTGAAGACCATTGACAGCCTTGGGAAAGAAGTCTCACAACATGCTTTGAAGGAGGTCCTCGAGAACAGCTCTTGTACACGCATCATGGATCTATTTGAAGTCTACTGTGAGTTCCTTAGAGGTGGAAACGGCAGCCTCTCGAACTTCTGGATGTCCTATTTGTACATGGTTGAAATCTTGTTGGGGCTCATCCGAGCATCCAGAGAGGGAGACTGGATGCTACACTTGGCTAGCATTCGAGCAGTGATCCCATGGTGCTTTGCTTATGACAGGATGAATTATGCACGCTACCTCCCCTACTACTACGCCCAGATGTCTGAGCTGCCCATCACACACCCAGATGTGTACACAGAATTCATGGAAGGAGGCTTCTCAGTCCAACTGGGCTCCACCAATCCCTTTGGCCGAATCCCTGTTGACCAAGCTATAGAAGAAACGGTGAACAAAGACACCCAAACAGCTGGAGGGACAAAGGGATTCAGCTTGAAGCCAGGAGCTGTGACCAAATATTATCTCAAACCTGAGTATAGAAGCATGTACCTCAGACAGCTGAGAGACCTGACAGGTCAAGGCAGGTGCAAATGGTCTCATCCAGATCTACAGAGTCCAAGGATCAAGAGAGATGAAGCAGATGTCCAGTCTCTCATGGACCTTATGGAGAATAACTGGCTCAATCCTATGTCCCCTGATGAGATTGATTTGGTTAGCCTCTCCACTGGCAACATGGCTCCACCTGATGTGACCATAGATCTCTTGAGAGCTCTTGAGAAAGGAGAAGAGGCCTACCAAGCATTCCAGCAAACAAGGTTAGATGCAGACCCACCACCTGTGAAATTCCACGACAAGATGACCAAGCAAAGTCTGAAAACATTCTCCAATGTCAGCACAAAACAAGCTCATGGAAAGAAAGCACAGGATGTGGTTCTGAAGGCAGATAGAAACCTTTTCAGTCACATGATCCTGGTGGCTGAAAGCAGGAAGGTGAATCTGAAGGATGTCCTTGCCTACCCATTGGGCCCACTACCATGGGCACTGGCAAATGCTGATGGGTCCTTACGAAAAACAAACAAGGCTGCACTTGCCAGAGAGCTTGAAAAGAATATCTCCTGCAGAAGACATCCCAATCCCATCTACTTCCATCATTGATGGGATGAGCCTGGTCCAAAAAATGAATGGCAACAACAAAACCTTTGCACAGGTGGCAGAGTCAGCCTTGACCCAGGTCCTCCATGAGGGAGCACAGAGTGGAAGGATTGATGTTGTTTTTGATGTCTATCACCAGACTTCGATCAAAGATGCTGAACGACTGAACCGGGGTGGAGACATCACTCTCCAGTACAAGAATCTTGCAGGGGGACACCACGCCCAGCAGTGGAGAAAATTTCTGTGCAGTTCCTCCAACAAGACCAGTCTCATCAAGTTTCTGGTGGAAGAGTGGAAACTCCCACGATACAGAGCTATGCTGCATGGCAAGGTGTTGTACATGACCTGTGAGGAAACCTGCTACAAGTTGACAGAAGATGGGTGTGAGGAAGCAGCAGAACTGCACTCCACACATGAAGAAGCTGACACCCGTCTGCTCCTGCATGCATTGCATGCAGCAAATGCGGGCTCAAAGTCAGTTATCATCACAGCTGAGGACACTGATGTCATGGTGCTTTGTCTTGGCTTCCAGAAGGACATCACCTGTCCCATCTACCAGAAGTGTGGGACTCAGAACCGCACACGGTTTGTTGACATCACCAAACTGGCAAGTTCACTTGGAGACAGCATCTGTGACAGCCTAATTGGCTTACATGCCTTCACAGGCTGCAACACTGTCAGTGCATTCGCTGGTCGAGGGAAGCTGAATGCCCTGAAGATAGTGAGAAAGCACACTTCCTGCCAAGAGACTTTTAGTCAACTGGGACAGACATGGAATGTGAGTGATGAGTAGGGCTGTCACTTTAAGAAAAAAACATATTCGATATTCGTGGCAGAATTGTACCCATATTCGAATTTCCACGTAAAAAACGGTCTTTAAAATGGCAAGACTAAAAATAACCTGTAATTTATTGACCAGTAATTATTTTGATCATGCGTTTTACCATTTGTATCCACAAGAGGGGACAAGCAGACACAACATATTTCGGTCGAAATAATTAGTGAAGTTTAATGCAAATTATGAAGTCAAATGTTGCCATATTTTCAAAAACAATTACCACAGAGTATGCTTCTCAAACAAGTAATATTAATGTCAATAATCCTCACGGCAATTGGGCTGCATTCAGCGCTGCCATGGCAATGTAACGTAGGCTACTGACAGAACGTGGCCTATAAGTAGCCTAGGCAAGCCCACCAAACTAAATATCTAAAATAAATAATAATAGTAATAATAAAATAAAAAATAGTGGGTTATGTGGCCTTTGTAAATGCGATTATACATAGCCTACACATAGGCCTAACTGGACTGAGAGGCTACAAATTATTCACCAGGAATATCAACTGGTTAACATGTTCAGTGTCAAGAGCAAAGCGCTTTTTGTTAACAGTATTCCCAGCTGTGGAAGAGACCCGCTCAGAACGCACTGATGTCCCGGGAACACTCAGCTAGAGCGGAGCGCTTCTTGTTAACAATATTCCCAGCTATGGAAAAGACTCGCTCAGAACGCACTGATGTCCCGGGAACACTCAGCTACTTTCTTGCAAGCTGCGCCAGGTGGGGATATTTTGCGCTACCCAGCGTCTTCCACCACAGAAGAGGATTGCTGTCTGCTGGCATCGTTGTCTCTCTTCGGTAGGACCACATCTCTTGGTGCAGTACATTGTCTTGGTCGTCTCTCGTCTCGCCCCTTCCCTTGTATGTTTCTCCAAACAGATCGCCCATTGCCGTCAGGGCTGTTTTCCTTGCGTGAGTGTCTGAGCTTAATGAATGCTCATCTGTCCCACTTTCAAATCTCACGGCCATTTCTTCTTTAATGTTTAGGTGCACTTGGTCCTTCTGTTCCTCTGATAAATGCATTAAACTATGAAAGCGGGGATCCAGGTATGCTGCTTTATTCAATAACATGAATGTTGCTTCGTTATTTTTGTCATAACGCTTCCTCAAATCTGTGTCGATCTTTGCGGTCATTTCCCTCAAGCTGGGCATTGCATTAGGAATGGGTGAGCCAAGTTGACACAGTAGTACATGCTGTAAAGGCAATACAGCAGAAGCTGTGGGATATTTGTTAGTTGACAAAGCCTCAGTCGCAATCTTGAACGGTCTAAGTATTTCACGCATCTGTTCGACCATGGACCATTCAGTTGTGGTTAGTTCGAGATTTGACCATTTTTT
Organism: Lampris incognitus; assembly: GCF_029633865.1. NCBI lineage: Eukaryota > Metazoa > Chordata > Actinopteri > Lampriformes > Lampridae > Lampris > Lampris incognitus. The sequence goes on along the minus strand of NC_079221.1, from coordinate 33,967,463 downwards.
CTCAAATATTACAGCTGCAACAGCTGCCTGTTGTTCCGATGCCCTGCAGATCATTTCATATGTACTTTTCCATCGCGTGATGCAATCGTTAATTAATTTATCAGTTTTCAAGCCCAGCAAAGGCTGTTTATCCTCCAATAGGTAGCTGTCGGTAGGTGACCTGCCGAAATGTGCGGCTGCTTTCTTTAGCCTGCTAAGTGTCGTGTCTATGGCTCTGACGTCTAGCCCTTTACGTACAGCTAGATTGATTGTATGTGCCATGCAAGGTATGTTAACGGTATCGAGGTACCTCTCCACAGCATTCACATAGTTATGTGCATTGTCTGTTGTGACTGCGATCACCGATTCACGGGGAATGTGAAAATCCCTCAGTGTGCCAGAAATGCACTCCGCGACGTTTTCTGCAGTGTGGCTACTTCTCAAGTCTTTTGTTTGTAGGACAAAATCGTTCAGTTCCCATGCCTCCGACATTACGTGTGCTGTAACTGTAACATAAGAGTCTGTGGCTACAGACGTCCACCCATCTGTAGTGAGTGCAATTTCCTTATCGCTTAGTATCTGGCGTACATTTTCACGAGTAGTATCGTTGAGTTTCACCAAGCCTGGGTTGTTTAGCAGCAGCAGACGCACCAGCAGGGTCCTGCAGTTCTTTGTATTCGGCCGGATGATGGAACTGCATGTAGGTTGGTCGTGGAACTATGGTATGCTAGTTCACGCTCACATAGTTTGCATATTACCTTGTCCTTGTTTTCAGTCTTTCCATTTACAGTCCAAAAACCAAAGTGTTTCCAAATCGCACTCCTAAGATTCTCTGGAGTGACGATCTTTCTGGTATGCTGATCATCGGGCTCGTTGTCGGCAGCACCAAATTCCTCCATTTTCTCGTTTCTGGCTGCAGCCTAGGCCTACGTTTCCGCTCCATGGACTTATGGGTAATGGACTTACGGGTAATTAGAGCTGGAATTCTTGCCGTAGCCTACTTTCGGCATTTTTGACATTGATTAATTAATAATTTTAAAGTACAATCAATGTATTTATTTATTTATTTATTCAATTCGAATTTCCCCATTTACGTTCGAATCTCGTGTTTTTATGCAAATTCGAAACTAAATTCGATATTCGAATATAATGTGACAGCAGTAGTGATGAGCTGTTCCAGAAAATTGAGCAGTTCACCTGTCGGATGTATGTTGCTAATAGCAGCACTGCTGAGGTGAACAAACTGCGTTCCCAGCTCTTCTGCACCAAAAGGGGAGAGGTTGAGTCCAGCCAGCTGCCACCATGTAGAGACTGTCTCTTTATGCATGTTCAATGAGCCAACTATCAGGCAGCAATATGGAAGTGCTGTCTGCAGGCTAACCCTGTGGTGCCAAGCCCTACTGAGTATGGATGGACAGACGATGAAGGCAAGCTGGCCATTTTTTTTTAAGCAATATATTTATTGAATTTTGTTTGCAAATTACATCAAAACAAGTAATAGCACAGTGCAGCAAACATTTTCACCCTACCCCCCCCCCATAACCCTGTCCCTATAACAAGTAATACAATTCAAAGCAGGGTTAAAGAAGATAATAAAGATAAAAATTCAATAAATAAAATAATAATAACAATAATTTCTTTCAGACTGATTAGAGGGTGTGGTTTTTTCCAGTTGCTTTTACGCATATAAACAGTCAGATAGAGTTGTTCTACTCCCCCAGAGCTTGTTCTTGATGAAGCAAGTTACCAACATTAGTATTACGTCTTAGGAAGTACAGAAACAATCCCCAGATTTTATCAAAAACACTTTGTTTACGTCTAACAATATACATTATCTTTTCCATTGACATGTTTGAAGCCATTTCTTTAACCCACATACCAATTCTTGGTCCATCAACACTTTTCCAATTAAGAGCAATTAAACGTTTTTCTTGTAATATACACATATCTATAAATCTGAACTCATTGCTATGTAAATGTGGGGTGGTAGGATATAAACCAAGAATAAAAAGCTTTGGACTCAATGGTAATTTCTTTGACAAAATTTGATCAATCATATCAACAACATCTTGCCAGAAGGTTTTCACTTCCACACATTCCCATATACAGTGAAACAGCGTCCCCCTTGCCTCACTACACTTAATACAAGTATCAGGAATATTGTCATTAAACTTGTGCAATTTAACAGGAGTTATATATGTACGCATCAGCCATTTATACTGTAGAAGCTTTAGATTGCTGCTAACTATCTGTCTCTGGGCCTCTTTACATGCCTCACTCCATTCTTCTAAAGATATTTCCTCCTCTATATCTCCCTCCCATAATCTCAGTTTTGTCTCTGATGATTCATCAGATCCAGATACAAATAAGTCATACATAGTTGAAATTAAACCTTTATCATAACAGTGTTTTGTGACTGCAACTTCTAATATAGAAATGGTAGGAATGTCTAATGAATGGCTTTGACAGGATGATATAAAACTCCTTAGCTGAAGATATTTGAAAAAATGATTCCTTGGAATGTCATACTTGGTAGATATTTCCTCAAAGGACATGAATACTTCATCCTCCTCCCTGTACATGTCTTGCACTTTCCTTAACCCCTTTTCAGCCCATAATTTAAATCCCCTATCATTTTGCCCTGGTTTGAAATTGGCATTACCCCAAATAGGACTGAAGCGTGACCGGGACATATTTATATTCAAATACTTACAAGCATCAAACCAAACATCAATCATATTCAATATTATAGGGTTGTCTGTATTTTTCTTCAGATATTTACGGTCTGCTGAATACAAATACAGGTGCAACGGTAAGCCTGGTTTAACAGAGCAGGCTTCCAGATCAATCCAAGCTGGGGGACTTCCAGATGAGAAGTAAAACATAATCGACCTTAATTGTGCTGCCCAGTAATACCATTGGATATTTGGACATTTCAGGCCTCCTCGATCATATGGTAGATAAAGTAAAGATAGACGTAATCTAGGACGTTTATTTTGCCAAATAAAGTTGGTAAACAGTTTCTTGATTTTCGTGAACAAAGATGAAGGAGGGGGTAGGGGGATATTCTGGAACAAATAAAGAAATTTGGGAAGTATATTCATCTTTAGGATATTAATCCTGCCGATCATTGAAATAGGTAAGGATGTCCAACGCTCTATCGAAGCAATACTAGCGTCCAGGATGGGCTCATAATTTGACTGAGCAATCTTATTCACCTCAGGGACAATTTTTATTCCCAGATATGTAAATGTGTCTGTTGGGTTGAAGGTAGAAGCATAAACAAGACCATTCTTCCTCTCTGTTTCATTCAGTAACATTATAGATGATTTGGAGTAATTAACTTTATAACCAGATATTTTCCCAAATGATTCAATAAGGCTTAAGAGCGCTGGGATAGATTTATGCAGATTTTTAAGCATTAATATCACATCATCGGCGAAGAGTGCTACCCTGTGCTCCAGATGTCCCTCTCGAATTCCATAAATATCGCTGTGTGTCCTCACCGCTATAGCAAATGGTTCTATCGCTAGGATAAAAAGTAAAGGTGATAAAGGGCTCCCTTGAGGGCAACTTCTACAAATGTTAAAAGGTTTAGAAACCTTACTATTCATCAAAACTTCTGCAGTAAGCCCTGTACAAAGCAATCTTACCCATTTGATAAATGTATCCCCAAGGCCAAATCGTGTTAACACTTCAAACAGATAAGGCCATTCAACATGGTCGAAGGCCTTCTCTGCATCAAGTGAAAGTAAGGCCGTGTCAGGCGCCTCCCTCTGACTGTATAAAATATTGAGCACTCGTCTAACGTTATGAAAACCCTGTCTCCCTTGAATGAATCCGTTCTGGTCTTCTCCCACTACTCTAGGTAGAAGATCCTCCAATCTTCTTGCAAGAATTTTAGAGTATTTTTGTATCAGACATGCAGGTACAAAGAGTTCCAGTGCAGAGCCTGCAACCGGAAGGGCCATCTGGAGAGGGCGTGCAGGTCCACTGCATCATCGGAGTCGGAGACGGCCAACCACGGCGGCAGCTCCAGACGGGGACCTAGGACGAGCAGGAGGGCCACTCCTGCAGAGAGGCAGACTCGCTACATCACCAGGGAGGAGTCTCCCCACGAGCAGCAAAGTGCATCGGAGGAAGAGACTGATTATGAGGACTACAGGGCCTCCAACAAAACTCACAAGCTGACCATCATCGGGGTAACAGGAACTGAAAAAGACTTGGGGTTGTTTTCCGTTACCGGTAGGCCTAAAAATGATAATGAATGTCAGACCATTTATGGTCATGGTGAGATGTAGTGGTGTAAAGATCAAAATGGAGGTAGATACAGGCGCAGCCATGAGTATCATAAATGAGAAACTGTATAGACAGAGGTTTAGCAAGTGTCAACTAATGCCATGTGATGTAAGTTTTAAAAACTTATTCTTCAGAGCCGATTCCATTGTTGGGTAAATTCCAAGTGAAAGTACAGTGTGGGGAGCAAACAGAACAGCTATCTTTGTTAGTGTGTAAGGGACATGGGCCAACACTGATGGGTAGAAACTGGATCCAGTTCTTAAAGTTAGACTGGTCTAGAGTGAACCATGTACCGGTGGTAGTAGATCCACTGACTGAGATGTATCAGAAATACTTCCAGGTGTTTGAGAGAGACAGGGGGGTCATTTCAGAAGTAAAAGCAAGGTTACAGGGGGTTAGCGACGCCACGCCCAAGTTTTGCAAAGCAAGATCAGTGCCTTCTGCACTGACTACAGCAGTAGAACAACAGCTAGACAGACTGCAAGAAAAAAGAGTATGGACCCCGGTAGAATATAGTGAATGGGCTACTCCCATAGTATGTATCCCCAAAACAAATGGTGAAGTCAGAATATGCGGGGATTATAAAGTGACAATAAACCCATGGCTAGAGGTAGACAAATATCCTCTGCCAAAGACACAAGACCTGTTAACTAAACTAGCAGGTGGCAGGTATTTCACCAAGTTAGACCTCACACAAGCATATCAGCAAGTAGAGCTGGATGATGAATCCAAGCAGTACCTAACTATAAACACACCTAAGGGGCTGTATCATCTAAACAGGTTGCCATATGGAGTAGCAAGCTCCCCAGCAATATTCCAACGCATCATGGATCAGGTATTACAGGGGCTGCCAAGGGTGGTGTGCTATTTAGATGATATACTCATCACAGGGACAACAAAAGCGAACACTGGGAAAATGTAGAACGAGTGCTGGCGCAGTTACAAGACAGAGGTGTAAGGGTGAACAAAGACAAGTGTGCCTTCTGTCAGCCAAGTGTTACATATTTAGGGCACAAAATAGACAAGGAAGGGTTACACCCCATAGAAGAGAAGGTAACAGCCATAGCAAATGCTCCCACCCCAAAGAATGTCACAGAACTGAGAGCATTCTTAGCCCTACTGACATATTATGGGAAGTTTATGGACAACTTATCCACTATCATAAAGCCTATGACTGAGTTGTTGCAAAAAGACAAGCCATGGGTATGGTCTACTAAGTGCCAGGAAGCCTTTGAGAAGGCCAAGAGCCAGTTAACATCAGACACAGTGCTGACTCACTTTGACCCCCAGCTACCACTATTACTAGCGGGTGATGCAAGTGCCTATGGGTTAGGAGCAGTGATAGCACATAGAATGGCAGATGGTAGTGAATGTCCAATCGCATATGCCTCACGCACGCTTAGCAAGACTGAGATCAACTACTCTCAAATTGAGAAAGAAGCACTAGACATCATTTTTGGGATACAAAAATTTAGGGACTACTTATATGGAAGGAAATTCATATTAGTGACGGATCATAAGCCTTTAGTAAAGATTCCAGGGCCAACAACAGGGGTGCCAGCGTTAGCCGCTGCCCGCCTGCAGAGATGGGCATTACTCCTCTCTGCCAATCAGTATGACATAGTCTACAAACCCTCCTTACAGCATGCAAATGCAGATGGTCTGTCCAGGCTCCCAGTACAGGGAGAAGCACCAACGAGTAACCCAGAGTGTCTTGGTTAGAAGCAATGCCAGTCTCAGCCAAAGATATTAAAATCCAAACAGATGAAGACGGTGCTCACAAAAGTTAGGCATTTTATACAGACAGGATGGCCTAAACATGTAGCAGATGAAGAATTAAAGCCATACTGGAACAGACGTGATGAGCTCACAGTGGAAGCCGACTGTGTGTTATGGGGTTTACGGGTAATCATACCCATGACACTGAGACCTACACTCTTGAAAGAGTTGCATGCAGAGCATTTGGGCATTGTGAAGATAAAAGCAGTAGCCAGAAGCCATTTTTGGTGGCCACGCTTAGATCAGGAAATAGAAAATATGGTAAACAATTGTATTTTATGCCAAGCAAACGGACACCTGCCCACCAAAGCGCCCGTACACCCATGGAAATGGCCAGAGTAGCCATGAGAACGAATCCACATCGATTTTGCAGAAAAAGGGAAACAGCAGTTTCCTTTGGTCAGTGATGCATACTCGCGCTGGCCAGAGGTCAAGCTTATGACCAGGACTACAGCTACAGCCCTAGTAGATGCAATGAGGGGCATCTTTGCAGCGTGGGGGCTCCCCCAAGTGGTCGTTTCAGATAATGGCCCACAGCTAGTGTCAAGGGAGTTTGAAACCTTCTTAGAACAAAATGGTGTCAAACACATCAAGTCCGCTCCTTACAATCCAGCCTCCAATGAACAGGCAGAAAGGTTGGTCCAGACTTTTAAACAGTCTTTAGAGAAGCAGAAGGAATATGGGTATCTAGTGCAACAGTGCATTGATAGTTTTTTTGTTTAGTTATAAGAACACTCCATCAACAACCACAGGGAAAACCCCAGCTGAGCTCTTTCTGAAAAGACCGGTTCGAACCAGGTTGTCGCTGATAAAGCCAAAATTCTCAGCACAGATGCAAGAGAAACACACAAAGGTTACAGGCAGTCCTAGAACCCTCCAGCCCAATCAGAAGGTGAAGGTTAGGGATTTTCGGGTAGGGGATGGGAAGAAATGGAAACCAGGGGTAATAGAGCGAGCTCTAGGGCCAGTGACTTACTTAGTCAAGGTAGAGGGACAAACCCTCAAGAAACACATTGACCAGTTGATCACAGATAAGACCACAGACAACACAGGAGACCCAGAATTTGACATTGCAGAACATGTGTTTGTCAGGGCTCCAGAAACAGAGGTGGTACCCAGTGGTGAACTGGAAAGAGATGAAGCATCTGCCGCTACGGAAGCACCACGCACCAGACCACAGCGAAACAGGCGAGCACCTGATAGGTTAGCTTTATAATCTGCTTAGGAGAAACATTGATTGTAAACAACTGTTCATTGAGTGTTGACTGTAATAGGAAAAAGAATGTCACTGCTGTGGATGGAAAACGGGTATTTTTTTGTTGTGTCAGATGAAAATATGAGAGGTTTAAAGTTTCTGGGGAGGAATGTGGTGTATTGATAAATGTTCTATCATTCACTGTTGATACAGAACTACTTATTGTTTACATGTTGTTGACCGGATGTAACCCCGCCCAGAAAGGATATAAATATTAGGTGCAAAAGCGCCAAAACCTAGAACTGCGCACTCCAATGCCTTGACAGTCAGGTGGACATGTACAGCCGAGAGATATGAATAAAAGCTCCATTACATAACGTCATCTACGGGTACTTTGTCCATAAGAACACAACAACTATACCCAATAAACTACTATTGAAAGAGGTATTAGGGTGACTACAGTGCAAAATTGTAAATTAGCTTTTCATGATTAGAGGCAGCAGGAGACGACAGGGCTTTGTGTTGAACACTGAAATTACGTAGCTACGTGTTGTTCCTTGGCATTTGTTGAGAGACTGGCACAGCAGGTGTCTGGGTTGACAATGATGGCTGGTTGAGCTGAATTCTCTTCCTCCTGCTCCTCACGACATCCTTTCGTGATAAATGAGCGAACTGCTTTGTTTTGCCATTTTTTTTATCTTGACCTAAGAAAGCCACTTCTATTTTTGTCATTGTACAGATTACAATGAACGTGTTCTCTGTGTGTAACCCATCCTATTGTATAGGAGCAGTGGGCAGCTGCAGCACCCGGGGACCAACTCCACTTCTTCTTTCCATTGCCTTGCTCAGGGGCACAGACAGGAGTAGTAACCCTAACATGCATGTCTTTTTGATGGTGGGAGGAAACCCACGCAGACATGGGGAGAACATGCAAACTCCACACAGAAAGGGCCTGGGGCTCGAACCCAGGACCTTCTTGCTGTGAGGAAACAGTCCACTGAGCCACCGTGGCACCCATGACAAGGCTCATAAGACTACAATAAGTGTTAATAAGCAACATAGCCCTTATAAGTCAGGAATTTTTTGGATTATCAAAATTCCTTTAATAACCTTTAATCACAAGGGTCCTTAGATGCCACGTGCAAACTGTTACGCAGATTGGATTTACAACCTGGATAAGCAGTTAAGACTGGATGGATGTATGGATGAATTTACAACCTATGACGAGTCTTTTGCATATTTTACAAGCGCCATCTAGTGGCTGAAAAAATGTTTATAATACCATTATTAACAGACTTGTTAACGCATAATAACGTTAATACGTTTTTTTTATAAATATTTATCAGGGCCTTATTGCCTATCAACTAACACTTATTACGCGTATTTAAAGTGTTATCGAAGGCTGGTATCAATTTCAAAAATCTAAAAAGAAAAAAGTCTTGGACTTGACCTGTCTTGAAAAATTAGTGCAAGCCTGTCTGAGATCGAGTCCAGTCCAAGCCAATACGATGTGAAGTGTGAGACGAGACCAAGACCTTCAAAATGTGGACTTGGACTGGAATACTTCATACTGGACTACTAAAAACCCCAGTAACCGTGTCCACTGCTGGTATCAAAAGGTTGTACTGTTATCAATATGTTGTCTCTCATCTTGCCACGGTCACTTTCGCTTTATTACACTCTAGCATTTTTTTAAAAAAATTTCTTTTCAGGGCAAACAACTAATTGTGCCCCCATGTGACAATGGGTTTATGTGCAATTCTGAATCTGGTTAATATTATCCCTTATTTTGTACCACTATTTCCTGTCTTGTTCACATCTACAGTTAATACCATTCGATAGGGCTGAGCAATATGGACAAAATCAAATATCACCATATTTTCGAACCAGTTACGTAGATATCAATATTGTTAGGATGACTATTGGTGCTTTCACAAAACACGATCGGATTTTTTTTCTTTACCCCCCCCCCTTTTTTTCTCCCCAGTTGTGTCCGGCCAATTACCCCACTCTTCCGAGCTGTCGTGGTCACTGCAACCCCCCCCCCCCAGTCCATCGATCCGGGGAGGGCTGCAGACTACCACATGCCTCCTCCTATACATGTGGAGTCGTCAGCCGCTTCTTTTCACCTGACAGTGAGAAGTCGCCACGGAGACGTAGGGTGTGGGAGGATCACACTATGCCCCCCTCCCCCCCGAATAGGCTCCCCGACCAACCAGAGGAGGTGCTAGTGCAGCGACCAGGACACATACTCACATCCGGCTTCCCACCCGCAGACACGGCCAGTTGTGTCTGTAGGGACGCCCAACCAAGCCGGAGGTAACATGGGGTCTGTGTTGGTAGGCTACGGAATAGACTGCCACGCCATCTGGACGTCCTCAGAATCAGATTTTTGGTATATAATCATCAGTAATTCAAAATCTCAGACAATATATCATATCATGATATTGGTATAAGATCGATATTTTGCCCAGCCCGTAATCCCTTTCCCCAAATGTGCTCCTCTACTGCAGCATAACATTCTTTGTGATGGATGCATTCAGTGATTATGTTCAAATGAACGGATAGTCTATAGATAAACACACAAATTCCGGTGTGGGAAAATGGCGTCGTGAACTTACATTAGTGGCGGCCTCACCCACTACCATCCATGCAGTGTCTTTGTCCACATCGGCATCTAGGTTTGTGTTTTGTTTGACTGCTTAGAGATCTTCGTCTGCTGCATCCTGTGGGCCCGGGGACCACAGCCCCGCCTGGAGCTGCATCCGAGGAGGAAACACCGAGGGGCGGTCTGACAGGACGCGGAGGCGGGGCAGGCTAAGCTAATTGCTAGCCCATGCAGACCGGCAGTTCCCATAACACCGAGGGCGGTCTAGTGGCGGCCTTGCCTAGCGTTGACTGAGTTTTTGGTGTCGTCGTGTGGAGTGTGGGGAGGTGTGTCGAAGGTGCCTGGCTTGGAGAGCTGGGGGAGCCTGGTCTGCCGCGTCCGGTGGGCCCAGGGACCACGGCTCTACTTGGAGCTGCGCCCGAGGAGGAAACACCGAGGGTGGTCTGACAGGACGCGGAAGCAAGACGGGTAAAGTTAACTGCTAGCTCATGCAGACCGGCAGTCCGACAGTTATCCTGGCGTTCACTGTCTTGGACAGGGATTTTTTTTTTGTTAGTGTGTTGGATATGTGTTTGTTTTGTTTTTGTTGGTTTTTTTGTAGTTGGGATATATATGTGTTCTTGTAGTTTGGATGTTTTTGTCTGTGTTGCACTGCTGTGGGCTGGGGGAAACGGTATTTCGTTTCATTTCATGTGTGCAGGTGCATGGAATGAAATCAATCGATCAATCAAGTTACATTTTTTATAGCACTTTTCTAGCTGCAACAGCCACTCAAAGCGCCTCACAATTAATTAATTCACTCTCTTTCTCACACACACACACACACACACACACACACACACACCCACCCCGATGGCATGGAAATGTCGGAAATGAATGCCTTCTTCCCCAGGATGAACCTCTGCCCTTCGTCAAACTGACAAATAAATGTACCTGATTCCTGAAATGAGCCAAAACATGGATTAAGAGGAGAGGGGAGTATTTGTTACAGACGTTGATGTGAAGCACTATTTAAAGTAGTCGTTTTTCAGGTTTTGACAGCGGATGGGTGTCTGTTGGTTTGATGAATCTACCAAATCTACTGGTTTGACCGGAGGTGGTGGGCAGGTTATTCCTGCATTGACTTATAGAAAGGATGGAGATGATTTGAGAGCAGGAGGAATGATAACCTGGTTGGTAAAGACCACATGTGGCTTAAAAGATATTTTAGCAAAAATAGAATAAACGGACTTTTGATAGGGTACATAACTCGGGCCCTAGTATCTTTATTGAATTTTCAGCGCATGCTTGGTGTCTCCATGAGCATATAAACAGAGTACGCTGTGGTCTTTTTGTGGAGATGGTTGTGCATCAAATAAAAAGAGAAACAAGAAATATAGGTTGGGTTTGCCTTATGTTATTTGAAATTTTGCTAATTAATGACTAATCAAAAACAATCATGTGGCACCTAAAGTAAATAAATAGAAATTGAACCAAAAATGAATTAACAAAATGTCTCGCATGAGGGGACTGTAGTGCCGTGGGGACGCTCTGGTCGCTGTGATACGGTATCAAGTGAAATAAAGGGAACTTGTGAGCTGCGTATCAAGATTCAGCAGCTTCAGGACCGAAGGGACACAGCTTATGTAAAAAGATGCAAGGAGGATGTTTTGTGAACATGTTCAGTGTCAGCACTGGGCGTCAGGCATCGAAGTCCTCAGCAAATATTTAAATATCCCATTTTGCCAAAAGCTCCTGAACAGATAAACATGAGTGTGAAATTCCCTCAGGTGCTGCATGTTCAGTTATTTGGATTTCTGTTAATCGTCCCTTTTGGGTAGAAGTGTACTTCAAATTAGTTTTCTCCTCCCTTAATTGTTCTTTCATTTGGAGACATAGACCAAGAAGAGTCGGGTGTAGTTTTCTTTAAAGTGACTGCCTTCATCAGAAAAACTTTTTTTTTTTTGGTGCGATGTGACTTTGCCTGAAACGGTGGTGAAAAATGTAATTTTTATGTAATTAATGAAAAAAAATTAGAAATACAGTCACGATTATTTACATGCAAACGAATGTGCTTTTTGATTACTAGACAACTAATCAGCAAATATCCAAATCATAAAGGTTTTTGTAGCTACTCATTTTGATTGTTCCAGCTGGGTGAGGACTAGGAGGAAAACGACGCATGGCCATCGACCTCCTCAGTATGGCAGTCTAATGTGGAGGAATGAGGCAGATGGCGACGAGTTTGAAGCCAAAGTATTGGCCAGCAAGCAGATATGACAGAACAAGCTTCATAAAATAACTTTACCAGCAGACACCTCCGTATCTAATATCTAATCAATATCTAATATCCATCAATAGCTAAAGCCCTGGACCAACCATGAGTATAGGTGCAGACACAGCAGCGCTTACAGCTGTTTGATTTTGAACGAATATCTGGGATTCAGAAGAGGTCAAGAGGGGCAATTCTAGGATTTTTTTTCTTTTTTTGAGGAGCAGTGAAGGAGGGGTCTGGGGGGGCAATATACTTTTTAAATCTAGCAAAATAGCCATTATTTAGAAGACCTTAATGATTCATTCCATATGGGGAAGGTACAACCATTGAAATGACTGTAGCTGTCTGATTCTCCTGTCCAGCCTGTTCTTCAAAAGCCTAGTGATACCTCCATACCCAGCAATGACCAAGCCATTTCCAAGCTCTCATCTTTATCCGGGGTATTACAGATGGTTGTTTATCAGCTAGTGATTGCCTTTTTCAGAGAATTATAGAAAAATCTATTCAGAATTTATTTCACTGCTAAGCTTTACCCGAAGTCATAAAATGACTTTTTAGGAGTTGTTATTGTTAGTGCCGACTCTGTCAGTCTGTCAGTGCTGATATGTGTGCTGGTACACCTAAATCAAAAGCTAAAGGATCATGTGCTGAGTGTAATGATGATTTTGTGTGTGTTTGCGTGTGTGTGTGTGTGTGTGTGGGGGGGGGGGTCCTCTGTGGCCGAATGAGAGAGAGACTCTGGGTTTGACCAAACCCAGCCCTTTTTTGGCTGGGTTTGACCAAACCCAGCCCTTTTTTGGCTGGGTTTGTGTTTTCTCCCCTCATTTTAATCAGTTTTACTTCTCTGGTGAATTTGATTAAATGGGACAATGAAAATCAAGGCAGGTTCAGACATTCAGGTGCAGGATGGAAACTAGGATAGAGGTCACCAGCAGTCACTCGGGGTCGAGCATGACTGTTCTCCTTCTAGGTTCTTGTGGGTATCCATGCGAGAGGACGCTTGCGCATGACAGCTTTTTACGTGGAGTGGCTGATGTGCCTGCAGCCACCACACGGTCCTTGGCAGGGGGTGGCCAGAGTCCAATGGCATGGAGAACCAAGATGATTGGGGACCACCCTCTGTTGCAGCCTTCATCCACCTTCACTGTCGTTGTGACCACGGGACATCTTCCACCAGTTCTGCCGTTGAGGTTTTTGTTGGCTCGCGCTTTGTCTGGAACCTCCCCCTTGAGTGGGCCTTGACCAATCCGCCTCGGATGACCCTACCAGGAGCCAAACGCTGGATGGCATAGCTCTTGGGATCATTGGTACACGCAAGCTTATCCACCACAGCTAGGTGGCAATCCAGGAAAACCCCCACACACACACACACACCCACACACACACACACACACACATATACACAAACATTATAAATCTGTGGTCGTAACTCCACAGTTGAGAACGCTGTGTAGGTTGAAGCTTGCAGATGAGAGGAAGCGAGTGCAACAAAATAGAAATGTGTGTAAAGTTAGAAGTTTGCAGGCTAACATTTTTGTAAACAATTGCATACTTACACATCCAGAAGAAATAGAACAACACTGGAGTTACTTTTGAATCCTCTGTGACCATTAATCAGAAGAAATGGACTGTGAGCCCATTGTTTGCATGTTGTCACGAGCACTTTAGTCACCATACAGACAGGATGAGAGGGACGAGGAGCAGCTTAGCTCGGGAAACAATATTTATATGCCATTTCACCCTAGGGTTAACATTAGCTCAATATTTGGGTTAAGGGTTAAGTTTAGGGTTACGGGTAAAGGTTAGGGCCAGGGTTGGGGTGGGGGTTAAGGTTAAATACAATAAGTTTTGAAGTGGATAAGATGGTGCCATCTGGGTGAAATAGCATACAAATAGGGAGTCCTGCTTAGCTGTGAGTGTGTTTGTGAATCTTTGTAGCACTATCATCTGCTATCTAGTGGTCAGAAAATCACTAATGATGGTTTAAGTTTTCTTATACGCCCTGCTGCTGAGATAGTGATCCATGCCTTCTTCTCCCCCCGCCTTGATTACTGCAACTCACTCCTCTATGGCATCAGTGCTAGCTTTATCAAGAGACTCCAATTGGTCCAGAACGCATCCGCCTGATTTTTAACTTTCACCAAATCCTGGCACCACATCACCCCAGTCCTAAAATACCTCCACTGGCTACCCATCTCCCACCAGATCAATTACAAAATCCTGGTTCTTATTTATAAAGCCCTTGACAAACTGGCTCCCCCATACCTCACCGATCTCCTCTCCCCCTACCAACCCTCTCGGTCCCTCAGATCCACCTTAGCCTCCCTTCTCTCTACCCCCAGGTCCAACCTCTGCGGCTTTGGTGACCGATCCTTCTCCAGGGCAGCTCCCAGGCTCTGGAACTCACTTCCCCAAATCCTTAGAGACTCAGATCCCTCCCACTCTTCCAATCCCGTCTCAAGACACATCTTTTCTCCGTTGCTTTCTCGTGCCCCCCCCCCCCCCCCCGTCCGCTCATACACCCCTGGTCTGGGGCAGGCTGGGGACTGAGCGCTTGACCTGCATCTTTGATTTATGTGATTTATGATGTTTGCTTTTCTTTCCCTTTATATCTGTCCAAGTCGGAGAGTACTGCTGACATCGTGTGTGGCTGCCGCTTCTCCCTCTTGTAGCCCCCCTTCCCATCCACCCCTGTATGTCTGTGTTATGTTCATCTGTCGTCTTGTTTCACTCCATTTATTGTAAAGTGACTTTGAGTACTAGAAAAGTGCTGTACAAGATTAATTTAATATTATTATAATTTGATAGTGTGAACACAAAAACCGAGCACTGATGTATGCCCTGCCCTTACTCAATATAACCCTGAGGAAATAATGACTTTGGGTGAATGTGAAGTATATCGTGTGATGAGAAAATAGTGGATTTAACTTTGTCATGGAGCCATTTCCATCACTGTGAGCATACTGGAAAGCCTAGTAGCTTGGATCTGTCTAAGAGAGACACAGGAAATTCAATATAAACATCTCGTCCACAAATACCAGATTCTCTCTCTCTTCAACCTTCGTTTACCCACAATAGTCAATCAAGAACCAGTTCCTATTTATAGTTAAAGCCTTGGTTTATGGTTCTTTGTTATGGACACATCCATAACAGTCTTTTCAAATGTAGCTTTGTTTAAAAAAAAACTGCATTGTGTGCTTGGTCTGCTCCAAGAACAAAATTAGTTGTTCGGTTCATCTTTCCCCCTACATTTGAGGTGACAAGGAAATCTCTATCTAAGGGAAGGTCACAGTGCAGTTCACCCCACTTGCATTTCAGAAAGAGATTACTGTTGTTGGTTAATGGTGTTGGTGCCTGACAGCCATTATTGAGATTATGGCTGGTAAGATTACTTTAATGTGTGAACAGCTCAGAGAAGGAGATATACATATATCCTGCTGAGGGGACTGTACTGCTCAGCACCAAAGAGGTAAGAATTTAATTTACAGAAACAATGTATATGATTTAGCTTCAGCATTTATAAAAATATAATGGCTTCTATCCTTTGTTAGCTTGAAGTGATTGATGACCTGATCTGTGCACACATGGCAATTGAGGCTGGAATCTCCATCACCACTGATGGAAACGAGCAATACTGTACTTTACATCTAACCTTGTTGGAGATGCAACGCTAGCCTCAGCAATTAACCTCTCATTCACGCTGGATGCCTTACCATCCTTTCTAAGGTCTTTTCCACTTCTCTTTGTCAGAATGACTTAGCCCCAGAAGAGATTGAGAAGTTGGACAACGGTTGGGATTTGTTCCCTGTGGCTTATCTGATCTCAAGTCTTTTTAACCTAGTGTGGATAGTTTCTTCCATCAAGAAGAGTTGAGGCACTGACTATAATTTTTGTCTTTTAGAGGTCTGCAACACCAAGACTAAAGATCTGTGATGCTTTTTCTATATAGTATGCTGTCTGCTGCTGCTGCTTGGTGCCCATTGATGAAAAAATAAATTCAGTGTTGCATCGCAGAGTTTTCAAACTTTTTAATCATAAATACTATAATAGGTGCATGTTATTATTGAGATAGGGTCAGCAATGGTGTACCACCTCATTCAAAGAGGGAACGAAGAAATACAAAGACATTTCCTCTCTCGTGTTTACTTTTTGACACACAAACGCATATTGTACTGTACTGTACCACCTCTCTCTTTCATATTCCTTAGGCGAAATTAAATAGCCTTTGACCTCCAGCAACCAAAAAAAAAAAAATTCAGTTTACTGCTAAGGACATGGCAGAGTAAGCATGACCTAATCTTTTTATTTTATTTTTCATTGCAAACTGTCCTCTCACATGTCCTTTCTCTCTCTCTGAATGATGTCTTCTCGTTACTCTTTTTGTGTGTATGAATGGTGCCATGTGAGTCTCCCTTGTGTGCACGTGCAGTCTGTCCTCCTCCGAGGTCTCCGTGGTGACGGTGGTCACCACCTGGACGCTGCTTGGCATCCCCCTCATCACATTTTCTTTTTTATATCTCATAAATCCATGTAATTTTGTTTGTTTAAATGTTATATCCTTCTCTCACTAAGATGTGTGACTAATTTTGTTTTTTTCACATGGTGATGCTGGTCGCGTGGCTTGTGTCGTTCCGGTCGCATTTGGACACTGCTTGGCATTCTGCTCATCATCCAGCCATACATCCATCCATCCATTATCCGAACCGCTTATCCTGCTCTCAGTCGCTGGAGCCTATCCCAGCAGTCATTGGATGGCAGGCCATCACACACACACACACACACACACACACACACACACACACACACACACACACACACACACACACACACACACACACACACACACACACCTCAAGGGGCAATTTAGTATGGCTGATTCACCTGACCTACATGTCTTTGGACTGTGGGAGGAAACCGGAGCAAACCCAGGCAGACACGGGGAGAACATGCAAACTCTACACAGAGGGCGACCCCCAAGGTTGGACTACCTCGGGGCTCGAACCCAGAACCTTCTTGCAGTGAGATGACGGCGCAAACCACTGCGCCACCGTGCCACCCCTGCTCATCTTATTCTTCATAAATTTTATAATTCCATTATAATTCTGTTATCCTTTTTCAATGTTGTATTATGTTAATTGTGTAAACGCAGCATCCATTGCACGTTATCCGTCTTGGGAGAGAGATCTCTCCTCTCTTGCTCTCCCTGAGGTTTCTTCCTATTTTTACTCCGTTTAAGTTTTTTTTTTTTTAGGGAGTTGTTCCTTATGCGATGCAAGGGTCTAAGGACAGGATGTTGTACTGCTATAAAGACCCTTGAGGCAAAATTTCAATTTGTGATATTGGGCTATAATTAAAATTGACTTGACTTAATCTAATCAACAGGGGAGAGGTGACAAGAGCGCTACTAGGCATTCCCCTCCCATTAGAAAGGCTTTAATCTGCCCTTGTTTACCTATGGTATAAATCCCTTTAATGATTAATTTCATCACCTTTGTTGTAACATGTTTTTATTTGTCATTCTATTTCATGAATGAAGGGGCTGTACCCAGTTTATATTAAAAACACTATTTTGTTCAACCTTGATTTGGGTATCTAGAAACTAAATCCCTTTTGGAGGATTTACATTAACTATTGTTAATGTGAATGTCGTAGCAATATCCATGATTTATATCATGTTCAGTTAACACCGTCATCTCTCTACAATACAAATCCCCGGCTCTGCGGAACTATAATTCTTTTCTCCGCCTATATCTAACCGGACGACAATAACGAACGGCACAGTCATTCTACTTCCGCCGCTTCGCTAACCGGAGAGAAGTTCTGACAGCCCGATTCCCCAGTTTCTTTATATTAACCTCCAAAGTCTTAAATAATTTATTCAAAAAAAAAAAGGTTATTCGCCCTCAGAAGTGCCTCTCGTAGTCTGAAGCTGGGTTTGCAGCCAGCGTCTTGAGCGGGAGTGTTCGTTGATTATGGTGTAGGACGGATCGCAGTCTGTCAGACGGCAGGTAAAATCATACACCACACACACACACACACACACACTCTCTCTCTACAGTCATATGAGTTAGCCGGTTAGCTAACAAACAAACTCATTCGCTAACCAACTGCGCAACTGACGTTTCTTTTTGCAGCGGCGCAGAACGTGTGTGATAAAAACCAAAGTGGAGACACACCTATAGGCTTGCTGTGTTTGAGGTGCACCTGCCAGTCTACTCTACCAAGCTTTCTGGTGCTAGCAACTCCACTGATATGGGTCTATTAACAGGCTAAGAAAAAAAAAAGCTGTGTAACGCTCCGTTTAAAGCAGTGGTTCCCAATCCGGTCCTCGGACACCACCAGTATTGCTGTTGGTTTTCTATTCTGCTAGATTTAACCCCAACCATTCCCCCTCCCTTTGGTTTAAAGCTAAGTGTCTAGGCACGATGCTCCACGTCAAACGCGTTTTCCTCATGTGTGAACAGTGTAAACATCATCCATCCATCATCTTAACTTTTAATTCTAAGAGAAGGTGTTTTTTTATTTTCATATACTACACACTTATTTCTGAATATCCTGATAGGTTTCTGAGTCATGAGATTTATTACGAGAGTCCATTTCAAGTTTTTACTTTTATAAATGCGACCCTATACATACATACATACATACATACATACATACATACATACATACATGATTTGAATAGGTCACTGACTTTGGGTAAAAACAAAGGTGCGAAACTTGTAAATTATTTGAGTGTGTTTATGAACATGACTTTTTTGAATGTCAGAGAGTGAGAATCTAGTGTGTGTGCACAGAAAGACTAGGCTAAATCTTGACAGATGTATTTGTATGGGTGCCTGTGTGTTCTGTGTGTTTACTCCATCCCTGTTATGAGCACTTGAGGCAACTACTTCCACCCTTGGGAAATTTAGCTTGCTAGTGGCACGGTGAATGCTGCAATTGGGGCCAGAGTGAAATGATTGACAACTGAGGCAGGTGGGGGGGGGGGGATCAGAGTCAGTGACACACATTTCATGGGCTCTCAGATATCTGATACCCTCCCACTCTCATGCTGCCCCCAACCCAGTGTCGCTACTGGACACAGAGACTGCTCTCCTGCAGTTGCTTGGTGTGCTATCGCAGACCGTGTACTTAAATTGGTTGGAAAGACCTTTGCTGCAGAGTGGAAACTGTAGGACGCCACAGTCTGAATTGTTTCATCATTTTGATTGTGTTCTTGGAGGAAATCCATTTGTTTTTTGTTTTTTTGCGTATGTCATCAGGCAGACTATCTTGTTAAGTGCTTTAGCCTGGTTGATTTCCTGTGTGCAGATTTTCTAGCATGAAAATTTTCTGTTAGAATTTTGATTTGCTCATGTGTGCTGTGTGGCTGTACTAACCTGTTAACATGTGCACCGAAATGAAAAGCAGGAGGTTCCACGGTGCTCACGTGCTGCTCAGGTAGACGGTGTGGCCCGGACCTAATAGTGTTTCTATAATCATAAACCATTCAATAATCCTGCTGGAAAATGCTGCTCTACAAATTGTGGACACTCCACTAACTCCTTTGAAAGTGTTGCATTAACAGGTCATATTAATGGGTTTTTATAATACAGAGATGGTTTGAATTGTTTCTCTATATCGCCTTGTTACTTTTTGATCTTCTAATGAGCTCAGTTTTTCCTGTTCCTCCAACCACATACATTACTATTAGTCATACATTACTATTGACTCTTTTCTATAACATACATATAAATGTGCTATATAAATGTAATGATGATGATTGTTATTATTATTATTATTATAACATACTATCTATGTAAATAATTGATATAAGCCAGTGAGTACATGTAAACCTTTTGGTTTGAGCTGGTATGTGGCATTGGCATTTTGTTAAGTTCTGAGTCTGACACAAACTTAGTAATGCAAGACAGTCCAGATGTGACTAGTTTTGAGTTGTACAGTAAAAATGTATTTTGTCTCTTGAGTTGTTGCACAAAATGCACAATTAGTCTTTTTAATGTTAATATGAGATGCAAAAGGGTCATAAAGCAGTTTAGTCCTTTATATCATCACAATTAATTGTGATGATAAAAAGGACCAATTTTATATCTAGACACTTTGATGTGGGATTAAGTTTTTTTTTAATTATTAACAAAAAAACCAATGTAATAACTGCAACAATTGGAACAGTTTTGCTGTTGTAGAATTGCTGTCAGGTTGTGGAGGGGTAGACCTTCCATTTTTTCCCCACACGCAAAAGTGATCACACCTGGTATTGAAAATGTTCAAGTGCCATTTACATTTTATTAATCACTGAAATATTGTACCATATCATACAATGTAACATAGCCTTTCCATTTTGTCTTTGTGTGTGGTTCTCAGGAAGTTGAGCTACAGTGTGGTGCGGTGCAGCGCAGCACAGCACAGGGGCAGTACCGAGCACATTGCAGTGTTGGAGCCATGCTGACATTGGCCAGCAAGCTTAAGAGGGACGACGGGGGAAAGACAGGCCGCACCTCTGGAGCTTCCGACTCCGCCCACAGAGTCTCGGTCAGGGATCGTCTCCTCACCAAAGGTACCCAGGGACCTCTTTCACTTTCTTTATCTCTCTCTGTCTGGTTGCATTTATTCATGCAAGCTCAATATATTTTATTCTTGGAAAACAAAGAAGGGTGAGGTAGGCATGACAGCTGGTGTCTTCCTTTGGATTGGTGGGACTGTCTGATAAATAAGAATAAGCTATCTGCATAAAAAAATGACGTGAAGCACGGCAACTTGGCTTGGTAAAGCGGTGGTATTTCCAGTGACATATGGTATTAGAATATCACCACCAGTGGTTTTAATTCTACATGTTAATATTTTAATATTATGGAATGAAATTGCATATTATTAGTTCAGCGCTCATCTTTGATGACTAGGTTAATTAAACATGTGCACCCTCATTCTAGCGGCATGGTGGCACAGTGGTTAGCACGGTTGCCTCAGAGGCAGATGGTCCTGGGTTCGAGCCCTGGGGTAGTCCAACCTTGGTGGGTCATCCAGGGTCATCCTCTGTGTGGAGTTTGCATGTTCTCCCCGTGTCTGCATGGGTTTCCTCCAGGGTCCCAAGGTATGAATGGGTGTGTGTGTGTCGGCCCTGTGATGGCCCGGTAGCCTGTCCAGGGTGTCTCTCCGGCTGCCGCCCAATGACTGCTGGAATAGGCTCCAGCATCCCCGCGACCCTGAGCGCAGGATAAGCGGTCAAAATAATGGATGGATGGATGGATGGAACCTCAGTCTATCGTACTGATCTCAAATTAAAGATGGGGAAAGCCCCATTTTAGATCAGTTGAACCTTGCGCTACTTCAGTGATGCTTTGCCCTGTTTTCCAAACATGCCCATTTTAACTAATTACAGCTTTTCATATAACCTGCACCCAGCAGTGACATTGCACATATGAAGGAACGTTTTAGGCATCAAGTGTTTTTTTTCTGGTGGTTGGTGTCGTCCTCACAAAGTACGGTCTTGTACGCTTAGTGGTGCCTTTAGTGGTTACCTAACTGTTCCCTCAGCAAGAGGGTCCTGGGTTGGATCACAGCTGTTCTTTGTGAGATAAAAAAAATTATTCTCTTGTCTACATGGCTTTCCTCTGGAAACTCCCATTTGCTTTCACATTCCAAAGGTATGCACATGACAGCAAATCAGAGACTCTAGACTGCTGATCTGTATAAACAGAGAAGTGAGTGTGTTTGTGTTTTTTGTTCTGTGTTAGCCCTGCAGTGAAGTGTGTCCTTTCTGGGGTATCCTGTTGCCTCCCATTTCCTAGGTACATGAACGGGGAATTCAAAAGCAATCACTGTGCAGTAGTAACAAGCCAACAACACAAACTCAACCTATTCATTAAGTCAAGTATTTTTTTCTAACTTTTAATTCTAAATGTGTGCACATACTAGACAGACAGTGGAATACATTGTCACATACACTCACTGAGCACTTTATTAGGAACACTATACTAATAGTGGATAGGGCCTCCCTTTGCTCTCAAAACAGCCTCAATTCTTTGGAAACATTTGAGATTCTGGTCCATGTTGACATGATTGCATCACACAATTTCTGCAGATTTGTCAGCTGCACATTCATGCTGCAAATCTCCCGTTCTACCAAATCCCAAAGGTGTTCCATCGAATTCAGATCCGCTGACTGGGAAGTCTACTGAAGAACATTGAACTCATTGTCATTTATGAAACAAGTTTGAGACGACTTCTGCTGTATGACATGGTGCATTATCATGCTGTAAGTAGCCATTAGAAGATGGGTAAATTGTGTCCATGAAGGGATGCACATGGTCAGCAACAATACTCAAATAAGCTGTGGCATTCAAGCGATGATTGATTGGTATTAACGGGCCCCGGAGTGTGCCAAGAAAACATTCCCCACACCACCGTCACCAGCCTGGACTGTTGACACAACGCAGGTTGGGTCCATGATTTCACGCTGTTGGTGCCAAATTCTGACCCTACCATCTGTGTGCCTCAGCAGAAATCGAGATTCATCAGACCAGGCTACATTTTAACAATCTTCAACTGTCCAGTTTTGTTGAGCCTGTGCCCGCTGCAGCCTCAGTTTTGTGTTCATGGCTGACAGAAGTGGAACCAGATGGTGGTCTTCTGCTGTTGTAGCCCATCTGCCTCAAGGTTCGATGTGCTGTGCATTCTGAGATGCTTTTCTGCTCATCACAATTGTACAGTGGTTATCTGAGTTACCTTAGCCTCTTTGTCAGCTCAAACCAGTCTGGCCATTTTCCATTTACCTCTCTCATCAACAAGGTGTTTCCATCTGTAGAACTGCCTCTTGCTTGATTTTTTTTTTCACACCATGCTGAGTAAACTAGATACTGCTGTGTGTGAAAATTCCAGGAGGTCAGCCGTTACAGAAATACTCAAATCAACTTGGCACCAACAATCATGCCATGGTCGAAATGACTGAGCTCACATTTTTTCCCCATTCTGATGGTTGATGGAACATTAACTGAAGCTCCTGACCTGTATCGGCATCATTTAATGCATTGCAC
The DNA here is from genome assembly GCF_029633865.1 of Lampris incognitus. Lineage (NCBI taxonomy): Eukaryota > Metazoa > Chordata > Actinopteri > Lampriformes > Lampridae > Lampris > Lampris incognitus. Next base: position 33,944,313 of record NC_079221.1, on the reverse strand, counting down.
TGCTGCTACATGATTGGCTGATTAGGTATTTGCACAAATAGGTATTTCTAAAGAAGTGCTCAGTGAGTGTGACACAGTGGCCTCAGAAAGTCAAATCAAATCAAATGTCTTTATTTCGAACATGCAAAATAAAAGAAAAAATGGCCAAGCATAAAAAAAACAAAACAAAAAACAACAAATGATAAGAATAAAACCAAACAATTCTCAATAGAGAATCCAACAAATATTATATGTTCGAAAAGGAGCAGGAGGAAGTTACTACTTATGACCCTTAATTTTTTTTTGCACAGTTTACTGTGTTTCATCCATCCAATATCTTAACCACTTATCCTGCTCTCAGGGTCACGGGGGTGTTGTCAATTTAATTTTAAATGGTTAAAACTGCAATTTTTACCTATCTATCTATACTCAATAACCCAAAGTCGGATGCCCACTCCCCTCCCTTCCAGGGAGGGGAGTGGGCATCCGATAATCTTCTGGGCAGTGGTGATGACCCTCTGGAGGGCTTTCTTCTCTGCTACTGTGCAGCTGGCAAACCAGACACAGATGCAGTAGGTCAGTATGCTCTCTATGGAGCAGCGGTAGAAGGACACAAGCAGTGAGGTGGTAAGGTGGTTCTTCCTGAGGATCCTCAGGAAGTAGAGTCTCTGCTGTGCCTTTTCAACCAGCGCTGTGGTGTTAACACTCCAGGTCAGGCCCTCCTCTATGTGTATGCAAACCGCAAGTCTGAGACACTCTCCACACAGTCCCCGCCGAAGAAAAGGCGATGACTGTCCATTTTATTCCTCCTGTAGTCTATAATCAGCTCCTTTGTCTTGGAGGTGTTGGGGATCAGGTTATTTTCCGTGCACCACACAGACAGCCGCTCCACCTCATCCCGGTATGCAGACCCACCCCCACCCCCGAGATGAGCCCCACCACCATAGAGTCGTCTGCAAACTTGATGATGGTGTTGCTGGAGTGAGGGGGGGTGCAGTAGAAGAATAGAACTTTATTTGTCATTGCGCAAGTACAACGGAATTTGAAAGTGCAGTTCTTATCAGTGCAAAGATCAATATAAAAAGAATAAAAAACATAAAACACACACACATTCATTTCTACACTCTACTGGACACCAACATATTGCACAAAAAGTCAGGAATCAAGACTTAGCAGCATTTAGTGCGGTTATGGCTTGGGGATAGAAGCTGTTCTTTAGTCTGTTTGTCCGAGCTCTTATTGTCCTGTAACGTCTGCCTGAAGGCAGCAGTTCAAACAGATGGTGTCCTGAGTGGGATGGGTCCTTGAGGATGCCTTGGGCTTTTTTGAGGCAGCGGGAACTGTATAGGTCTTCCAGGGAGGGGAGTAGGCATCCGATAATCTTCTGGGTAGTGGTGATGACCCTCTGGAGGGTTTTCCTCTCTGCTACTGTGCAGCTGGCAAACCAGACACAGATGCAGTAGGTCAGTATGCTCTCTATGGAGCAGCGGTAGAAGGACACAAGCAGTGAGGTGGCAAGGTGGTTCTTCCTGAGGATCCTCAGGAAGTAGAGTCTCTGCTGTGCCTTTTCAACCAGCGCTGTGGTGTTAACACTCCAGGTCAGGCCCTCCTCTATGTGTATGCCCAGGAACCGCAAGTCTGACACTCTCCACACAGTCCCCGCCGAAGAAAAGGTGATGACTGTCCATTTTGTTCCTCTGTAGTCTATAATCAGCTCCTTTGTCTTGGAGGTGTTGAGGATCAGGTTATTTTCCGTGCACCACACAGACAGCCGCTCCACCTCGTCCCGGTATGCAGACTCACCCCCACCCCCGAGATGAGCCCCACCACCATAGTGTCATCTGCAAACTTGACGATGGTGTTGCTGGAGTGAGGGGGGGGTGCAGTCGTGTGTGTACAGGGTGTAGAGTAGGGGGCTCAGCACACAGCCCTGTGGGGAGCCAGTGCTGAGGAGATGTGGGGGGCCTACCCTGACCCTCTGTGGGCGCTCAGACAGAAAGTCCTTAATCCAGAGGCAGATGGAATAAGCAAAGCCCAGTTCTGTCAGTTTGGTTACCAGTCTGAGGGGTAGGATGGTGTTGAATGCAGGAAGTCCACAAAGAGCAGCCTGGCATAGCTCCCCTGCTGCTCTAAGTGGGTCAGGGCGGTGTGGAGAGATGTGGCTATAGTGTCCTCTGTGGACCTATTTGCTCTGTAGGCAAACTGGTGTGTGTCGAAAGTGGGTGGGAGGCTTGAGATGATGTGACTCCGAACCAGTTTCTTAAAGCACTTCATTATGACGGGTGTGAGTGCTACAGGTCGGTAGTCGTTCAGGCTGCTGACAGTGGACTTTTTTGGCAGTGGGACTATGGTGGATGACTTCAGACAGGGTGGGATGGTGGACTGGGTTAGGGACTGATTGAAGATCTTGGTGAAGACCCCCGCCAGTTGGTCTGCACATGCCTTCAGCACCTGTCCAGGGATGCCATCGGGACCCGCAGCCTTCCTCGGGTTCACCGCCCTCAGTGTGCGCCTCACCTCATGCTCCTTCACTGTGAGGATGAGGCTGCTGTAGGCTGGTGGATGGAACGTGGCTGCCTCCAGTAACTTCTCCTCGAAGCGGGGAAAGAAGATGTTAAGCCCCTCTGCCAGTGAGGCGTCACCATCAGCAGCTAGCTGTGAGGTTGCTGGATTTGTAGCTGGTGATGTGCTGAACTCCCTGCCACACTTGCCTTGTGTTGTTGCTGTTGAAGTGGTCCTCAATTTTATTTTTGTAAGCTGCCTTGGCCTCTCTGATGCTTCTTTTCAGGTTGGCTCTGGCAGCACTATATTGTGCCCCATCACCAGACCTGAGAGCAGTGTTCCTGTCTCTCAGCAGGCTCTGGACCTCTTTTGTCATCCATGGCTTCTGGTTGGGATAAACCCGGATTTGCTTGTCCACGGTAACAGTGTCCATGCAGTTCTTGATATAGCACAGGACAGTTGTGGTATACTCCTCCAGGTCCTGATGTTCAAAAATATCCCAGTTAGTTCTTTCAAAGCAGTCCTGCAGCTGATGAGCAGTACCTTCAGGCCATATTTTAACAGTCTTAGTTGTGGTAAGAGCACTTTTCCTGAGGGGGGTGTATGCCGGGATTAGGAGCAGGGACACATGGTCAGACTGGCCCAGGTGTGGTAGTGGTTTAGCCCTGTAGCCCTGTTTGATGTTGGAGTAGACCTTGTCCAGTTTATTTGCTCCCCTAGTAGCACACTTAATGTGCTGATGGAATTTAGGGAGCACTAATTGGCACCATAAATGCATATTTCAAGAAGAGGGAAGAACATAACAGTGGAGGAAAGTGCACACAGGTGGACTACATCGTATGTTGAAGGCGCGATCTGAAAATGATTAGAGACTGCAAGGTGGTGACAGGGGAGAACATAGCGAGGCAACATCGGATGGTGGTATATAGGATGACCAAGAAGAAGAAGAGAATGAAGGCAGCGCAAAGGATCACATGGTGCAAGTTGAAGAAGGAAGACTGTTGTGTAGCGTTCAGGGAGGAGTTAAAACAGATACTGAGTGGTAGTAAAGCGTTACCAGATGGTTGGGCAACCACTGCAGAAATAGTGAGGGAGACAGCTAGGAGGGTACTTGCTGTGTCACCAGGACAGAGGAAGGAAGACAAGGAGACTTGGTGGTGGAACAAGGAAGTACAGCAAAATATACAGAGGAAGAGGTTGGCAAAGAAGAAGTGGGATAGTCAGAGAGATGAAGAAAGACAGGAGTACAAGAAGATTTAGCGTAAAGTGAAGAGAGAGGTTGTAAAGGAAAAGGCGTAAGGTGAGTTGTATGAGAGGTTAGACACTAAGGAAGGAGAAAATGACTTTATACTGATTGGCTAGACAGAGGGACCAGCTGGGAAGGACGTGCAGCAGGTAAGGGCGATCAAGGATAGAGATTGAAATGTGCTGACAAGTGAGGAGAGTGTTTTGAGAAGGTGGAAGAAGTACTTTGAGGGGCTGATTAATGAAGAAAATGAGAGAGAAAGAGAAAGTTGGATGATACGGGGATAGTGAATCAGGAAGTGCAGTGGATTAGCAAGGAGGAAGTGGGGGCAGCTATGAAGGGGATGAATGAAAAGGCAGTTGGTCCAGATCACATAGTACCTGTGGAGGCATGGAGATGTTTACTAGAGATGGCAGTGGAGTTTTTAACTAGATTGTTTAACACAATCTTGGAAAGCGAGAGGATACCTGAGGAGTGGAGAAGAAGCATACTGGTACCGATTTTCAAGAATAAGGGCGATGTGCAGAACTGTAGCAACTACAGAGGTATAAAGTTGATCAGTCATAGCTTGAAGATATGGGAAAGAGTTATAGAAGTTAGGTTAAAAGGAGAGGTGATGATCAGCGAGCAGCAGTATGGTTTCATGCCACGAAAGAGCACCACAGATGCAATGTTTGCTTTTAGAATGTTGATTGAGAAGTATAGAGAAGGCCAGAAGGAGTTACGTTATGGCTTTGTGGATTTAGAGAAAGCATATGACAGGGTGCCGATAGAGGAGGTGTGGTATTGTATGAGGAAATCGGGAGTTGCAGAGAAGTATGTAGGAGTGGTGCAGGATATATATGAGGGAAGTGTGACAGTGGTGAGGTGTGCGGTTGGAATGACAGATGGGTTCAGGGTGAAGGTGGGACTACATCAAGGATCGGCTCTGAGCCCTCTCATGTTTGAAGTGGTGATGGACAGGTTGATGGACGATATCAGGCAGGAGTCTGCGTGGACTATGATGTTTGCGGATGACAGTGATCTGTAGCGAGAGTAAGTTGCAGGTTGAGGAGAGCCTGGAGAGGTCGAGGTATGCACTGGAGAGAAGAGGAATGAAAGTCAGTAGGAGCAAGATCGAATACATATGCGTGAATGAGAGGGAGGACAGTGGAGTGGTGAGGATGCAAGGAGTAGAGGTGACGAAGATGTATGAGTTTACATACTTGGGGCCAACTGTACAAAATAACAGGAAGTACAGAAGAGAGGTGAAGAAGAGAGTGCAGGCAGGGTGGAATGGGTGGAGAAGAGTGTCAGGAGTGATTTGCGACAGAAGGGTACCAGCAAGAGTTAAAGGGAAGGTTTACAAGATGTATGTGAGACCAGCTATGTTATATGGTTTGGAGACAGTGGCACTATCAAAAAGACAGGAGGCGGAGCTGGAGGTGGCAGAGTTGAAGAGGCTAAGATTTTTATTGGGATTGATGAAGGACAGGATTAAGAACGAGTATATTAGAGGGACCGCTCAGGAAGGACAGTTTGGAGACAAAGCAAGAAAAGCAAGATTGAGATGGTTTGGACATGTGTGGAGGAGAGATGTTGGGTATACTGGGAGAAGGATGCTGAATATGGAGCTTCCAGGGAGGAGAAAAAGAGGAAGGCCAAAGAGGAGGTTTATGGATTTGGTGAGACAGGACATGCAGGTGGCTGGTGTGACAGAGGAAGATGCAGAGGACAGGAAGTGATGGAAACGGATGATCTGCTGTGGCGACCCCCCAGCCGAACGTAGTAGTAGTAGTGGATATACAGATGAAGACTAAAAGCTAAAGATAAGTTAAAAAAGAAAAAAGAAAAAAAAAGAGCACGAGTATAAACATATTTACAGACGTTCAGGTGGGTAACAGCTTGGGGAAAGAAGCTGTTTTTGAGCCTGGTAGTGTTGGCTCTGAGGCTCCTGTAATGCCTCCCAGAGTGCAGGGGGGAGAACAGTCCATGTTTGGGGTGGGTGGGATCTCTGCTGATGATTTGTGAGAAATTTATTTTATGGCTGGGTACCAGTGATATGTTGGGGCCGCCTTGATGACCCACTGCAGATGTATTGTAGTATCCTCCTTGTGTTTCCATTTGCCTACCTTTTTTTCTGTCTCTGGTTAGCTCTCTCCCTGTCTCGCTTTCTATTGATTCTTTTTTTTTAGCTCAGTGTGCTTTATTGGTATGACTGTCACATGAACAATATTGCCAAAGCATTTAAAAAACAGCTGGAAAACCTACAATTCATTAAAGAGTACAAATCCGTTCGTACAAATGAAAAATTTTGGGTCTCTCTCTCTCTCACTCTCTCTCTCTCTCTCTCTCTCTCTCTCTCTCTGTATTTTGCATCTTTCTTCTTACCTTTTATTTATGAATTCCTCTACCTTTTATTTATGAATTCCTCTCTGTGCTCTGACAGTCAGCTTTGAGACACCTGCCTCCCACACTCATGAATTTCAAAGGCTTGCCCTTGTCTTTCTTTTGGGTTTTCCTTTTCACCTTCACACCCATTTAGTCTCTTTTTACTCTCTCTATCTCAATTTTTCTCTGTCTCTACCAGCCATCATATTGATATTCATATCCTTCACCCCTCTTTTCCTTAACACGCACTTCCCACTTGCCTTCATACCTTTATAGTTTTTTTCAAGACCACCTTTCTTTTCGTCCATGAAAATTCTTTTACATCTTACTTGTTCTTAAGTGATTGTTGGAATGTTCCATTTTATATTTGTTGCACTGGGTAGCTAAAGTTGTCCTCTCCCTGATGTCCTTGGTTTGGTTTTCACGAGGACAAAGTGGCGAAGGTCAATTCAAGAAAAGTTGAAGGAGTACTTGGACACATGAGCTGGCTCTGGCACAGCATTTCAGCACATCAGCTCATGTCACAGTCGCTCACATCTGTTGACACATGCATGAAAAACAACTTAACCTGGATTTCACAGAAATGATTGCACTATTACGATGCTTGCACTTACACTGTGAAAACTCACTTCTGTATTCTGACGCCTTGACCCCCAAAGCCATTTGGACCAGTTCGTTATATGACAGGTTATGCAATGTTGAGTTCAACATGTGCCTACTTTATCGCTTTGTATCCCTTTTTATGTTTTTTTTTATTTATTTTTGTAAGTTTGTCCTTCAGTTGATCTGAGGTTTAATTGTATCTGAATTGTACCATATTTGTTGACAGTTCACTGAAAAATCTTTTGTTATGACATTTCCATCTGATTATATGTGGGTATTTTTGTTTTTAAAAATTGATAGAAATACTGTCATTTCAGTGCCAGACCAGTTTGTATGTCAGACATTTTAAAGGTCCCCTAACATCAACTGTTGGTGGTGTGTTCCTGGTGGCTAAAGTGAATTAACTGAGGTGACAGCACAGAAACATTCAAAAACAGCGCATAATATGGCAGACTATAGAAACCACCTGAGATTCAGCCTCAGGTGCAGACAGAGCGGGAAGAGCCTGCAAATGAAATCTTTGGTCAAGCCACCGAGCTAGCAAAGCAAAAGCCAGCTGTTGAACGAACAGGTGAGACAAACTACTTTTACCATCGATGCTTTGAAAGCCAAAGAGGAGCAGATCCAACAGAGACTGACGTCGCGATTAGATGAGAACACTTTCCAAACATGTGATGGAGTTCATGGGGAAGACTTGTCTAGCACAACACGGAAAGTTGAAAACCAGGCAGCAAAAGAAGTCTGACCTACTTGCTGAATGCCAGAGACATCGCTCTGGCGCCCTCAAAAGAGATAGATGGACACCAGACACATGCCAACGATGTGGACAAGTGGGTGAAGAATTTTTCCGACAAACAGACTTACCCAGGCGTAGAAAGACATCCTTGCTAAGGGGCTGAATTTTGCTGTTGCGCTGAGGCAAATCCTGCTAGTGGAACTGATCACAGTCATGGAATCAGTAATCCATAACATCATCTTGGACCCGGATGCAGAGCAACTGTGGAAGAAAGTTTCAATTGCCTCAGCAATGTGAAGGCGCTGCCGTCCAGCATCACCAGAGATGAGAGGAATTCACTCACGACTCTCAGTAATGACAGTGACATCATTATCCTTCCGGCGGACAAAGGCAGATACACTGCTTTATTAAACCAGACAGACTATCATGAGAAAGTTATGACGTTACTTTGCGACATGAATACGTATGAGCCTCTGAAACGAGATCCAGGCAGTGGTTACAAGATAAAGGTGATAGATTATTTGAAGCTGTTAAAACAGGACATTGCTATTGACAGAATTTTGTACCATAGAATATGCCCAGGGAAAGCTAATTTTTCTCAGTGTGTACTTTAGTGACAGTCCCAGAAGTAAATTTTAGTGCTGCGCCTTCAGAGAAATCTGTCCCTGCATATATTGTGCCTTATATTTAAAGTCCCCCTTGATGAAAATCAAGTTTTTAACCTTGTTATCATGCCCATGTGGTGTTAGGGTAATGTTATGAGATGTATTAGGAGCAGAATAAGCAGTCAATGCCATGGCTGAGCATATCTGCTTTGAAACTGCAGTGTACCAAGGACATACTCAAAAAAACGGATTTAGTCAGGCAGGATTCATACATCATAAACCTAAAGAACCAAACCTGTTTGTGGATGGGGTGGTGCTTATTATGTGCACCCGCTTCGACAATGCAAGCCAGAGGAGAAGCCAGGTGTAGCTACTTATCGTCATTTTGCTAGCTAGAAGTTTCACTACTTTCAAGACAATGGCAGAGATGTTTTGTTTTCGGCTTTTAAATTTACAAAAGGAGAAACAATGAGCCTTCATTTATTACCAAAGGATCCGAAAATCCGAGAGAAATGGGTACAGTTTATTTGGGAAGATTGTAACATCCCAGCAAAACTTCCAGAGAAAACACAGGTTTGCAGTAGCAATTTTCAAGAGCTCTGTTTTGAAAATGTATTTGTGGTTTTGCCACAAAACTTGTATTGAAGCCCGACGCTGTGCCGTCCATTTATCCAGAGGACACAGCGAGTACAAACCAACATGTTGGTCAACTAGTAAGCTTATTTTTCTTTCTCTCTCTCTCCAGAGACTTTCTATGGTTTTCAAAGCATTTCTTCCTCACCGTGCATGTGCGTGTTTCTCTTTAAAGGTAGATACCTTGTCAGAGCATGATACAAGCGGGACAAAGGTTTATCTAACATTAGCAACATATTATTAGCTTATTGATAATGTAGTCAAGCTAAAGGCTGATGTTATCTATTACCGTTGTGTTTCTAACATTGTAGAGTGACGCATAAAATACATTACCATTCTGACATGTCCACTTGTACGCGACCCTGTCCAATTTGCTTTTCTTTTTCTTCTTTGGAATCGGTTTCTGGTTCGAACATATATGGCAGAATTACTCCTATATTACCACTTGCGATTGTGTAGCGTACAGTAGCAAGCAAAACAGAAAACAAGCGGCGGTTTGATGAGCAGAGTTGACAGTGAGCAGGTGCCGGTGAGTGATGGAGGGGTGGGGGAGATTTGAATTGGGGGAGCGGGGATAATTTGCATATTCATATATTCTGGATTTTTTTTTTAATGAGGGAGGAGTAGATGTTATTTTAAGGGTTATAACAAGATAATTGAACTTATTTTGCAGAAAAAGCCCATCAGACAATTTATTATTTCACACAGCATTTTATGTCTGGAAGGGGGTCTTTAAACTCAGCGGTTGAACCTTGCATTGGTCTCTCTCTCTCTGTCTCTCTCTGTCTCTCACTCTGTTCAAATTCAAATGGCTTTATTGGCATGATGTAATACAGTACATATTGCCAAAGCAAGTGTTTAAACTTTGAAAAGTTAAACATTAGAAAACAAAGCGAATAAATATATGACAGCAAAAGAAACATAGTGCGCCAAGAAACATAGTACAAAACAAATAAACTGTCATCAAATATAACAGTGACAACATGTGTCAGGTGACTGTCACTCACTGTCTTAATGGCAGGCAGCAACATATGTAGACTGCTGCTAACTTACAGCTCTTTGAGTCTTCCCCTAGTAGGACTGGTAAATTTTCTTCATCTAATGGGTTAAGAAAACCTTTTGCTATTAACTGGAATTGTTTAAAATGTGCTTGTGTAAGATGTTGATATTTTTCACATGTGGTGAGGAATTGTAGCTGTTTCAGGCTCACTGAGGGTGCAGTGACAGCATAGCCTCTGCTCTGCAGGGAGCCAGGGCTTCCTCTGTCTCCCCTTTTTCAATAGCAAGGCTGTGCTCATTCAGTCTGTACACGGTCGCAGTTCTTTTTAGTTGTTGATCAGTCACCATGCTCAAATCTGCTATGGTGTACTGTTGATTTAGAGCCAGATAGAACTGCATTTTGCTTTGTGTTTTTGTTTGTGTTTTCCAATAGGTGATGTAGTTTTGTTTTAACTGTTCCGTAATTTGATTGAGTTTGATTGGTGGTGTGTTCTGTTCCTGAGGTGTGTTAATAGAACAGGTTTGTGGTTTCAGCCTCAGGACCAGTTGGGTAAGGGGCTTCCTATTACTCCTCAGCTTTTGGCATTGCAGGGCTTGGTAATGATAAAGGGGGGGGGCACTTAGTTTTAGGTGTGTCCAAAAGTTAATTGTTCTTTTGTGTATTTTCAGTATTAGTTGGTATTGGCCTAATTCTGTCCTGCATGCATTGTTTGTAGACATGTAGGATTCTGTAAGATTCTCCAAGAATCTTACAGAATCTGCATGCAAGGTCTCAATGGGGTGTTTATCCCATTGAGTAAAGTCAATGTGACTTAATAGTCTCACTGTGGATCCCTGATGAAGCATCCTTTACCTTGTGTTTTTTAATGTTTTGTTATCACCAAGTGTAGTTATTCAGTGTTTTATATCTAAATCTGTTACCTGATTTGCTAGCTGGGTCACTTGGTACCTATTGTTCACCCATTCAGCTGGATGAGGGATCCCTCTTTAGATAGTTGAGATCAATCACTGGACTAACCCATCCATATATCCATCCATCCATTATCCAAACTGCTTATCCTGCTCAGGGTCGTGGGGATGCTCGAGCCTATCTCAGCAGTCATTGGGCAGCAGGTGAGGAGACACCCTGGACAAGCCGCCAGTCCATCACAGGGCCAACACACACACATTCACGCCTAGGGAAAATTTAGTGTGGCCGATTCACCTGACCTGCATGTCTTTGGACTGTGGGAGGAAACCAGAGCACCCGAGGGAAGCCCACGCAGACACGGGGAGAACATGCAAACTCCGCACAGACCCCCAAGGTTGGACTTGCCCGGGGTTCGAACCCAGGACCTTTTTGCTATGAGGCGACAGCGTTAACCACTGTGCCACCGTGCCGCTGGACTTTCCCATCATAAAATCTAAATAATTGCCAAATGCCCCTGTCTGTGTTGTTATCATAGCCCCTGGCTTCAGACATAAATTGTGGCGATTTCTTATGAGGGAAATCCAACTTTGACCCAGCCCAAGAGTCATAGGACTTTAGCACAATTAATTTTTGCAATTAGGCCATTTGTCTTAAAATGCCCTTTTTGATTAATGACAGTGGTTGTACATTTGACATGGAAGAAGCAAGCCAAAGAAATTGAATTTCTGTTAGTGGATTCTCAAGTGTTTAAACATAAGCCATATGTTAATCGCAGGTTGGGGAGGCAATCCAAAGAGACACCTGAGTCACAATACACTAGCGGCGAAAAAAATCATACACTTCTTCATGTGTGTGTTTGAGAGATTATTTGATTGTGAGGTCACGTGTGTGTGTGTGTGTGTGCACGTGTGTGTATGTGTGCGTCCGTGCGTGTGTGTGTGTGTGTGTGTGTGTTAGAGCTGAATAATATGTATTGTTTCAGTATCAGTATTCAGTCTAAGTTGAAAGGCTTTTACTGGCAAGTGAGCGGGTTTACATCCTGGCGCTTTAAGCTCGCTTCCAGTCTCTGGTGTGAGTCTTGATTGGGGTGCAGCCATGTTTTAACCTGTCTGCAGCCAATTACGTCACCTTGAGACAGGTCCAACTGCACCCCCACTAACCACACTTATGCTAGAACCTTTTCAACCGCTTGATAGAAATGAAAACAAGCAAGATCATTTAAAGAGGTGTGTAATTCTATTTCATTTATTCATTTATAAGCCACTCAGGAAACTGCTGTATGGTTGCTGTTTATTTCTTTTCCAATTTGGCTCATTCAAAATAAGTTTGCAATTTAACAGGCTTGTATTTGAGCAATAATGTGAAATCCACTATTTTGTCATGTTAATTCCCTTGATATGATATTGCAGTTTAAAGTGTAATGCAGTATTTTAAACTGGAGGACGATGATATGAAGCCTCCTATAATTGCCTGAATTCTTTCTGGATACCGCTGTCTTTCACTCAGTCATAGATGAGCAGATTGAACAACTGCTTTTTTCCCCCTTCTAAAATCACCCAAATCTTTGCTAGTAGTTCATTTGCCCCAAATGGAGCTATTGAAGTTAATAGTTGCATATATCTGGTGAAATTATATAATTCCAACTTTTTTTTCAGTATTGCAGTACTTATGGAAGAAAATATCACAATGTAAATTGCTTTTCAATATCATTCAGCCCTAATGTGTGTCTGTGAGCGAATATATATATCAGTCTGGCTGTGCATCTGTGTCTTTGCGTGTGTACCGCATTTGTTTCAAACTGCACATGTGTGCTTCGTCTGTAGTCATCTATCACTAACTCTTGTTCACTTTTTTCTGTTTTTTTTAATTTTTTTTTTACAGAAGTTGCAGAACTTGAAGCCAACCTCCCTAGTAAGTACACCTACCACTTCCCTGAACTGCACCCCTTCACTCACAGTCGAGGTCCTTTTCCCAGAGGTAATCACTCCTCTTGTGTTCCCCACAGAGAGGTTAATGTCGTTTCACCTCATGTTGACGTATGTCTGAAAAATAATTCCCTCCTGTGGTCAGTTCCTCTGAAGTCATTGCAGCCAAACAGTGGGATCAGTGTGTGTCAGTATTTCACCCATTGGCTAGCTCGCCAGGGTTGCTATGAAAGTGTATGGCATTTATAAATGTTGTGGTGCACTTAGTTTGCCTTGAGAACTGTGGGACACAAGAATAGCTTTTTGACTTTTCTCCCAGAAAAATAATCTCCACTTCAGATAAATGTTTACTAGACATAGTAGTGATAATTCATTAGTCTGCTTGTAAAATATTTTTTGCACAGCCGCCAGATAACAAATGTCACAAAACAAATGACACCCTGCAGAATGCACATTTATTGTATCCATCCGTTATCCAAACCGCTTATCCTGCTCAGCGTCACGGGGATGCTGGAGCCTATCCCAGCAGTCATTGGGTGGCAGGTGGAACCCTATAGAATACACATTTAAGAAACACAAAATGTCACCATAATTTCATGAGGCTATGATGCAGTAGACATATTTAGTACAACATTTACATACTTAGTGGCAGCTGTCTCATTTCAAAGATGGTATTCAAATGCGATGTTGTTGGGCCGAAATTATTTATGGATCTGGTAAAGGTGAAGCCCCGAAAACGACCTTCGTCTGTGTGGGCAATTTAAATATGATATTAATTATTTTGGCTGTGGCTTGCATCCAGTCAGCTCCTTGATTATGTAAAGCTGCTGGTTGGGGTATTTTAATAAATTTATTATTCATTCAAACATTCATTTGCTAGTCTACACCAACCCTTTCCAGCCCTGGGATGCTGGGGCCACTGGGTGCAAGGCAGAAAAAAAAATCTTTGATAGGGTGCCAGTCTATCACAGGATGAACAAAGACACATTCTCACTCATTTTCACATCTTGTGTTTGGACAATGTGAGGAAACCCAAGAGAACATGGAGAGTACATGGAAATTCAGGGACTGCAGATCTCAATTATTTTAATGGCAAGACCTCCTGTATAGACACAGCATTCGATAAAAACTGTGTGTAACTGACAGATACACAAAACACCTGAGCAACACAAAGATTGTTAAAAAAAATTGACAGATTCGCGAAGTTTTATCTCACCTGCTATTATATTTCACTAATACCACGTGAAAGAATAATAGCTTTGATTTATAAAAGTCATTCTTGTTGATCTGTTTCACTGTTTTATCGTCAATGAAATACCAGTGAAATTAAACTGGTGGGATCGCTGCCTTTTGGCCATCAAAGGTATCAGTGCAACTTTCAACTGTAGTAACTCCCATTAAACACTAGGGGGGAATGAAGTGCCATTTGGCCTCCTTCAGCTGAATTTGCTAAGCTTCTTATGCCATGCCTTAGTAGACGCAATACTAAGGTGACGACTTCAATTGATAATTGATAATAACAGTATAGGGTCAATTAGGGAAGGTTTTAACATAGCAACCATGTTATACTACAATGTTTTGTTTACTAAACTAAATCTATCAAAGGCAAACATCAATGATTATACGTGGACCTGCATGCAGTTATTACTCCTGATGGTGTAATAATGAATGCGTATATTAATGTTACACATGATGGAACACTGTTGAGGAATTCTAGTTGGCATGCCCCCCCCAACCCCCAAGTGCAGGGGAGTCAGAGGCCAGGGTTGATGGTCAGGTACAGAAGAGAGCAGCACTTCCTGGAGCTGGTAGATACGTTTCATTCTTGTGGAACTGTCTCACTGTCCTATCTTCAAATGAAGTAACAGTGAAATTATACTCATCCCCATTTTGCTAGCGGACTTCTAAGACTCCCTGAGTGCAGCGCAGCGATTGCTATTTTGGGAATCACTATACTGTAATTCACTGGGAACCACTACACTATACTACACATGCAACACTACAAAATCACATTCACTATGAAGTTTCAGTGAGGTGGGTCAAGTTAGGTGGGCTAACAACACACTGGAGATGCTCACTAAGTCAAGTCAAGTCAATTGTATTTGTATAGCCCAATATCACATGTTACAAGTTTGCCTCAAGGGGTTTTACAACAGCACAACATAAATACAATATTGATGTAACCAAACATTTTACATCTTTGCAATCCACCTTGCTGAACATGGTGGGTTGACTTTTAGCTTTTCAGGTGAAAGGACAGTCTCCATTGAACAATTTGACCCTGTTCCTTGGACTAAAACCTGCTTGCTTCTTCTCTCATTCCTCATCCCAAACCCCTCTTGGTTAGGTACATGCAAAGCAAGTTTCCCAGATGAGGACAAGCTGCATCATTTCCAGCTGGTGGTGTCTCCTGGTAAGAGAAACAACAGATAGACTAAAAACCTCCATGGCTTGTGTTTTGTTTTTTTTCTTCCCCCCACCAATGGCTTCTCCATTGCTCATTACAATTCTTGGAGTATAGGACAGTGTTGAATCTGATATCTAGGTGCTCTGGCTCTGATCCTAGTACTGCTGTTATTTTGAATATTGATATATGTTAATATCAGTTTTATAGGTTGCTTGATTTTATTAATGGATCATGGACTTCATCTTATTTTTCTGTATGTCACACTGGATAGGTATTCATGGCTGTCCAGTCCATTATAAAAATGAAAGAACTGTCAGCCCATAAGAAAAAAATACATTTACAAATCTACCACCAGCACCAGAATCAGATTCACTTGCCAAGTACAAAAAAGGCACAATAAATATAACTTACTACAAGAAAGTTCCACAACAGAAATAGGACCAATGAGTTGCAGGGCAAAATGCAACAATACCTTACATATGGTACGTATAAGATGTACAGTGTGACAGTAAGCAAGACCAAAAAAAAAACTACATAAAGTCTTTGTCTGTCTCTAGCAACCATCAGTCTCAATGTTCACTGATACAACAACTCTCTGCATAAAGAATGCACACTAATGCCACCTTTTCTTGGTGGCCATTGTCATCCTTTTTGAGTCGCAGCCTACAGCAATGACAAGCATTCCCCCAAGTTCACCGCATCCAGAGAAATGAAGGGTGCTTTGTGCATGTTTGTGTGTGCGTGCGTGTTTACGTGCATGGGTGCAATGTGCATATGCTCTGGGCGGGAGAGATCTGGATTCTTTTGAGTCTGTTAGAGAAGGGAGAGAGACTGAGCAGTGGAGCTTTGTTTGAGCGAGAGAGCGATGGTAGTGTGTCTGCTCTGTGAAGAGGCAGATGGTGTGTGTGCACTTAGATCGTGGACGACATGTAAGAATAAAATATTCCCCCTCCATATGGTGTTCCCGTTGTGCAATTCCGTCCCGATTTCCTCAGTCAGTTTGTTGTTTGGCAAATGTTCTAGCGGATCAGACTACCTGTTGGAAAACCGTATGAACCAAATGCAGCAGAGCTACTCTTTTGGGGCTCCCGTCTTCCTTTTCATTCTTCCCAGATGGATTACCACCAGATAGATGTGTGTTTGCTTCTTCATGTGTTTCTATGTTTGTGCGTGTGTTTGCATGTATATGTGTTCAGTAGTTTATAGGATGAAAGGGAGAGAGCTAAGTCAACTGCAAGTAGCCATGATATGATCAGTCTGATCTTGTCAGAAGGTTCAGTATTTGGGACAACATTGGCGGGAAACTTAGATGCAGTGACTGCAATGGCTAGGAAAATAGAAGTGAATAAATATTTCTGTATGTACTTTTTTCTTCTTTTCTTCCTTTTCACTTCCTGTGGCTGGTAATTTTTGTGTCACTTTCATGGCTTAGAAAGATGTGTAGATCTTTCCCTCTGTTCCCTTTTCCAGGAAAAGTGAAATCACATATCTTAAAGTCTGATCACTAGTGAAAGGATTGCCCTGAATTCCCATCTGAGTAAAAACTGAATAAGCCGCCTACAGGCACTAGCTCTCCAGAGCATTGTTTACTCATCTGTGTATAAAACACAGACCCAAAGGATTAGAAAGATTACTGAAAAAACTGAAAAGAGACAAGCTGATAGTGCATGTAGTCTCACCAGCACCTAATCCTTCATAAACCAGGACATAACTCATGACTCCTATGTTAACTTGTTAGACACATTACAAAATAAAGTCGGCTGCCTGTCAGACCACTGTGTAGAGGAAAGAATGTGAGGTGTTAATTTAACACCTCAACCCAGGTTTATAGTAGACATGAAGCAGTCAATCAGGTTAACAGGATTTACTAAATGTATTTCCGCTCTAATCATCAATTATATAGCAAACATGATAAATGTAAACATATAAAAGAAAAAAAAGCCCTGTTATATCTTTCATGGCAAGGGCACTGTCAGGCCAAATTGTATCCAGGGGGTCCTCCCTATGTTCCCCGGGTCCTATAGTCCCCGGGTCCTATGTTCCCCGCTTTGTATGAGACCGGGGAATATCGGACCTTTTTGTATACAGAGGGCCCTATATTCCCCACTTTTCCCCAAAAGGGTCCTATGTTCCCCGTTTTGTATGTGCAGGGGAACATAGGACCTTTCTTTATAAAAAGGGTCCTATGTTCCCCTAGGGCACCCGGGGAACATAGGACCCTTTTTATAAAGAAAGGTCCTATGTTCCCCGGTCAGCAGGTTTGACGCTGTTTGGCGCAAAAAGTGCATTTTCAATAATGCATTATTTAGGGCAGATTATTAAGAAGACAATGAATCATACTATTTCTATTTTTATATCGCAAAAACGAACTCACAAAGTCCAGGTTGGCTAAAGTATGTGGAAACTTTAGACACTACACCAATTTCAATTTATTAGGCTATAGCTTACATTTGGGCGCATAACCCACCGCGGTAGTTCTCTGATATTTATGCGCGAAATGTGTCACTTACCGAGGAAAATGCGCCTCGCCGAGTAGGTGAGCTGGCTCGTCTGTGTCTGAATGTAATATAGTAAGCCTATGTTCCTTGAGCAACTGTACCCGGGCATAGCTCAGTCGGTAGAGCTCTCGCCTATGGATCGCAAGGTCGTGAGTTCGATCCCGGGTGCCGCCAACTCAGCGTATGAGTAGCACATTGTGCGAGAAGTGCTGGGAGCTGAGGATAGGTGTTGTGTTCCGTCCTCAGCAGTCCATCTCCCAGAGGTCTAGCGCATTGTACCAGGGATAGACTCCTGCAAAAGCTGGCTGATACCGACAAGAGGCCAATTCCGACCCACTTCTATGTTCCCTAGAAAGCCGTCGTTCCCATTATAACCACACCAGCTTATTGGGAAAAGCATCTGACAGATATTAGATAGAAACCATCTGCTCAGTAAGGCCCTTTAAGCATCATAATTGTAATGATAATAATAATAACAATAAAATAATAACAACATCTGCCTGGTCTCTTAAGATTCTAAGATGCTGTATGCTACAGAAATAACGGGACATGGGCCTAGGCTAATGAATACGCCTTTTTGACAAAATATGAATGAAAGGCTAATCAACAACGCTAAAGCTGAATCACAAAACACATATTGCTCGAAAAATAATTTATAAATAGCCAAATGCACACATGATTTCGAGTTTGGAAATATTTAAGACTTGTCGTGGATGTGTGGTCATCTGCACGCAAGTTTCCTGGCGTTCTAAACCACATGATCAAAATTCACCAATGTCTAAACCGCCCGCCAACTTGCAACAATTTGCAACAATCGGTTGTTATCGGTGATAACTCGTGGACTCACTGTCATGTGCTTACTAGCCTACAAGAAGACAAACAATGGCGATAGTTATGGATGGTGATCGAGGGGGCAAAGTGTTGGTACATGAGAACTTCAGATATCAGAAGCACCGCACCAATCAAGACACCATTAGATGGAGGTGCTGGAGGTGGAACTGTAGAGTGCCACTGATCACAAATAGATTTGAAGTGGAGGACGTGGATGCTAACATTATTGTGCACGATGTTGGGGAACACGTGCATCCCCCTGACGGAGAAATGGTGCACCGTGCAGAATTCCGACAGGGGGTGATTGCAGAAGTTGCGAGGGAGCCAACAGTCCCAATCAGAAGGATCTATAATGCGCAAAGGGTCCTGCAGCGTCGGCAATGTCAAATCCAGGGTTTTAGCCCCTCTTTGTTGAGTAGCCTAATGGACTAGGACTACTCATTTTGATTTTTTGAAGAAGAAAAAAGCCTTAACGTTAGGCTAGTTAGGCCTTGGAGATTTTTGTTTTAGACCATGCCTTTTCTGGGGGGCTTCTGCCATAGACCAACCCTTTTTCAGCCAAGCTTTTACTAGAAGCATTTTGTTATTAATAGCCTATTATCAGCATTACTATTGATAGTATTGTGCCTGTAATTGTTATTTGTTATTAGGCCTCTTTTATAATTAGGCTATTATTATTATTATCATTATTAGGCTGTTATTATTATTATTATTATTATTATTATTATTATTATGTATTATTTCTTATTATTATTATTGGTATTATTACTATTACTATTATTATTATTATTATTATTAAAGAAGAACATCAAAGGATGTAAGGTAGCACTCATCAAATGAAAAAAAAAGACACAATTCTCTATTTTACCATTTCATTGTTTGGCATCAGTCATTAACTTGGCCGGGTGGTCTTCTTCAGAAACCTTAATGACTGATGCCAGACAATAAAATGGTGAAATAGAGGACTGCCTCTGTTATTTTCTTACCATTTGGTGAGTGTTACCTTACATCCTTTGATGTTCGTCTTTGATTCATGTTTTTGGTTTAGCACCTCCACAAGCCTTTAGTTTTTTGAGAAGCACATATTATTATTATTGGGCAATTAGCCTATTGTGTAAGGTAGGCAGCCCCCGTTGATGGATACTTTGTGCTGGTCCTAAATTTCAAGTCCTGGTCTAAGTTCTCTGCCTAAAAAGTTCATCATTAAAGTCTTTTTGAAAGAAAGTCTGCCAAGTGATTTAATATGGAAAACGAACTGCAAAGTAACAAGAAAGTGGCTGAAGTCTCCAGTGCTGTGCAAATTGAACTTTGAGCGAAGGTGGAAATGGCTAGGTTATACTGGTAGGCGGGCCTACTGCAAGACAAACTTGCGTTGGTTGCCGACTGTCCATGCTGAGCCGGAGAGCCAACTAACTAGGCCTACTGCAGTAAATATTGGTAAGAAATAACAATAAAGCAAATTACAGCCTCCTCTATAGGCCGAATTTGGATACACACTCAAGGTGGCCTGCGATATACAACAGCCAACAATGGTAATACGGCCTAATTTAATCAGCGGAGGAATAGATTATCGTAGCCTACATCTCAGCCTTGACCCCAGTTTTTATTATTTTGGACCCGTTAAGGAAATTAATTTGCAAAAAGGGTTCTAAGTTCCCCGGTTTGTTCCTCGATTGGCAATAGCGGGGAATATAGGACCCTTTATTTGGAAAAAGGTCCTATGTTCCCCTGGAAACAGCGGGGAATATAGGACCCTTTTTCCAAAAGAGGGTCCTATGTTCCCCGGTGTCTATTGCAACGGGGATTATAGGACCTTTTTAGGGGAAAACGGGGAATATGGGACCCTTTTTTTTTCGAAAGGGTCCTATGTTCCCCGATCGGGGAACATAGGACCCGGGGAATATAGGACCCGGGGACTATAGGCACGGCCCCGTATCCAGGCTGCCAAAATGTGTCTGGGTGCCGTGATTGCAGTGGAATTGTGACAGCTCGCATTCCTGACATTCCTCTCTCGCTGTAGAGTAGAGTCATAATATTGCAAGAGCAGGTTTAATTGTGTATTCATTTTAGCTACATCGTAAAATACATGCGCAGGGTCACCTTTTATATTTGACTTGCAATTGTTTATATTAGGATATGTTTTTCGAAAAGCACAAAAAAGCATACTTTTAGGCGGTTACTGGTTGATCACCTTGTTATGTAGCGTGGACGAAAAGTCTGGTTGTTTAAAATAACATTTCATGACCCTTTTTTTGCGTTGCTAGCTACCTAGCTAACTTGTCATTGATGTCAAAAAACATATAATAGCAAATATTGGACATTTGAATTTATTGGAAGATAGGTTTATAGAACATTTTTATTGAAAATCTCGTCCATGCTACATAATGTCAAGGTGATCAAACAATAGATGAACTTTCGCCTAAAAGTATGCTTTTTTGTGCTTTTTGAAAAAACATATCCTAATATAGACAATTGCAAGTCGAATATAAAAGGTTACACTGCAGCATTTATTGTACGATGTAGCTACAAAGAGTACACTATTAAACCTGCTTTTGCCTGCAATATTACGACTCTACAAACTACAGCAAGAGAGGAATGTCAGGAATGCGAGCTGTCACGATTGCGTTGCGATGATGATCAGCCGCTTCTTTTCACCTGACAGTGAGGCGTTTCACCCGGGGGGACGTAGCGCATGGGAGAATCATGCTATCCCCCCCCCCGAACAGGTGCCCCGACAGACCAGAGGAGGCGCTAGTGCAGTGACTAGGACACCTACGCACATTCGGCTTCCCACCCGCAGACATGGCCAATTGTGTCTGTAGGGATGACCGACCAGAGCTGGAGGCAACACGGGGATTCGAATCGGAGATCCCCATGTTGGGAGGCCACGGAATATACCGCTACGCCACCCGAACGCCCTCAATTTTATTTTAAAAATGTATTGCTCATTTTTAAGGCTTTAAACAGTCTTGCTTCTACATACATTTGTGATTTATTGACCTGGTATATGCCCCCTCAACTATTAATATCTGCAGATGGAGCCCTGCTAGTTATTCCAAGGTCTCGGTTTGTTACAAAGAGTGATCGGGCTTTTGCTGTTAGAGCCCCCACACTGTGGAACTCTCTTCCTGTTGAACAAAGACAAACCAAGTCTCTAGCTTCTTTTAAATCTCGTTTTAAAACTTGTCTTTTTATGAAAGCTTTTACAAATGTTTGATATTTGTTTTTATTTATTTATGCAGTTTTTATTTTTACTCTTATTTGGTCTTATTCTCATTTTTGCTTTGTCTGGTTTTATATCTTTGTAAAGCACTTTGTAACATTGTTTTAGGAAAGTGCTGTATAAATAAGTTATCTGTTTATGCCTTCTCTGTGAAGTGGATCAACTTTCACTCTTTCAGTAACCTCCCCGTCATTAACCCCATTCACACATACCCGTAAACCATCCCTCAATTTTACATGTTGAACACGAGTTGGAGTTGATATTCTGTAATAGTTGCATCAACAATTTGTCGACTCAAGACCTATTAATGTTAATGTTTTTGGAGGCATTACCAGATGACAGTAGTTTAAACAAAAGCCATCAGATTGCTGTATCAGTCTCATGTAAGTGAACTAATCACAAGGAATGTATCTGCAACTTATTCTTCATATCAGACATTTGTCTGAAGCAGGAGATTTATTTGTAAACCAGTAGATGTAAGAACAATGGACAGATTTAGAATTTAAAATAGTTACTTTCATCTCATGCAGAGCAAAGAATGAGATCAGCTGTGTGGTACAGATGCTGTAGTCTACCATAAAATTAAATACAGATGAACGGGGTGTAATGAGACAGAAGCAATGGACAGAAAGCATGGGAAGTGGTCATGTGGGTACAAATGCAAAAAAAAAAAAAAAAAAAAAAAGGATATAAGCTGTACTTGTCAATGGGGTAAACCAGCTTTGCTGGAAAAATCATTCGAACAATGTTATGGAATGTAAGTTGAAAGCAGCTATTGCTTAACTCTGAACAGGAACTGCGAGAGTAGAAAACATCAGGTGTGCTTCTCTAAGTCCTCATTTATATTCAACATTTTATTTCCCCAAGTTATTTTATGCCCTTTTCTGTTTTCCTATCATGCTCTGTCACATCATTATGTTCTCCTCATGCCCAATGAAGGTTGAATGACAAGTTCTTTTACAGTGACCCAAGTTGACCTTTTGAATTTAGATGCAGGGTGCAAGAAGCTGAGATGTTTGGTAGAGTCAGATGACATCAAGACTGAAGGCCAATGTCAGCTGAGCGAGGGGGCAGACCTCCCACTATCTGTCAGACATTATTCCTAAATGTCACTGTCAAGCTAGCTGATGGTCAAGCTCGGTAAAAGCCACATGAAAATGAAAGTTTTTGAAATTAAAGCTAATTTAGTTGAAAATCATTGTTTTCTGGATGTTGAAGCTGTCGGTGGTGCATTAGATTGGAGTAGTCGCAGAACATGCCGTAGACCAGTAATTTAAATTGAAAAAGGCAACCTACAGTGGCTTAATGTTTGGTTTTGTACCACCCTGTTAAATATAAATAAAAGTGTCTCCTCTTGCCTTCGATGCTGGTTATGAGAGAAGGCTTTAAAGAGTTGAAAGAGTTAGAAAATACAAAGGTAAAAGAAGAGTTTGAGAAATAAAAGTTGTATTGAAATTTTGAGGTGTGTGTGTGTGTGTATGTATGTATATATATATTCATTTGTGTTTCTAATGGAACTTTGTAATGGCTCATAGAGAGATCACTGAGGAGAGCTAAACTCCCCAGGAGGCTGCAAACATACTCACTCAACTGAAAACGGAGCTCTGCCTCAGCATGAAGTGTGTTTGATCCACAGTATTTATGATGTGGAGAGTTAGACACAGTGTCACTGTGGCAATCTTGCTTCTATAGTAGGATGTTTATATACATGAGCTTTTAATTTTCCAACCCCTCACAAGCCTTTCATATGGCCTGTGCGCATAGCCCATGTCTGAGTGCTTTGCAACACCAGTAAAGTTTAAAGGAAGACCTCTGTTTGCAAAATGTGTAGAGAAAAGCAAAATTTTGCAATTATAAAGAGGTCTGGTGTCATGTTCCTATAGAGGAGCTGAAATGGAGAATGTCAATAATTCAAAACCAGAGACTCCCTAGACACACACATCTCTATTTCTCTCTGTACATCCTGTTCTCTTATTCTTTTTCATTTTCTTCCTCTTGCTCTTTCTAGCTATTTAGTTATCTACCTACCTATCTATACACACATCCACAATTGCTTACTTTGTGGCTGCTTTATTAGGTAACAATTGAGCATTGGCTAGGATTCCCTTTTGCCTCCAGAACAGCCTGAATTCTTTGCAGTGTGGATTCAACACACTGGAAATATTCTTTAGGGGTTTTGATCCATGTTGACTTGATAGCATCACGTAGTGCCTGCACATTTGTTGGCTTCATGTGACTACTGCAAACCTCCTGCTCCACCTCATCCCTTAGGTTCTCCATTGGATTGAGATGTGTGGACTGTGAAGGCCATTGGAGTACAGTGAAGTCACTGTCATGTTGGTGAAACCAGCTTGTGATGATCCTTTGTGACATGCTGCATTATCCTGCTGGAAATAGGCATTGGAAAATGCGTAGACTGTAGCCATAAAAGAATGCACATGGTCTGCAACAACACTCAGGTACAAACCTAATACAAATTGATGCTCAGTTTGTATTAAGTGGCCTAATGTGTGCTACAAAAATATTCCCAGCAACAGTACACCATCATCACCTGCCTGTGCCTTTAACAGCAAGTAGGATGGATTCATGTTTAATTCATTCATTGCCGGCAGCCATACCAACGTGTACCCTGGCTCTGCCAAAAGAAAGAAGCTAAGCAGGTATGGGCTTGGCTAGTACTTGGATGGGAGACCTCCCGGGAAACTGAGTTGCTGCCAGAAGTGGTGTTGGTGGGAAAGTAGGGGGTAGTCTTCTTTCCGGTCCTAATAAAAAAAACAACAAATATCAAATCCCAATGCCCCAGTGCAGTGACAGGGACACTGTGCTGTATGAGGTGTTGTCCTTCGGGTGAGATGTTAAACTGAGGTCCTGACTCACTGTGGTCATAGATAATAAATACATAAAGTGTAAATAATAAAGTATTCTGATTCTAATTCATTAAAGATCAGTGGCACTTATCGCAAAGAGTAGGAAAGAGTTGGGGGTTCCCTGGTGTCCTGGCAAAATTCCCAACCTGGTTCTCTCCACCTAGCCACCTAATCATCCCCCCATGTAATTGGCTCAATGATTCCTCCCTCTCCACCTCAAGCTGATGTGCCGTGAGTGTTCTGGTGCAAAATAGCTGCTGTGCATCACCCTGGTGGTGCTACACATTGGTGGTGGTTGAGGTGAGTTAGCCCCTTCAATGTGAAGCACTTTCGATGTCTAGAAAAGTGCTATATAAATGTAATCCATTATTATTATTTATTATGTTGTTTATGTCGAACTCTGACCCTACCATCTGCATGTCAAAGCAGAAGTCAAGATTTTTCAGACCAGACTATACTTTTCCAGTCTTCAGTCATCCAGTCTTGGTGATCCAATGCCTACTGTAGCCTCATTTTCCTGTTCTCATCTGACAGGAGTCGAATCTGGCATGG
Organism: Lampris incognitus; assembly: GCF_029633865.1. Classification (NCBI taxonomy): domain Eukaryota; kingdom Metazoa; phylum Chordata; class Actinopteri; order Lampriformes; family Lampridae; genus Lampris; species Lampris incognitus. The sequence continues at coordinate 33,919,427 of NC_079221.1, read as the reverse complement.
TCTTCTGCTGCTGTAGCCAATCCATGTCATGTTTTGATACATTTTAAGTTTACTGATGTCCTTCCGGACACCACTGTTGCAAAGAGCAGTTATTGGAGTATTTGTGGCCCTCTTGTAGCTTGAATGAGTCTCTGGCCATTCTCTGTAATGGACCTGCCTCGTTAGCAAGGTGTTTTCACTTGTAGAAATGCCTCTCACTGGGTGGTTTTTTTCTTTGTTTTTGTTTTTGCACCATTCCCTGTATACTCTAGAGACTGTAGTGTGTAATCTCAGGATGCCTGCAGTTTCTGAGACACTGGAACCACCACATCTGGCATCAACTGTCATTCCACGGTCAAAGTCTCTTAGCTTATGCATCTTCCCCTTTCTAATATTTAGTCGAATGACTAAACTTCTTGACCATGTCTACATGCTGTATATTTTGAGCGGCAGCCACAAGAATTGCTGCTTGGCTATTTGCAATTTTCCATTAATGAGCGTGTCATCTGATAAAGGGGCCACTAAGTGCATATCCATCTGTCTGTCTAACTAGCTCTTGTTTTTTTTAATTTTATGGTAAAATAATTAAACGGCTGTTGTTTGCTGAGTCAACACAGCCTTGATAAAAAAAAATAAAGATGGAACTCCTACTAAAACAATAAGGGCAGGTAGAGAGAGGATGTAGTCTCTTCTCTTGCACATCCATCCATTTGTATCCATGGCATGTGTTTGTGTGTCCCGTTCCCGGTCTGCATGTTTGTACTCCTGTATATTTATTTGAATAATTATGTAAATGAATATAATTGCAGTATCTTTGATATTAGCTTAGCAGTGATAGCAACAAATTGTCTGACATCTCTGATTACTGAACGAAGAGATATATCAAGCATCTCTCTCTCTCTCTCTCTCTCTCTCTCGCTCTCGCTCTCGCTCTCGCTCTCTCTCTCGCTCTTTCTCTCCTTGGCTCCCACTCTCTATTATTTCTTTAGCTTGCCACATTGAAACTTAATAGCCTTTACAAGGCAATATCAGAAACACTGCTTATATTAAGAGCATTTAGTCTTTTTCATGCTTTTTCATTTCATTCCAATGGTTTAGATGTAGTGATACATTTACTTGGTATGCACATTTTGAGGTTTTTTTTTTTTTTTACAGAAGAAAAAGGCTCTCACACATGCCCCATCAGTGTTAGATGCTTAAACCTAGTGGTGATAGCTCTCAAATACAGTTTCGATTCCAGCAGCGTTATGGGGATCTCATCCCTACAAAAGATGAACTTTACATCATCTCCTTCCCAATTTGTACCTGCGCGTTTGTGCCCGTTTATCGTGCACACTCATTATTTTGTTGTCATTTCCTACTCATGAAACATTATCCACTTCGGGTTTATTGACAGCAAGTTTATGCATATAACGTAAGTTATACATTTGGGCGGCTCAGTGGTTAGCACTGTCACCTCACAGCAAGAAGGTCTTGGGTTCAAACCCCGGGGTTGTCCAACCTTGGGGGGGGGGTGGTCATCCCAGGTCATCCTCTGTGTGGAGTTTGCATGTTCCCCCTCCGTGTCTGCGGTGGGTTTTCTCCGGGTACTCGAGTTTCCTCCCACCATCAGAAGAAACATGCATGTTAGGATTTATATTCCTGTCTGTGCCCCTGACCAAGGCAATGGGAAAATAACTGGAGTTGGTCCCCGGGCGCAGCATGAAGGTGGCAGCCCACTGCTCCTAGCTACACAGATCACAGCTGGGATGGGTTAATTTGCAGTAACTGAATTTCCCCAAGGGGATTGATAAAGGAAACCCAAGTAATTCTCCTGGTGGGCTGTTTACAGTCAAGACTCAGGGACATGCAAACAGCTTAAGATGAAAAAGAAAAGCAAGCAAAATAGTATGACAATCTTCAATATTAAAAAAGACCTACTTGAGATACCTAAATAAAATGATGTATCTCAGATTATGGAAATAGTTAAATATTTAGTTTATATTGAAGTGGGGAACGTTAGGGTTTTGGGTATGTTTCTGTGCATGCTGCAGAAAATCAACTGCCTCTACAAACATAACGATAGGTAATACCTAAATACCCAGGCACTTTACACTATTCACATATTAATTGTTGCATTTGTCGGGGGCACAACACTAATAAGGACAGCTACCTGGAGGAAAGGCCAGTGTACAAAAGACCAAGGAGCCACATATTGTGGCTTCTTCTCAGCTCTCTAATCTTTAACCACATGAGATATCAGTTTTGGAGTCGGTTAAATCTTTCCCCTCAAACGTGTTGTTTTCATCCACCAGCATGTGTCAAACCATCTGTGGATGGAGAACAACCATCCACTGGGTGAACCCTTGCGCCATTCAAGGTTCTCCTCCACAATCCGTAGTTTTCATGTGATGTCACATTCATATTTGAACACCCACCTGGTGGGCAAAACACTTACTAAACGGCAGCATTATTGACCCATCCAGAACAAAAATACATATAACTGTCTGTACTTTTGTAAGCTTTCATCCTGGCAGCAGTGTAAGGAGAGGGATTTGTCGTGTATCAACAGGATAACTGAATTATACAACGATCAAGGTGTATCTTGGTCTTCCTCTTTTATTTGCTAGACCGTAGTAACATTACAAAACGACTGCGTTAAGCAGGCACGAAAACACGAGTGACCCTTTTGCTCTGTCTTCTTCCAAGGGCGCGCACCAGAGTGGCGCGCATACATTTATACAACATACACAACCAATAGATATCGAGGGTCAGAGGTCAAACATAAAATACATATTACTGCAAATAAAAACATTTGCTTTCGTGTGTATCGCCATACACTACAGGATTCTCCACAAGATATGTGTAAACATCGCCAAATTGGAGCTCTGGCAGGGACTTCGCTGTTTTTAGAGACTGAAATACTGCGGCAGGTGCTGTATATGGATCACAAGTGCCCAAAACTTGTAGTTTGTTAATATATCTTTGTTTTTCTTCTCTCGTAAGGTGATCCAAATAGTCGTTGCTTGGAACAGCTGGAAAATTGACGGGTCTGTGCTGCTGCTCTACGGAGTTTCCACTGTTGGCCGCCATGCTGGAACTTTGTTTTGCCCGCCAGGGCTCCATGTCAGTCACGTGACTGAAAACTATGGCTAGGCCTCATGAGGTGTTTCCTCGTGCCTCTCATTCAAGCACAGACATAGGCAGCCAGTGACACATCCCAGGGCTACACTTCCCTGTAACAGCCTGCTTCATATGTCTATTGAATAAATAGTGTCTCGCTTGGACTATTGTGTGTCCTAACTGGATGCCAGTGTCTGAATGTCAGGTTACATCAGATGCTCTCTGTCCACACTGAAACCGTAATGTAAACCAACCACGTATTTATCTATCAGCTGTGCGCTCGACATCAGACTGGAGACATTCCTCATACATGACACAGCGCTTTTCAACATAACTGACAGGAAGTAAATAGAAACAGGGCGTCCGACAAAAGTTCAGCGCATAACGGCGTGCCGCATTGCACTGCGCAGTGCAGCATCGGTTGCGGACGGTTTGGACATTCCAATAGAAAATAATGCAGTCAAACAGATTTTGTCGCTGACGCATTCAGTTAGGAAATATTGTACTAGGTAAGGAAACAAACCAAACTGTTGGAAAGTTAAATTCACTGAGTACACTTTTCCACACGGTCACCAGTGAACAAGATTTTGTCCGGTATGTTGTGCTTTCTTGGAATATTGTGTGTGTGTGTGTATATGTGTGCATGCACATGCGTGCACGTGTGTCTCTTTATCTAGGGTAGGTTAGGTTACAAAAGGAAAAATGGATTCTAATAGGAAAAAAAGTATAATAGAAGATATAAGTAAAACTTCTTCTTTCGGCTTGTTCCCTGTTTCCTAGGGGTCACCACAGCGGATTTGATAGTTTTCATCCATGGGCGACATTTGGGCCCCAAAATTGGGTGGGGCAAAGATTTTTTTAACCACGTAATTGTGCTGTACTGATTTGGGAAGCAACGCTGCCAGTTTTTAATGAATTAATGTAAGCGGTCAACTTCGTAGCTGCAGAAATGTGTGTATTGCATTTTTGATGGTCGCCGAATTTTTCCAATGCCTTCTTCCAATTTGTCTTCTTCCAATTTCCAAATCCTACCGTTCGAAATGTTTCTTCTTTGTTGTGGCCAGCAATGCTAAATGCACGGCATGAGTAACAGAATGCCCAATCAGCGACAGGGCTGTACAGAAGCCATGGGTAGATAACATACTGTAATGGTCATGGATGAATAGGCTCGGTAGCCCTTGGCTAATGGGTCGGACCCTTTAGTCCACTGGTTAACGTTGTCGCCTGCGGTGCAGGAGCCCCAGGTTCGCGTCCTGGCTGTAGCGATTCGCGGGGACGCGAATCTCGAAGGACGGGGGCAATGTAACGCTCACGGATGAATAGGCTTGGTAGCCTTTGGTTAACAGGTCAGACCCTTTAGTCGACTGGTTAGCGTTGTTGCTCACAGTTCAGGAGATACGAGTTCGTGTCCCGGCTGTGACAGCCTGGCCGGGGATGTCCCTCCCGAAGGAAGGGGGTAATGTAGCGATCACGGATGAACAGGCTCGGTAGCCCTTGGCTAACGGGTCGGACCCTTTAGTTGATTGGTTAACGTTGTCGCCCGCATGGTGGGAAATCTCGGGTTCACGTCCTGGATGCGGCGATTCCCGAGCTGCCCCCCGAATTCGCTGCAATACCATTCTTTTGGAAATCTTCCCCCTCCTGTTGCTGGGAATAACAGAATAGGTTGGTAGGGGGCATTCTCCACGAAATTCAAACAGTTTCCTACACCAAGAATAGGATCTCGAGCTGCAGGTTGTAACACCACGGCGTTGCCTGCTTCTTGTTGCTGAAGCTGTGGAGGCTCCATCTCTGCATTGCCCACTTCTCACAGATTGCTCTGAAATGTTGCATCGTCCTGATGCGATTTTTCATTTCCATTCTTTTCAGCCTTATTTATTTTTGTTCTCTTTGCAAAATAACTTAATAAAATATTAACACCTCTGGACATTTTCAATTAGCCTCCCATTGCTAGCTAACATGGTTCGCGTCAGATTGTTTCATTGCCCCCAGCAATGTAACAATCAAATCAAATCAAATCAATTTTATTTGTATAGCCCAATATCACAAATGACAAATTTGCCTCAATGGGCTTAACAGCAGCACAACATCCTGTCTTTAGACCCTCTCATCGGATAAGGAACAACTCCCTAAAAAACCCCTTTAACAGGGAGAAAAAATAGGAAGAAACCTCAGGGAGAGCAACAGAGGAGGGATCTCTCTCCCAAGACGGACAGCGTGCAATGGATGTTGTGTTAATGCAATTTACATAATACAACATTGAAAGAGGATAACAGAATTATAATGGACATAAAATTTATGAAGAACATGATGCACAGTAGGTTTAATTACAGCAAATAATATTTGTATATTTTTAAATAATGTTATGTGATATATTATTTTAATTATTCTTTGTGAGTTGGGGGGGGGCATTTGCCCCCCCTTGCCAACCCCGTAATGTTGCCCATGTTTCCATCAGTATCCTGTGAGGGCACAGCACTGATGGTGGTCGTTGTTAACCCGGGTCTCGACCGATCCAGTTTGGCCTTGTCATCTGCATACTGATTTGTCAAAATTTGACGTTGGATGCCCTTCCTGACACAACCACTAACCCTATGGACGGGTGCACAGGTAAAGCGCTGGACACCATCCCAGTATTCATGGACTTGCGCCCATGCCTGTTGCCAAGATATAAGTAAGATATGAGATAAAAGATAGAAGTAAAACTAAACATGATAAATACAAGGGCTAAACAAAAGTGTATTTTCTGATTTTACTCTGAATCTTGCTTTTTTCTCAGCCCCACCATGTCGTATCTTCATCTCCTGCACCCTCCTTCCCCCGCCCCACTCTCTCCAGTTCCTACCCGCTTATTCTAATACATGTCAACTATTGCTTTTTTTTTTGCTGTCTTAAACAGAAACAATCCCCCCCCCAGCAATTTCACCAAATTTGGCATCAATTGACAAAGGAGGTGCATGTCTTTTGCTCTAAAAGTAATCCAACATCTTTTGACCAGATTATAAATTCATTTACTAACGTTGATGTAGCATGCACATCCAACTAATATTTTAACGGTGAGACAGTTTTGATTGTGAAATGTATTTTCCTGGCCCACATATAAAATCAGGGCTAACTTGACAGTTCAACCATGCCTTCCCTGCTCTTAGTTCAAATCTATTGCAATGTTTTTTCAGGCCAAGTTACATTTTTCCCAATTAATCTTAATTAACCAAATGGAGCAAGAAATTTTTTTTTTTTTACTCCTGCCCCTTCCCCCAGCCCTGTTTAGTTATGTGGGCTACTGCAACACTTTGGAGTTCACATATTCACTCATGGCATTTGGGCATTGCAAGCCAGACAATGCTGATGAAATGATCACACTTACAACACTGCGAGACATTCTGCACGTTGATACTGTTGGGAGATTTCCTCTGGCTTGCTAGGCTCCTCAAGTTTTGGGTTGCACACAGAAATGGAATGAAGAGAAAATATCAATCCCATTTGCATGTGTACTTTTACTTTGTATGTTCACCTCACAACTTGGATTCTCAGACATTAACTGTATTCCATAAAAGGAAATACTCTGTCTGTAAAGCCAAACCGTTTTTACCATCAGATAATATTTAACATTTCTCAAAGTTCAGTGTTTGAGAAGCGGAAATCAGATAAATTTGGCTCAGCTCCCGCAATAACCCAAATTTCACTGTGGCTGAGCAGTTGAACTGGTACTGCTTGGGGTCAAAATTTCAAGCCCATCTTTCCGAATCCAAGATGCTGCTGACATGAATATTCAATCATAGAATGAATGGCTTCATGCTTTCTGAATAAGAGTAGAGGATTGTGGGAAGTATGTGAAAAGTCAGAGCTGAGCTGTGAGGATTTTAAGTGAGCTGAATTTTCACAATAACACAGCAATACTTTTACTTCCTTTTAAACAGGCTTTATTGACATCTCGTACCTCTCCCAATGTATGGAGAACACCAAGTCAATGTTAAGTCTATGAAGTCAACACCGTTCCATGAATAACACGATTTATAAATATCGATTTCCTCAAATGCCGTTATTTGATATGGTTTGCTTGTGTGCAGGACGTGAATTAAATGACATTTTACTGACTGATCTGAACTTTCCTTTAGATGCTTAGGATGTGGGATGAGACAGATGACTTTTTAATGCCTTAATTAGAAAAACTACCCATAATGCTTTTAATGTTCATAAACATTAAAACCTTTATGAAAGAATAGGTGTAAGGATGTCTCGCTTTAACTGTGAGGGTTACTATAGGTATTAGGTTGTTCAGCAATCAATACATACTTTCTGGTATTAGTCAAGGAGACTTCTTGGTCATTTTGATATATCACAACAAACAATTTCAGGTAAACACCCATAGAGATCACTTATCTTTTCAACAGTTTGTGCACTGCCGTTTTAACCCTCTTTATCCCTCCTTGGTCAACTTAATCCAAGGCAAGTTCTCATCTTTATCCTGTATGAATTTCCTTCACCCTTACTCTCACCTGTCTTCCACTCATCATTCCTACCCTCCCTCTTTTCCTTATCCTCCAGTTAGACTTGTGCCTTAGTCCGCTTGCTCTTCTCCTGTTCTCTGTCCCTTTTACCCCCCCCCCCTTCATGTCTCCATTCTCTCTCTCCTGCCCTGCATTTGCCCCCACAGAGAGCAGTGGCCGTTTTCTCACCCGAATGAGAGAGCAGAGCAATTTGGGGTTCATCTGCTACGTCGTTGTTGTTCTTTTTGTTGATGCACACATAGCTGGAATGGAGCCGTTAACAAATAAACAGTGCTATTTACACTGATGAGCCAAAACATTATGACCACCTGCCTAATATGCTGTTGGTCCTCCATGTGCCGCCAAAACAGCACCGACCCACTGAGGCATGGACTCTACAAGACCCTTGAAGGTGTCCTGTGGTATCTGGTACCAAAACATTAGCAACAAATTCTTCAAGTCCTGTAAGTTGTGAGATGGAGCCGCCATGGACTGGGCTTGTCGATCCATCACATCCCACATATGCTCAGTTGGACCGAGATCTGCAGAATTTTGAGGCCAGACCTTGAACACTTCATCATGTTCCTCAAACCATTCCAGAACAATGTGTGCAGTGTGGCAGGGTGCATTATCCTGCTGAAAGGCCCCTGCCATCAGGGAACACTGAAAGCACTAAAATTTAAGGATTTGGTTGACTTCAAAACAATTCAAATCATGTACAGAGTAAAAAATCAGCAGTTACCAAACAGTGTCCAAAAGTTGATCCAAAGGAGGGACAGTAAACACCATCTCAGAGGAATATGTATATTCAAAAAACTAGTGAGGACAAATGCAAAACTTCATTGTATATCCATCAAACGAGTCTATGGAACAACTGTAAAAAAGAAATGAAGATGTGTACATCAATAAGTAAGTTTAAACAACTCTTAAAAAACAACATATTGAATAGATATGGGATGGATGAACAAAGAGGTAGACTGGAATAACATGACATGATACATGACGTGTAAGGTGCCTTGTTTGACATGTACTATTTTGTTTATTTTGATCTCTATGCATTGGCATTTCTTTTCTTTTTTCCACTTTTGTTTTGTCTTGAAAGTTTTGTTTTGTTTTGGTTTGATTGATAAAGTATAAGAAAGGGGTAGGACCAGAAAAGTTCTTTACTTCATCCTACGCCCTTTTCAAACATGGTCTAGTTATTACTTGTGTTGTTACAGAGAGTTTGCAAAATATGTTCACTATTATTTCCATTTGTTCTTGTATTCCTGCCATTGTATTTTATTTTGTTATTTTAGCATGTACTGCTCTTATATCCAGTTCTGATGCTTGCATGCCCATTGTAGGCGCTTTTGATGGTGGACAGGGGTTATCATGGGCACTCTGACCGGTCTGCAGCTACACAGCTCCACACGCAGCAGGGTGTGATGCACTGCATGTTGTGAAACATTCCTCCCGTAACTAGCATTAAAATCTTTTTTGTGAATTGTGCCACAGTAGACCTGTCGGTTCAGATCAGATGGGATAGCCTTCGTTGCCTTCATGCATCGATGAGCCTTAGATGCCCAACACCCTATCGCTGGTTTGTGGTTTGTCCCTATGACCACTGTCTGTAGGTACTCACCACTGCTGACTGGGAGCACTCCGCCAGCCTTGCTGTTTCAGAGATGCTCTGACCCAGTCGTCTGGCCACAACAATTTGGCCCTTGTCAAAGTAGGTTAGGTCTTTTACTCCTGCCCATTTCTCCTGAATCCAACACATTGACTACAAGAACTGATTGTTCGCTTACCATCTAATCTACCCAGACCTTAAAATGTGTCCTTGTTTGGAGATGATCAGCATTATTTGGTTCACCTGTGAGTGTTCATATGTTTTTGCTCATCAGTGTATCGTTGGTGTGGGTTGGCATATTGGGGAGTAAGGGTTAGTTGGGTTTGGGGTCATGTCATTAAACTATTGGACACATGCCAGTGTTGGAGCTTGCTGTTGGTTGTCCTAGCAACTCAAAGTGAATAATCGCACACACTCACACACACACAAATATTTACACATACAAACAAAACATTATGCAAACTGCTTTGGTCTGGGGGGCTAAGATCTATACAATAGGAGTACACATTCTGACTGATATTTGAATATTCAAAGAGGTTAATGAGCAGACATTTGGTTTACCATGATAGATTAATTAGATTTGGAGCAAAATCAGCATCTCATGAATTGGGAGCTAGTGTTACCCTCACATTTTATCCACCAGATGGCGAACCTCTATTGGATACAAAGCAGGACAGCATGCTGTGGACCCTCCCAATACTTGTGGTGCATCTGTGAAAATCAATGAAAAGCTTTGTTGAATGTCAACATTGAGATATCATTGTTGAAGGCAATGTGCAGCCGCCTTCTCGTAACATTTTGTTGGGTCAACAGACTGTAGGATGTTTCAGTTAGCATTACAGATCTTTCACACAACATTAGTATTGTTTTCCTAATCAAAATATTGCCAGACTTGACTTTTCCTTTTTGATGCCATACTGAATCATGGAAACTTTTACAGTTTTTTTTCTCTCCCTGGCAAGAGCCATGGGTATAAAAACAAATTCAAGAATTTAAAATTGTCCCACACGTCACGTAGTCATTGCATTTATCAGAGAAAACACATGAGATTATCTTGGAGACCCAGCAGAACCTAGCTTCTAGACTGCATTTCTACACCATTGCATCTTTATGATACACCACATATACATAGAATACACTGAAATTTGTTTCTGAATTAGAATATTGGGGACCCCCCAACATTAACCGTGTATTTGACTACTTGTGCACACCCCTACTATAGAACAGTATGTTTATTAATGCTGGATATTAGCCTTCTGGGCCATGACCGGCTAATACTGTGCATTGCTGCCGTGCATCACCCATGTGGGTGCTACACATTGGTGGTGGTTGAAGTGAGTTACCTCTTTCAATGTGAAGCGCTTTGGGTGTCTAGAAAAGCACTATATAAATGTAATCAATTATTATTATTGTTTGTGTGTGTGTGTGTGTGTTGGTGCCAATTTTTTTTCTTTTTATCAAGGACATTGGAACTCTGCATTTGTATTATGATTCCTTTAACATGTTATTTATATGCTGTTTATAAATTGATAAATCAACACTAATGTTTAACCTCCTTGCCGTAAATAATTTTAGAGTGTTTATTTTTTCTACTCCATCAAGTTGAAAATCAGTGAGTGGCTGGAAAAAGCTGAGACTCTCATTTAGCTGCTATCAAATGTGTTTTGTAATGTTTACCTTTTCAAAAGGGTTTCTTTCAATCAGTGCCAATACAAAGACTTTTTGCCCCTTTTCCTACTGACTGTACAGAAACCATCACGTTCTCAGACAAGGAGGTGAAATAATTTCAAACATGAGCCATTTCTCTCTCTCTTTCTTGCTCTCGCTCGCTCTCTCGACACATTTTATCCCCCAAATGTACGGGTCAAAAACAACACTCTCAGGGGCATCCAGGTGGCGTGGCAGTCTATTCTGTTGCCTACCAACATGGGGATCAGCAGTTTGAATCCCCGTGTTACCTCCGGCTTGGTCGTGCGTCCCTACAGACCTGTCTCTGCGGGTGGGAAGTCAGATGTGGGTATGTGTCCTGATCGCTGCAGTAGCACCTCCTCTGGTCTGTTGGTGCACCTGTTCAGGGGGGAAGGGGAATGGGGGGAATAGCGTGATCCTCCCACGCGCTACGTTCCCTTGGTGAAACTCCTCACTTTCAGGTGAAAAGAAGCGGCCAGCAGCTCCACATGTATCGGAGGAGGCATGTGGTAGTCTGCAGCCCTCCCCGGATCGGCAGAGGAGGTGGAGCAGAGATTGGGGTGACTCGGAAGAGTGGGAGAAAAAGGGGGGGGGGGACACTCTCAGTCCCTTGTCTCCATTTAACCACATTGATGGTTTCTCTACACTGTACACGTGCAATACACTCTTTTTGTTATCACTTCCTCATATGGTCTCATTTTGCTGAGTCACACAGATGGAATGCTGAATATCATACGTTATAGTATCAGACAAACTAGCTCATTAAAATTCGAGTTCATTGTGCTCAGTCTCCCCCCATGAATATAGGTTTTTTGCAGTGAATAGCTTTTTTAGTAGCATACCGTATACAACAACACTGGTGACAGTCGCTTAATATAGTTAAAACGGGGATGTCGTTACAAAAAATGCTTAGCGTGCAACAACATGCGCCAATGCGTCCTATGTGCTGATCACTAATCAAAGATGGGGAAACGAGTTGGTGTCGGTGGCCAGCCGAATGATTTTGCTTATTGGTGGCAATTTACAAATTAAACGAGTCACAAAGTAACATCGTGTCAGTTATAAGTCGTTATGTAGCATGACGATGAAAAATTTGCAGTACACACTAATTAAGGCAAACAATCGCTTTAGTGGCAAAAGGTGGTAATTCTGGTGAACACCTGTGTAAAAATGGTACGGCAGTGACAAGTCTACCCAGCTGTCTATGGATAAGCATGGAATCTTGCTGGAATCCTGCAAGAGCCACCTTAGTATCCCGCTGCTCTGCCCAACAGCTGAGCTTTTTCCGCTGTCTGGACAAAGAGAAAATACATAAGGGAGCAACCTGGCAACTCCTCTGCCAAGAAAAAATAAAAAAAAGAAGAAAGCAATGCACATCCTGTGAGACTGTCTACCTAAAACTCTAGCAAATGCAGCGCTGCACTTCACAGTGCAGCCCAATTGTGTGGTATTGTTTGTGATAGGGAGCTGTCAGCCTCCATTGTTCTGACGGCTATTAATGTGTCCTTTCTCTCCAGTGTACATTTGTCTTATCCCCCTCTCAACATAGATATATTTCTATTTTTTATATTGTCATACATGCATGAGGTTTTTCTACTGCAGACACATCTTGCTACAGCTTCTGTGCATAGACGAGCACTATTTTTTGCACACAAGAGATTGGGAATTTGAAACACATTTCGCTAAACTTGAATACATATTTATATTACCTTTTACCTCTTTGTGCTATGTCTAAGTGCTACGCTGAGCAAATGCAGAGTCAAATTTCGGGTATGCGAAAACTTGGCAAAAAAGAAACTGATTCTTATTCAGTTAGAAATGGGTTATTATACAATGGCTCAGAAGTAGAAAACACAACAATATTGTAAGAACATTACAAGAAAACATTAAAAGTTTGAGAAAACGAAAAAACAGCGATAACAAAAATTTCAAGAAAACATGAAAAGATAAAAATATCGAGAACATGTGAAAACAGTGAGTAAATACGAAAAACTAGAAAAACACAACATAAAGAAAACCAAAAACACTGAGGAAAACAATTTATTCTTATTTTCACAATATGTTTGCATCTTGTTCATTTTCGATCTAGGATAACATTAAATACCAGTTGTTAAAAGATCTACAAATGATCTCTTTCTTCAGCCAAGTCTCTGTTTATAATTATGTTTTACCGAGAGTTTGTGGTCTTATTGCCCAGGCCCTACTTTCAAGTTATCTGTTCATTCGCCAAACAACTGCTTCTGCCACCATGTGGACCACTCAACATTCACCATAAATAGCTGTGAGGAACAACTTTCTAAATTTGTTCCACTGGTCTCCAGTTGTGCTGGCTATTAAGCTAATTACAGTTATTAACTCAGCTGTCAACTTTTCTTTCTTGGAAGCGCATGACGTAAAAGAGAAAGAAAGAAAAGAAGAAAGCCTCTTTATTTATGTTATTGTACAGGTTACAATGAAATTTGTCTTCTGCGTTTAACCCATCCTGTTGTATAGAAGCACTGGGCAGCTGCAGCACCCAGGTACCAACTCCAGTTCTTTTCCTACTGCCTTGGTCAGGGGCACAGGCAAGAGTATTAACCCTAGCATGCATGTCTTTTTGATGGTGGGAGGAAACCGGAGCACCCAAAGGAAACCCATGCAGACACGGGGAAACATGCAAACTCCACACAGAGAGGACGTGGAACGGCCTGGGGTTTGAACCCAGGATTTTCTTGCTGTGAGGCAACAACACTAACCACTTGGCCACCGTGCCGCCCCATGAATAGTCGACTAGATTTAGCACCCTAGTCATTGCTGGCAATGATATAATATTTTATTTTTGACAGGTGATTCTGAACATATTCAAATACTTTTGCAATGGAAAGTAACATGCCCACCCTGAATGACAGGCACACAGGGCCTGTGTGGGTTTTTTTGATGGTCCACCGGCCTATTGATGCGACAGCCCAACAGGATTTGTCCTGGTATGCCCAGTGGCCAGTACGCCACTGTTTATGCCCTATTCCAGTAGATGAGGACGTGTATGTGGTGGTGACACCGACAGACTTTCTATCTGCAGTGAGAGCAGTTGACCTTACCTTGGCTAAAGGCGGGTCTGCTGTTTTATTTATTTATTTTAATATCTTTGTTTCCATAGCACAATTTGTTGAAAATAAAAAATGCTCGAAATATCAAGTAGTGGAAAATAATTTGACAATTTTGATTAAACAAAGCGATTAGCCTTTACATGGAAAAATGGGCGTAGTTAAATTAAATAAACAACATATAATAGAATAAAATGAATTAAAGCTCTCAGAATATGCCAGACACTAGGGATGTAATGATACACAATTCACTATTCGATACAATTCACAATATTTTCTTTTAACAAAATGAGATTGAAGACAAATTATGACTGAAAAATATTCCTTCATTTCTCAGACACAAATCTACAAAATATATTTTCTCTCATCCTTTCTTGTGCAGTGGTGCAGAGAATATATCAGAGATGCTGAAATAAATGTTAGCAGGTTACTTGCATACATGCCTGAGGTAGATGGACATGACAGAGCATACCAGTATACATACAATGTACAGTACAGTATATACCAAATAGTTGGATTTATTTGACAGTGTTAAGCATTGATTTGAATGACAGCCCACGGAACGAAACTGTTTTTATATCTGGTTGTTTTTGGGTACAGTGTTCTGTAGTGCCTACCAAAGGGGAGGAGTTGGAACAGGTTGTGACCAGGGTGATGGGTCTGCAGTGTTGTTGCTTGCCCATTTCCTGAGTCTGAAGGTATATAAGTCCTGAATGGAGGGCAGGTTGGCACCAATGAGTTTCTCTGCAGATTTAACTGTTTGTTGTAGTGTGTCCCTGTCCTCTTTGGTGGTCGATCCAAACCAGACAGTGATGGATGTGCAGAGGACAGATTGGATGATTGCAGTGTAGAACTGAAGCAGCAGTTCCTGAGACCGGTTGCATTTCTTGAGCTGGCGGAGAAAGTACATCCTTTGCTGGGCCTTTTTGATGATTGTGTCTATGTTAGGTGTCCATCTTAGGCCCTGGGAGATTGTGGAACCCAAAAATCTGTAGGTTTTCACAGCAGACACCGTGCTGTTGAGTATGGTGGGGGGCAGTGTTGGGGGGCTTCTGAAGTCCACTGTCATCTCCACTGTTTGAGCATGTTCAGCTTCATGTTATGGCCACACCAGAGGGCCAGCTGATCAACCTCCCATCTATATGTAGACTCATCACCATCCCAGATAAAACCAATGATGGTTGTGTCATCTACAAACTTCAGGAGTTTAACAGATGGGTCACCAGAGGTGCGGCCATTTGTGTAGAGGGAGAAGAGTAGAGGGGAGAGGACACCTCCTTGGGGGGTGCCAGTGTTGATTGTCCAGGTATTGGATGTGATTTTCCCCAGCCTCACCAGCTACCTCCTGTCCGTCAGGAAGTTTTTAATACACTGGTAGACCGGGGCTGCTGATACAGTGAGCTAAGTGAGCTTGGAGTGGAGGTTATCTGGGACGATGGTGTGGAACGCTGAGCTAAAGTCTGCAAACAGGACCCTTACGTATGTCCCTGGGGAGTCGAGGTGTTGGAAGATGTAGTCCATGTTGACTGCATCATCCACTGACCTGTTTGCTCAGTAGGCAAACTTCAGGGGGTCGGGCAGGGGACCTGGGATTTCCTTCAGGTGGGCCAACGCCAGTCTGTCAAAGGGTTTCATGACCACAGACGTTAGGGCAATGGGCCTGTAGTCATTTAATCCTGTGATACGGGGTTTCTTGGGGACCGTGATTATAGTGTAGCGCTTGAAGCAGGAGGGGACTTCACACAGCTTCAGTGAGCTGTTGATGATCAGTGTGAAAATGGAGGCCAGCTGGTCAGGCCAGACTTTAAGACGGAAGGGTGACACGCCATGCGAGCCCGGTGCCTTCCTGGTCTTCTGTATCTGGAAGAGCTGTTGCACGTCCTCAACACAGATCCTGAGTGTGGGTGGGGGCTCGGTGGGGAGGGGGGAGTGGCTAGCAGGGGGTGCAGTTGGTTGTGTGTTGTGAACGGAGAGGGTGAAGGGTGTGAATGTTTACTTTTCAAACTTGCAGTAAAACTCATTTAGACCGACAGCCAGTTGATGGTTCCCTGCAGAGTGTGTGTGTGTGTGTGGGGGGGGGGGTCTCCTGTAGTTGGTAATGCCTTTCAAACCACTCCAGACTGATGATGGGTCATTAGCAGAAAACCTGTTTTAAAACTTTAAAGAGTAGTACCTTTTTGCCACTCTGATCTCCTTTTTGAGTACATTTCTGGCTTTGTTGTACCGGATCCTATCTCTACCCCTGTAGACTTCCTCTTTGGCCTGATCAAGCTGCCTGAGTTTTGCTGTCCTCACAAAGGCTGATGTAAGGTTTCACAGTTTTTTTTCTCTCAATTGGCTAGCTACTCCCAGAACAAAACGAGAACCTTGGTGTTCACCTATATCTGTATTTATATTTGCCAGCAGTCATACCAACATGTACCCTGGTTCTGCTGAATGACAGAAGCTAAGTGGATGTGGGCTTGGCTCGTACGTGGATGGGAGACCTCCTGGGAAAACCGAGTTGCTGCTGGAAGTGGTGTTGGTGGGCCAGTAGGGGGAAATCTTCCCTCTGGTCCTAATAAAACAACAAAAATCCCAATGCCCCAGTGCAGTGACGGGGACACTGTGCTGTCAGAGGCCGTCCTTCGGATGAGACGTCAAACCGATGTCCTGACTCATTGTGGTCATCAATCAATCAATCAATCAAGTTGCGTTTGTTGGGTCATGAAAGAACTCATGGCACTTATTGCAAAGAATAGGGGGTACACCAGTATCCTTGCAAAAAAAAACTCCCAACCTGACTCTCTCTATCTGGCCATCTAATCACCCCCCTGTGTAATTCGCGCAATGATTCCCTCCCTCTCCATGTTAAGCTTAAATGTGGTGAGCGTTCTGGTGCAAAATGGCTGCCGTGCATCACCCAGGTGGGTGCTACATGTTGGTGGTTGTTGAGGTGAGTTTCCCCCCTTCAATATGAAGTGCTTTGGTTGTCAAGATAAATCGCGTTATGAATGCAATTTATTGTTATTATTTGTTTGACTTTTCTCGTTGCAAATACAAAGACCTCCTGTTGATAATCCCACCACTCTCTGACTGACAGCTTCTCACCCCAACATTCAGAAAATATAAGATTGACTTCGCTGCCCAATGTAGTCATACAGTGAGTCATAGAAAACTAGTTCCTTTGAGGAGTGTAGGACTCTTAATACCCTTTGATACAGTGGGAAAAACGGTTAAAAATCAGGTGCCATTCCACTTGTGTTCTTACCTATCTCAGAGTACCTGTTTTGTTGTAATTTACACTTTTCAGTGTTTCCCACACATAGGCTTTACTTGGGCGGGCTGGCCATGTATATTAACGGCCCCCAAAATATATTTATTTTTTATTTTAATTTTCTTTATCTGTCCGAGAGAATGACGCCATCCACGATCAGTTAACTAGTGGACAATCTCCCGTCACTCTACCCCTCGCATACTTGTTCATTCTGCTATCGCGAGAAGGGTCTCCTGACAATCTCGTACATGCTCTGCAGAGAAACACAGAGAGAGACATTCTATGGTATTATGTTAGAAGATGTGGACATCGTGGATATTTTACAAGCACGGACCAGGTAAAGCAACTCCTTTTCTCCTTGTTGTGTAATTGTTCTCTGACTTTGGTTGTAGCTTCAAATTCTATGAAAGAAAGTGGTAACTATATGCTGTGTTGGTAGCTACAAGACTTGAGTGTATTCAGCACAAGTAACTTCACCATTGTGCAACATGCAAAAAAGTTGTCCTGGCTCAAAATAAGAAAGATTATAATTTGTTTTCTGTTTGGACTGTGGCAGTTAGAAAGACACAGACTAACATGAGTAAAGGTTAGACTACTGATTTTTTTATGGATTTCCTCAGCAGGGTAAGTGGATTTTATCTTTCTTTTAGCACGTAATATATTTGGATCTAATTTCTGTATAGTTAATTTAAAGTCGTGTCTGTTTTTCAGGTCAAAACCTGACCCGAGAAACAGACTGAAAAGGGAGCATCTGGCTGCATGGCTGTGAATATCGATAGTGGACCAGCACCAGAGGCGTTCCCATATGCACAGGGTTTGGAGCCCTTTGAAAAATCTAGAAAGATTCAGTGCTCTGACAAACAGTTCCGTTCTTATACACTGAAGAGTGTTTTATACCCTTTTTTTTTTTTAACTTTGTCTTATTCTTCCCATGTGGGTAGATGGAGGGGTGAAATACATCTGTGAAATACATTATGTGAAATTAATAGAAATATTCAAAAAGTCAAAATATTGTGTTAAAGTTCACACGTGTTTGATGTTTGTCACATGTAGTAGACCATTTTTTGATCCTGCCCGCTACCATCACAAGTATATTTTAGACGTGTGGGAAAAACTGCTTTTCTATGTGCATTGGGATTCTTATGCAAGGTAAAAGTAGTTGCCCATGACAAACCCAGTAACTCAGTGTTTTTGCAAAGCACAATCACGCTCTTTGCTGTTTGGTTGTCAACTGAGTACACTTTGACCTCCATAATGAAAGAATTAATTGTGAATTGCCTTGAATAGTTGGATTATGTAGATGTTAGTTTGTATGTGTGGCCTAATATCTACCTGTCTATGCACTGATGGTACTTGGAGTTATTGTTCCGAAGCACTGCTCACGGTCCTAACTTATTCATGGCCTCAAGGCTAGGATTAGGGCCTAGATCTCCTTTCTGTCTAGTCCCCCTCCCCGTCACTCTCATCTACCACTCATCCTTTCTGTCTGGATCTCACTGCCTCTTTTTGTCACTTGCTCTCTCTCTCTTCTCCATCTGTTATCTATAATTCAGAGCAGACTGTTTGTCTGGCCCAATTAAATTTTCATTTTGTTATCACTGGATGGAGTTGGGAATCTATTGGCAATGAGAGAGAGAGAGAGAGAGAGAGAGAGAGAGAGAGAGAGAGAGAGAGAGAGAGAGAGAGAGAGAGAGAGAGAGAGAGAGAGAGAGAGAGAGATTAAAAACAAAAGAAGAAGAAAGCCATTTTATTTTGTCATTGTACAGGTTACAATGAAATTTGTTCTCTGCATTTAACCCATCTTGTTGTATAGGAGCAGTGGGTAGCTGCAGTGCCCAGGTATCAACTCCAGTTGTTTTTCCTATTGCCTTGGTCAGGGGCATAGACAGGACTATTAACCCTAACATGCATGTCTTTTTGATCAAGAGGGGCTTTTTATTACCATCAAACACTCTTCAATTTTAAACGTTTCTGTTAAAACCTGGCTCAAAATATTCCATTCTGTAATCGAACCAATGATTCTATACTGTCTTGAAGTATGGGGCCCCTTCACTAATCAAGAAGTTAACAATCTAGGACAAACACCAAATTGAAACTCCCCTAACAGTGGATTTTGAACTGAACCAGGTTAATATGCTCTATTAATTAGAGTTCATAAAAGTGCATTGACATTTTTCATGGGTTATTCTCATATTACATCACATATCACGTGACGGCAACACATCCGTCATGTTGGAGGACAACGGCTCCAATCCGTAGGATACTGTGTTGCTCTCACTGCGCGGTGCTAAACATTTTCTAAACAGTCAGAGTGGACAGAATTTGTTTCAAGGTTTGATTCATAAAGAATAGCTATCGTGGTTCGATATTTTACAATGGTTAATTTCTGCACTGTTTTTGGTTGTTCCTATTGAGCTGACAGAGAGCGGAACAACTCCTAATTCCACTTTCCAAAGATAATCAGCCATCAAGGAGAAAAAACTTGAAGGTTGTCAGAGGAAAGAAGAAGAAAATGGATATCGAGGATAAGTCGGGAAGATCTTACAGATGAAAAATGAGTATCATGCAGAAGTTAAGATACCTGCTCTTACAAAAGGGAAAAAGCAACTTGGTCCTTTAGTAATTGAGACAAAACAAAAAACAAAAAAAAAAACGGCATCTATCTGCATCCATGAGGAGTGTGCCATTGGCCTAGTACGGAGAAAATGTACAATTTTCCAAGAAATTTTACCAACACACTACTTCAGTAATAAGGATAGTGCTGGTATGACAACAGTGGATAAAATGGCCTTGGTTTCTTGTGCATTGACAAATGTGTGTGACTCAGTAGTTCCTTCAGACTGATACAACTTTCAACTTATATATTACGCATTGTATAACACTTATAATATACTTTCTTAAGAAACAAAAGCATTTAAAGATAAAGACAACATTTCAATTTTATTAGATGTTTTTCAACTGTGTGTCAATCATCATCAGCATTTATAAGCTACATCTTAAAATTACATGGTTTGAATATAATTAGTACAACAGGGAAAGAAACTGCTTTTGTTTTGTAAATTTGTTAACATATCGATCTAACATATCGATAAGTGCGAATTTTTCCATATATCTCTCCTTGGTTTTTCCATCTAAAGCTTGTACGTCATACTTGATCGAAGCCATCGCGGAATTGCATGAGATTGGCCTAACAGCCAAAAAGCCATCCATCCATCCGCTTATCTGAATTCGTGTCACGGGATGCTGGAGCCTATCCCAGCAGTCATTGGGCGGCAGGCGGGGAGACACCCTGGACAAGCCAGCAGTCCATAACAAGATTCACACACACACACATTCACACCTAGGGACAATTTAGTACGGCCGATTCACCTGTACGTGTCTTTGGACTATGGGAGGAAACCGGAGCACCCGGAGGAAACCCACGCAGACACGGGGAGAACATGCAAACTCAACACAGATGATGACCTGGGATGACCCCCCCCCTCCCAAGGTTGCACAGCCCTGGGATTCGAACCCACATCCTTCTTGCTGTGAGGCAACCGCACTAACCACTGCACCACCGACCAGCAGTACAAATTAGTCTACTGATGAGAACAAAAAATTAGGACAGTAAAAAGGTATCCAGTACCGTCGTTGGTCCCAATTTAATCTTTTAATGCTAATAAAATAATGTTCTAGCAAAAGATTTATTAACACACATATATAATGAGCCATAGACAACTTTTGCCTGGGGCTTATATAAAAAAGCTAACGTGGAGAAAAAGCAAAAAAGGGAAATGAAAATGAAATCATGCAGACTATATTTTTAAGAAAGCCTGGCCTCCACAGCGGACTATCTTTTGTTTTCCTCTAAATGGCTTCTCTTTTCAAATATATTTAATAACACAAAGGTCAATAACAGTCAAAAATCCTCAAATCGAATCTGATCCTTTGTGCCGTTAGGCTGGAACTTTGTAAAAATTATTTTGCAAACTGTTTTTTCAAAGAGTGGATCACACTGCAATGTTTTATTTCCATTTGTCCGATTTTCTTTTAAAATTTCGTTCTTGTAAACACAGATCGACAATGAGAACGTCAGTGTAAACAGTGGTTGCTAAGGTTTAGGTGTCCTCCAACATGGCGGAGCTGTTCGTTGTCAATGAAAAAGTCACGTGATTGAGAATAACCCATACCATGGTCACAGAGTGCTCGTTTCTGATTGGGTGTGCATTAAAACCACATAATGCTGTGCTATTATGCATTGTATTATGATTTAACATGTCAAGGTTCAATTCATATTTGCTTTTTCACTTTAAACTACTGTGTTCACGATTTTAAAAAATGGACCACAGGATTTGGTTGAGAGTAAAAAGTTCAAGATCAGAACATTGGATTGAAATGATAAAATCCTGAAATTCATGAGGCAGACTTTATCTAGTAATTTCTTGGGAATAAAACATAAACGAAGATCTCATTGCTTAATGATGGTGGAAAGGAGGGGTTGTGTATATGGATCTGAGTTTTTTTTGTTGTTGTGTGTATCAAGTATATTTTAGGTTTCTAATGTGCATCGTGATTACTGAGCCAAAGCATTTAGTGAGTACATATCTCTGGTCATTTACACAGTTTTGCTCCAAACATACAAATGTACGGGGCCAATAGGGGCGCTGCAATGGAGTAGTTGTGTTTTTCTTGAGTTCTGTTATTTCTCCTCTAAATGGTTATAGCTAAAAGGATTATTTTGCAGAAAAGGAAATGTTCATCCCCTCGTCATGAAAAATAGCTCAATGAGATGATTTCCTGTTTATACTTGGAAGACATCAGGTACTCTGTGTCTAAATGTCCCTCTAAATTTGCAAAGATTTGGGGGCCTTTTGTGGAATATACTATTAGGGGGCAGGGTGTCTAACAAATGCATTTATTCAGGTTGGTGTTCTGAGAAATATTATGCACTTGCTCTGACCATCAATAACCAACAGACTCAATATACACTCACCGGCCACTTTATTAGGCACACCTGTCCAACTGCTCGTTAATGCAAATTTCTAATCAGCCAATCACATGGCAGCAACTCAATGCATTTAGGCATGTAGACATGGTCAAGACGATCTGCTGCAGTTCAAACCGAGCATCAGAATGGGGAAGAAAGGTGATTTAAGTGACTTTGAACGTGGCATGATTGTTGGTGCCAGACGGGCTGGTCTGAGTATTTCAGAAACTGCTGATCTACTGGGATTTTCACGCACAACCATCTCTAGGGTTTACAGAGAATGGTCCGAAAAAGAGAAAATATCCAGTGAGCGGCGGTTCTGTGGGCGAAAATGCCTTGTTGATGCCAGAGGTCAGAGGAGAATGGCCAGACTGGTTCGAGCTGATAGAAAGGCAACAGTAATTCAAATAACCACTCATTACAACCGAGGTATGCAGAAGAGCATCTCTGAACGCACAACACGTCGAACCTTGAGGGAGATGGGCTACAGCAGCAGAAGACCACACCGGGTGCCACTCCTGTCAGCTAAGAACAGGAAACTGAGGCTACAATTTGCAGCCTTGTATCAACGGTTCAGGCTGGTGGTGGTGGTGTAAGGGTGTGGGGGATATTTTCTTGGCACACTTTAGGCCCCTTAGTACCAATTGAGCATCGTGTCAATGCCACAGCCTACCTGAGTATTGTTGCTGACCATGTCCATCCCTTTATGACCACAGTGTTCCCATCTTCTGATGGCTACTTCCAGCAGGATAACGCGCCATGTCATAAAGCTCGAATCATCTCAGACTGGTTTCTTGAACATGACAATGAGTTCACTGTACTCAAATGGCCTCCACAGTCACCAGATCTCAATCCAATAGAGCACCTTTGGGATGTGGTGGACCGGGAGATTAGCATCATGGATGTGCAGCCGACAAATCTGCAGCAACTGCGTGATGCTATCATGTCAATATGGACCAAACTCTCTGAGGAATGTTTCCAGTACCTAGTTGAATCTATGCCACGAAGGATTAAGGTAGTTCTGAAGGCAAAAGGGGGTCCAACCCGGTACTAGCAAGGTGTACCTAATAAAGTGGCCGGTGAGTGTATCTCTCTGTTCTGTGAGTGCTGGGGGGGGGGGCCTTGGGTTTTTGTTTTCTTGGGTTTTTTTTCTTCTTGTATTTGTATTTTGCATAATGGAAAGATTATTTAAAAGCAAGCTCACACACACACACACACACACCTTTTTTTTTTACCCATTTTGACCCAGTCTAGGTGGCTGGATTTGTTATCACCTCTCTCAATGTCTCCCTTTCATTAGACCTCACTCTATTCCTCTGTCATGATGTCTTTCTCTTGCACTCCTTCTCCAACTTGTTGTCTTTTTAATTTTCTTCTTGATTCTTGCTATGAGAAGGTGTCTAAGGTATGAGTCACTGCTCAGGTGTGGCTGTACGAGTTGTTGTTGGACTGTAATTAAACTGGCATGGGCAATTGTCTTTACTTCTCCTGTTTCCCCGATCTTCCTTCCTCTCTCTCTCTCTCTCTCTCTCGCGCGCTCTCTAGCTCTCGCTCTATCTCGCTATCTGCCCACCTATCTCACTACCCATCAGAGAGCCCTGATCCATTTATGGCTGTCCCTTTTAAACCACACGGCCCCATTTTATCAAGACAAGAGATTTGAAATGCCACCTGACTCATTAAAGACCCCTATTGACACAGGTCCTTGTGTGCTCATGGGGGGAAAAAAATCCTAATTGGCTCTAAAGGTTTTGTATGGACCGGTGAGAGAGTGGATTATGTGTTTGTGTTTGGCCAAGTGGCAGAGGTAGATGGATAAGGAAGGAACCAAAAGATAACTTGAGTTAACAGAGAAAAACAGCATTTTAAAAAAAAAATCTAAACATGTGTGTTTGTAAGGAAGCTCACTGGCTTTATTACATGCATGTACATGTTCGTGTAAACCTCCGTGTGTGTCTGGTCACAGAGGGTTTGGTGTATCGGAAAAGAGTTGGTTTAACCAGATCCTGAGCTTGCATTTGCGTTCTTGTGTGTGTGATTTTATGTGTGTGCTTGTGTGATTGTATATGTGCTAATACCTAATTTGAAATGGAAAGCAGGTCTAAGTCATCCTTCCATTTAGAGCTAGTATGTATAGACCTTAAGGATGACAGGTAGCCTTCTATTCCCCCGAGCTAAGTTCTCAGATGGAAGTTTAGCTCCCGGAATTCATTGGCTGCTGTCACACACAGATGATATCGGCCGAGTTTGTTAATCTCTGCTGACTTGTGCAGGCTTCTGTGGTCCATCCACCCACCTGGTAGAATTTTTCTGGTTGCATTTAGATATCAGGAACAGTGAGAGGAAATAGACCGGGGAGACATGGCTGAGAAAGTTCTGCTGGGATTTGATCCATGCTGGAGCGTGTGCCAGTGGCCAACATAACTACTAGAATATCCCAGGGCTTAAAGGATATGTTCACAAGATTCAAGATTCAAATATTTATTTTTCACATACTTCATGTACAAATACAGTAAGCAGTGAAATGATTTTTGGCAACTCCAAAACTGTGTAACAAGAGAAAATGAACAACAATAATAATAAAATGAGAATAAAATAAAAATACAATAAAATTTAGAAATTTAGAAAAATATCCAGAGAGTATATCGAAGGTATATCCCGGTGAATACATATGCTTCCGCTTCCGGTGTGGGAAGGTGGCGGCGCGAATTCACATTTGCAGCGGCCTCACCCAGTACTGTCCATGCAGTGTCTTTGTTCACATCTGTCCATGTCTTCGATTGATGGCTGGGAGAGCTGTTGCTGGATCGGCTGGGAGAGCTTGGTCTGCTGCATCTGGTGGGCCCAGGAACCATGGCCTGGCCAGAGTTGCACCCAAAGAGGTAACACCGAGGGCAGTCTGACAGGATGTGGAAGCGAGGCATGCTAAGCTAGCTGCTAGGCCATGCAGACCGGCAGTTCCGACAGTCATCCTGGCGTTCGTTCTCTAGGAAAGGGATTTTTCTTCTTTGTTTTTTTTTTTTTTTTTTTTTGTAGTTTGATATGTGTTGTAGGTTTTGGATATGTGTTTTTATCTGTGTTGCACTGCTGTGGGATGGGGGAAATTATATTTTGTTTCATTTCATGTACGTAAGCACATGAAATGAAATGAGAGTGTTCCTAATCCCTTATATGTTCAATGTGCAGTGCAGTTGCTATACAATACAAGTGTGCAGATATACTGAATGAGTAAAGTGTCTGTGGAAAGTGTCTGAGGCACTAGTTCTTAATCCAGTAAAACTTAATTAAATTGGTAATTGTAAATTATTATCAGCCTACGAATGTTTTGTGTCATAGACCGTATTCAAACTGGATTTAGTTTCTAGTTTCACCCATGGACGTACAGTAATTAAGGAATTGCCAACAGGATGTGTGATTTTAATGAAATTATAGATACCAATTATCTCATTCAAATGAGCCTGACAAATTTCTTAATACCACAACCCCTGTTTTAACCCCTCTAGTTCGAATAGGGCTATAGTGGAGAATGGTATGCCATGGCATAAATAAGGTTGGGAAACACTGATCTATGGTTTTATGAACTTGTCTCACCATGGCTCTCTGACACCTACAGTCTGAGACACTGAACAGTTCAAGCCACGCATTATAGCAAGCATGGAAAAGTACTGTCCAGAGACTAGAACGATAGGCAAAGGGATGAACATTGGTAGAATCTCAAATCAAAATTGTTGCATTATGTAATAGGTAGACTACCCCTTAACCAAAAAAAAAAAAAAAAAAAAACAAGAAAACAAAACAAGGATGGGAGTCATTTTTCCGGGATCCGGATGGGATGCAAACTGTTTTGGTGCAAGTCACACTAGTTACAGGATGTAGATTTTTTTTTTTTCCTGAGTTATGGGATCAGGATGGGAGTAATCTTGCAGGTGCAGGATGGGAATGTAGATCCATTCCAGTTTCAGGCTCCATCACACATAGCTTCATCCATTTCATGTTTATTCATAATGTTTTCATTAAGAGCAAGATCCAATTTGATTTGGGAGGACTTTTTGCAGTTGACACGGTACAATCCTAACATTTGTAAACGTCCAAATTTGAAAACAGGAAGTCGTGTAGTCCTTGTAGATACAGTCACATACTTCCAGAGATTGGCATGGATTTAGTGAGGAAAATGTATTTGTGGAAGTGCAAAATAGTCATCTTTATATGATAGAAAGAAAGATCGTGGTTTGTGATCGTTCTTTAAAATATGTTTGACTGAACCCCAAGTTTCTTGCTTTTGAAAAGGAGATAAACTACAAACCCCAATTCCAATGAAGTTGGGACGTTGTGTAAAACGCAGTGGCGCCCTCAGAAATTTTTCATAGGGGTGGCCAAATGGGGCCACTGAAAATCTTGGGGTGGCACACCAAAACCAAAAGCCATGACTGATTTTCGGGAAATCTATGGTGCTGTTGTATTATACTGTATAGGCTAGTTGAAAACTGTCAATATGAGAGTTAAGAAAAATATACATTATTGATTTAAATGAACAGCATCTAATGTAAAATATCAGATAGAAGCACATTATGCATATAAGACTCGTGGCTGGGGGGCCAGCGGGGGGGGGGGGGCAGGAATAGTATCAGGATGGCCATGGCCACCCCTGGCCACCCCTTGGGGGCGCCACTGGTAAAACGTAAATAAAAACAGAATACAATGATTTGCAAATCCTTTTCGACCTATATGCAATTGAATACACTACAAAGACAAGATATGTAATGTTCAAACTGATAAACTTTATTGTTTTTTTTTGCAAATATTCACTCATTTTGAATTTGATGCCTGCAACACGTTCCAAAAAAGCTGGGACAGGGGCATGTTTACCATTGTGTTACATCACCTTTCCTTTTAACAACACTCAATAAGCATTTGGGAACTGAGGACACTAATTGTTGAAGCTTTGTAGGTGGAATTCTTTCCCATTCTTGCTTGATGTACGACTTCAGTTGCTCAACAGTCCGGGGTCTCCATTGTCGTATTTTGCGCTTCATAATGCGCCACACATTTTCAATGGGAGACAGGTCTGGACTGCAGGCAGGCCAGTCCAGTACCCGAACTCTTTTACTACGAAGCCACGCTGTTGTAACACGTGCAGAATGTGGCTTGGCATTGTCTTGCTGAAATAAGCAGGGACATCCCTGAAAAAGACGTCGCTTGGATGGCAGCATATGTTGCTCCAAAACGTGTATGGACCTTTCAGCATTAATGGTGCCTTCACAGATGTGCAAGTTACCCATGCCATGGGCACTAACACACCCCCATACCATCACAGATGCTGGCTTTTGAACTTTGCGCTGATAACAATCTGGAAGGTCCTTTTCCTCTTTAGCCCGGAGGACACGACGTCCATGATGGACTCATCAGACCACAGCACACTTTTCCACTTAGCGTCAGTCCATCTCAGATGAGCTCGGGCCCAGAGAAGCCGGCGGTGTTTCTGGGTGTTGTTGATATATGGCTTTCGCTTTGCATGGTGAAGTTTTAACTTGCACTTGTAGATGTAGCGACGAACTGTTTTAACTGACAATGGTTTTCCGAAGTGTTCCTGAGCCCACGTGGTAATATCCTTTACAGAATGATGTCGGTTTTTAATGCAGTGCCACCTGAGGGGTCGAAGGTCACGGGCATTCAATGTTGGTTTTCGGCCTTGCCGCTTACATGCAGAGATTTCTCCGGATTCTCTGAATCTTTTGATGATATTATGGACTGTAGATGATGAAATTCCTAAATTCCTTGCAATTGTATGTTGAGAAACGTTGTTCTTAAACTGTTGGACTATTTGCTCACACAGTTGTTCACAAAGTAGTGAACCTCGCCCCATCCTTGCTTGTGAACGACTGAGCCTTTCGGGGATGCTCCTTTTATACCCAATCATGACACTCACCTGTTTCCAATTAACCTGTTCACCTGTGGAACATTCCAAACAGGTGTTTTTTGAGCATTCCTCAACTTTCCCAGTCTTTTTTTGCCCCTGTCCCAGCTTCTTTGGAATGTGTTGCAGGCATCAAATTCAAAATGAGTGAATATTTGCAAAAAACAATAAAGTTTATCAGTTTGAACATTCAATATCTTGTCTTTGTAGTGTATTCAACTGAATATAGGTCGAAAAGGATTTGCAAATCATTGTATTCTGTTTTTATTCACGTTTTACATAACGTCCCAACTTCATTGGAATTGGGGTGTGTATTTCAGGGTTTTGAAAGATGAAACAACTGCCCCATTGGACTGTGTTGAAGCCCTGTGTGAAGATTCAGCATAGCTTTCTCAATATTGAAGTGATCAGTGAAGTTTTTGTGAAGGTTTGGATAAAAAAAGTGAACCTATTTTTTGAAACCGCAACATTTTGCAGGATGTTGATGTCTGCTTGTTGAATGATGAGCGACTAACATCAAACACCATTTTTAATTTATTTATTTTTTACTTTCTGAAATGACGATACAGCAGTTTGGAGAGAAACCCCCCACATTTGGAAAAATTTAATGTTAGCATGTGGAAAAAATAAAAAATTCAGCCTCACGGTCAGGAAAGGCAATGGATCTCTAACGTCATATATCAGTTTGATGCCCACACATGGGATCTCAGAACAGTTATGTTGCTCCTTTTGTGAACATTGTGTGGTCTATTATAGGGGTGGTGAGAAAAACTGATTCAGTACAAAATCACGATACTAAGCTATAATGATTTTAATATCACAGCATTTCCCCTGCATTGTCGTGTTGAAACACAATTAACAGATGCTGTGAAGATGTTTGGTGTAGCCTAATCATTTCTACATCTCTGAACATTTGAATACGCATTATTTGGATGTTTACTCAGGCAAGTATAGTAATGTTTTAAGCATTTGTAACAATGTGGTATAAAATAAATGCATTTTGTTGCACATTTTGATTGCATTATTACAGTTTTCACATTCACTCTCGATGTTGGGATGGAGTCTGAAAAAATTGTCATATCTAATCACAATATGATAACGTGATAATTGAAAAATCACAACATATATTGAATCGGCTCTAAAATGTTATTGTATATCAAGTCAGAAGGTACCTGCTGATTCCCAGTCTAAATTCATTTCATGTTTGTGTTTGTGTGTCATTGTGTATTTGAGTTAGGAGTGGAAGAAAAAACTGACACTTGAGTATACTATCTTACATAAAATTGCATTGATTTACAGAAACACTACATCGACTCTTGAGGTTACACAGGTAGATGTGGCAATGGCACAACTTCATTGTATTGCTTGCGTCTCACCACTAGGTTGCAGGTCAGAACCACGACAGCAGCACGCGTCACTAGTGCCACGCTAGCGATGGCTCTGATCACACTGATTTTATGCACAGAGGTGTTTTCTTCATGACAGTTTCCCAATGTTTTGACAAAGTATTGCAGCATTTGTAGTGTTATAACACATTATATTAAGTCGTGACACCTGTATTGCCAAATTCTTGCCAACACGGCCATAATTTGAGTAATGTGCGGTATTTCCGTATGCTGTTAAGATGCACCAAGCATGGAAAAGAATTTTGTCCCTGAGGACATCAAACTGTCAAGTCCATCTACTCATGTATTGATTGACCCCAAGTCTCCTCATCTCTCTCTCCCTCTCTTGCTCTCTCTCTTGCTCTCTCTGCTGCTCCTATTCCAGATGAGGGTTACTACCAGAGTGGAAAGTTCCAGTTTGAAATAGATGTCCCTGAAGCCTACAACATGGTGGTGAGTAGTCTAGCCATTTCTCAGGAGTGTTTGTCATTTTTGTGAAATAAACCTCAAAACTTCAAGTGTGTTTATTTGGGAGTAAACATTGCTATCATGTCCTGTTTTAGTTGTGTGTTGAGTGACGCTTACAAAATTGTCATGGGTGGTAGGGATGGGCAAACGATCAAATTTCCTTGATCGATCATCGCGAAAATTAACGATCAATTATCGATTGTTAATTACTTTTAATGAAAAAAATGCCTATGGCAGAAATACCGAAGAAAGCGTGTTTTTCCTCAATTAAATCTTTATTAATCAAAGGAGTTAACTTATAGTTAACTTATAGTACAACCACAATGCTTTTACACAAGGTAGTTAAAGTTTAAGTGTTTAATTGTAAAAAACCGGCATATCACATTCTGTTACGACGCATAAAAAAGGCAGCCACGAGCCCGGCCGAGTCAAATCTCTTCACAAATTAAAGAGCCAATGCTGCTGCGCTCTTAAACACTATTGAGCCTCTTTGAGAAACAATTCCCCACAATATAAATTATATGTAGGCTATTTATAAAATATGCAAATTAAAAAATAAAATAAAAACATTAGGCCTACTTAGTGCTGACAGTTTTTCACAAAATGTAGCTTTGAACGACTCCAATAGGCCTCCAGCTGAGAGAGATAAAATAAATAACAGTTACTCACATAAAGGATAACTGTCCACAGTCCACTCTTAACAAATTCAAGTAATTCCAGCCTACTGGTTTTTGTTCAGCAAGATGAGCATGTTGACATGCTCAGGGGTGAGACGCGACTGAACGCAGCCTAGTGACCTGACGTCAGTCCAGCCGCTGAAAACACTCGCTCCGAAGGGACCGAAGTTGCGGGGATGCAGAGGTATTTTCGCGCTAACTTCGCCAGCCTGGGGAACCTCCCTCCATTCACTTTCTACCAGTCTGTGGGGTTACAATTCAGGGGTGGGGGAGTCTCCCTCAGAAAGTTCTGAACCACTTCGATGCCAATGTCGCGTGGAGTGGAGTACTGCTCCCCGAAAAGTAGTGCCATGGCAGACGCCGGTGTGGCTGCGGCTCCGGTGGCTGCGCTAGCCACACTTCGCTTTACGCGCTACATGTTGAAGGCTATTTTTCCAATATGGTAGCCGGTTGGTACTAGCTCAGTTTTCGGTCTCCAGATATAAAAATTGCACCCCCGCCTGGTTAAGAGGTCTCATTACTGCCAGGCAGTGAAATTCATTCTTTCAACATTGCTGCCACGGAGTGAGATTCATTAATTCAACCTCTATGTGATATGGACGTTGATCGATAAAAAAATCCACGTGATTGACTAATTTCCTAACGATCAATTATCGATTATCGATTAATCATGCCCATCCCTAATGGGTGGTACCATCTTGTCCTAGTATGGTGTGTGTGTGTGTGTGTGTGTGTGTGTGTGTGTGGTCAACAACAGCCTGTATTGGGCTGATAAACATACTGTAACACTCCTAGATATACAGTTTGATTCTTGGGAGGGAACAAATGGCCCTGTGGCTGTCGCACAATATACAAACAAGGTGAGATACACATCAATTCAGACTTCAGGGCCATCTAACTGACCCAGTATTTCTTGTATGCTGTCTGGAGTGTGCATGCGTGCGTGTGTGTATTTGTGTGGTCTCATCACTCCTCAATGTGTGTGGGGATAAAGGGGAAGGTATCACCAAAGAGCTCTTTGCCCAGGATTATCATGTAACCTGAGGCAAAACGTAACATCACTCGTTTATGATCTGTAGTCCTTTATGCATGCATTCAAGATGGCCACCACGAGGCTGGGCCTGTTCCTGCTGTGCTGCTGTGTCTTGCACTTTTGTCTGTTTTATGTCAGAAAAACATCGAGTCTATGAAAATACAACCTTGAGGAGTTGCTGTAGATCAGGACTACATTTGGCAGTCTGGGACTATCTGCCAATATTCCAGAGGATATACTGGTTGTAAACAACACTGGATCGCCACTCTGGGGAAATACACCTAGCACAGGGAGACGGAGAACTGGGGTGCTCTCCAGGTTCAGGAGATGGCCCTATCAGCCCCCGCTACTGGCACTGATCCTATTCAACATGCGATCCCTAAAAAATAAAATGGATGAACTTTTGTCATTAACACAAACCAACAGAGACTACAGAGACTGCTCAGCCTTCTGCTTCACCGAGACATGGCTAGATCAATCGGTCCCTGATCAAGTGGTAACCCCCCCTGGCTTCACTATCTTCAGAGCCGACAAGTGAGTCAAACTATCTCACAAGTCAAAAGGCAGATGTATTTGTCTCATGGTCAATCAGCGCTGGTGTAACAACACAACAATCCTTCATCGCTACTGCCCTTATGATATTGAATTCATCAGTTAGAAATGCAGACCATATCACCTTCCCAGAGAATTTGCTTCAATTGTATTAGTTGGTGTTTACATTCCACCACAAGCTAATGCTAACACAGCCATTAGCGAATTCTCGCAACACATTTCCCAACTTCAACCCTGACACATCTGTCATCGTGTTAGATGATTTCAACCATATGAATCTTTCCCTCGAACTACCTAACTATGAGCAACAAGTCACTTGCCATAGCAGAGAAAACAAAACATTGGATCACTGCTATGTCTCAATCTCAAATGCTTACCGTGCATTCCCGAGGGCTCCACTGGGAAAGTCCGACCACGCTGTGTTACTCCTCATCCCAAAATACAGACCAAAGCTTAAATCCATCAAGAAAACATCCAAATCTGTCAGATCCTGGTCCATGGATGCCATTGAAACGCTTCGAGGGTGTTTTGAATGCACTAATAGGAATAAATTTAGTGTAGCTTGTGACTCCCTCGATGAACTCACGACACAGTGACGTCATATATCAAGTTCTGCGAGGAAATGTGCATCCCTACCGAAACCTTGACATTTTACGGCAATAAAAAACCCTGGTTCTCCAAAGAATTACACCTCCTACACAAAGAAAAGAACTGGGCATACAAAAACGGAAACAGGGATTAGTACAGATCAGCCAAGTATAAGTTGTGTGCTGAAATAAGAAAAGCAAAGTCCAGCTACGCAACATAACTCGAACAACAATTCTCTTCCAGTAACTCCAGAGCAATATGGAAAAAACTTAAGGAAATGACAGGTTACAAAAAACGCTCCTGCTGCCCTCCAGATAATGACCATAACCTCCCAAATAAATTAAATAAGTTTAACGCAAGGTTTGAAAAACCTGTTCCACCAGCCATCCCCCCTACCCCTACTCCAATGCCAACCTTCTGCATCCAGGAGGATGAGGTGAGAGCAACATTCAAAAAGCTGAACATTAGGAAAGCAGCAGGGCCAGACAGCATCAGTCCTGCTTTGTTGAGCCACTGTGCAGCACAATTGGCCCCAATATTTTCCACCATATTTAACACCTCTCTAAGTCAGTGTACAGTCCCACAGTGCTTCAAACTCTCTACCATCATTCCTGTGCCAAAGTCCTCAAAGATCACCTGCCTCAATGACTTCAGACTAGTTGCCCTAACATCTGTGGCCATGAAAGCATTTGAGTGCATCATTTTGTCACACTTGAAATCTTGCACCTCCCCAATGATGGACCCATATCAATTTGCCTATCAAGCCAACCGGTCTGTTGAGGATGCAGTTAGCATAGCCCTGCACCATGCCCTGCAACACCTGGAATCACCAAACACCTACGCACACATCCTGTTCATAGATTTTAGTTCCACCTTCAACTCCATCAACCCACTCAAACTCTTTACCATACTCTTGGACATGAACATTGACCCAGCCATATGCTACTGGATTCGGAGCTTCCTGTGGAACAGGCCACAGAGGGTGAAGGTTTATAACCTAACCTCGCACCCTCTTACCCTCAGTAAAGCTGCTCCTCAGGGCTGTGTTCTCTCCCCCTGGCTCTTCTCACTTTACACCACCCACCTCACATCCACAGATAGCTCTGTGAAAATAATAAAATATGCAGACGACACAATCATTGTAGGCCGTATCTCCAACAATGATGAAACCCAGTACCGCACTGAAGTAGACCAAGCTGTCTCTTGGTGTGCAAACAACAATATTCTGCTTAATACAGCCAAAACTCAAGAACTAATTATTTACTTCTGATGCATGCCGAATCCTAAAACACCCATACAAATGAATGGAGACCCCATCACTACCAGGACTCTTTTAAATTCCTTGGAACATACATCAGCAATAACCTGAAATGGAAAATTAACACTGAACACATCATTGCAAAAGCTCAACAACGACTTTACTTTCTTAGGCAGCTTAAAAATATCAGATCAGACGTCAACTGTTCGTTCTGTTTTACTCAGCCAATATCGAGTCCATCATAACATCTTCTATTACAGTACAGTACAGCGGCACAGACAGTCAAACATGGAAAAAACTGCAGCGGATTGTCAACAAGGTATCCAAAATCATAGGCAACCCACTCCCCTCAGTTGAATCTCTACATACTAACTGGACTGTAAAGTGAGCAAAGAAGATCACCTCCGACCTCTCACATCCTATTCATCACCTCTTCCAGCTCCTTCCCTCAGGGAGGCACTACAGGTCACTGTCAACCAACTAAATGCTTCGCAAACAGTTTTTTTCCCCTAGCTATAAGGACTCTGAATTCCTCCCTATAGTCCCTCCTCACACACTACTGGCATAAATACCACCTGTATGCCTGATATGTTTATTTCTGTTATTGTGTAACTGTATTGTTTGTGATAATATGTGGAGTGTCTGTTGTTGTCCATGTATGTATTGTGTTGCAGAGTGTAAAGTGTACCAAAAACAAATTCCACCGGCCTTGACTGTGTGGCAAATAAAATTATCTGTCTATCTATCTATGTATTGCATTTCATTCTTTTAATTCGTCACACCTATTTTCATTTTATTTGTTCAAATGTAATGGCCTACATAACATCATCACATAGGGCAATGAAGTGGCAGATATTAACCAGTGCAGTGCACAGCTATCTTAACAAGTAGTTTAGTCTCATAATCTTTCATAAAAGTTTGCTTTAACACAACAAAAGCCATTGGATGTGTCTGTTGTGGTTACATCACATAAAAAAGGTGGTTAGGGAAGCAAATAATTCCACGTGTTGCCAATGCAGTTTTACCAGTTTTTGGAATTCCTTGGAGACACCAAGCAAAGAAATTCTCCCGACTATCCAAAAATGAATGCTTGATTAAGCACAATTAATTGTAAATTCAAAAACATTTTGTTTTGGAGTGAACAGAATCTGTCGTCCAAGGGGTAGAATTTTATATCTTGTCTGTGTGTCTTTGTCTGTGTCTTTCTCTGTGTGTGTGTGTGTGTGTGTGTGTGTGTGTGTGTGTGTGTGTGTGTGTGTGTGTGTGTGTGTGTGTGTGTGTGTGTGTGTGTGCGTGTGTGCGTGCGTGCGTGAATATGGCTGCTGCTTGAAGCAGTTATACTCCTCTGCTCACCTCTTTGTTTCTTTGTGTCTTATCCATCAGTGTATTCATATGTTCATCCATCCATCTTTCATTGGCTTTATTTCAGCCTTCCTCTTTGTGTTTGTGTATGCAGTATGCATTTATTTATATGTGATTGTCTCTGTGTGTGTAATTGTCCTTCCTACGTCAGCTTGTGTTGCATTCTGTCTTTGTCTCAGTGTGTGCAAGCTCTTTTGTGCATGCCTGTATGTTTGTGCTCTTCTGTGTGTGTGCATGCTGTGTGTTTGTGTGTTTAGAACATGTAATCAATTTACACTGACACACTTAAACAAGCACACACACAAGTCATGCAGCTGCTTAACTGGGGTTTAATTAAAGAGCCGGTAAAGGCTTTTTTAAGAGTTGCATGGATGTATGGCTGCTTTTAGTCAAGGTTGTAAATGGGTGAGAGCCGTTCAACATATTTTATGTTTTTCTGCTGGCCCTGGAGTACAATAACAACAAATTTAAACAGACAGCACAGTGGGTCAGATGAGGTTGTTTGGATGTTGGATAAAACCCTATATTATAAAACATTAGCTGCTAAGGGATTACGAAGAGCCCCATTTTCAGCCTGACTGCCATGTGATGTTCCAAATCTAATCGGAGCTTGTTTGACTTGCATTTGATTGAAAGTCATATCCAAACTTCTAACCTAACTAAACTTCCCTTCCTGGCTAATGTCTTGGAAAAAATAGTTGCTGGGCAGCTCATTAATCATGTGAATGGCAATGGGCTCTTTCTTTCTTTATAAATTTATTTCTGATTTTCCCCTTTTTCTCCCAATTTAGTGGCCAATCGATCCCAATTTAGTTCAAACACCCACCCTCATACTGTATGCGTTCGCCAACTGCGTCTCTCCAGCCGGCAGTCTCAAAGGAGATGCCTCCCCACTTTCGTGACAAGGCGAATCCAGGCCGAACCACTGCTTTTTCCGACACACACAGAGACGCAGTCATGTGACGAACACAAGCAGACTCCGCCCCCCTCCTGAAGACAGCGTTGCCAATTACTGCTGCTTCTTCGAGTCCGGCCATAGTCGGATCTGACGAGACCGGGGCGCAAATCCCGGTCCCCAGTGGGCAACTGCATCAACACAAAGCCGATGCTTAGACCGCTACACCACCGCCGACCCGGCAACGGGCTCTTTGATAAATTTAAGTCAGGTTTTAGGGTGGGTAATAGGACTGAGACAGCATTTCTTAGAGTTCTTATTGATATTTTTTTAACAGCCGACAATGACCAAAAAAATCTGTTTTATTGCTTTTAGATTTTACTGCAGCTTGTGATACAGTTGACCATGGGATTGTAATTGAACATCTTAAGCATTGGGTTGGCATATCAGGTATAGATTTATGTTGGCTTTACTCCAATCTTTCTAACAAGAAATACTGTGTGGCCATTGATGATTTTAAATCCTCCACCTCCCATTTCTCCTATGGAGTGCATCAAGGCTCAGTCCTTGGCCCTTTATTATTTCCCATTTATTTTTTACCTCTAGGTCAAATCTTTAATAAGTACAATATCAGTTTCTATTTTTATGTGGGCGACTTCTCGATTTATTTCACATTTGACTCAAACAACACAACACAGCACAACTGGTCAAAATTCAACCTGTCTTGCAGATGTTAAAACCTGGCTGTTACGACCCTCGGTCTGGAGAGGGTGCAACTATTAGTGTACTGAGTAACAGTGAGGTGAGGGTGCAACACAGTGAGACATAAACGTATACATATAATAAAATAAATATATTTATTGACAATGACAGGACAAGGGAACCGAACGGTTGCCAAAACAATAAACTACTAACAAAAGTAACCCACCCTTGACAGTGCTGAAAAGCACCAAACCTAAAGACAAAAAGTGGCAACCGCTGCTAACCTAGTGTGTCTAACAGAGGTAAGCTACGTGATGGGGTGTTGGCCCATGGGCATCTTACCTTGATCCCCTTGCCCAAAAGAGCTAAACAACTGAACATAACTCAAAATAGTCAAAATGCAAACTTAACCAAAAACGGGCCAGACATTACAAACACAAAGTAGCTACAACACACAAACTAAACTAGCTGGCCGGTGAACTGAAGACATGTGGGGGTTTAAATGGGAGACTGAACAGCTGATGAAGATTGGATTCGTTGACCGGTTGATTAGGTGATGAGGAGCACCTGGCGGATACCTGAATGTAGAGTCAGAGTGAGGGTTAGATACAGGAGGGAACACAAATCTATACAGACACACCCATAGCCGTAACACCCCCACCCATAAAAACAAGCCCCTACAGGCTTGTTAACAAAAAAAAAAACCCCACAAGAACCAAAAAAAAAAAACTGACAATGTGCTACATAAGAGCAACATGTGACCAAACAAAAAGGTGGAGCACCTCAGCCACAACAAAGGGTCACCACAAGTAGCTTTGCTACATCAAAAATGTGACCTAAAAATGGCCAGCACCTTCCCACGGTCACCTACAAAGTGGCTCTCAACCACAACAAGTTACTGACAGACAACACAAAGTAGCACACACACCGTCACGGTGGCGACCCACGCCAAATGACGTAGCTGCGTTCGACCCGCAGGTGAACCAGCTACAACTC
This sequence comes from Lampris incognitus, assembly GCF_029633865.1. Classification (NCBI taxonomy): domain Eukaryota; kingdom Metazoa; phylum Chordata; class Actinopteri; order Lampriformes; family Lampridae; genus Lampris; species Lampris incognitus. The sequence continues at coordinate 33,881,417 of NC_079221.1, read as the reverse complement.
GTGACCACACAAAAACCACACAGTTACGATGGCGACCCACGCCAAATGACGTAGCTGCGTTTGACCCGCAGGTGAACCAGCTACAACTCGTGACCACACCTCGGTCACCGTGGCGACCCACGCCAAATGACGTAGCTGCGTTAGACCCACAGGTGAACCAGCTACAACTCGTGACCAAACAGTCACAACACAAGGTGTGCCAGCATGGACCAGCTGGTGGTGGAAGCAGAGAGCGCAGCGCGCCCCGCACTCACAGCTCTAAAGGTCTACCGTCTGCAACTCCCCTCCAGCCTCTCTCTGCCACAAATCCCGCCCCCCAAATCTCCCACTGGAGACTTGACTCAGCCTGCCTCTCAGGCGGGTGTCAGCACCCACGTCGAGTGCAACACAGGGGACCAGGGATTGAACCACAACAGCCTGGCCGGCAGCTCCGCCCTAGCATCGGATCTCGTCTGCGTCGGCACAAAAGTCTGCCACCAGGACCAACACCATGGCAGAGGACGAAAGGAAGTGGACCAGCAGCCACAGCCATACCCACCACTAAACCAAGAACACACCAACAACACCTGTTAAAACTAAACAATAATGAACACTGTGCTTAACACCACCCAACACAGCACACTACAGGAAATAGCAACTAGCCAGACCAAAGCCGCCAATATCCCGGATGAGCCCCCAATTGTTACGACCCTCGGTCTGGAGAGGGTGCAACTATTAGTGTACTGAGTAACAGTGAGGTGAGGGTGCAACACAGTGAGACATAAACGTATAAATATAATAAAATAAATATATTTATTGACAATGACAGGACAAGGGAACCGAACGGTTGCCAAAACAATAAACTACTAACAACAGTACCCCACCCTTGACAGTGCTGAAAAGCACCAAACCTAAAGACAAAAAGTGGCAACTGCTGCTAACCTAGTGTGTCTAACAGAGGTAAGCTACGTGATGGGGTGTTTGCCCATGGGCATCTTACCTTGATCCCCTTGTCCAAAAGAGCTAAACAACTGAACATAACTCAAAATAGTCAAAATGCAAACTTAACCAAAAACGGGCCAGACATTACAAACACAAAGTAGCTACAACACACAAACTAAACTAGCTGGCCGGTGAACTGAAGACATGTGGGGGTTTAAATGGGAGACTGAACAGCTGATGAAGATTGGATTCGTTGACCGGTTGGTTAGGTGATGAGGAGCACCTGGCGGATACCTGAATGTAGAGTCAGAGTGAGGTTTAGATACAGGAGGGAACACAAAACTATACGGACACACCCGTGGCCGTAACACTGGCTCTCTCAAAAGTTTCTTCAGTTAAACTCAGATAAATCAGAAGCCATTATCATAAGTCCAGACCCCTCCAGTGAGCACTTCTGCTCTTACTTAAGTTCTCTTTCCTATTGCATCAAAACCTAGTGCAGAAATGTGGATATTATCTTTGACAACAAACTTAACTTTGACCAACAAGTGAAGTCAGTCATTCAATCTCTTGCTTTCAGCAACTTGGTAATAACTTGAAAACTAGATCTTTGTTTATCTGCTAAGAATCTGGAAACTGTCATTCATGTTTTTGTTACATCCTGCTTAGACTACTTTAACTCGCTGTGTTCCTTTCTGACTTAAACTTAAACTAGTTCAAAATGCTGCAGCAAGGTTACTTACAAAATCCAATAGAAGAGTCCACATAGCACATATTTCAGTATCTCTGCATTGGTTACCTGTGCATTTTAGAATTGATTTTATAATTTTAATGATTTCTTTTAAAGCACTTTTGGGGTTGTCCCCTAATTATATCTCTGACTTACTAACCCCTTATGAGCCTGAATGCAGCCTGAGATCGTCCGGCAGAGGTCTGTTAGTAATTGACCCTTCGCCTAGGCCCGCCACCCTTAGTTACTGCTGCTAAGTCCATCAAGCTTTAACATTATTTTACGGTTAATAAAAGTAATTACTTAACTTGGAGCAGACAAAGCTGTGCTTGTTTATCTTTGAGGGCTTCAACTGGATTTGAGGATGTCCACATAGCTTTATCCACAGCCTACACTTTTCAGGGTTTGATTTTGGTTTTGGAAAAGGAAAGAGAATGTACATCTCCTTCCAACCTCTCTGGGTAACAAGTGTCACTGTTACAAGTGCCCCAGGCACAACGTTTAACCATAACTAGCTAAAAGTCTACAAAACGACCCGGGATGACCCACCAAGGTTGGACTACCCCGGGGCTCGAACCCAGGACCTTGCTGTGAGGCGGCCGCGCTAATCACTGTGCCACCGTGCCGCCCTGAATCAGCTATTCTTCCCTCTTTATTTGACTTGTTTTTAACTTTCCTTTATCAGTCCCCTTGGGGAAATTGATTTACTGCAAATTAACCCATCCTAGCTGTGATCTGTGTAGCTAGGAGCAGTAGGCTGCCGCATTCATGCTGCTCCCGGGGACCAACTCCGGTTCTTTTCCCATTGCCTTGGTCAGGGGTACAGATAGGAGCATTAACCCTAACATGCATGTTTCTTTTGATGGTGGGGGAAACTGGAGCACCCGGAGAAAACCCACTGCAGACACGGGGAGAACATGCAAACAGATGATGACCTGGGATGACCCCCAAGGTTGGACAACTCCGGGGTTCGAACCTAGGACTTTCTTGCTGTGAGGCGACAGAGCTAACCACTGGGCCACCATGCCGTGCCGTGTTTTAGTAATCCATACGTCACTTGTCATTATTACTATATCAATTCTACTTTTATTTACTGTTTATCTGGTAACTTATTTTGTTTTTATGTCTTTGTAAAGCACTTTGTAACGTGTTTTTAAAAAGCTCTATATAAATAGTTATTATTATTGTTATTATTGTTATTATATCTGGCAGGCCACCTACTGGGATCTGTATCCTATTTAAAGTTACCCTATATCTATTTGGCAGTTGTGATGCTTGATGGCTGTGAGCGATACTTCTGTAGTGGCATCCAGTAAGGAAGGCTTGATGCCGAAACGTCCCATTTTTAAAGTTTTTTTATCACCACTATGTGTTTAATTGAGTTAAAATTAGTTTATACAGCCATCCATCTATTATCCAAACCGCTTATCCTGCTTTCAGGGTCGTGGGGATGCTGGAGCCTATCTCAGCAGTCATTGGGCAGCAGGCGGGGAGACACCCTGGTCAGGCCACCAGTCCAAGTTTATACAGATACAACAAACTGCACCCACTGGGGATTAAATTTGCTGCAGAGCCTCAAGTGGTCTGCTGCAGAGCCTCAAGTGGTCTGCTGCAGCCAGCCCTCTGTTTTATCGCTTCTTACATATTTGTCTGGCCTTGTTGTGATATTGTCAGTAACAAGGAGGGATCTCGCACAACCAAGGAAGGACAATTGCTAATTTTGTATCTTCAGTAGTTTTAAATAGTTTGATACATGACAGTTGACAAAATCTAAGTGTTTCGGCATCAAGCCTTCATTCCTTTATGCTACTGCAGCCTTGTGATATGCATTGAAAGGCCCGAGGAAGTGTAGCTTTGAGGAAATGATAAAGTATTATAAATAAATCGATGAATAATTCTATTTTCATTTTCTTTTGTATATCTCTTCCTAAAACAAATGTTAAAAGTGCCTAACAGCAAAATAAAAAACAGTACAATGAACGATGACTGGACAAATAAAGCAGAAAGTACACTGAATAAGATGATTGACGTGTCATAAAGTTTGATGCATAAAACAAAACAAATGAAATTACAGAAAAGATTAGGACAGTAAAAAAGGGAAAACAGCACAGATTTGAAGAGAGGAGGTGCAATCCATTTTAATCCTTTAATCCTGTTATTATTTCTAATAGTGTGTAGTTGACGTAGGTATAGTCAAACATTCAATGTGATTGCTGATGGATGTCTCAGACTGCACCATTTTCTCTTTATAACAGATAATATACCTTCAGTGTTAATTTAACTGACATTTTTCATCGGTGAAACCAAAATAACTAAATTAAAATTTACCTTGTAAACAAAAAAACTATCAAACATCATCAAAGCTCATAATCATTTTTGTTTGCAAAGGTGATTGTTTTTATTTAAGTTTAGATATTTTCTATTCCATATGGAAGAAAGGTCGTTGCTGAAAATGTTCCATCAAAGAAATTAAGACTGGTAGCTTCAGTATAGTTGTTCTGCAGCCTTCTGGTCTCCTGAATCTACAAAGAAATATTGACATTTTTAAAAATCTGATGCTGCCTATCAAACATTTTTTTAGTAAATTGAAAACAAAATAAGAAAAAACAACCAACCAGGGCAGACCAGCTGATGCCTATGAGTGTAAAAACAACCATGTACACCTCTATGGTGCAGGTGTTAAACCCCCTGTGTTGATTTTTTTGTTTCAGGCATAAGAAATGTTCCTGTGCGGATGGTTTCACCTTTGCACTTCTGTTTTATATTTTGTTATTGGGGGGGGAGAAACTTTCAGAAGCAAGCTTGAATCATGGTGAATTGCTAAATTCACCGTGATTCAAATTCACCGGACAGCACTGTGGTACATGGTTAACGTTGCCGCCTCACGGTAAGAAGGTTCTGGGTTCGAACCCTAGAGTTGTCCAACCTTGGGGGGGGGTCATCCCAGGTCGACCTCTGTGTGGAGTTTGCATGTTCTCCCCATGTCTGTGGTGGGTTTTCTCTAGGTGCTCCGGTTTCCCCCACCCTCCAAAAAAAAAAAAAGACATGCATGTTAGGGTTAATACTCCTGTCTGTGCCCTTGATCGAGGCATGGCAAGACAAACTGGAGTTTGTCTGCGGGTGCTGCACGGCGACTGCCCACTGCTCCTAGCTACACAGCTAGGATGGGTTAAATGCAGAGTGTAATTTCCCCAAAGGGATCAATAAAGTATCTAAAAAAAAAATTTTTTTTTAAAAAGACAGTGCATCACTTTTTGCGTGTGTGTGTGTGTGTGTGTGTGTGTGTGTGCGCGCGCGCACGCACGGGGGGGGCATTTTTGCATTTTTTTTTTTTTGCACAGTACAGGATAAAGTTTAGACGGGGCAAAGGTTGAGTCCAACAAGCGACACTCGTTAAAGACAGCTCTCGGTTCCTGCTAAGAAAATGACCGGGGACTTGCTAGTGCTGAGTTTTGCCTCTGTTGAAATATGCTGAGATAAACTTCCTCTGACTCTCTCTCTGCCTCTTCCTCACTGCCACAGTTTCACAGCTTCTACCAATCACTCAGTGTTATTTGTTTATTTATTTGATGGTTTCCCCCTTTTCTCCCCAATTGTATCCGACCAATTACCCCACTCTTTGAGCCGTCCCGGTTGCTGCTCCACCCCCTCTGCCGATCCAGGGAGGACTGCAGACTACCACATGCCTCCTCCCATACACGTGGAGTTGCCAGCCGCTTCTTTTCACCTGACAGTGAGGAGTTTCACCAGGGGGACGTAGCATGTGGAAGGATCATGCTATTCCCCCCAGTTCCCCCTCCCCTCTGTACAGGCGTCCCGACCAAGCAGAGGAGGCGCTAATGCAGCGGCTAGGACACATACCCACATTGGGCTTCCTACCCGCAGACACGGCCAATTGTGTCTGTAGGGACACCCGACCAAGTTGGAGGTAGCACGGGGATTCGAACTGACGATTCCCATGTTGGTAGGCAACAGAATAGACCACTACGCCCCCCCCCCAATGTTGTTATTTATTTCTGTTTGTCATACTACAATTACTCATTCTTCTTTCTCACTATACCGTCACTTGTTTTATTTATGTTTTGCTATCTGTTTACTATCACTACTGTATTAACTTCAAGATCCTGCTTCTCACCTTTAAGGCCCTTAATAACCTAGCTCCGTCATATCGTTCTGAACTCCTTCATATCCACACGACCTCCCGCACTCTCAGATCCTCTTCTGCTCTCCTAACTCACTATACCATCGGCCCACTTGACTACCATGGGGTCGAGAGCCTTCAGTCGTTCTGCCCCCCGTCTATGCAACGCTCTCCCACAAGACATTCACAACATTGACTCTCAACCTTCAAATCCTATCTCAAAACGTACCTTTTCAAACTGGCATATTCCGTCTGATACACACTTTATTGAGTTTGGTGTTGATGATGATTATATACTTGCCTGTTGTATTAACGTTTTATTGTCTACCCTGCTTTGCTTTGATTTTATGCTGTCTGATACAGTGCTGCTTATTTTTGTTTTTTTAACTGAGGTGTCCTTGAGTGCTCTGAAAGGCGCCCACAAATAAAATGCATTATTATTATTGTTATTATTATTATTATCAATGTTCACGGAATCTTTATTGGCATGGTTAGAAAATGTAAAGTGTGAAAGTAGACCACTATTTAATAAGAGATGAATAAATTCAAAAATATGACTATAAACCTATTAATGCGTTGTGATACAAAAACACTTGGCACAAACCCAAGTAACAGACAGATTGTCTCCACAGTTTGTCTCTGACTTTTTGCAAGCCGTCATGAGTTTAGCAGATAATACAAAACATTTTGACCCATCACCAAGGTATGATGATTTTCGGATATCAGCTTTATTGTCGGATTTGTTATATTTGTGTTTTCTTTGGGAGGAAAATTCCTCTCATATTGCTCTGTTGTGGGTTTGCAGTCAAGAATGGAAGACCGGAAACGCCATCAGTAACAGATGTGAATGAGACGTGTTCTGTCACCTTCAATTTGCTCAACAATTTAAACGTTTGGTGAAAGTTTTTAAGTGCTTCTGGTTTGTCATCTTGTGTCTCTGGGATGTTGATTGGCTATAAACGTGATTCATACAAGCTAGCTCAAGCTCTGTCGAACCAGTGCAAAACCATCTGTTTTACGATGTCCATGTTAAGCGTCCGATCGGGATACCGTTGCCACTTGGTTGAAAATTTGCAGTCGATAGTGAGCCCTCTTCAAAGTAGAAATGTAATACAATGGTCCTGTATCGTTGTGTTCACAACAAAGACACACAAGCTGTTTAGGATTGTTTTAGCTGTGTGTTTGCACATGCAGATACGAGACAGTAGGCGGTGAATGCGCTGCAGCAGCTACGAGTCATTAAAACACAACATTGAAAGTTTTGTAAGAAGACTTGTGCTTCACATCTGTGACAGTGTCTTTGTTCTTTGGGGGCGCTATGCTGCACACAGTCAAGGCTGCCAACGTGACTCTGGGGTAGAGAAGTAAATTCCACCTGTCTGATTCCAACACTTGACTATGATATGATTTCAAGTTTTCATTCCCTGATCAGCTTTAGAGAATGCAGTAAAAAGGTGGTGGGTGAGTACATGCATAATATGACTGTTGTGCCTCAGCCCGTTATTGCCCTGTTGTGGTCGACTGAAATGTGCAGTGTGGTTGCCTTTACTACTCTGTTAGCTCGACATCTCATCCTCCTCAGTTGGAAAAGAGCGGCGCTACCGTCCCATACAAGATGGCTTAAAGAGATTATGTTTTACCCGAAGCTTGAAAAAATCAAATTTACAGTGAAGGGGAATGCAACTAAATTTGAAAGAGTCTGGAGGCCTTTTCTTACCAACTATGATAACCTAACCCAAATAACAGACTGGCATAGTTCATAACCTACTCATCTCTTGGTTGGAGCAGAACTGTAGCAGTTCTAAGAATTAGTTTAAAAAGATAAAAATTAGTGTATTTTTTTATCATTAGTTTAAAAAAAAGTTCTCCCTTGTCTGTGTTTATGTGAATGAGGTTTTTGTTTGTTGTATATCTGTCGTATATTTATTTGTACTTGATGTCATTTTGGAGGATGTTGGGGGGGGCATTGGAGACATGTTAGGGAGCAGGGGAGGGATGGGAATAATACTGGATTTATTTTGTATGTTGATTATGTGGTTTGTAAAATGCAAAATCCAATAAATATAAGTGTAAAAAAAAGTGGGTGAGGAAAGTTGCAAAGCGGGGAAAACTGAAGTGTCCTTGGCATGTGCCAGGTTGTGTGTGTGTGTGTGTGTGTGTGTGTGTGTGTGTGTGTGTCTGCGTGCGCGCGCGCATGCACACGTGCTTGCAAGGGAGACATGTCCTGGGTTGATACATGTTTTGAAGTATTTCAGATGAAAACACATGTCTTCCCATATTCATATTTGACATGCTATTTGGTAATTTATAACTTTTGGCCTGCAATGGTTCGGTTATGTATGTGTGTTTCTGTCTTTGGCCAAGCTTGTTGGCTTTTGTTTCTTACACTCTGTCTGTCTCTCTCTCCCTCCCTCCTTCCCTCCCAGCCTATAACCTTGCATCACTCTCAATTCAACTGCCCCATCTCGAGCTTCTCTCTCCCTCCTTCTCCCATTTTCTTACCTTTCTCTCTCTTTGGGTCTCTCTCCAGCCTCCCAAAGTGAAATGCCTGACCAGAATATGGCACCCCAACATTGCAGAGACCGGGGAGATCTGTCTGAGGTACCCCATGAATGCTCTATGACTCCTTGATCTATTTACATATCTTTTCCCCCCAGTTTTCTGACAGTTGTCTGTATGATTCTTTTTTTAATGTTGTCTTAGGAAACACACACACACACACACACACACACACTTGGATGCTTTGAGACAGGAGTAAGTAGTGTCAGGCCATTCAGTCCATTGTTCTTTTCCACTGTGTATCCAAATCATTATTCCCCCTCATCCTTACACAGCTGTGACCTTCATTCATTGTCCAGTTCATTCTGGTTTGTTCATTCATTCATTCTTTAACACAATAGGCCATTCATTCACTTACAAAAAAGGAAATATGCACCCTTCACAATCAAAACCTGTCAAACTACATCAGTAAAACGGTTCCTCGCCCTCAGACGTGCTCACTTAAACTGAACATGTAAAATACATTCGAGATCTTACAATCAAAAGCATCACATAACCATTTTTAACAGTGCTGAAACATTGATGAAATCCTGCTGGAAGTAACACACATGTAATATGTTTATAGTTTAGAATTTCAGTCATCTGGACAAATGTAGAGAACCTTTCAACTGCACAGATACCACCTCAGTTGATCTGACTAGCACCATGTCATGACTGATGTTGGCACTGACAAGGAGATGCAGTTGCCAGCAGTGTTGAGAAATTGGAGCAGAGCTACAGGTTATTGAACATTGTTTTCATATTGTGGTTTCAGTTTTAATTTTCAGATCTATCTTGCTTTGCCAAGCCAGAGCAGAGCGGAATGGGAACACAAAAAATGTCAACACTATGCTGGAAGTGCTTTCTTTTTTCCTCTGAGGCAGCATTCACAGAGAAAAGAAATCAAGTGTCATCCAAACTTTTGAAGTATTCCCTCTCTGAAAAATGGGTTGGCTGGAATAAATATAAAAAAATATTGCTGTTTTGTTCCAGTTACAGTGACTAGAAAATTACAAAGGCTATTATTGTGCTTTAGTATAACTCCAGACCACTTTTTCTGTCACATTTTAAAGTTAAGCCCTTAACGTACATTTATCCACCCATCCAGTATCCAAACTGCTTATCCTGCTTTCAGGGTCACAGGGAAAGTGGAGCCTATCCCAGCAGTCATGGGGCGGCAGGCAGGGAGACACCCTTGACAGGCCACCAGACCCAGACCATCTCAGAGCAACATACATTTATGCCTTAATCAATTTCCCCAAAGTGAAAATCAACGTGGAAAAAAAAATTGTTGTGATTTCTTTTGGTGGCATCAGTTGCGGAAACAAACAATAAAACCTTACTGACCGCACATGGCTGCTAAGTGTCAGAAATATCCTGGGCAGATGAAGTGAATGTGATTGTGTATTTTTGTGTGTCTGTAGCTTGTTACGGGAACATTCTATTGATGGCACAGGCTGGGCACCAACCAGAACTTTAAAGGTAAGTATTAATTTTTTAATTAAAGAAATAAACAAAATCTCCCTCTCCTGCCATTCACATTAAGATGTTTATCAAATTTTGATTGTTGACTATAGTTTGTTTGCTCAAGGAACAAGCATACGATAGTGTAGTGGAGTAATTGGCAGCACAGTGGCGCAGTGGTTAGCGCTGTCACCTCACAGCAAGAAGGTCCAGGGTTTGAACCCCGGGGTAGTCCAACCTTGGGAGTCATCCCAGGTCATCCTCTATGTGTTGTTTGCATATTCTCCCCGTGTCTGCGGTGGGTTTTCTCCAGGTTCTTTGGTTTCCCCCATCATCAAAAAGACATGCATGTTAGGGTTAATACTGCTGTCTGTGCCCTTGACCAAGACATGGCAAGACGAACTAGAGTTGGTCCCCGAGCGCTGCACAGCAGCTGCCCCCACTGCTCCTAGCTACACAGCTAGGATGGGTTAAATGCAGAGCTTAATTTCCCCATGGGTATCTATAAAGTATCTCAAAATAAAAATAAAATAAATTTTATATATATGTTTCCATATATTGGTGTCTCTTAAACCATGATGTTGAACTGAGAGTAACATAAACATTTAAGGTAAATGTACACATGAAAATATGCCAGGCTGAATGATGCTGAATTTACACAATTTAGGTCCAGGCTACAATAGGCTAAAAAGAACACTAATCATAGCACACGCCTGTGTAATTTTCCTTTTGGTGGCAAATTACTATATTTTGCCAGATAAATCAAGCAAGCCACTGAGTCATTGAATAACCTCCAACTCATAGAAACTGACAGCATCTTAATAACCTGGGGAAATGCGAAATACGGTCAGGAATGATTGAAAATTCTTTCAGAACAAGAAGGGAATTTCCTTTGCTGAACTACAGAGCACAGACATGGAAATGAAGGCTTTTTAACTTTGTTCTTAAAAGGCCTCAGCTCTGACTTTTTCGAACACACATTAACCTTGACTCTGATTCATCAACTTTTTTGAAAGTAGTTTAAAAACAGTTTTCCGTAGCATATAAAGGACGCCCTTTATCATCCTGCAACTTTTTGATGAAAGTTACATTGAATAGAGGTGTCACAGTGCAACTTAATGTGTTCACAATCTTGAGCCCTACATACCAATTTTAAACTCTACCATCATCGGCAAAATGTCAGCAGTCCTCTCTGCTCCCTCCTTTATATCGGAAAACTCCTTTGCACAAAGGGAAATCCAGGCCATATCTTGTCATAAAGCACTCTTGAAAGCCTGTTGATAATGGAAATATGTAAATAAGGTGCTTATTGCTTAAGCTTGGCTTTGGAAGTGAAGTGGAATGTGTCCCTGAAGACATTGTGTGGCTCTTCCAAGTCTCCTCCAAGGGTTCTGCTTCAGATTTATCTTTGGTTTCCTCCCACCCAGTTGCCCCCACCTCCAAAGAGCTGTATTATATGTAATGGTTTCACAGTTGACCCACAACCTCTGTCTGCGATTTCAAAGCATGGCTAAAGTTCTCTAGTATCTGCCCTCTCCACTGTCTGTCTGCCGACCTGTCTGTCTACTTGTCTGTCTATACCTTCCTGCTTGTGGAGAGACAAAGATGTTAGAACACAACCTCGCCTTTCTTTCTCTCCTTCTTTCTTTCGGTGTGTCTCTTGTTTTTGTTTTTGTTTTTGTTTTTTGTTTTTTTTTAGCTTCTCCCCCCATTTTCTCCCCAATTGTACCCGGCCAATTACCCCACTCTGCCGAGCCATCCCGGCCGCTGCTCCAACCCCTCAGTTGATCCGGGGAGGGCTGCATACTACCACATGCCTCCTCCGATACGTGTGGAGTCACCAGCCGCTTCTCGTCACCTGACAGTGAGGAGTTTCACCAGGGGGACGTAGCGCGTGGGAGGATCACGCTATTCCCCCCAGTTCCCCTCCCCCCCTGAACAGGTGCCCTGACTGACCAGAGCAGACACTCGTGTAGCGACCAGGACACATACCCACATTGGGCTTCCCACCTCAGACACAGCCAATTGTGTCTGTAGGGATATCTGACCAAGCCGGAGGTAACACAGGGATTTGAACCAGCCATCCCCATGTTGGTAGAAAACAGAATAGATCGCTACGCTACCCGGACGCCCCTTTTAAGAGTGTTTTTAAGGTTTTCATTCTATTGGTTTGAAAAATCAGGCAGCATGCCTGCACTTTCCTTTTCCTACCACACATTGGGGCCACTTTAGCTATGCTCAGACAAGTATTGGATTTGATTTACACAGATGATGCACTGAATAAAGTGAACAGGCTTGTTCTTTATTTCTGTGGATAGCACGTCCCCACACCTATTTCAGAGTATTTGACTAAAGTTACAATGATTCATCTCAGATCTCTTCTCACATTCATGGCAGGCAGTCAATGGGGACAGAGGGATAATAAGGTTTGCCAGAATTAGATATTTGATGGGAATATTCCTTTAGACTGGTACTTGGCATGTATTATTTATTTCCTCCCAACAGGCCATATTAGGCACAGTACACTGGTCTGTTCAGTCATCTTTATTTTATCCCAGGCTCCTGGCATTTTTGTCTAATTTTTTTATCCCTTAGAGTTGAGTGCCTTTGCATATTTGGATGATGTTTAGGCGACTTTTGGATATTTATGTGTGGTGTGTGTTGGTGGCCAAGCATCTTTGAGTAATGAGCTGTTGCTGCGAGCCAGAGCTTATTTTTCCCATTAACCTGTGCATGTATGATGGCACACATGACCATCCCCCTACCTACATTTATCCAACTATTTATTGAAACATGAATAAATCAAATTAACACACACACATACACACAGGCACACACCCTTGTAACTCCAATCGACTAAAGTAGTTAGAGGGGATCTAGGGAATCTTGTTTATTGTTCTGTGACAAGTTGCTGTCTTGAAGGGGAAAATATAATGAACATGGTAATGGTTGTCTGTTGATTCCTGTATATTTGTGTTATGCTAAGGGCCTAGACCTGTCATGTCAGTGTAATAAAATGGTAGTGTTGATGTTACCCATATCTTATAGTGGTGATCCATATTGTCCATCCAAATACAGCTGGGAGCAGCTCACTCCCTTTATGCCTGGTACATATAGTTTCTCACTATTTTAGTCTATGACAAAACACTCCTTCTCTTTCAGGTGTGTCTACAAATACCTGAACGAGAACGAGTGTTTTGATCTGGATTTAGGCAAGAAGAAGGTGGAATTATTGACCACAAAAGTTGTTAAGAGTATTCTGCAGACTGCTCACTCATCTGTCATTTACTCCCCATCCCTCCCTGTCTCTCTTTCACCTCTTGGTTTTATTTCACATCTTTTGCACCGTTTCTGTCTTTGTTGTACCACTTTGCACATTTCATTCCTCATCTTAATCTCCACCTTTCTAAGGGATATTTTCTCTCACATTTCAAGAGATGTATCTGACCATGTAGAAATGAGCAAGCTCTATTTGCTGAAAATCATGGGAATTATTGCCATTTAAACATTTTACAGCCAGTAAAATATCTCGCATGTTGCCAATGTATGCCCAAATAGAAAAAAAATTAAAAAAATTAAATAAAATAAAAAAACTCAACATGTGAATAAATGTTGTGTCCACTAGAGACCTAATTTTAAAGCTAAATATTTTCAGGTAGAAAAAGCTGGCAGATATTTCACGAAGTTCTAGTAAAGACTTCTGGCGTTGCAGACACCAGTGTTGAAAACTGAAGCTTTAAGCATATGGGCATCTGATTTTTTTTTTGTGTGTGTGTGTGTGTGCATGTGTATGTGCGTGTGTTCCCAGGTGTCTGTGTGTAGGTATACTATAATGCATGTGTTTATGTTGAGTTGTTTGGATGCAGGTGTGTTCACACACATCTGTATCCTAATGGGTTTGTGTGCTGCCATACATGTGTGCATGAAGCGCGTACAAATATAAAACACAAGGCAAGCAAGACATGTTGAAATGAACAAATGAAAGTGCAGGAACTTATAAACACAAGTTTACAGTATTAACACCTGCATCCTGTTGGTACAATCACAGTGCTTGAGCTAATGAGTGAGAGCCCATGTGGCACTCAGTCACCTTCTATCTTCCAACCCAGATGACAATTTTAACCTCATTCACATAATGAGTCAAGTTTTCGTGATCTTTTCAGCTCTTTAACTTAACATCTCCCAGAAGGTTCCCTAATGCAGTTGACCTTCCCTCCCTTCTTGAGGAGGGAGGGGGTGTAAGACTGTATTTGAGACCGTGAGGGATAACAGAAAGTGGAGAGACTGACAGGGACGTGTAGTCATGTGCTCCAGGAAAAAAGATGACATGGAGACAGTTGTAGGACAAGGGGCTGGTTTAGATGGGGTAAGCAAGACAAATTTGATAGAGAGATATCTTTGGCAGTGGTAAGAGTTTTCCTTTAAGTCTTCTCTTAAGTTGTTGGAGACAACTTTACTCTGTGGCAGAAAAGAGGGTGTCTCATATTTGCCTGGTCAGAAACTCTTATTTGAACCTCTGAGTTGTCCAGTCAAAAAAACAGTAAATATTCTTGTGATTTCTCTCGTATTTCTTAGTTTTACAAACATGTAGCGAAAGCTTTTTCTTCAGGTTAACTGGTTTCTTTCTGTTTTCCTGTGTAGCTCAACCCATAGCAAGGCATGGGTGTCCGGGTAACGTAGCGGTCCATTCCGTTACCTACCAACACGGACCGCCAGTTCGAATACCCGTGTTACCTCCAGCTTGGTTGGGCATCCCTACAGGCACAGTTGGCCATATCTGTAGGTGGGAAGTCGGATGTGGGTATGTTTCCTGGTCACTGCACTAGCACCTCCTCTGGTGGGTTGGGGGGGCAGTTCTGGGGGGAGGGGGAACTATGCCCCCCCTGGTGAAACTCCTCACTGTTAGGTGAAAAGAAGTGACTGGCAACTCCACATGTACAGGAGGTGGCATGTGGTAGTCTGCAGCTCTCCCAGATTAGCAGATGGGGTGGAGCAATGATGGCTTAGAAGAATGGGGTAATTGGCCAGCTAAAATTGGGGAGAAAAAAAAGGGGGGGATTAAAAAAAAAACAACCTATAGCAAGGCACAAATAATTTCGTGGTTGGTCAGGGTTTCCGTTTTCATGGTAATCATCTATGCTAATCGGTATGTGAGGATCTTGTGGCGTAAGGCCTTGTGAATGGTAGTGTACACCAAATGGCAAGCGATCTTGCCACATTTTTGCCCAAGTTCTGCTTCTCAATTTATTTGCTACCCACTTCGGTAATTCAACCATTTTCAAGCAGTCGGTAAGCTGGTATTCCTTTGACTCGAGTTGTTTTGCCAAATCTTCCCTGCAAACCAAAAATTTCAAAAATAAATATTATAGAGTTGTTTTTCCCCAAGGCGCCGCACAACTGCCACCGTGGGTTTTGCGTTGCAAAATGTGGTCACTCACTCACTCATGGACGACCTGAGAAGGCCACTTAGTAAATGTGTGCTCGTTAGTCTTTGATATATTGACTATATAGATTTCAAAATTCCTTGGAATAATAATAATCTAACTAAAATGCTTCCGTTTTATTAAATGTATCAATCCACACTGACTCCGTGGGACGCGCTTTTCACAGAGCCCCCTTTCTTATTGAACACTGCCTAGCTCCACCTACATGTGCAGCACAGGTGCGCCATGGGTCTGTATGGTTTCGTGCTTGTTTTGTTTTTCTTTTGTGTTGTTCAAGTGCCTGGTGAAACTCATTCTGGTTTGGTTTCCTCTAAATATGTTTACCGACAAATGTGGGCCTTTGAGTCAAAGGTGATTTGTGGAAAGTTTTTTTTTTTTTCACGAATTTTCTTCCCTTTTCTCCCCAATTGTACTTGGCCAATCCATAGTTTTCACGTGATGTCATATTCATATTCGAACGCCCACCTGGTGGGCAAAACACTTCCCAAACGGCAGCATTATTGATCCATCCAGAACGAAAATACATATAACTGTCTGTACTTTTGTAAGCTTTCATCCTGGCGGCAGTGTAAGGAGAGGGATTCTCCACAAGATATATGTAAACATCGCCAAATTGGAGCTCTGGCAGGGACTTCGCTGTTTTTAGAGACTGAAATAATGTGGCGGGTGCTGTATATGGATCGCAAGTGCCCAACACTTGTAGTTTGGTAATATATCTTTGTTTTTCTTCTTTCGTAAGGTGATCCAAATAGTCGTTGCTTGGAACAGCTGGAAAATTGACAGGTCTGTGCTGCTGCTCTACAGAGTTTCCACTGTTGGCCGCCATGCTGGAACTTTGTTTTGCCTGCCAGGGCTCTGTGTCAGTCACGCGACTGAAAACTATGACTGACCCTATTTTCCGATCCGTCCTGGTCACTGCTCCACCCCTTCTGCCAGTCCGGGAAGGGCTGCAGACTACCACATGCTTTCTCCGATACATGTGGAGTCTCCAGCTGCTTTTTTTCACCTGACAGTAGGGAGTTTCACCAGGGGGACGTAGTGTGCATGGGAGGATCACGCTATTCCCCCCAGTTCCCCCTCCCCCCTGAACAGGTGCCCCAACTGACCAGAGGAGGCGCTAGTGCAGCAACCATGACACATACCCACAACCGGCTTCCCACCCGCAGACACAGCCAATTGTGTGTGTAGGGATGCCCGACCAAGCCGGAGGTAACACGAGGATTCGAACCGGCGATCCCCATGTTGGTAGGCAATGGAATAGACCGCCACGCTACCTGGACGGTTTGTGGAAAGTTTAAAATGCTCTGCTAAATTACTCCACAAAACTTGGGTTCAAACTCTATATCATGTTGTCAAAGCCTTTCCCTATCCATAGATTGTAAGTTGGGCTGAATGACACACTCTATGAATCTAAATCATCTATAAAAAGACATGCTATACATGTTGCATCAATTTACCATACATTTTTAGGGTCCTTCAAAGCCTGATTTTCAAAAAATGGAGCTACAGAATGAAAAGACTCAAAAAGCATACATTGTTTGGCATAATTTCAGCAAAGTGTAGTTGGTTCTATTTGCTGCTACACTGGTTGCAATGTGCAGTAGACAGAAGGACAAATGACCTGTTTCTTACACTTTTACGAACACTCTAGGTAGACAACTTTATTTTTAATTCTCTCACCATCTCTTTCTCTTTCCCCCTCTCCACTTGGTCCCTTGTTGCCATTGCATCTGCCTTTTGGAGAGAAACAGATGGACTGTGATTTGGCATGTACACTGTACCCTATCAGTTGTTCTGCCTCTCTGGCCAAGTGGTGATTTCAATCATGGTTTGTGTCAAGGGTAGCGATAATTTGTCAGGGATGGGGAGCACATAGACAGAGGTCACCCTAATCAGCGGTCACTCGGGGTCCTCCTTCTAGTTCCTTATGGGTCTTCAGGTGGTCGTAGAGGCCGATCCAGGAGCCGCATGTTGTGGGGCAATGTGGGCAAGGGTGTGAAGAAATGGTTGAGGATTTGGTTTGTGCCTTTATGGTAATCTACTCCTTTCTGAGTCTGTGCTTGTTTTCAGTTGCGTGGTGGAGGCCATGGTTGTAGAACCCAATACTTTCATGGACAGCCAGTCTTCAGACCTCCCTGTTTTTTGCTGCTTGTCCCCAGGTGTTAAGGTCGATGCCAGACTCTTTGATTTGGGCCTTGATGTTATCTTCATATCACTTCTTTTGTCCTCCAGGAGCACAGCGTTCTGTCATGAGCTGAGAGTAAAGGACTTGTTCCAGGAGGCGAGAGTCAGACATGAGGGCATGGCCAATCCACCTCAGCTGTTGTGCGATGTTATAATATAGTTATAGTAGGCATGTTGGCCTTGTCGAGGACACTGAAGTTGGTGCGCTTATCATCCAAGCTGATGTTAAGGATCTTACTGAGGCATCGCTGTTGGTATGCCTCGAGTGCCTTCAGGTACCATATGTCGTCCAGGTTTCTGACCCATACAGTAGGGTGGGCAGCTCTGCCATTTCGTACACCAGAATTTTTGTTCTGGCCGGAAGGTCGTGGTTTTCAAAAACCCGTTTTACTCAATCTTGAGAAGGCCCGGATGGTACAACTGAGACAATGGTGTATTTCAATGTCAGTGTTGGCTTTGGAGGAGAGAAGGCTACCAAGATATGGGAACTGTTGCACGTTTTTGAGTCTGGTGTTGTCTACCGAGATAGGTGGGGGCAGATCAGACATATTTCTGTTGGGTGGGGGTTGGTAGAGGATATGGGTCTTTTTTATGTTAATGGTCAGGCCAAGCTGCTTGTATGCCTTTGCAAAGGCATCCAGTATAATAATAATAATAATACAAATAATAATAAATCAATATTATATAGCGCTTTTCTAACACTCAAAGTTGCTTTACAATAAACAGGATGAAACAAGACAACAGGTTAACATAGCACAAACATACAAGGGTGGATGGGAAGGGGGGCTACGAGAGGGAGAAGTGGCAGCCACACACAATGCCAGCAGTACTCTCCCACTTAGACAGATACAAAAGGGCAAGAAAAACAAAAAACAACAGCACTGTGGACGTTGATTTTCTGTAGGGGTTTACTCCCGTAGCCTATTCCTCTCCCAAGGTATCCACTAGGCAGTGGCACTATTTAACCCATAGCTGGGGGCTGGTTAGTGGGCGTCAGGGAATATCCACACACAGTATGCTCTGTAGTTCCACTTCTACGAGGGAGCGCATAGACAGAGGTACACACACAGAGACACATTTGTTTTTCTATCCTCATGTGGACCGAAAATATGTTAGAGTTAAGGATGTACTGATACTGGTATTGGGTATCAGGCTAATACCAGGCTAAAATGGAGTATTGGTATTGGAGATTTTACCTGAGACTAAAATCCAATATCAAAAGCAATGCGTAACGTCATAAATAAAACCAAAGTGGCTTGATTTACTGCATTTTTGGCACATGGATGCAATGAGCAATGTATTTCTTTATTGATGGGGAAAAACAAAACTGATTCTCTCTCAATCGTTTTGCCCACTGACCCCAGACTTAAACTAATGATTTAAGTCTGCACTGTAATGCAAAAGTAATGCAGTGGATCGGGACCCGGGACTCGGGACCTGGCTTCAGCTGAAACTTAATGACTAGTATTTGGAATCGGTGTCGGCAGTAGAGAAAAGGGATATCAGTGCATCCCAAGTTATTAACCCCTAAAATTAGACTTAACCCTCTCCCTAATTCTAATACTACCCCCAACCATAACCCCGACCTTAACCCTAAATTCAACCAAAGATAACCCAAATTTAAACCTAACTTTAACCCCGAGCCTAATTCTACTTACAATGTTACAATTTCATTTAGCAGACTTCTTTATCCAAAGCGACGTACACTACCGTTCAAAAGTTTGGGATCACCCAAACAATTTTGTGTTTTCCATGAAAAGTCACACTTATTCACCACCATATGTTGTGAAATGAATAGAAAATAGAGTCAAGACATTGACAAGGTTAGAAATAATGATTTGTATTTGAAATAAGATTTTTTTTACATCAAACTTTGCTTTCGTCAAAGAATCCTCCATTTGCAGCAATTACAGCATTGCAGACCTTTGGCATTCTAGCTGTTAATTTGTTGAGGTAATCTGGAGAAATTGCACCCCACGCTTCCAGAAGCAGCTCCCACAAGTTGGATTGGTTGGATGGGCACTTCTTTGAGCAGATTGAGTTTCTGGAGCATCACATTTGTGGGGTCAATTAAACGCTCAAAATGGCCAGAAAAAGAGAACTTTCATCTGAAACTCGACAGTCTATTCTTGTTCTTAGAAATGAAGGCTATTCCATGCGAGAAATTGCTAAGAAATTGAAGATTTCCTACACCGGTGTGTACTACTCCCTTCAGAGGACAGCACAAACAGGCTCTAACCAGAGTAGAAAAAGAAGTGGGAGGCCGCGTTGCACAACTGAGCAAGAAGATAAGTACATTAGAGTCTCTAGTTTGAGAAACAGACGCCTCACAGGTCCCCAACTGGCATCTTCATTAAATAGTACCTGTTAGAGCCTGTTTGTGCTGTCCTCTGAAGGGAGTAGTACACACCGGTGTAGGAAATCTTCAATTTCTTAGCAATTTCTCGCATGGAATAGCCTTCATTTCTAAGAACAAGAATAGACTGTCGAGTTTCAGATGAAAGTTCTCTTTTTCTGGCCATTTTGAGCGTTTAATTGACCCCACAAATGTGATGCTCCAGAAACTCAATCTGCTCAAAGAAGTGCCCATCCAACCAATCCAACTTGTGGGAGCTGCTTCTGGAAGCGTGGGGTGCAATTTCTCCAGATTACCTCAACAAATTAACAGCTAGAATGCCAAAGGTCTGCAATGCTGTAATTGCTGCAAATGGAGGATTCTTTGACGAAAGCAAAGTTTGATGTAAAAAAAATCTTATTTCAAATACAAATCATTATTTCTAACCTTGTCAATGTCTTGACTCTATTTTCTATTCATTTCACAACATATGGTGGTGAATAAGTGTGACTTTTCATGGAAAACACAAAATTGTTTGGGTGATCCCAAACTTTTGAACGGTAGTGTACATCTGAGAGCTAATACAACACAAGCAAGGAGCTAGTCAGGAGGTGATAATGCAAGTGTCAAAAAACCTAGGTTCAATTCTGATAGGATGTGTTAACAGGCACTAGAATTAGTTTTAATTAAAAAAACCCAATTCATTTTCATGTGGTTTTTACTGAGCTTGATGATCAGCTAGCTTGACAGGGATATTTAGGAATAACATCTGACAGATAGTGGGAGGTCTGCCCCCTCGCTCAGCTGACATTGACCTTCAATCTTGATGTCATCTGACTCTACCAAACATCTCAGCTTCTTGCACCCAGCATCTAATTTTAATAGCAAATTAAAAAGGCAGAGGAGATGCCTAATGCCTAACTTTAATACCAGACATAAAGTTACCATAACTACAATTACAACTCTAGTCCTAAGCCCAACCCTTAGCTCAGAAATAATGGGTTTCATTGTGGGGACCTGGTAGCTGGTTTGACATTTTACAATCATGATGAAGATTTGGGGTCATTTGGTCCTCACAAATATAGATAAACAGAAAACTCTCTCTCGCTCTCGCTCTCGCTCTCACTCTCTCTCTCTCTCTCTCTCTCTCTCTCTCTCTCTCTCTCTCTCTCTCTCTCTCTCTCTCTCTCTCTCTCTCTCTCTCTCTCTCTCTCTCACACACAAACACAGTATATTCAAGCTGAGTACGATAACCTGTTGTTTGTGTTTCTTCTGCTCAGCATTGATTCCAATAAGGCCCCACAAGGAGAACTGCTTTACATATGCACATGTAAATCTGTACTTACATGTTTTTGTGTGTCCGTTATCGCAATAATACAAAAAAGGGCATTCTTTACAGTGGCAATTGTTATGAGGTGCAGCGGGGCTACATTGCATTGTAGTACTCATAATCAGTTTAAAGTGTGTGTGTGTGTGGGTGTGTGTGTGTTTTGTGTGTTTCGTGTCTGAAAAGTAATCATCCAGAATGGAAAAATTAAAAAAGCAACCGTGCGATAAATTTAGTGCCCTAATTTCGAATGTGTTTATTTATGTTTGCATGCACAATGCAAGCCTGTCCCCTGTGCCTGCATCTTTGAGAGGGTTCATGGGTGTGTGTTTTGCCTGTGAGGTTAGTCCAAGTCAAAATTCAATCTGGTGTTATTTAGTCCAACCAGGCAACTCTGTAAGTGCGTTGCAGTCAGCTTCCTGAATTCAAGTGTGTTAGTAAATATCAGTGTGCGACAGCGGAAGAGTGTGTGGAAGTTTATGGGTAAAAGTGACTAAGCGCTAAGCTGAAGTGGCTACCCACAAAGGGTGAGGGAGGTGTTTTTTAATTTTTATTTGTTTATTCATTGATTCATTTATTCATTCGTTTATTTTTGAACGTAGGAGGACACTCTCTACAGTACAATTCTGGCCACCTGTGTCCTCTGTTTTAGCGCACGCACACACACACACACACACACACACACACACACACACACACACACACACACACACACACACACACACACACACACACACACACCTTCATTTAGCCCTACATTGGAACATTTATCTTGAATATATTTCCAAAAATATACATTGGAACACATTCAATGATTACTTTTGTACTGCATTCATACACACACACACACACAATGTAAACATTATTTTTACATTTCTGCCCTCATTATTTTTCATTCCTGCTTATAATCCTTTTGTAAGCCTCTTGTGTTGTTTTGTTGTTGACAATGTGATGCAAGTCAAATTCTTTTTATACACACACGCACGCACACACAGATACAAAAACAATGAGTCATCTTGTTAAACAGTGTCGAAAAGCAAAGGAGTATGCCTATAATCATTTTTATTCCAGCCAACCACAAATAAAGGCAGGATAGCAAAGAGAACAGAGTTTAGCTTAATTCAAGGGGTCAAAGGTCAGACCCTCTGCACTATCCCTCAAGTGTTCCTGAATGAACTATTATTATTATTTTTTATCATCTTCATCTTGATGCATGCTCAATGATCCAGGGAAGAAACTCATCATTCAACTTCATCAGTTGAGTGATGAAGCATATCTGTCAATAAACTTTGTATCCAGATGAACTGCTTCAACCTTCTTTGATATTATTTTTATCATTATTATTATTTTTAAGCAAGGTGCTGAACCTCAACTTTTTACTAAGGTTTAAGTTGCTCTCATTAGGAGCATCACCTTAACTGGAGTAAAATTGTGCTCCCTCTGGGAGAAACGTGTGACCCAGAAAGCAAAACCAATTATTAGCCAATCTGACCACATCCTGTCCAGTGAATTCACTGTAATGCCCTCAGGCCGGCACTATAAAGCGCCCCCTACGAAAACAAATCACTATTGTAAGTCTTTCATTCTTTCTGCTATGAGGCTGTTAAATGCCGAGAGTAGTCATTTTATATGAATGCCTTATTTTGTTTTAAACCACAATCGTTGATTTATACCCTTGTCTGTTTGTCACATGGCTTGTGGGCCTATGCGTTCACTGAATGTAGTGGTGGAATACAATGTGCAATGCATTTTAGGAGGATTCATTCATTCATTCTATTCTTTTAACTTATGTGAATTTTTGTCCTTGTTCTGGTCCTCGTGTGAGTCTACATACATGGCCACAAGGGTGACAGTGTGCATCTCTTGCCCTTGTCTATTGTCTCGGACATACTACTGATTGCCACTTGTCTGTGAGTTTGTGTATGGCTTGGGTAGATTGTGAAATTGAATTGCCCTTCTGGGCTAAATAAAGTTGTCTGAATCTGAATTTAAAATCAAAATGATTAGGCTTATTCGCCACTTTTTGCAAACTTAACTTTCTCAAGCCATTTAAGTGCTATTTTCCTTAATCACAGAAAGGTGAATCAGTTCATCTGGAGACGTTTATTGAGAGAGAAACGTTTCATCACTTGTCTAAGTGACCTCACTCACACCACACAGGCACACCACATTTGGAGTTGAATGTGATTTATAAAGGGAAATCTGCATAGGACATGCGTACGCGCTGTTATAAATCAGATTTTTTTTTGTGTGTAAGCACTTTCTGTTTTGTCCATATGCAACCTTTTGCTGTGAATCCTCTGCACAGTTTTATAAATGAGGCCCCACGACCGAGGATGTGCAGAATGTGGACATTGAAGTAAAACGTTTTACATTTCAAACGTAGGAGAGGGCACGCTAGCTAGCCATGCTAAAGGAGCTAAGTGCCAGGCTGCTGCTGCGTGCGAATCAACTCTTAACCCCATCACTGGCTTTCTCACCCTGGTGACCAACGTGGCACCCGCAGCCAGCTGCAGTCCTTCCTAGTCCACTATCAAACAAGGGACTGTGTCCAGAAACGAAGGCCTAACTGAACTGCAGAGGTACTGTGGGCGCTTATAGGTGGCTAATTCTCACTATTCCTACAAGTCACGTGACGACACAAGCCAGTTTTTTTTTCAAGTCATGTTCCCCGACAGCCAGATAGCTGCCAGATTTGCATGTGGTGAATGCGAAGTGCTCATGTACTTTTGGACTGGCTCTTTATTTTAAGAAACTGACTTTGTCCAAAGTATTGAAGCAAAAATTGTATGTTATGGAATTTGATGAAAGCCTGAACCACCATGTACAGGCTAAACAGCTAGACATGCACGTCAAGCTATGGAATGGGCCTGAGGTGAAGACTAAATGCATCGGCTCAGAGTTTATAGGTCATGTATACATGTATTTTTCATACACAGATGTTTCAGAGAATCTATGGTCATGAAAATTTGCCTGAAAGGAATGGAAAAGTCATGGAAATTTATTGGTAAAAAAAAATGTGTATGAACCCTGATATTGGGGGGGGGGGGCAAGATGTAGCTGGCTTTTTAATTTCAATGCAAATCCAAACTGTCATTCAGGGGGCCTGGCAGCAAGAGTTTGTAAGCAGTGCCCAGTAACACCTACAGATAGTTCTCTCTCTGCTTTAGTTTATTTTTCTGTTTTGTGATGACTTCCCCTTTGTCCTTTTAGTCTCTCACCAGCATCTGCCTCTTTTTATGCGGTCATTGGGTTGTTCCTCTGCTTATTGAAATGTGGGAGTCATAGTAATTAACTCGGTGATGTATATGTGTGTATGCGTGTATACCGATTCTCACTCTCTCCTCCTTGGGTTCGCTCTCCACCACTTCATCCAACTCACTCCAGAATTCATCTTTTTCTTCCATCTCACACCCAACTTGCGGGGCGTATACGCTGATAACATTCATCAATGCACCTTCGATTTCAGCTTCATACTCATCACTGTGTCTGACGCTATCTTCACCTCCAACACACTCTTGACAAACTCTTCCTTCAGAATAACCCCTAGCCAATTTTTCCTCCCATCTGCACCATGGTAGAAGAGTTTGAACCCTCCTCTGATGCTCCTGACCTTACTCCCCTTGCACCTGGTCTCTTGCATACACAGTATATCTACCTTCCTTCTCTCCATCAATCAGCCAGCTCTCTCCCTTTACCAGTCATAGTGCCAATGTTCAAAGTTCCAACTCTCACCTCTAAACTCCTCCTCTCCCGCTGGCACTGGACATGCGTTCCCCCTCTCCTTCTCCTTCACCCAACAGTAGCATAGTTTCCACCAGCACCCTGCTGGCCAACAGTACCGGTGGTGGTCATTGGTAAACCGGGTTTCGACCGATCTACTATGCAAATCTGATTTCTGATCCGCATATTTGATTTGGCAAATGTTTTATGCCAGATGCCCTTCCTGACACAACCCTCCCCATTTATCCGGGCTTGGGACCAGCACTAAGAATGCACTGGCTTGTGCATCCTCAGTGGTTGGGTTGGTTTGATTTTACTATCATATCATTAGTTTTAGCTCTGTTTAATCTGTAGGACTCTTGTTTTCGCTGCCTTACTGCTCTGTTACCCTATACATATCACTTTACGCCAGTTGTATTTGAACCATGTAAGTGATATATTAACTACGCCAGTACTGTTAGCAGTAGAAGTAGTAGCACATAATGGTTCCTTGCACCTCCGTTGTTCACTTACCAGACCAAAATGTACTCTATTCTGAGAGTATCCAATTCCACATTTCATTGTTTGTTGTGCATGTACTTTGAACAATGACAGTAAAGTTGATCTGAACTGAATTTGGATCCCAGTGCTGAAATAAACGAGGGACCTGTAGCTTTTCAAAGCTACCCACTTAGAAAGCAAATTTCTACTAAAAAAAATCCATGTAGTTTTTTTTTCCTGTAACAGTTAACATGCTTTTTAGGATTTCAGATGCTTTTATAAATATTTCTCACAATTGTATGATTCATTAATTCTGTTCCTTCTCACTCTTGCAGCCCCGTCTCTTGTCTGCAGTCTCCTCTTTCTGTCCCCTCTCTGTTCTCTTCCTTAGTCCACAGCAAACTGCAAATTAGAGCATGTAAAATCCATTAACATGTTCATAATAGCTATCTATGCTAATGACGCCTCATCTTAATCATTTCTGTGTGGTTTTGATCAGGAAGGGAATTAGCAGAGCCATTTTTGGAACATCTTGTGTTCATTTAATATGATGACAGTAGCTGGCGCAGTCAAGGGATCTGTTCATCATATTGGTTTCTATAACTTGTTAAGTTACTCAGCTGACCGCTGTCCTAACTGATGAACTGGTTGCTGCACTGTCATTAACTCATCTCTCCAATTACTTATTCATTCTATTTCTTTATCTATGGCAGCTTTTATTTGCCAAGTTATGTCCGTCTGTCTGTTCATCCAAGTCTTTGTCTCTGTCTTATACTCCTGTGCTATACATCTGTTCAGCACAGGCAGGTGTAAAAGTGATAGAATGTAACTATTGTATTTCTTAATATTCATTAATGCTCTTTTTTCTTTTTTCTAGGATGTTGTCTGGGGACTGAACTCTTTGTTTACCGTAAGTTTAATTTATTTCAACTTATTGAGCAATATTGGATTTGACAAATTACTTGGAATCATTATTTTATATATATATATATATATATATATACACACACACTGCACTGTGGCACAGTGGTTAGTGCTGTCACCTCACAGCAAGAAGGTCCTGTTCGAGCCCCGGGGTAGTCCAACCTTTTTTTTGGGGGGGGGGGTTGTCCTCTGTGTGGAGTTTGCATATTCTCCCTGTGTCTGCGTGGGTTTCCTCCGGGGGCTCCGGTTTCCGCCTACAGTCCAAAGACATGTAAATCAGGTGACTCGGCCATACTAAATTGTCCCTAGGGGTGTGTGTGTGTGTGTGTGTGTGTGTGTGTGTGTGTGTGTGTGTGTGTGTGTGTCGGCGTCGGCCCTGTGATGGCCTGTAAGCCTGTCCAGGGTGTCTCCCCGCCTGCCACGCGATGACTGCTGGGATAGGCTCCAGCGACCCTGAGAGCAGGATAAGCGGTTTGGATAATGGATGGATGGATACTTGGAATCACTTTTTGACATTAAATACTTAGGGACCTCATAAAACTCCTAATTTAGCAAGAAGTGATTGGGTGATTTGGTAGAGTAGTATTTCTGTGCCCATTTAAGCTGTTTTCACACCAAATATGCAAACTTCACCATTAAACCCATTTTTGTCTGTTTTTTGCCTGACACAAAAGTGCTGTGACATAAGACACCATGCCCAATAGAAATGGAGAAAATGACACAACAAAATAGGCAAACTGGAGTAATGCTTGATTTTAGCAGGAACTGAACATGTTAGAAATATGTTTTTTTTTCATAATTTACATTTTATTATAAGGCTATTCAAAATATTATTTTTGTAAACCAAAATATGGCAAGATAGATACTGCAGTTGTCTGTGTAATGTGCATCTGATAATTAGAGTTTTTTTGTTTTGTTTGGTTTTTTATTTGTCCCCCCCCTCTTTCTCCCCAACTGTACCTGGCCAATTACCCCGGTCTTCCAAGCCGCCCCGGTTGTCTGCTCCACCCTCTCTGCTGATCCAAGGAGGGCTGCAGACTACCACATGTCTCCTCCGATACATGTGGAGTCGCCAGCCGCTTCTTTTCACATGACAGTGAGGAGTTTCGCCAGGGAGATGTAGCACGTGGGAGGATCACACTATTCCCCCCAGTTTCCTCTCCCCCCCCGAATAGGCGCCCCTACCAACCAGAGAAGGCGCTAGTGCAGCGACCAGGACACATACCCACATCCAGCTTCCCACCCGCAGACACGGCCAATTTGTCGGTAGGGACACCCAACCAAGCCAGAGGTAACACGAGACCATGTTGTTAGGCAACGAAATAGACTGCTATGCCACCCGGACGCCCCAAGTACAGATTTGTTACGAGGAGAAAGCTGATGAGGGAGAATGAGTGGCTCTGGTGTCAATTGAAATATTCCTCCAAAGCACAACTTGAATCTTCTTTGATTTGTCTGAAAAGTTTGCCTCTTTTGCGAGTTTCAGCAAGCTCACCACGTTCAGTGTGAAAGGCTACTCAAGTTGTGCTGCAGCGAGCGCGGCACATGCTGTGTTTGGTGTGAAAGACCACTTACTCTAAAACCTGTTGCTCAAGATGGAGGATGGAGGATGGAAACAGTCTGGGAATTAGCATTGCACATCATCAAAAATTATTCAACTGTTTTCCTATTGCTAAATGTATAAGTTGATGATGCCAGGGAGAGCTCCTGCTGCCACACCTGATCCACTTTACGTTTCTCGCATTTCCAAGGAAGAAGGTCTGAACGAAATACTGAGTAAGGCAATCCAAACAGAGGATCAAATCAACCAAGGTTGTTGTTTACAGCTTTATAGCTCATTTGCAGCTTTAATAAGCCCATAATTATTACCGGAGGGGAAATCATTTTCCTTGTAATTATGAATAACCCTTTCTATCCTGTCACATCACATGG
Source organism: Lampris incognitus (assembly GCF_029633865.1). Classification (NCBI taxonomy): domain Eukaryota; kingdom Metazoa; phylum Chordata; class Actinopteri; order Lampriformes; family Lampridae; genus Lampris; species Lampris incognitus. The sequence goes on along the minus strand of NC_079221.1, from coordinate 33,853,274 downwards.
AAGCAAGAAGAAAACAAAGAGGATGAGATTACACATCACGGCTGCCAGAGACCTCCGCCAACTGGCTGTTGATGCTTGGTTTGTGCCAGGCGTTTTGAGGACAGCCGGGGTTGTAAAATTAGGAATTACATGAATTAGAGAGGCTGGTATCTGATTTCTATCTGTTTGTTAACTGAAAAACATTGCAGTTACTTAAAAATACTTAAGTCCCATTTCAAGGGGTATGTTGACGAGAGGAGGGCCTAAAGGGTTGACTTGTTGACTATACACACAAACATTTTGACGATAATGCATTTGGAATCACATTCTCCAAATTGACCACGCTGGTTAAGAAAGAAAATCTTCTTTGGATACAAAGCCATCCAAATTAACTGAGCGTAATTACATTACTTTAGCTCATCTAGTAGCTATTACACTGCAGTCGTGTTTCCAATTTTGCTGTTAGGGGTTAAATTACATTTTGATGCTTAACCTTCCCTACCCTGAGGAATTAGATGTCTACGATAAGGATGGTGACTATAATGGGCCTCCATGCCAGGTCACGCTTTGTAGCTTAGCTCTTCATCAAAAAACAAACTCTCACACCGGACGCCATTGTATATCTCCTATAACCCTCTCGTTTTGCTTGCCACACGTGGCATGTTTCCAGCAACAGGGTAATTGTACTATTTGTTTTTGCTGTAGGAGTCACTCCGGGGTAAAACCTCTGACAGCCAGAGGCCACAGTGTCAGGGAGAAGTTACTGGATGCAAGCGACAAACAGCGAATAGTGCTGTAATGTGCAGTTTATCAAAGAAGGTTGAATCAGTTCATTTTTGTTGTGAACATTTAGATGTGGTGTTAGTAAAATTTATGATCTGTCCCCTCAAGAAAGTGCTTTGAGTGGCCCTTGCAGCTAGAAAAGTGCTATATAAATGCAATCCATCCATCTGGACACCAGGTATCCAGATGAACTGATTCAACCTTCTTTGATTTTCTTACCTGGATTATTGAGCATGCATCAAGACATGTAATGTGCAGCCATTCCTACCAGGACATTTTCTGGACTTTTTTTTTGGTTTTTTGGTTGTTTTTTTTTTTTACTTTTCAGGAAACTTCAAAATTGTCTGATTGACAGTAACATTATGAAACTGTATTCCGCAAACAAGTTGCCCCTTCCCTGCCTACAATACCAATGCGGTTCTCTCGGTCACTCTTCTCTGTCTCCCTTTCTCTTTCTTTTAACCAGGATCTGCTCAACTTTGATGACCCTCTGAATATTGACGCAGCAGAGCATCACCTGAGAGACAAGGTCAGAAAAGACAAGATTAAATACACCTACCACAAACTTTGTTTTATTAGTTTCCACAATCAATTCAGGTGACAGTAAAGTGGAATATGCCCACGTCCACCGGTGGTTTGGTGTGAGGGATCTCATCCAACAGTGTCCACGTGCCATAATGTCAGTGATTTCCTCTTGATTAAACACATAACCATAATGGCTTGAGTCTTAAGCAAGGCTGTCCAACTAAGTAGATTTCTATGCTTACCTCTCACACACTGCTCGCAGTTACAAGTATGCACCATGGTTCCTCAAACAAGTTCCCCATTCCCTGCCTACCTCTGCAGTCGCCATAATATCACCAATAATATCACAACTAGTTTTCATGTAAAGCCTCTTTGAAAGACACATTTTTTGTGTAAAGTCATTTTCTGCATGTTGGGTGAAACTCGGTTGGCACAGTGGCGCAGTGGTTAGTGTGGTTTCCTCACAGCAAGGAGGTCCTGGGTTTGAGCCCAGGTAGTCCAACCTTGGGGGTCATCCCGAGTCGTCCTCTGTGTGGAGTTTGCATGTCCCCCCCCCGTGTCTGCGTGGGTTTCCTCCAGGTGCTCCGGTTTCCTCCCACAGTCCAAAGACATGTAGGTCAGATGAATCGGCTGTACCCTAGGTGTGAATGTGTGTGTGTGTGTGTGTGTGTGTGTGTGTGTGTGTGTGTGTGTGTGTGTGTGTGTGTGTGTGTGTGTGTGTGTGTGTGTGTGTGTGTCGGCCCTGTAATGGACTGGCAGCCTGTCCAGGGTTTCTCCCCACCTACTGCCCAATGACTGCTGGGATAGGCCCCAGCATCCCTGTGACCCTGAGAGCAGGATAAGTGGTTTGGATAATGGATGGATGGGTCAAACTCCTTGGGTCTTTAGAAAGTATTGTGTTGTAACTGTAATAGTAGGGTGTGTTTTACAAAGGCTTGGTGAGTGGAAGCACAAAGAAGTGTTTCTGACCAGAGAGGTGCTTACAGAAAATGCATTTAAAAGCTCTGTACAGGGAACAGACGAGATTAAATTTAATGCACAAACCTTGTGCATTTGAAGCAGATGGAGAATAATTTGTATATTTCAGCCTTCCTCTGGGGTACTTGGAAAAAAGTTTTCCCTTTTTTGGCAGGTACTTGAACATGGCCATGTTTACCTCTGTGCCTGTGCAGCTAGCAGCAGGTTTTGGAATTTGAAAGTCAAATCATCTCCCTGAATGAGGTCTCTGAGTTTATGCACTCTCATTTACACAGGCCTTACAAATTACTCTGCGCATCTGCGATCGTGTCTGGATATGTGAGTTTGTGCGTCTGGTGCATATATAACTATATATTTAGGTGTGCGAAGACGTGGTTGTTTTTGCGTGCATCAATGTGCATGTATTTGCACATGAATGAGTAAATTTGACTCTTACATCCATGAACAAAGGTTTTGCAGGATTTGACCTTTTTTTTTTTAATTGTGGAGACATGCAATGATAACTGTGGTAACAAAAATCAGCTACTGTAGTGTAAATAAAAGGAAAAGCTGAAAGAAAAACGATGACAGGAAAAAATAGCAACGTGTCATTTCTGAAATAGGAGAAGCCTGTCTTGTTTGTTTTTTGGTTTTTTTTAAGTAGGTTCATAGATTTTATGATCTTTTTTTGGCTAACTGTGATGCAAATAACATTTTGAACTGCCCACCCTTAACACACACACAACACACACACACACACACACACACACACACACACACACACACACACACACACACACACACACACACACACACACACACACACACACACACAAAACAAACCCACGCATGCAGTAAGTCTTTGTTAATCTTTTTTCATCATTGTTTTATCAACATTTTAACAGAAGGGAGTTTGGTTGTGTGACACCAAGTGCCCACCTTACGCTCAGCCAAACATCTCTGCAGGACACTTCAGAAGAAAGAGCAGGCACACTGACTGATAGAGTCTTCTCTGCTTTTTTCTTTCTCTCTCTCCCTCACACTATTTTGTCTCCTTTTTCTCATTTTTTTTCTCACTCCCCCTCCTTTTCATTCGTTTTTTTTCTCTCTCTCACTACCTTTCTCTTTATCGCTGTCTTTCTCTCCCTCTCTCACCCCTTAACTGCGCTCCCCAATCTCTTTATACATCAGACAGTGTTTGTAAGCTTTGGGGCATTGCAGTGAGTCCTCAGAGCACTTGTCACTAATTGCTCTCCTGGAGGTCCAGCCAAACAAACTGGACCTCCAGTGGAGACCACTGAGTCGAGTCTACTTTGAGGTCAGCTGAAAGTCTTTCAGTGTACTGTATTTAACCTTTGGCACTCTATAGATCCTTCTTTGTGATATAGCTCCGAGATGTGCCTGCCAGTGTGTGATAATGGCTGCAGTTAATGGCCATTACATGTTTGCATGAGTTGATATACATGTGGTCATGCTATGCATCAGTTGAAGAGCATCATTTTTTTATGAGCCAGAGGTATGCAGGTCTACAGGGGTAGTTAAGATCAGTGTACCACATAGACCTTTTAGTCTGTGTTTTGTGTGTGTGTGTGTGTGCGCGCGTGCACGCGCAAGAGTGTGTTTTTGTGATTGAGACACGGTGTGGGATTTTTTGTTTCGTTTTGATATATGTGTTAGTTTGGATTATTGTGTTCTTGTAGTTTTTGGATGTGTTTTTGTCTTTGTGTTGTACTGCTGTGGGCTAGGGGAAACGGCATTTCCTTTCATTTCACATACACAAGTGCATGAAGTGAAATGACAAATGAAGTGTTCCTGAGGATGAGTGTCAGTTACAAGCTTTTGACAGTGCTAACACACTTGTGTTTTGTCGCCAGAAGCGCTTAAGGAAAGTTAAGGAAATCGTGGTCTCGTTCAAATCTACAGCCAACCCTTGGCCACCCCGTGTCTGAACATAGAAGTATATTTGGGTCAGTGGCGTGCCATGTGAATGTTTGTGTCCACAAGCAATAAATTGATTTGAATTATCATTAATCTGTGTAAATGTGCCATGAATTCATGGAGGAAGGTTTCCTTTATAGAATAAGATAAGTGCTTGTGTTAAAGTCATGTTTTTACATAATTCTGTTGCCAAAATGTCATTCAGAAACACTGTCCGCACTAAAAATCAAACTAGAAAAACTTATAAAATTATCACAAAAACAAACACTCCTGGCATAACTGAATAAATGTTATTTTACATGTCTTGATGTATGCTCAATAATCCAGGTAAGAAAATCAAAGAAGATTGAATCAGTTCATCTGGATACAGCGTTTATTGACAGATACGTTTCATTACTCAATTAAGTGACCTCTTCAGTCTTAAGTTATTTTACAACATGTAAAAAGAATGGTCAAGATATTTTTATTCTGAAATATGAAAAAATTAAAGTCTTTTGTCCGCAAATTCGAATTTCATCAAATTCAGCAACATGAAATTCCCAGGCCATGTTTGGCCATATCACATGATCAGGGTCATGTGACAACTGGTTATATTACGAAGAGGACCCCTGAAGGTCACTACAAGGGGATACAAGGTGAGTAATTCTCTTTTACATTTTTGATCATTTCACTTTTTTGCTCTCTGGTACAAAGTGGCAAAGATTTGCCTTTCATTCAGAAAGTTGCCCAAAAAGAGATAAGTGATTTTATGAAAAAAATACTTTATTGCATATAAAAATTAATAATTGAAGGTTATAGTAAAAGTTAGTGCTTTGCTTAGATAGCCAAGCAATGGTCTGTTAGAGATGATTGTGTAATAAATTTGTCATGTCATTCAGAAACACAAAGTTTAGTTACTTCACCAAGATGTCATCCACATTACTCAATGACTGAATCAATGATTTTATGTATTTTTGGAAAACTTTATAATTTTACACAATGTTTATATTTAATGTACAACATTTCAAGACAAAATTCTATTTTTACAAATACAACAGATTTTCCGTTATTTTACAGATGCATCTCTCAGATAAAGAAAGATGCTCTCGGTACAGGGCAAACTTGAGGCCTGACTCTGTTGGAAGGGAGGAGAGGCTAGCAAGGAGGAGCGAGCGGCATTTTTGTCATCAAATTATGCAGTCTGGAGGTTGACAGGCTGTGATGTCTGGTGTCCAGAAACACAGTTTAGTCAAACCCAGGTAGTTATGATGATGTCTCCCTCTTTATAGCCTTACAATTTCCTGACATTTTAAGGTACCCCTTGATAGTGTGTGTGTGTGTGTGTGTGTGTGTGTGTGTGTGTGTGTGTGTGTGTGAGATGGAAAGTAAAATTACTGGTTTTGGTTATACAACAACACCCAATACCAGTAGTGTGCACTACAAAGATGCGTAGCATTACAGCTCCAACCTATGTAACGATGAATGTTAAATTAGCATGAATATTCCACACGTTAATTAGATTTCAGTGTTACCGAGTCAAGGTATATTTGAACCAGTGTATTAAACGTTTCTTTTATTGTACCTTAGCTACCACCACGGGAAGCAAGCCAGCAGGACCGATCACTTTCCTACATCTTCACCACCCATACATGCAGCTGAGAGGAGAAGGAACAGTGGTGTTTTAATTGGAGAAACTGAAGGGCATGACTTAAGCAAATAGCAGCAGTCATGAAGCTAACCCCAGCACCTATTGATTATTGTGAGGAAACCCCTCGACTTGCACTTGATGAACCACTTGCAGCTCAAAATGATCCATTAAAGTTTTGTTTTTAAATATTTATTTGGCTGTGATTTATTTTTTGAGGAATTGTCTTTTCCTGTTTTGTGAATATCTGTATCAAGATGTGGTTCAGTTTAGCTGATACCATGTGACATTCACTTATTTACCAAAAAGTAAATTGAAAGTTTAAATGATGTATCTTTTTTCACCGTTTTCCTGTAAAATTAGAGGCGACTTCACAAAAGTGATGGTGTGCAACCTAAAAAAAATAAAAATATTGATTTTTTTTCTTCTTTTTTTGTAGTAAAATTTGTCTACTGTAATCAATTATTAGTGTGATGGTGGATTCTAGTTGAGTTGTTTTAACAGATAGTATTAAAATAGATTAAATTCACTGGACAACAAACTTTTTCAACCGTTTTGCTCCCTGAAAAAAAATGAGAGATTATGATGGACAATGTCTAGCTGAACACAAACGTAATTTCACATTTGCTGTATCACATAGGAATTTGGAGAAACATTAAAATAACTTTTATTGAATTTAGCATGTTTAATCACATAATGATGCTGGCACACTGTGTTGGTTCAACAGCTTAAAATGTTTTGCAGCTGATTTTTGTTTGTACTCAGCATCTGGTGCCTCTGGTATCAGTGTCCAGTGAAAACACTTGCCGAATGACATTTCTGAGTAAAATCTGAAAGATGCATTTGCAAAGCTCTTGAATAAAAACACATGAAATGCAAAGTAGACACTTGAAATATCTTGGAAAAACTTAAAAGTAATATCTTACCACGTTTTTTGATGTTTTGGAAACATAAAGCGTGACTGGACTGACCCCTGTGCAGATGTGATAAAGTCTGATTTGAGACATTATTCTCCTGCTGCAGCACTTCAACATTAGCATTCTGTTCTTTTACAGTCTAGGTTGTATTTTTGTAGTTTTTGCCATTATGCAAATCAGTTTTGACATAATTTTACTCACTGACTTCATTTTGAACATTTTGGACCTGGGACCACCACTAGACAGAGCTTTTCGACGACGTCTTGAGAACAAGCCTAAAACCTTTCCCTTCAATAAAAACAGCACCCCAAAAAACCTCTGTTATCAACCATTGATAGTATTTGAAAGTTTAGGTAATCATTTCTAATTCACACTGTCATTTTCACTTCCAAATACGTGGTTTAATAGTCAGGATAAATGGACTTGTTGAAGCTTGTGTCGTGATGGCCCGTTGTAAAGCTGTGTCCAGCAGTGGTCCAGGATCCAAGATCTTCACCATGAAGCCAGAGAGTAGAATGTTATCATAGGGCGTCCGGGTGGCATGGTAGTCTATTCCGTTGCCTACCAACATGGGGCTCGCTGGTTCGAATCCCTGTGTTACCTGGGGCTTCGTCGGGCATCCCTACAGACACAGTTGGCCATGTCTGCAGGTGGGAAGCCAGATGTGGGTATGTGTCCTAGTCGCTGCACTAGCGCCTTCTCTGGTTAGTCAGGGCGCCTGATCAGGCAGGAGGGGGAACTGGGGGGAATAGTGTGATCCTCTCATGTGCTACATCCCCCTGGCAAAACTCCTCACTGTCAGGATAAAAGAAGCGGCTGGCAACTCCACATGTATCGAGGAGGCATGTGGTAGTCTGCAGCCCTCCCTGGATCGGCAGAGGGGGTGGAGCAATGACCGGGAAAGCTCGGAAGAGTGGGGTAATTGGCCGGATACAACTGGGGAGAAAAAGGGGGGAAATTAAAAAAAGAAAGAAAGAAAAAAGGGTATCATAAATTATATAATGATATGGATTATGGCAAAAACTATGAAAATAAGACCCAGGTTGTTTAAAAAAAACGACTTTTCTTTTAACTGTTAAAAAAAATGTTCCACCCTCACGGTTCCCTCATGTTGAAGAGGTAAGTGAATATGAGGCAGTGATGTGAATTACTTGGGATCAAGCCCAAGTACTCTACGTGCATACAAAAACCTGGTATTCGATGCCCTTATGTTATTTAAAAAGCCACACACACACACTGTGTTTGGAGGGAAAAAAAAGCTACTTTACATGTACCAAGCATGTCTGTGCAAACTGTGTGTGGACTGAAGATGATGCAGCACTGTGGCTGTTGTGTGATGTCTCCATATGCATGTGCATTACAAATTCACAACATGCTGTGCCGGCAAACACACACATTCTCCCTCCGGCACGCACAAACCCAAATGCATTCTTTTTGGGGGTACTTTTTAGTAAAAGGCCTCTTAACATTGAACCTGCACTCCTATTCCAAAGACTCCCACACACACACACAACACACACACACACACACACACTCCCTCCCCCGCTAATTCACTCCACTTCTGATTGCTTGTTTTGTTTAAAACTGTCTCTATAAAGGCTGCAGAAGCCAAGTAGATGGTACAGAACAAGCACGGTAAGTAGTTTTCCTTTTGTTTGCTTGCGAATTTATTCACCTCACCAATTAGACCTCTCAGCTCTTCACGCTGGGGGTTTTCACAGAGGGGTTGCACATTAGTCATGCCTGCATGTCTGCCGCCAGTGCTGTTTAAGCACTCACAAAAACATCGAATTATTTTCCCTCATTATGTCTGAGGACCTTGATGCTCAAACAACATTTTCAGGGCAAACGTGGAGGGACAGTTTTCTCCCGAGAAGAAGTGAGAATCCACAGAATCCATTGTTAACGCGGTGTTATTCCACATTTAAAGAAAATATGCCACAAACGGTTGTTTTTCCTCCTAGGTATATTCAGTAGTAGTTGCTTTCAGAGTTATTTCCACTGGAAGTAACACTGCAGTGTTGTCTCTGTCATTTCAGCTCCAGCATATTGTGGTAAAGCCTCATTTCAGTTTTGACCAACTGCATCGTTTCACTCAACACTTCTTATCCCTGATGGGTGGAATACGCCAACTAGTGGTAGTGGGCTATAACTGATATGTAATGTCTCAGATGCCTCCATGACAATTTGTTAGATTATGGGAATATCCTAAATCCATGTCCAGGATATCTATAAAAATAATTTTTTTTAGGGAAATGTGAGGTTTTCTCATGCGTGTGTGTTTGTGTGTATGTGGGGGGGGGGTCACACTGGTCTTTCTGTATATGTGATGAGTGACCATTTGTCATTTGTCCCTTGATAAATGGTTCTGGTGAATCAAACATTTCTCATTGCAAATGTGTGTGTGTGTGTGTGTGTGTGTGTGTGTGTGTGTGTGTGTGTGTGTGTGTGTGTGTGTGTGTGTGTGTGTGTGTGTGTGTGTGTGCGTTGAATGAGAGAGGGAAAGAGAGTTTCTCACTGACATGTCTATGTCCACTGACTTGCTGCAGTGACGGAATTTCCTTTCCCTTTCCAGTCTCTCTGTGTCGCTAAACTCTCCCTCCTTTTACATCTATCTCTGACCTCCCCCCTCTTTATGTCCCCCTCATTCTCTGGTCACCCTATTTTATTTTCCTCCCTATGATTTAACACTTTTTCACCCTCTCTCCCCTCCAGCATCTCCCTCTCTCTCACTATTCACCTCACTCATTACCATGCACTCATGCTCTCTCTCTCTCTCTCTCTCTCTCTCTCTCTCTCTCTCTCTCTCTCTCTCTCTCTCTCTCTCTCTCTCTCTCTCTCTCTCTCTCACTCTCTCCCACACTCTCTCCCACACTCTCTCTCTCTCTCCCGCTCTCTCACTCTCTCTCCTCTTGTCATTTTATTCCCCCACCCCTGTTCTCTCTCTCTGTATCATACATTCATGGTTCTCTGCAGTCAGAAAAGCTCAACACATGGACTCATCCAACTCTGCAACTCTGACTCCCTCCCACAGCGCTACAGCTTCTGCACTGTGTGTGTGTGTGTGTGTGTGTGTGTGTGTGTGTGTGTGTGTGTGTGTGTGTATGTATGTGTGTGCTTATTTATTTTGAGTCCTGTGTATGTGTTGATGCATGGGTGTGTGTGTGTGTGTGTGTGTGTGTGTGTGTGTGTGTGTGTGTTTTGAAGTGGAACTCCTCCAGCGGCTGCACTCTGGATGCATTTGCTGGCTAAAGAGGCTAATAAAAAGCCTCCTCACAGGGAATGGAGTGTGTGTGTGTGTGTGTGTGTGTGTGTGTGTGTAAAATAAAGAATATTAGTAAACATGACACCAGAATAGAAAAGGCTTAATGACCAGAAAGAGCCTGTGTGTTTAGCATAATGATTGTTTTCTCATCTGCTTACAGGGTGGAGAAGCTATTACATGGGGCCATTGTTTACATGCTCAGCAAAAACCATTTAGCATTCAGAATATATAAATATTCCATCTATCATGTGGTAAATTGAAACACTATACACTGTAAACACAGCAGTTAATGATTATCAGAAAAATGAATATGACGGATGGCACACTGCCTGTAGATATTAACCAGGATATGGAGGCTTGTTAATATCTCATCACTTTAAGTATTTGTATTAGTGATCAGCGTTAGCTTGGTTTCCTTTATAAGAGTCAGAATATTTGGGTGTCTGGTTAGCGAAGCGGTCTATTCTGTTGCCTACCAAAATGGGATCGCCGGTTCAAATCTGTTACGTCTCGCCGCTCCACACCCGCTCTGCAGTGTAACCTTGGCCAAGGCTCAACGTCTCCCCGCTCCACACCCGCTCTGCAGTGTAAGCGTACCCGGAGCTCTGCCAACTCCACCTGATGCCTGTTTCCTCGTTACCCCTCCACTCACCTGTTGGCAATCACCTCCCTATATCTGGCTGTGTCACTCTCAGCTTGTTGCCAGTTCGTGCCGTTCCCTGGGAGAGTACTTGTGCTTGTCCTGCTCATCGAAGTTTGTTTACTTACCTGGATCTTCCCTGGAGATTTCTCTGTTGGACCTTCCTCGTTGCTCCCCTTCCCCTGTGCGCTGCTTTCCGTTTACGAAGAGGATTTCTTCACTCCAGCGTTGCTGTGATTTTCCGTTCTCCTTTGGTATCCTCCTGTTTACCCCCCCCCCTCCTGCCTGGATTAAGGGCCGACTCCACTGTTCCCGGATTAAAGGGCGACTCCACGGTTCCCGGCTTAAAGGTGGACTTCGCGTTTCCTGGTGAAAGTGGACTTCCTGAGTTTTCTCTTCAATAAATTAGCCTGTTGGTCCCGCTATATTGTGCCTTCTGTGTTTGTGCTCTTGGGGTCGGGTGCAAACCCTAACAGTACGAACTGGCCATGACGACCCCAGCCAGCACAGACGGCACACCCACAGCCAATCCGGTGCAAGCAGCCCTAGTAAAACAAATTCAGATTACCAACGCCCATTCCCAGCAATTACAAGAGGCTTCGGTTGCTGTGCAGGGTCTCCAGTCTCAAGTTCAACCCCTGCAAGCTTCTGTGGAAGCTTTAGCTGTCCAGCAGGCGGCGATGGCGAGTCAGCAGGCAGAGATCATGCAACAACTGCAGACCATTTCAGCAGCTCTTGCCAACCAGCAGCTGAACCAGCCTGTACCGCCAGCAAGTGCGCCCCCTGTGGCCGCCGCTCCAGTAGATCCTCCGGTTCCTGTTTATTTACCCCGTGGAACCATCATTACCAGTCCACGCCCATTTGACGGTAACTTTGAAACTTGCTCTACCTTCATTATGCAGTGTGAGCTTGTTTTCACACACCAGCCCACCGTGTTCTCCAGTGATGCTGTTAAGATCGCTTACGTGACCAACCTGCTCAGTGGTCGAGCAGCGCAGTGGGCTACGTCTTCTTGGTCCATGGGGGCCAGCTACTGTAACTCTTATAGAGACTTTGTCGCAGAGCTACGTAAGGTTTTCCACCATCCGGTAAGCGGTCGGGATTCTGACTCACGACTGAATAACATCCAGCAGGGCGGCGCCAGCGTCACAGATTACTCCGTCGACTTCCGCCTGGCTGCCGCTGAGAGCGGATGGAATGACCAGGCCCTGCGTGCCACTTTTCGTAGAGGATTGAGCGAGGCGGTGAAGGATCAACTTGCTACCCGAGAAGAACCCTCATCTCTGGATGACCTCATTGCTCTCGCTATCCGCATTGATGGACGTATCCGGGAGAGAAAGCGTGAGAAGGCCTTGCGTGGAACTTCCTTCAATCCCAGAACTACCTCTGCGTCAGACCGAACCGCTGTTCCCGTTTCCCCGGCCAATCCCTCCTCTGACTCTTTCGCGACAACGCCACCTGGGGATGTAGAAGAGCGGATAGAGGTAGGACGTGCTAGACTTACTCCTGCTGAACGGGAGAGCCGATTCAAGGCAGGTCTTTGCCTGTACTGTGGTCTTAAGGGGCACCGACTCCGCGACTGTCCCTCACGGCCAAAAGAGTAGGCTTACCAGGACCAAGGGAGATCCTAGTAAGCCGCCTTTCCTTCTCCCGTGGGTCCGAATCTCGCGGCCATCTTGTTCCTATTGCCTTAGTCTGGGCGGGCCAGAGACTTTCCCTTGGAGCCCTGATTGATTCCGGAGCAGATGATAGTTTTATGGACCTTGACTTTGCCTCGCAGGCAGACATTCCCCTTGAGTCTCTTGGGACCCCCATTGATGCGTTTGCCTTGGATGACCGGAGATTAGCCTGTATCACACAGCGGACCGTCCCCGTTACTCTCACCGTTGCAGGTAACCACACAGAGACAATGCAATTTTACATCATACGTTCCCCGCTTAATCCAGTTATCTTGGGACGCCCCTGGCTCAGACACCATGAACCCCACATCTCTTGGTCCACAGGCACAGTCCTTGGATGGGGCTCTACTTGCCATGCCCAATGCCTTCGTGCAGCTCCTAGTGCTACGCCTTTGAGCTCGCCTACTCCCCTGCCTCCTGATCTCTCCTCCGTGCCCCCTGTGTATCATGACCTTGGTGAGGTATTTAGCAAGACCCGTGCTAAGTCACTCCCGCCTCACCGCCCGTATGATTGCGCCATTGATCTCCGTCCTGGGGCTACTCTTCCCAGTAGCCGCCTCTACAACTTGTCACTCCCTGAGAAGGCGACCATGGATGAGTACATCACCGAGTCCCTTGCTGCAGGTCTCATCAAGCCCTCGTCTTCCTCTGTTGCTGCAGGGTTCTTTTTTGTGAAGAAGAAGGACGGGGGACTTCGACCTTGTATTGACTACCGGCAACTGAACGCAATCACCATTAAGAACAAGTACCCGCTTCCACTTATGAGTTCGACTTTTGAGCCTCTCTCACAGGCGACCATCTTCACCAAGCTAGACCTGAGGAGCGCTTACCACCTCGTGCGAATCAGGGAAGGCGATGAGTGGAAGACCGCCTTCAAAACACCCCGAGGCCACTATGAGTACTTGGTGATGCCGTTCGGACTCACAAACGCACCAGCAGTGTTTCAGGCGTTTATGAACGATGTACTCCGTGACATGTTGGATGTGTTTGTCGTCGTTTACCTGGACGACATCCTCATTTTCTCCCAGTCTCTTGAGGAACACGTCCAGCATGTTCGCAGGGTACTGGAGCGCCTCCTCCAGAACCAACTCTACGTCAAGGCGGAGAAGTGCCTGTTTCACTCCCCCTCTGTGGATTACTTGGGATTCATCGTAGAGAAGGGACGGACCAGAGCAGATCCCCGCAAGGTCCAGACAGTGGTGGACTGGCCGGAACCTACCAACCGTAAGGAGCTGCAGAGTTTTCTAGGGTTCACAAATTTCTACCGGAGATTCATTCGCAACTACAGCCAGCTGGCAGAACCGCTTACTGCGTTGACCTCCCCAGCCAAACCCTTCATCTGGTCTCCTGCTGCCAGCTCTGCTTTCCAAGTCCTCAAGACAAGGTTCACCTCGGCCCCAGTGCTGCTCCATCCTGACCCCAAGAGACAATTCGTGGTAGAGGTTGATGCCTCGGATTCAGGCGTAGGGGGGGTGCTCTCCCAGCGGTCGGCTGAGGACCAGAAACTCCAACCTTGCGCCTTTTTCTCCCGCCGATTTCTGCCGGCCGAGCAGAATTATGACGTTGGAAACCGGGAGTTACTGGCTGTAGTGGCTGCTCTGGAGGAATGGCGCCACTGGCTCGAGGGCGCTGAGCACCCGTTTCTCATCTGGACGGACAACAAGAACTTGACTCACCTGAGGGCAGCCAAACGTCTCAACAGTCGTCAGGCTCGGTGGGCTGGCTTCCTTAGTCGTTTCAACTATGTTCTGACTTACCGTCCTGGGACACGCAACGTAAAGGCTGACATCCTGTCTCGGCTACACCCGAAGGAAGGCGCGTTTGAAGAGCCTGAACCCATCCTCCCTGCGGCTAGAGTGGTCGGTGTGGTCACTTTTGGTCTTGAGTTGGCTGTTCGCACTGCCCAACGTGCTCAACCCGCTCCGAGTAACGTGCCACCCCGTCGCCTCTTCGTCCCAGATGCTGTTCGGTCTCGAGTTCTTCAGTGGGGTCATAGCAGTCGTTTCTCCTGTCACCCAGGAGTTAGTCGTACCCAGTCGTTCATCGCTCGGCGCTTCTGGTGGCCAACTATGCGGGAGGATGTCAAGAGCTTTGTAGCGGCCTGCACTGTTTGCGCCCGCAGCAAGGCCTCTCACCAGGCGCCATCTGGTCTGTTGCAGCCACTCCCTATTCCTAGCCGCCCCTGGTCTCACGTGGCTTTGGATTTCGTTTCCGGACTACCACCTTCTCGGGGAAACACTGTGGCTCTCACCGTCATAGACCGTTTCAGCAAGGGCGTCCATCTGATAGCCCTTCCCAAACTTCCTTCGGCTGCTGAGACCGCGGACCTCTTGATGCAACATGTCTTCCGGCTTCATGGCCTGCCATCAGATGTAGTCTCCGATAGAGGTCCTCAGTTCACCTCACAAGTGTGGCGTGCATTTTGTAAAGGCATCGGAGCCACAGTAAGTCTGTCTTCGGGCTACCACCCCCAAACAAATGGTCAGACCGAGAGGGCAAACCAGAGCATGGAGACAGCGTTGCGTTGTGTATGTAACAGCAAGCCCTCCACCTGGAGTGAGTACCTACCGTGGGTAGAGTACGCCACCAATTCCCTGGTCAGCTCTGCATCTGGACTTTCTCCATTCGAGGCATCCCTGGGGTATCAACCTCCCCTGTTCGACCCACAGCAGGATGAAGTGGCCGTTCCCTCCGTACAGCTCCACTTGCGACGCTGTCAGCGTGTCTGGAGGACCATCCGGACAGCACTGCTCAAGGCTGGGGAGCGCGCTCGCAGAGGGGCTGACCGGCGACGTACCCCTGCGCCGGAGTACAAGAAGGGACAGAGGGTCTGGCTGTCCACGAAGGACGTTCCCCTCCAGACAACCGACAAGAAACTCTCGCCCCGCTTCATTGGTCCTTTTGAAGTCCAGAAAGTCCTGAGCCCGGCAGCTGTTCGGCTGAAGCTGCCTTCCTCCATGCACATTCATCCTGTCTTCCACGTCTCTCGAGTTAAGCCCGTCTCCAGCAGTCCTCTTATGCCCCCGGTTCCTGAGCCTCCGCCTCCGGAATTTGTAGATGGTCATCCTCAATGGAAGGTCCGCCGGCTGCTTAAAGTCCGGCGCTGCGGCCGCGGGTTCCAGTATCTCGCGGACTGGGCAGGTTATGGACCTGAGGAGCGCAGTTGGATTTCGCGGAAGCTCATTATGGATCCCTCTCTCCTCGCCGACTTCTACCGTGCCCACCCGGGGGCGCCAGGTCAGTCGCCAGGTGGCTCCCGTAGAGGGGGGGGTACTGTTACGTCTCGCCGCTCCACACCCGCTCTGCAGTGTAACCTTGGCCAAGGCTCAACGTCTCCCCGCTCCACACCCGCTCTGCAGTGTAAGCGTACCCGGAGCTCTGCCAACTCCACCTGATGCCTGTTTCCTCGTTACCCCTCCACTCACCTGTTGGCAATCACCTCCCTATATCTGGCTGTGTCACTCTCAGCTTGTTGCCAGTTCGTGCCGTTCCCTGGGAGAGTACTTGTGCTTGTCCTGCTCATCGAAGTTTGTTTACTTACCTGGATCTTCCCTGGAGATTTCTCTGTTGGACCTTCCTCGTTGCTCCCCTTCCCCTGTGCGCTGCTTTCCGTTTACGAAGAGGATTTCTTCACTCCAGCGTTGCTGTGATTTTCCGTTCTCCTTTGGTATCCTCCTGTTTACCCCCCCCCCTCCTGCCTGGATTAAGGGCCGACTCCACTGTTCCCGGATTAAAGGGCGACTCCACGGTTCCCGGCTTAAAGGTGGACTTCGCGTTTCCTGGTGAAAGTGGACTTCCTGAGTTTTCTCTTCAATAAATTAGCCTGTTGGTCCCGCTATATTGTGCCTTCTGTGTTTGTGCTCTTGGGGTCGGGTGCAAACCCTAACAAAATCCCCATGTTACCTCTGGCTTGGCCTGGCATCCCTACAGACATAATTGGCCGTGTCTGCGGGTGGGAAGCCAGATATGGGTATGTTTCCTGGTCGCTGCACTAGCGCCTCCTCTGGTTGGTCTGTTCAGGGGGAGAGGGGGAACTGAGGGGAATAGTGTGATCCTCCCACGCGCTACATCCCCCTGGTGAAACCCCTCAGTCAGGTGAAAAGCTGCTGGTGACCACATGTATCGGAGGAGGCATGTGGTAGTCTGCAGCCCTCCCTGGATTGGGATAGGGGGTGGAGTAGCAACTGGGACAGCTCGGAAGAGTAGGGTAATAGGCCAGATACAATTGGAGAGAAAAAGGGAGGAAAATAAAAAAGTCAGAATATTGTCCACGTGTTTATGAAAAAAAAACGCATGAAGATTCATACATGCACATGTGATACTTAATGAACTGTGTGTCTGTTTCCTGAGTGAGTCAGTAAGAGAAATGCACATGAATGTGCTGTGATAGAACGTCATCAAGCACTGTGTTAATCTACACAGAAGCATTGTGATGAAGTTTTGCAGATGCATAGAAACCTAACGCTAACAGTGAGCCATTACTCAGATTACCATGTAAATGTCATCTATGTGCTTCACATGCACTCTCCGAACGTCCCAGCCCTGTTTGTGTTTATTTGTTGCAAAACTGGAGAAATTCTCGATTAGTCTCCCCGAGCCATCTGCATTTCATGGGAGTGATGTCCTTATTCTAAAGAAGGTTCTTTGCTTTTTGTAGCTCTCCATATACAAAGATTGTAGCAGTTTAGTTTTTGTTTACCCTGAGGGATTTGTCTGCATTTATAAATAATGATTAGGCTGCACTATGCCAGGAGAGCAATAGTTCAGATTCTTATTTTAGCAGTATTAATGGCTATGAATAGTATTTGCACATTGGTAAGTATTTTTTTGAGAGGTAGAATAGCAGGGAACTTGCCCTCAGCCACACGTCTGCATCATATGAAATTAAAGATCACAGTCCAGTCTATTCTGTTGCCTACCAGCAAGGGGATCAGCGGTTCAAATCCCCATGTTGCCTTCAGCTTGGTCAGGCGTCCTTACAGACGCAAATGGCCGTGTCTGCGGGTGGGAAGCCAGATGTGGGTATGTTTCCTGGTCACTGCACTAGCGCCTCCTGCGGTTGGTTTGTCGGTCGGGGCACCTGTTCGGGGGGGAGGAGGGACTGGGGGGGAATAGCGTGATCCTCCCACGTGCTAAGTCCCCCTGGTGAAACTCCTCACTGTCAGGTGAAAAGAAGCGGCTGGCAACTTATGTATCGGAGGAGACGTGGTAGTCTGCAGCCCTCCCTGGATCGGCTGACAGGGTGGAGCGGCGACCAGGACGGCTCAGAAGAGTGGGGTAATTGGCTGGGTACAATTCGGGAGAAATAGGGGGGGGGGTCTAAAAAAAAAAGATCACAGTCCATTCTTGATGAATGGGAAAAGAGAATGTGGCCTGCAGATGCACATAGTATCTCCAAATAAACCACATAGTGTTACTGTCTGGTCCCTACTACATTGATGGCTCTAGTAACTTCGTTATCCAAGGCTGTTCTGTTTATGCAGTCTCTTCTCCAGGAAAAAAATATCAGCTATATAGCGGTGGTGGTGGTGGAGGGGGGGGGGGTTAAGTCCTGTTTCTGCTAACCAGGTGGGCTTTTTTTTATTAATATTATTATTATTATTATTAAGGAGTGATCATCCTCTAAATCATGGATGATCTTTGTGATCCTCTGTTTAGGAAAAGTGCTCAGCTGTACTCTGGGAATTAGATGTTCTTTTCAAAAGGGTTGCCTTGACACACCAGAATGTGTTTGTTAAGCCATTTAAATGATGTGGTCGATGTGGATCCCGGAACATCCTTGACAAGGTGTTTATTATGGGATTAGTATGATGCAGCTGGGAATGGGTTTTGTGTGTGTGTGTGTGTGTGTGTGGGTGTGGGTGTGGGTGTGGGTGTGTGTATTTCATCTGACTGACAGAATATCAGCAGCTTTGCCAGAATAGAAAGAAGCATGTCTGTTTTATGATGGGTTTCTTTTCTTCAGGTACAGGGAGTAGTTTCAGGTTTTATACCGTTGCATGCCAGGAAGTAGCCTTTCCAGCTATTTAATTTGCATATTCTGCAAAGTTCAGGAAAATTTGAGTGAAGTTGTATCACAGTCTTAACAATAGGAAAGTGGAACCTTCTGGGATATCCAGCATGAGAGCAGGATAAGCAGTTCAGATAATGGATGGATGTCTTCATTAAGAAGGCCCTGAGTTGTTTCGAGCTGTGCTACCCTGTTGTTCTGCATCCTAATGAAGGTCCATAGAGCTCATTTGATTTGTTTCTAGTCTCCTCCAGACACCAGTCCAACTGTCTATCAGTCTATCTCTACCCCCATCTCTCTCACTCTTTCCGTCCCCCTCCTGTCTCTCTCTCTCTCCTTCTCATCATCTCATCTTCTCACTCTCAATGTCTTTCTCTCCCTCTTTAAACTTCAAGAGTCCGGCTTAGCTCCAATCAATAGCCATTTACACGACTACATGCACAGTTTTTATTGCATCCCGATAAGCATGTTGTTGCCCGTAACTGTTGTGTGGTGTTGGATAGAGCAGTATTTTGAGCTCTGTACAGTCTTATTAGTGCACAGCAGGAGTAAGTGACATCAGCGTAGGTTGGAAGAAACCAGAGACCTTGACTCATCAGAAGCGTTGTTATGCATTATTAGTCTTCTTTTTTTGGGGGGGGGGGTGGATGTTTTAATCCTTTGAAGACAAAGTAAGTTAGTGTAAGCCCAGTCTTGTAACTTGGTGGTCCCCATATACCCACCATTGGGCTTGTGTGCATATCTTTGTACATATGTGTCTGTGCCTGTCTGTTAATTGCCATTGACATAAACAAATGTCCTGGATATAGCTGCCTTGTCTTAATTGCCAACCTATGTCCCACTGGATTTTGTTCTCTGCTTGGGCAATAATAAATGAGCCAAGTATTGAGTGATTTATTGATGTATGCTATGATGCATGGCTGGGTGTGCGGAGGCATTGGTAACAAGTTCAGGTAAGGGCTGAGAGGCGTACTCTCTTAAAGCCATGTTGTATTGTACTGCATGAAGATGCGTCTTCACAACAACTGCACTCAAACTTCAAAATGTTTTGTTTTAAACTTGTGTTAACCTGACAAATTTGTCAAAATCAATCAACCGAATGGGGTTGGGCAGAATACTTTGAAAAAGTGTTCAGTGCCTGAATACTGAGTACATTGTTCTAAAAGTAATCAGCAGTGTATTCAGTCACAGTATGCCAAAGGAGTAACTTATTCAGATTACATTTAGAATTATTTCAAGTGTGTGCTTGGTGGGGTGAGTTTCGTTACTGAAAGCCCTGACTGAAACATGATGGTACACCAGTGGTAACACTGCAGTAACACTTTCTCACACACTCTCTCTCTCACACACACTCATCAAACACACACACACTCTCCCCTCTGCCCAAAGCCTGTGGAGGTGTATCAAAAGGCTTTAAAGCGGAGGCACGGACTCACAGAAATGCCTGTCTCATTTATAATGAGGAACTTAATAATGAGGAAAACAGAACTGTGAGGCTGCTTGAAAATCTCTCTCTCGCTCTCGCTCTCTCTCTCTCTCTCTCTCTCTGTCTCTCTCTGTCTCTCTCTCTCAATTCAATTCAATATTTGCTTTATTGGCATGACATACATTTTTGTACATATTGCCAAAGCATGTAAAAAAACAGCACAACACAACAATGATTTTCATAACAGCAACAACAACAATGATTATGATATCAGACAACAGTAGCAATAATAGTTTATGATTCCACAGCCTAGCTGGCAAGAACACAGCACCAACAACGCCAAGGCCGTGCGCTCGGCCCCAGGGTGCCACACTCATTGAGAATGCACGCACCTACAGCCCGCACATCACCCCGGACCAAAAGTGTCTGCTGAGAGGCATTCGCTAAATAATGACGACAGCAAATAACAAACAGTGATAGGTGCCGTCGCCCACTGTCTCTCAGGCTGTGGCAGGAAAATATAAATCTTGCTGCAATGCTCGCCGCTGGCCCCCCTCCCAGGACCACCCGCAGCTTACCTGCGTCGTCCATTCCCTTGTACTCTGGAATCACATGTTCCAGCTCCTTGACAAAAGGTGCTGTTTTTCAAATGTTTCACATATAAGAAGAAATTGCACCCCTCTCTCTCAATCACATACTCACTCACACACTCACACCTGAGCTCCCAACCCTCCCTCGCTTCCTCGCCCCTCCCCTCCCTTCTCTCCACTTGTGCCTCGTGTAGTCGGGGACTTTCCTTCACTTTGTTTCCCCAGTTCTGGCAGATTTTAGGGGAAGCCACGAGCTCCTGCAGGCTTTCACCTGCATCTGCATCCCCAGAAGGCAGTGTATTATTTCTATATAGTACCTGTATAAATCACTGGGGGAGGGTTAATTTCTTTACCCGGGTGAAGTGGTGGCAGGGCTGGATAAAAAGGGGCTGGCTGTAGTCTGAAGAAGTTGCAACAAACTGAAACTCGCTTGCAATCCTCAAACTAATTACAAAGTTGCAGTCTCAGCCAAATTCTCTCACAAAGTACTGTGAGAGAGATGGCTTATTATAAAGAACGGGGGGGAAGAAAGTATATGGTGGCATTTTCACAGCGAACTTGTTGTTTGCATGAGATAATATAATGAGGCTTTACCCAACATGTCAAACATAGTTGTGGCCCTCTGTCCTTTCACTACCCTATGTTAGTTTTTCAAGGCCTCCAGGTTTGTGTGTGAGTCGGTAATTGGAACTGGTCTGTCCATTCAGGCGAAACAATTTGAACAAAATCCATCCATCCATCCGTTATGTAAATCGCTTATCCTGCTCTCAGGGTCGTGGGATGCTGGAGCCTATCCCAGCAATCATTGCGCGGTAGGCGGGGAGACACCCTGGACAGGCCGCCAGTCCGTAACAGGGCCAACACACACAAACACACACACGCACGCACACACACACTTTCACACCTAGGGACAATTTAGTACAGCCAATTCACCTGACCTACATGTCTTTGGACTGTGAGAGAAAATCGGAACACCCGGAGGAAACCCACGCAAAGGACATAGCAAGAGAGGACGACCCGGGACGACCCCCAAGGTTGGACTACCCCGGGGCTCGAACCCAGGACCTTCTTACTGTGAGACGACTGCACTAACCACTGCGCCACTGTGCCGCCCAAACAACAACAATGAACAAAACAAAAACAAAAACAAAAACTTTACAAATTGAATTGAATTGAACAAAATCCAAGTCTTGTATTTTTTTTCAGTTTGAACGGGGGACCATTGAGACAGGTCTAACCTTTTGTTTGTTTAGTCTAACACACAATTTGTGTTATTCTACGCTGCTGTAGGAAGGAATTTTCTGTTACTGTTTATATTTGTGTGAAGTGTCCTAATCTGGGGCCAACTCCCCCCCATATGTTTTAATAAAATTTCATTGTGGTTTTACTGACTTAAAAACATGCACAGAAGAATATGACTGAATTTATTCATCCTTAAATTTGTCCCTCCCCAAAACTCTAAAGGAGATCTTATTCCTATTATATGTTTTTTGTGCTGTCTGCATATTGTTTTGTGGTTGGTTTCTGAAGCAAGGATTTATTTGACACTTAAACTGGACTGCAAGAATTAATTTGTGTGTGTGTGTGTGTGTGTGAGAGAGAGAGAGAGAGAGAGAGAGAGAGAGAGAGAGAGAGAGAGAGAGAGAGAGAGAGAGAGAGAGAGAGAGAGAGAGAGAGAGAGAGAGAGAGAGAGAGAGGTTCATGTGAAATTACATGTCCCATGTGTTCATGTGCGTGGTCTGTGTGTTTGGTTACCACACTAAGCAGTTGGAGGCATATGTTCCTCAGCAGCGGTGTTGCCCCTGTGTGTGCGGTAACTGAGCCTCTTGTCATCATAGATGAAGTTACTGCTGTTTATTTGTCATCCAGTTGTTGTTCTTGGCTCAATCTCTCTCCATCTTTTTCCTGCTCTCTTGCTCTCTTTTGCACCCCTTACCCACCCACCCACACACACCTGTCGTAGTCTAGTGACTACCCAGGAGCCTGCAGGGATGTGTGTGTGGGTTACAGAGTGACCGTGGCTCTCTTGGTAAATCAGTGCCCTGATGTCATTGGGAGACCCAACTGTGAGAGTTAATTTTTCACAGCAGGACGCATACCGTAGAGCATGATGGGATTTAGGGGCCCGGGGCCCAGCAGTGATGAGGGGATGAGAGGGTGACAGGAAGTCAGAGGAGAGGAAACGAGTGGAGAGAGAGAAGGGAGGTGGTAATTTAGCTCAGAAGAGGGGTGGAATGCAGCAGGGAGGAACTGCAGTAAGAGTCACAGGCGACATTTTTTTTACCTCGTAAAGAGAAAATGATGTGTGAATGCTCACTCGGGGTACTGGATCATATCATGATGTGATGTTTATATTCTTTTACCAACAAATATAACTGATGTGCTGGCACACTGGTTTGGAAGCAAGCGGCAACACAGTGTTGGATGAGCTCCAATTATGAAAAGTGAGAAATGCATCTGAGTAAAATAAAAAGAAAGCCACTTTATTTCATAAAGGTTACCACGATTGTGTTCTCTGCATTTAATCCATGCTATTGTATAGGAGCAGTGGGTAGCTGCAGCACCCGGGGACCAACCCCAGTTCTTCTTTCCATTGCCTTGCTCAGGGGCACAGACAGGAGTGTTAACCCTAACATGCATGTCTTTAGCCTGTAATGTAATGACGTCTTACATAGAATGAACACGTTGAAAGTGAAATTTGGTGTCAGTAGTTAAAAAAGAGGATATTAAGGATTGTAGCTTTAACCATGCAAGATCTGGAGAGATCCCCAGCCTGTCCATTTCAAGTAACTCCCCCCTGCACACACACACACACACACACACACACACACAAATGGGGAGCACAGACCACCAGGAGGAAGGCTGGAAGGGGCAGCTGATTTCTTGATGCTTTGAGCTCTGATACAATCAGGTGAAGGAGAGGGAGAATAAGAGAAGGAAACACTGAGTGTCACAGGAGAGAAGAGGAAGAGGAGTTGATAGAAGAATCAATAGAGGGAAAGGAGGAAAAAGAGAGTGAGGAGAATGGAGGCAGGATGGAGATGGGGGGGAAAAGGAGTGGTGGGAGGATTGGCTGGGGTAAAAGGAAAACACAAATCCCATGAGGAGGCAGAGGGCCAGGAATAGAGAGGCAAAGCAACCACAAATAAGGGATGGCAGAGGGCAAGGGAGGAGTGGAACGAGGGCAAACATTACTTGGAGGGATGAGTGACGGAGACCAGGTTTTTAGGGGTGGGGGGGTGAAAGGAGGGTCACCACAGCCAGAGAGGGGGAGGCTTGGAGGAGCAGAGAGAGGAAAAGCGACAATGTCCAAGGAAAGAAATATAAACACAGAGCAAGAGACCACAGTTTTTTGTTTTTTTTTTGTTTTTTGACATTTTCACCAGTGATTTGATCCAAGCCTAATCCAGCTGGTTTCTCTTATTAAGCCAATTGAATATAGTTACAAATCTAAAAATCGGGGCGTCCGGGTAGCGTAGTGGTCTATTCCGTTGAGTACCAACACGGGGATCTTCGGTTCGAATCCCTGTGTTACCTCCAGCTTGGTCGGACATAACATGAAGATGTGGGTATATGTCCTGGTCACTGCACTAGCACCTCCTCTGGTCGATCGGGGCGCCTGTTCGGGGGGGAGGGGGAACTGGGGGGAATAGCGTGATCCTCCCACGCGCTACATCCCCCTGGTGAAACTCCTCACTGTCAGGTGAAAAGAAGCGGCTGGCGGCTCCACATGTATCAGAGGAGGTATGTGGTAGTTTGCAGCCCTCCCCAGATCGGCAGAGGGGGTGAAGCAGCGACCAGGACGGTTCGAAAGAGTGGGGTAATTGGCCAGGTTCAATTGGGGAGAAATCAAATTTAAAAAAAAATGATTCTAGGTACCATGGTTGACATAACCCATAGTTTTATTTATACTACGTTCTGTTTCCAGCCTGTGCAACAGTCTATGTGGTCCCACTTCAGATGTCAACATCATTTACAGCAAGTCCAGAGTACACAGAAACCCTAGCTGGAAGAAAGAAATTGGTTTTAAAAGTGTTTGAGCTCAAAATTGTATGACACGCTAAATCATTATTTTGTAAAGGAGGACATTTTGTCCATCTGTATTGTGTAAATTTTGGGTTTGAATCGTTCGATTTCTTGCATAAAGTGTGAATAAATTGATGGATCAGTTGTGTAATTGATGGTCTTTCTCGTTTCGTTGTAAACTGCCCGACTTATTCGCCATTTTATTTCCATCTTTATCTAATTTAAGCTTTTTCTACCTCCCACCCTTTTTTCTCCCTCTCTCTCTCTTTACAACCTAGGAGGATTTCCGGAATAAGGTTCAAGATTACATCAAGCACTATGCCAGATGATAGACACATCCTGTACCAATCACCGTCTATCTGCAAACTTTCTGCACCAACCAACCTGCAAATCAACCAACCGAACAGCTCTGCTTGTCCCTCCCAATGCCTCCATGGTGGCGAAACGACCGCCGACCCTTGAACTCGTACACCTCCCCTATTATCTCGTCGACCAATCGCACGCTGACCCCAGCTTTGACCCAGCTGCAACACCCTCTCTGCCGCTGAAGGAGGGGGGGGGGGACGGAAATTAAAAAGTGAGAAAAGGAAAAAAAAATAGATGTGTTTGAAGAAGGACCTCTGTGACATGGAAGAGAAAACACTCACCCAATCCTGACTGATTGGATGAGTGTTGTGCTAACACCAATGCCTGTTCGTCGCAGCATTATTGCCCAGTAGCGGGACTGCCCCCTGCTGTCTAAGCCAATCAGATGTGAGCCATGCTAACGTGCAGCGAGGGAATGAAAAACTCAGCTCAGGAGAAATTTAAACCAAGTTCTCCTGTTTTTTAACAACCGACCAGACGAGAGAAAGAAAGATTATCATGTTTTATCAGCTCCAGTGCCTGCCATGTTTGTGTTGCAAAGGAGACAAAGCACGCTAACACACACGGAGACAAAGCATGCTAGCACACACACACACACACACACACACAAACAAGTGAGTTGTGAACATTCACACTGGAAAGCTTGCAGCCGAACCCCCCCACTTGACAGCATGTGAATGAGTCAAAGCCCCCCTCCTTTTCCCACCATGTTGTGTGCCTCAGACACACACACTCTCACACACACACACACACACACACCCATCAGCTCCTGTCTGTTCATAGCTCAGGTGGGATACAGCTGGGAGAGAAAACAACATTAAAGATGACATCAAGAAGAAGAGATACCACGGACTGCCATTTTTTATCAGTCGAAGGCAGGAAGCACCTTGACTGCTGACACCCCCACCACCACCACCACCACCACTACTACCCCAGCCATATGTTGCACAGTGCTTTCAAGTCCTCTCCCTCGCTCTTTCTGTCTCTCTTCCCAACTGCCGCTCTTTTCCTTTTCTGTTGTCCTCCATCTGTCTTTGTTATATTTCAACTCTCCAACAACCCGCACACACACACACACATACACACGCACATGCCCTGCCAACACATGACGGAGGTGGAGCAAGTGGTCATTCATACTTGGGTCTGGATGACATTTAATGCATTAAATGCTTTATTCTGTGCGTCACAGAATCTACTAATCCCATGCCTGTGTCCAGTGAGTTTTTCTACTTGTGTTTTATGAGTTAAGTGTGCAACCTAAAACACCTCCCTTTGCATCGTTTACAGTCACCCTCTGTGACCGACATTTTTCCGTGACGAAAACAACTCATCACCGAGTCAGAGTGTTTGAATCATGTCAAAACATTTTTGTCTCAATAGTTGGACACAAGGACCTTTCAAAGACATAAGGTCCTCGCAAAGAGCGGTGGACATTGGCTTGCTATGACAAAGATGCATTACAGGTTAAGCCTGATCCTGTCTGTCTGCTGCAGGACAGTTCCTTAGATGTAATGTGTGTGTGTGTGTGTGTGTGTGTGTGTGTGTGTGTGTGTGTGTGTGTGTGTGTGTGTGTGTGTGTGTGTGTGTGTGTGTGTGTGTGTGTGATATGTAGGTGTGTATGCACACATACCCATATGCATCTGTGAGTCTGTACATGTGAACATATACACACAAACACATAGGCTCCCACATTGAGCCTGTGTGTGTGTGTGTGTGTGTGTGTGTGTGTGTGTGTGTGTGTGTGTGTGTGTGTGTGTGTGTGTGTGTGTGTGCTCGCAGTATCTCAGAACATAATGTCTGTCTTCACGCTATTCAGCTTAGCATTCACACATTTGCATGAGGCAAAGTGTATGTGATCTGCCAGTGGTGCATTTTACTAAAGATGTTGAACATTAGGTGTTTGAGATTGAACTTAATGCTTGTAAAAGAATGTGTTTGTGTGTCTGTGTGGGTGTAGGTGATTTGTTTGTGCAGGGATACGTGATCCTTTTTGCTCCTGCTTATCCACGTATGCGTTTGCAGTGTGCAGAATAAGTATCGAGGACTATTCTGAAGTGACCATTATTCACTGCAGACAACAAACCCAGAGTACACCAACAGCGCAGTTTGGGTGTTTGTATGGTTCCCATGTTGTAGGACTGTAGAAGAAGAGTTAAAGCAAGAGGGTGCAGCTTTAGCTCAGTGCCCCAATACCTAAGCTTGTGTGTGTGTGTGTGTGTGTGTGTGTGTGTGTGTGTGTGTGTGTGTGTGTGTGTGTGTGTGTGTGTGTGTGTGTGTGTGTGTGTGTGTGTGTGTGTGTGTGTGTTTGCTTGCCTGAATGCTGATGTGTTGAGACAATGTGACTTCCTGTTAGCATGCTGTGATCATTTTCTGTCCCTTCTCGTTCTGCTGCTGTACCTGCCCAGGAAAAGGACACCAGTGCAAAGATGAGTGTCATTCACCCAAAAGCGGAGAAAAAGAACTGTTACAGGCAGCTGCCAAAACAAAGCCTGAGACAATGACGGATATCAAGTATATGTGTGAGTGCACGAGTGAGTCTGTGGCGTGTGCATGTGGACATACCCAGTTATTTTCCTGGCACAGTGCAGGTCCATTCAGCCACTCTGTGCGTAAGGCAAACAGTAATTCTGAGGCCATGCGTATCACTCCATCATGGCCTTAGTTGACTCTTTTGGAATACCGGCACCCAATCGCTGAGTCTTTCAGCATAAATTAAACATTTCTTTAAGTCGCCCTCCATAACCCAAGTCAGTCACCGTGTCCAAACCCAGGCCAATGGCTCTGGAAGATTCTACAACAGTGCACGGACATAATCCAGGAACGTAAACAAGAACAACACGTGATACCCCATCTGTTGTTATGGCGTGCTGGCAGAAGCCCAACGTTTTGTACTTTATGTTGGACTTTTCAAGATGTTGAGTTCATGTATTGATACTTCCGCTACGTCCATTTTGGCAGTTACCTGTAGTTTGGACAGATTGGTTTTGCTTGAACTAGCTCTTTCAATGGGCCAGGGGAGAAGCCTGACTTCCCTTCAGTCTGTTAAGATCCTCAACTATTTCTTTCTCAGATTGTATATCCATTTTTTTAAGCTATATTAAAGAGAATATAAATCAAAAAGTGTATGCTTTGTTTTATTTATCAGGGTAATGCAAGGTTTTCTCAGACTACACTGGTTTACAGTTAATGCAAGCGTTACGTCAACACAAACACGTTTAATTTTGTGATCGTTTCAAAGAGTTTACCTTCTGAGTCAATCGTGTAAAAATGTGTTTACACAGCAAAAATGTTGTCCAAATAGAGACAACATTTTCTCATGTTTCTCAATTCATATAAAACAAGCAAAATAATCTGCAAGTGCAGTAAGATATTTCAACTCATGGTAAGACTTACCTAATTCCTGATAGGCTAATGAAGCAAGACCAGACATTTTTTTAACTGCTTTATTAATCCCCATGGGGCAATACTTCCTCTGCATTTAACCCATCCTAGCTGTGTAGCTAGGAGCAGTGGGCAGCTGCAGCGCCCAGGGACCAACTCCAGTTCGTCTTGCCATGCCTCGGTCAGGGGCACAGACAGGAGTATAAACCCTAACATGCTTGTCTTTTTGATGGTGGGGGAAACCGGAGCACCCGGAGAAAACCCACCGCAGACATGGGGAGAACATGCAAACTCCACACAGAGGACGACCTGGGATGACCCTCAAGGTTGGACAACCCCGGTGTTCGAACCTAGGACTTTCTTGCTATGAGGCGACAGCACTATCCACTGGGCTACCATGCCGCCATTTTGCAGTGTGGATATAGTAGTACAACTTGTTTTGCTGGTCAAGTTTTGAAGTGTGACTTGGGTTCAACACATTATTTGTCAGGCTTTACTGCTAGGTTTACCAAAAACGACTGAAAAGAGTGACAGGCCCACCACCCATGGCTTTATGTAGCAAGGGTGATCACTAGTAATAATAATAACAATCGTGATTCTTTACTTATTCAAATAAAGTTGGCGCTAAATCGCCTCAACTCTTATTGCTGTCACTCCCCGATACTTGACTACTTGGCTGGGAAACTGAGGTGAGTTGAGGATTGTGGTGCAGCCAACTGTGGAAAATGTGATTTGTGTGATGTTTTCCATGCAACCTGTCCTACAGCACAGTGAAGACAGTTTCAGCTTTCTTTTACATCAGTTCTTGACTGGTGTGTGTGTGTGTTTGTGAGAGAGAGAGAGATGATGATGATGATGATGATGATGGATGAACAGTTGTCCCTGGATATCCTGGTCACAGCACACCTAGCTGTCAGACTTAAATACACTCTAATCTGATGTGGTACCTATTGAACCAGGCTGCCTATTGCAGATCGGCTATTTACCTGAGGATAGGTAATGAGGGTTTTACAGTCATGAGTACTGTGTGAGTTATTTGGTGGGAGCATTTTTTTTTTGTGCTCACATCTTTCGATCCTACAGGATGCTGTATAGATGTGTGCACATGCATTTAATTTTGGGAACTTTTTTTTTTCCCTCCATTTTAGAAGAAAAGCATTTTCACAATATTAAAAATGCAGCATCTTTGGATATAATGTATTTTCTCCAGTGATTTCTCGGTGTTTGAGTAGCAGACTAGGCAATTCATCTTTTTCCTACTTGATATGCAAAACAACATTGACTGTCCAAGTCTGCATGAAATGAATTCACTGTAAGAGAGGTTAAAAAAAAACTTTTAAAGAGTTTAAATCCACTCAATGCTTTTCAAGGGACTTGGAAATTGTAAAAAAAAAATATATATATATATATAACTATTCACTGGTCCAATACAAGTGTGATGGAAACCATGTAAACCAGAGAAAATGAGTTTTTGGTATTTCAACCAAAAAATTGGTAGGGACAAATTTGTAAACCATAAAAGAATGTGGAGATGGCCCCCATCTAAATCTACACCGATGACAAGATGTCAAGTTCAAATAGAGCTGAACGTGGTGTAAAAGACCAACATTGATAATCCTATTATGCATAAAATCTGGTTAAAAGCCTGTTTTAAAAGTCTCCTGTGAGCCGCTTTCTGTCTGTGTCATAAATTAATGGAAGAAAAACATTTCCATTGTACCTGATGCCCTAGTCATTTCATATTAACTGCTGCGCTACGTTACTTGAAATGGTTCAGATTAGATTTTCCATGTAATCTTATTTTGATCATATTGTGTAGGAATAATTAAAATCTGCATTACAAGAAATCTGTTTTACTTAAGCTCAGTATGTTTACTTGTATGCACACACAGAGATAGTGCTTTGCCTTAACCCCTTCTCATTCATAAACTCATATTATTATCCACTATTGAGTTTACCTTCTAGCTCCACATTTGAATCTGTCTAATCGGACATGGCAGAATATGATACCATTTTGATTAAAATCTTTTTGTGTAGCTCTAACCATTCTGTATTTGTGATATCCGGTTGATCATATCCTCTTTAACTTCTTGTAGCAAGGATTGATTTCCCTGCTAACAAAGTGTAGTGAGAGAAGACCCCCCCACCCACCCACCCACCCACACACACACACACACACCAACTCACCTAAAGCAATTATGTAGAGCTGTTAAGATGTCATTTACTGGTGCAGTGTGTGTGACCGAGAGAGATTTGGTTTTCTCTGCATGTGGTTGTGGTCATATGTGTGTGGTGTGAAAAAGTAATAAACCCAATACAAAAAACAAACCCTAAATATCTAATCTAATTTAATCTATCTATCTGTCTTTCTGTCTCATCATACACACAGGCAATATTTAGTTATCATTTGTTCCAAAATTACACAACTCCAACTCACGGCGTGTTTATGTGTGTGTATATCTTTAATTTTGCATCATTACAGATTCATTTTGGAAACTCAAGTTTTAGATTTGCCGTCATTTTTTTTCTTGTCCACTGAGTACCTACCAGAAAATGAAGAGTGGTCCCAGCAGGGTAAAACACACATCATTATCATCATCATCATCATCCTCATCGGCGATCACTCGCGGTCGAGTATGATTGTCCACCTGTTGTTGAAGTGGATTATTTGTAGGTGTTCCGATGGCTAGAGGCTGATCCTTGATCCACAGAGTCTGTTGCATTGTGGGATGTGGTAGTCATAGGTGGAGGAGCAGTTTTTGGTGGTGGGTCTCTCCTTTCTGCATTGTCTTTTTGCTGCCATGGCCCGGTGGAGGTCCTCTTCCTGTTGCGCTGTGCCTTCATAGTTCATCTTTCTTCAAAGGTTCCTGTCGCAGGCCATCTCTTTCCAGTTGTAGAGATTGAAGTAGTATTTCCTCAGGTGGGATTTGAGGTTATCCCTGTACCTTTTTTTTTTGTCCTCCTTGGGTACACTTCCCCTCCTTAAATTGGCCATAGAGGGCCTGTTTCAGGAAACGGGAGTTTGGCATATGGATTATATGGCCTGACAAACAGTCACAAATGCTGATGAATATCATTTTTTGATAGTTTTGTATTTATTTATCTGGCTGGTTTCTAAAGAAACTGTCAACTGTCAGTCGACAAGAATTACCTTAAATCTAATCAGCGGTGAAATTAGGACACGCAGAATTATTTCCCTTTCCTGACAGGCTGACTTTTCGGGATGTTGGGACAAGTCAGTTCAAGTCAAGTCAATTTTATTTGTATATTTCAATATCACAAATTTGCCTTAGTGGGCTTTACAGCAACACAACATCCCGTCCTTAGACCCTCGCATCGGATAAGGGACAACTCCCTAAAAAAAAACCTTTAACATGGAGAAAAAATAAGAAGAAACCTCAGGGAGAGCAACAGAGGAGGGATCTCTCTCCCAAGATGGACAACGTGCAATGGATGTTGTGTTTACAGAATAAAAAACAAATTACTATATTCGGCTCCAAAAAAACCTGGGAGAAAAACGGTGGGAAAATTTGTGTATTTATTTGGCCAATGAGAAGGATAGCTCATAGTTATTGTAAGTATGTCGTATATGAGACATTTTACTTTAGTGGTTTCTTGATCGTCCCAGGACCTCCCACTTTTTTTCTGTCCTTTTTTCTCCGTTCTTTTTTTTTCTTGTTCCTGTAATGACGAAAATGCCCAGAAATAAAAAGTTAAAACAAAAAAAGAATAAAACACAATTTAGAGTACAACATTGAAAGCGGATAACAGAATTATAAAATTTATGAAGAATATGATGAGGAGGGTACCAAGCAGTGTCCAGATGCCACCGGATCAGCCCAGGACCTGACCCATATGACCGCCATCACCATGTAAAAAAAAAAAAAAAATGTCCCACATCTTAGTGAGAGAAAAATATAGCGTTAAAATAGGATGACAAAATTATGTGGATTTATAAGATATATAAAAAGAAAATGTGACGAGGGGGATGCCAAGCAGTGTCCAGGTGGTGAACTCAAGTTTTAGATTTGCTGTCAATTTTTTTTTTCTTGTCCACTGAGTACCTACCAGAAAATGAAGAGTCGTCCCAGCAGGGTAAAACACACATCATTATCATCATCATCGTCATCATCATCATCATCGGCGATCACTCGCGGTCGAGTATGATTGTCCACCTGTTGGTGAAGTGGATTATTTGTGAGTGTTCCGATGGCTAGAGGCTGATCCTTGATCCAAGGAGTCTGTTGCATTGTGGGATGTGGTAGTCATAGGTGGAGGAGCAGTTTTTGGTGGTGGATCTCTCCTTTCTGCATTGTCTTTTTGCTGCCATGGCCCGGTGGAGGTCCTCTTCCTGTTGCGCTGTGCCTTCATAGATCATCTTTCTCCAAAGGTTCCTGTCGCAGGCCATCTCTTTCCAGTTGTAGAGATTGAAGTGGCATTTCCTCAGGTGGGATTTGAGGTTATCCCTGTACCGTTTTTTTTTTGTCCTCCTTCAGTGCACTTCCCCTCCTTAAGTTGGCCATAGAGGGCCTGTTTCAGGAAATGGGAGTTTGGCATATGGATTATATGGCCTGTCCATCGCAGCTGGTGTTGTGTGATAGTTGTGGAGATACTTGGTAGGTTGGCTTCCTTCAGGATGCTGATGTTTGTTCACCTGCCTTCCCAGGTGGTCCTGAGGATCTTCTGTAGGCATCACTGATGATATTGTTCCAGGGCTTTGATGTGTCTGCTGTAGGTAGTCCAGCTTTCAGAGGGTAGAACTACTGCTTGATAAAAAAGCAGTTTGGTCTAAGTCTGGATGTCCCGATCCTCCAAAACTCTATGCCTCAGCCTTACGAAAGTTCCACTGGTGCATATTATTCTGTGTTGTATCTCAACATCAATGTCCGCCCTGGTGGACAGGAGGCTGCTGAGATATGGGGAGTGATCCACATTCTTGAGAGTATTTCTATCAATGTGATTTGTGGGGGCTTGGGATGTTCCTTTAGGTACAGATTGATGGAGGATTTGGGTCTTCTTGATGTTGAGTTCTAAAAGCCAGTATGCAAAGGCAAAGGCATTCAAGGATTTTCTGGAGGTCTGCCCCTGAGTGGGCAAAGTGCATTATCATCTACATACTGGAGTTCCATGATTGTAATAGAAAGAACTTTGCTTTTAGCCTTAAACCACCTAAGGTTGAAGAGTACACCATCGGTACTGTAGAGGACTTGGACACCCTCAGGTATGTTGTTGTTTGTGATGGGAAAGATAGTTGCAATGAAGATCGCAAGTAGGGTAGGTGCTATGATGCAGCACTGCTTCACCCTGGTGTCGACTCTGAAAGGAGCAGTTTCATAGCTGCCATTGCTAATAACTGTAGCTGTCATATCTTCATGCAGGAGTTGAACAATCATGATGTATTTGTCTGGGCATCCTATCTTGGAGAGGACACACCAGGGGGTGGCCTGGTTCATGGAGTTAAAGGCCTTCTTGAGGTCAGTGAAAGCCATATACAGCGGCAGATGTTGCTCCTGGGATTTCTCTTGAAGCAGATGAGCTGTGAAAATCATTTTTAACTTGTTCTGTGTTTACATGTGTGTCTTAGGATAGATGGTCTGAAATCAAACCTTTAAACCAGCTGCAGTTCCAAACACTTAAGTGAGCCAGAGGGGGGAATGCCACTGATATGATATATAGTGTATAGTACATATACAAACATGCACTATATATATATATGTGTGTGTGTGTGTGTGTGTGTGTGTGTGCGTGCGTGTATGTGTGTGTATATGTATATATATGTATATATATATGTGTGTATATATATATGTATATGTATATATATACACACACACACACATACATACATACATACATACATACATACATACATACATACATACATACATACATACATACATACATACATACATACATACATATAGTATATGTAGTGCATGGTTTGGCATGGAGTGGTTCCCAACTGTGCTGATTTCTAGATTTTCAGAACCATTTCAATTTGATAACTGTGTGAGTGTGGCTAAACTGTGTCGGTGGGCAGGCTTTATGACATCAACCTCAATGATTGGTTTTACATTACGTTGTGGTGATACACAAATGAGGGTAGATTCACCAAGGGCTGCTGCTCCTTTAAGGCAGACATTCGGAGTGCTGACGTAAGGACTGCTTAGACTTTCTGGGGGGAGAGATGTTTGCAGCAGCCTAGCGGTTAGCTGGTTGCCACGAGAGACTGTGCTGTATCGGTGTTGTTTTGTGTGGCGAGTAAACGGAATTGACTCGACTCGATCTCTCCGTCTCCTCATTCCTGCACTCCCACAACGTCACATCCAGTGATGCCACATCTACTAGTGTCCTACGGCACCATCATCTTGCACTGGACCTAGCTCGTATAGCTTGACAGGTCTTGGCTCTTTAAACAGCCAAGTTTAGGGGTTTAATTTCCATGGAGGCCGTGTGTGTGTGTGTGTGTGTGTGTGTGTGTGTGTGTGTGTGTGTGTGTGTGTGTGTGTGTGTGTGTGTGTGTGTGTGCGTGTGTGTGTGTGTGTGTACACATGTAGTGAAATCACAATGAACAGGTGTTTGTCTTTTTTGATGAGACAGCAAAACACAGCAATGGCACGGTGGCCCAATGGTTAGCCCTGTTGCCTCAGAGCAATAAGGTCCTGGGTTTGAACCCCAGGCCATCACAGGTCGTCCTCTGTATGGAGTTTGCATGTTCTCCCCATGTCTGCGTGGGTTTCCTCCGGGTGCTCCGGTTTCCTCCCACCATCAAAAAGACATGTATGTTAGGGTTAATACTCCTGTCTGTGCCCCTGAGCAAGGTGATGGAAAGAAGAACTGGTCTTGGTTTCCAGGTGCTGCAGCTGCCCACTGCTCCTATACAATAGGATGGGTTAAATGCAGAGAACATATTTCATTTTAAGTATGCAATGACAAAATAAAGTGGCTTTCTCTTCTCGTTCTCTAATATGTCTGAATCCACGTCATGACACCAGTAATAAGTGTGCACAAGTCTCCTTGCTGGCATGGCGTGGTACGTGGTGCCCTCATTATGGCCTCAGCATGACAATAGAAAAAAGGTTTAAAGTGATTGGAGAACCTGTTACCTTTTTTGGTTTTCATAAAACAGTTTCATACAATCCGCCTTCACCAAAATGCCTCCTAACAAATCCTGGAGATGTGGCGCAGCAGCACACTGGATTCAATCACAGTACGCACTTCATTAATCAAATGATTATTCATTCACACATTCAAATCGACAAACAGTCACAAACGCTGATGAATATCATTTTTAGATAGTTTTGTTTTTATTTATCTGGCTGGTTTCTAAAGAAACTGTCAACTGTCAGTCGACAAGAATTACCTTAAATCTAATCAGCGGTGAAATTAGGACACGCAGAATTATTTCCCTTTCCTGACAGGCTGACTTTTCGGGATGTTGGGACAAGTCAGTTCAAGTCAAGTCAATTTTATTTGTATATTTCAATATCACAAATTTGCCTTAGTGGGCTTTACAGCAACACAACATCCCGTCCTTAGACCCTCGCATCGGATAAGGGACAACTCCCTAAAAAAATCCCTTTAACATGGAGAAAAAATAGGAAGAAACCTCAGGGAGAACAACAGAGGAGGGATCTCTCTCCCAAGATGGACAACGTGCAATGGATGTTGTGTTTACAGAATAAAAAACAAATTACTATATTCGGCTCCAAAAAAACCTGGGAGAAAAACGGTGGGAAAATTTGTGTATTTATTTGGCCAATGAGAAGGATAGCTCATAGTTATTGTAAGTATGCTGTGTATAAGACATTTTACATTAGTGGTTTCTTGATCGTCCCATGACCTCACACTTTTTTCTGTCCTTTTTTCTCCGTTCTTTTTTTCCTGTTTGTTATTGGGTTTTTTTCTTGTTCCTGTAATGACGAAAATACCCAGAAATAAAAAGTTAAAACAAAAAAAGAATAAAACACAATTTACAGAGTACAACATTGAAAGCGGATAACAGAATTATAAAATTTATGAAGAATATGATGGGGAGGGTGCCAAGCAGTGTCCAGATGCCACCGGATCAGCCCAGGACCTGACCCACGACCACCATCACCATGTAAAAAAGAGAAAAATGTCCCACATCTTAGTGAGAGAAGGATATAGCGTTAAAATAGGATGACAAAATTATGTGGATTTATAAGATATATAAAAAGAAAATGTGATGAGGGGGATGCCAAGCAGTGTCCAGGTGGTGACTACCGTCACCATGGAGACCTGGGAGGAGGACAGACTGCATGTGCACACAGGGGAGACTCACATCACACCATTCACATACACAGAAGAGAAAGGAGAAGACGTCATTCAGGGAGAGAGAAAAGACATGAGAGACAAGAACAGTTTGCAATAGTCAATAACAACACAAATGTAATAATAATAGTAATAATAAATCAATCTTATATAGCGCTTTTCTAACACTCAAAGTTGCTTTACAATAAACAGGGTGAAACAAGACAACAGATAAACATAACACAAACATACAGGGGTGGATGGGAGGGGGGCTACGAGAGGGAGAAGCGGCAGCCACACACGATGCCAGCAGTACTCTCTGACTTAGACAGATACAAAAGGGCAAGAAAAACACAAAACAACCACTGTAGACGTTGATTTTCTATAGGGTTTTACTCCCATAGCCTGGAACTCTAAAATCGTACTATAAGAAAACCATTCATTTTTGTTATACTATACACTCTATTTTTAATAGGTACTTATGAGCAAAAGTCATAAAACTTACTTGGCATATACTGTAAATAAATATCCACCCATTATCTAAGCCGTTTATCCCAACCGGGGTCACGAGATGCTGGAGCCTATCCCAGCAGTCATCAGGTGGCAGGTGTAAATAAGTATATCAGCTTTACGGCAAAGCAAATAAGCTGCAGTATCGCGGTTGTGAGGCTGTAAAGTTTAAGCAGCAGTGAAACTAAAGTTGGGAAAGGAAGTTGGTGGAGGGAAGAGTGTGGTGTTCCCAGCACAGAATATTAACCAGTGTGGGTTAGTTGGTTTTGAATGTGCACATTCAAATGTGATTGGTGCTGAATGAGGTGGAGGTCAGC
The DNA here is from genome assembly GCF_029633865.1 of Lampris incognitus. Classification (NCBI taxonomy): domain Eukaryota; kingdom Metazoa; phylum Chordata; class Actinopteri; order Lampriformes; family Lampridae; genus Lampris; species Lampris incognitus. The sequence continues at coordinate 33,816,070 of NC_079221.1, read as the reverse complement.
TATTGGTTGTTCCTGAAGAGTATATAAGGCAGAATCGCCACCAGGGCGCTCTCTTGGTACTCCGCTCTACTCGGGATAGCTAGGTTGTTACAGCGTAAGAATAAATATACTACGTTACTGTCATAAGTCTGCTGTGTGCACTTTCCAGTTATCTACTTAAACAGTTTAGAACAATATTAGTGTTTCATACACCACAGATTGGCGACGAGGATGGGATGTTTAAGTTGGAAGTCACAGAGTTAGCATGTCAAGCAGCTCCAGCGAGGCAGAGGTAAACGACGAACAACCAGAGAGAGACGTTCGGTGAGTGAAAGGACCGTCGAACAGAAGATGGCATTCGGTAAGCCAGAAGATTTCCACTTCGAGGAAAGTGAGGAAAGTTTTGATAGTTATCGCCAGCGGTTAGAGCAGTACTTCGCAGCAAATGGATTGGACACTCGAGATGAGAAAACCAAAGCGGCATTTCTTACGGTGGTAGGAAAAAGGGCACATAGCTTGCTGATGGATTTGTGTGCACCAGATAAGCCATCGGGTAAAACATATGAAGTACTGGTGGGAATGCTAGAAAAGCACTACATCCCGAAAACCAACTTTATTGCCGAGAGATGCAAGTTTCACGGAAGAAACCAAAAGGAAAACGAAACAATAAGTGAGTACATTGCAAGTTTGAGAAAGTTAGCAGCCACATGCAAATTTGGAACATTTTTAGATGAAGCACTGCGTGATAGGTTTGTCTGTGGAGTTAAGAGCAGTGAGCTAAGAGATCAGTTACTCAATGCTGCTCACACAAACGACTTAACGTTACAGCTCGCAGTTGAAATGGCGCTTTCTTTTGAGGTAACAAAAGGCAACAGTGCGCAACAGTTTGCACAGAAAGGCTATAAAGCTAATGTGGTAGAAAAGAAGGCTAACCTAAAGCATAGAGAGGCTACAGTAAAGTCTACAGCTAATGGAAAGCCCTGCTATCGCTACAATGGAAAAGGCCACAGACCGGATGAATGCAGGTTCAAGGACACAGAGTGTCACCAGTGCAAGAAAAAGGGACACATCGCAAAAGCATGCCGTTCACCTAAAGAAGGAAGCTATGGCAAGGCATCGAAAGGCACCGGGCATTTGGAATGTTGCCACGCTCTCCAGCACGGGACATGTAAAATTCCAGCGCTATCAAGCAGCAGGGAAGACTTGGTTGCAACGCTCCCCAGCACGTGGACCAGAGCAACGCTCACAGTCACAGAGATCCTATCCAGCCTCAGCTCTGCAGTGCCAGAGACGACTGCCGTGTGCCGACAAGGTGCATGGTGGATGCTGTACAGAACATTGACACTGGTCAGACATTGGACAGTGGAGGGGCCGAACTTTTTGCAATGGACACGGGTAAAGGTGACACTGTGAAACCCTACTATGTGTATGTCAGTGTAAATGGTACAAGGGTGAAAATAGAGGTAGACACTGGCGCAGCCGTGTCAGTGATATCTGAAACTCTACTTAAACGCAGGTTTAAAGATGTGAAACTTAGTCCTGCAAATTGTGTACTGAAAACCTACAGTGAGGAATCATTGCCGTTGATAGGAAAATTTGCAGCAAAGGTGAAATGCAAGGAACGCTCAGAAAAGCTAGAACTACTAGTCATGAAAGGAAGAGGTCCTGCATTAATGGGCAGAGACTGGATAAGTCAGTTAAAGCTAGACTGGTCAAGAGTCAACAGAGTGGCTCCTGATACAGTGGATGATGTGTGTGCCAGACATGCATCAGTGTTCAAACCTGAGCTAGGCAAGTTAAAAGGTATTGAAGCCAGACTACATGTAGTTCCAGATGCAGTGCCCAAGTTCTGTAAGCCTAGAAACGTGCCTTATGCATTAAGAGAAGCCGTAGAGAGAGAACTGGAAAAATTGGAAGCTGAAGGTGTCATCTCACCCATTAATTACAGTGAGTGGGCAGCTCCAATAGTTTGTGTGCCTAAAAAGGATGATAGTGTGAGAATATGTGGAGACTACAAGGTCACCATCAATCCATGGTTGAATGTGGAACAGTATCCACTACCCAAAACCCAAGATTTATTTGCTAAACTAGCAGGAGGTCAGCAGTTTACCAAATTAGACGTGTCGCAGGCTTATCAGCAAGTTCTGTTAGAGGACAATTCAAGACATTACCTAACTATCAACACACACAGAGGGTTGTATCACTACAATAGGTTACCCTACGGTGTTGCTAGCGCCCCTGCTATTTTTCAAAAGATTAGGGCATGGAAGGGGTCATCTTTTATTTAGATGACATCTTAATTACTGGAAAAGATACAGAAAGGCACCTGACTAACTTGGAAGAGGTGCTTAGTAGACTTGAAACTTACAATCTCAGGGTTAAAAGAGAGAAGTGTGCATTCATGCAGAACAGCATTTCATACTTAGGGCATGTCATTGATGCCATGGGCATACATCCAGTGAAGGAAAAGACAGATGCTATTCAGAGGGCTCCAGTTCCGAAAAATTTAACTGAACTCAGGTCATTCTTGGCTCTGTTAAACTACTATGGGAAGTTTATCCCTACACTATCTACTCTGATTCATCCAATGACAGCATTGCTGTATAAAGATGCAACCTGGGAATGGTCAGAGAAATGTCAAAGTGCATTTGATAGTGCAAAGCAGTCTCTTCAGTCAGATAAATTGTTAGTACATTTTGATGCAGAGTTACATATCATACTAGCATGTGATGCTTCTCCTTATGGAGTTGTAATCAGCCACAAAATTAAAGATGGAAGTGAGAGACCTATCGCATTTGCATCCAGAATGTTAACTAAAACAGAACAGAATTACTCTCAACTGGAAAAAGAGGCACTGGGGCTTGTTTTTGGAGTTATGAAATTCCATGAGTATCTTTATGGAAGGACATTCTTGTTATTGACAGACCACAAGCCACTGTTGAAAATTCTGGGGCCTAAAACAGGTGTGCCAACACTGGCCGCCGCTAGATTACAAAGGTGGGCTCTAATTTTGGCAGCGTATACATACGAAATCCAGTACAAGAAGTCAGAGCAGCATAGCAATGCTGATGCTTTATCAAGATTACCTGTGAAGCCTGATGTAGATGTGGTGTCAAACCCAATTTACAGAGTGTCTTACCTGGAAGACTTACCTCTTACTGCTAGAGAAATAGAGATCCTGTGTTAAGAGTGGTTAAACAGTTGGTGTTAACTGGATGGCCTAAACATGTACAGGATGAGTCACTGAAGCCTTATTTTCAGAGAAAATTAGAGCTTAGCATTGAGGATGATTGTTTATTATGGGGTTACCGTGTGGTAGTGCCTGATAAACTAAGAGACAGGCTATTGTCGGAATTACATGAGCACCACTGGGGAATAGTTAAAATGAAGTCCCTTGCCAGAAGTTTATTCTGGTGGTCTACAGTAGATGACAGTATTGAACATGAAGCGAATCAGTGTACTACTTGTCAGCAGCAGTGTAGTATGCCTGCTACCGCACCGATACATACATGGGAATGGTCTTCGAGTCCATGGGAAAGAGTACATCTTGATTTTGCTGAGGACCACAAGCAGATGTTTTTAGTAGTGATGGATGCCTATGCTAGATGGCCAGAGATAGTTCCCATGACCACTACTACTTCATCTAAGACAATTGAAGCAATGAGAAATTTATTTGCAGCTTATGGGTTGCCTAAAGAGGTTGTAACTGATAACGGACCTCAGTTCGTATCGCAAGAGTTTGAGTCATTTTTGACTAAAAATGGAGTAAAACACATCAAGTCACCTGCATACCATCCTGCAAGTAATGGTTTAGCTGAAAGATTGGTCCAAAATCTTAAGAAATCCCTTGCAAAGAATAGAGCCATTGGTGGTATGACGCTTGAGCACTGTAGCAAATTTTCTGATTGGGTACAGAAACACACCCCATACTAAGACAGGAAAGACCCCAGCTGAGCTATTTCTGAGAAGACAGGTGTGAACCAGGTTGTGTCTTATCAAACCAAAGTTCTCTCAGATAATGCAGACCGAGTCTGAACCAAATCTTCCCCGTGTTAGGTCTTTTAAGGTTGGTCAACACGTGTTGGTAAAAAATTACAGGGGAGGGGAGAAATGGTTGAATGGAGTTATAAGTGAAGTGTTGTGTCCTGTCACATACAGTGTTGAAGTAAATGGAAATTGTGTGAAAAGACATGTGAACCAGATGTTGGGTGTCAAGGGAAATCCAAATCAGACTCAAATGGACTCTTGTGATAGAGCTTCTTGGGAGATTGATGATTTCAATGCAGACACTGATGTGTCAGAACATCCTGAACCACAGGTTGTGGAAGAACGACCTGTAGAACCACCACCGCCAGTTGTGGAAAGGAACACTCGTCCTGTGAGAGACAGACGTCCTCCTGATAGACTTAACTTGTGACTGACATGCAGATTGGTTATTGAGAAAAAAAAGAGAAAAGAAATCTGTAATGTAATGTATGGTTACTGTTGAAGAAATACTGTACATGGTTATGAGCTTAAGAGCAAAAAGGATATGTTAGAATCCTAGAAAAAAAAAAGAAGTTTGAATTTACAGGGGAGGAGCTGTGGTGTTCCCAACACAGAATATTAACCAGTGTGGGTTGGTTGGTTTTGAATATGCACATTCAAATGTGATTGGTGCTGAATGAGGTGGAGGTCAGCTATTGGTTGTTCCTGAAGAGTATATAAGGCAGAATCGCCACCAGGGTGCTCTCTTGGTACTCCGCTCTACTCGGGATAGCTAGGTTGTTACAGCGTAAGAATAAATATACTACGTTACTGTCATAAGTCTGCCGTGTGCACTTTCCAGTTATCTACTTAAACAGTTTAGAACAATATTAGTGTTTCATACACGACAAAGAGCATGGTTGTTCTGAGATGTTATGGTTGTTTTGGGGTTTTTTTTTCCCCACACAGGGTAATCAGTGATAATTTGTCCACCCATGAGGCTCCTTTGTTAAACTCCTCTCTCCCCACTACAGTGTGCAGTTCTGTGTGTGGCCAAAAGCCAGTTAAAAACTGTTTTAAACCTGCACGTGTGTGTTAATGGGCATTCGTTGCTGTGCTAGTTCATGTAATTATTGCAAATGTATGCCCACATAGCTTCCAGAAAAAGGGAAACAAATCAATTCTAATTAAATATGCATGATGAGCTGAGGGAGAGGGGCTGGCCCCGCATCACACAGTAAGACACGTGTCAAACACCTCCAATGTTCACAAACATCAGTCAGCTTCATGTTGTAGCTATGAAATCAAGTTCAGTAACCCCTTCGGATTTTTTTCTTTATCTGATTTTAGAGTTAAAAAAAACCCAAAACAAATGGGTTTATATCCAGTTCTGAAATAATTTCTCAATAGCGGTAAAATATTTCTTTTCTTCGTGTTCTTTATCAGGTGTGAAGAAAATGTTGATACTTACAAAACCAATGGATGAGGCAACTTTTGAATTGTTTTTACCGATAAGGGACCTCATGTAGAGTCTCAGATTGATCATCTCTGTTGATGAGACCTCAAGCAGAAATCATGTTGCAGCTTCATTTAGCAGATGCTTTTATCTAAAGCCACGTACATCTGAGTTAGTTGTTTTTTGATTGCCAAGACACATTTCTTGAAATTATGCTCCATTTCCCAAAACTCTAAACACAAATGCGTAACTGCACACTCATCTTCACAAACTTCAAACTTCCATGTCAAAACCAAACTCTCCACTCAAAACCACGTAATCCTACATCTAAACCAAACTTTGCCTTCAGACATCACACAAAAGCCATCAAATACACATACACTACAAAATAGCCATTACACACCAGTGAGATCGAATCAAAACACTACCGTGAAAACCTGTTACTGCAATGAATAATGGCACTTATGGTTTCCCCCCAGAACAACTTCTTTACATGATGAACACAATATAAAGACACAACACATATATAAATCTTCAAAATTTGTAATTCCTCAATGTACTGTAGTAAAATAAACTGAAATGGAGTGAAAAAGTAAATGTGCTGTAAAAATATGCAACTGATAAAGAACATAGAATACAGTAAAATAATTTCCATGTATTTACCAATATAAACCAATGGGGAAAAAAACTGTTGTACATAAAGAAAGAAATTACATTTATTCTGCCTCAGCATCCCGTCTCTGGTCTGGGTCAGGCCAGAGATTCTCATCAACATCACAGGCAATATTAGCCCTAGCCAGGCAGCGGGAGGAAAAACCCCTTGTATGCCTTATCCACCACTGGCAAGCCTCAACCGTAATATCTATACAAGCCTCCTCCATGGCCTGGAGGAGGTGAATACGGATGTAGGGGTCTCGGTCATAGACCTTCCACTGCCATGCCGAAAAAAAACTCCTCTATGGGGTTTAGGAAGGGAGAATATGCAGGTAGAAAGATGTTGCTGAATTTTGGGTTGTTCGTGAACCAGAGCAGCCCGGTGGAAACTGACATTGTCCCAAATGCCAACGTAGCATGGCTGCTGTGGCTGTGCTGGCTCCCTCTGGTCTAGTTGGTATACATGATCTCGCAGACCATCGAGGAAAGCCAGCAGATGCATGGTGTTGTATGGACCAAGGGCAGCATGGTGGTGGATGACCCCTCGGTGGCTGATGGCGGCACACATGGTCACATTCCCTCCTCGCTGGCCAGGGGCATTCACAATGGCCCGGTGGCCAATTATGTTCCTCCCCTTTCTCCTCTTGGTAAGATTAAATCCTGCTTCATCAACAAAGAGGAGTTCATGAGGAGTGTCTCTGGCATCAATATCAAAGATTCTCTACAAAAGAGATGAAACACAGTAAAATAAATGACAACTCTGAAACACATTGCTATAGTACACAAAAGTAGGCCATCATATACCCTGTACTACAGTATATACACTGCTGTAATACATAACCGTACTCAAATACTTGATACAGTATGAAAAACCCTACTTGCACATATTCCAAGCGCTGGTCGTTGACTCTATTGGAGTTCCTTTCGAAAGGAACTCCGATAGGCCTGTTTCATCCTCAACCTGTCCTGTCGAAGAATGCGATCAATTGTTGAGATGCTGACTGCATCAATGCCTTGGAATATTCCCTGATCCTCAATAACTCTGTTTTCTATCTCATGCAAGCGAATGATATTGTTGGCTATGACCATATTGATGATTTCCATCTCTTGCTCTTCTGAAAATAGCCGTCTTCTGCCTCCATTAGGTGGTCGTCTCTCAGTTCTACAAAAATAGAAGTACCGATGGGAGTACAGTAAACCATCCATTTTACAAAATTGGAGCATACAGTAACTCCAATTTAAATGTATGTGATATGGTACAGTAATACAATGCATTTCAGACAGCATACAGTACAATAGAGCAAACAGCTACAGTACATGTATGTACTGTAACAGCGCAGAGTACAGCACTCCAAAGTTACACTAGAAAGCAGTATGTAAATAACCTACCTATTGTCCTCTCTGAAGGTCCAGATTATAGAGGCTACTGTGAAGTGGCTCACATTTGGCTGCACTCTTTGTCCAGCTTCCCTCATTGACATCCCATGGACAAGGACATGGTCAACTAGAGTTGCACGAATCTCATCAGAAACCATTTGTCTCCTTGCCCTTGCCCTTGCCCTTGCTCTTCCTCTTCCTCTTCCTCCTCCTCTCCTGTGTCCTCTTCCTCTAACTTCAGGTCTTTGTGGATCCATTGTTCCAAAACAAGTGAACTGACCCATGGCCCTTTTATCTATCTATCTTGAGGTTCTGATTGGTGTGTGAACAATTTTGACTCTGTGTTTCCACCTGGGGAATTGTGTGGTAATTGGGTTCCAGCTGTGATGACTTGAGTTCGTGATATTGAATGCCAGTGCTTTCTAAATGAGCACATGGTGCAGCCAGTGATACATGAAGGGATTTGTGTGTAGAGTTTTTCACAAAAAGTTCAACTATTCTGAATCATGTGTGAAACAGGGGAATCGTGTTTACAGTTTTGGGAAATGAGTCTGTCTCTTGGTAGATGGCATCATGGTTTGGGATGTTTAGTTAATAGGCCCAGTTATAGTGTGTAAGCAATCGAGAAAAACTGTAATACAGCACAAGCAAGGGTCTATATGAACTGGTCAGTACTTTACCTATTTAAAACTGCTGTGTGTGTGTGTGTGTGTGTGTGTGTGTGTGTATGAGTCTCTCTCTCTCTGCTTTGGTCCGCTTCCAAAGCTACCCACACACACGTGGCACCCGTGGGAGCCACTCCATTGTGGAGCGAGATTAGCCTGGCAGGCAGCAAACGATCATTCTTTTCGCCATGTCAGTGTGAACAAAGGCAAATGCAATGGGGGAAAGAACAGCAGACAAGGGATATATCATAGTTAACAATTAAAGGTTTATTGTATTCCCACGAAGTCCCCTCTTTCAGGAATTAAGGTGAGAGCAACATTATCAGGAATCAGCAACATTTATTTTTCATTTCATTTCATGTGCGCAAGTACATGAAATGAAATGAAATATTTCCCCCCAGCGCACAGCAGAGCAACACAAAGACAAAAACATATATCCAAAAACTGCAAGAACACATATATCCAAACTACAAAAAAAAAAAACTACAAAACTACAAAAACACACATACAAAACTACAAAAACACACATATCCAAAAAAAGGAAAAAAAATCACTGTCCACGAGAGCGAACTACTGTTGGAACTGCGGTCTGCATGGACTAGCAGTTAGCTTAGCCTGCCCCACTTCCGCGTCCTGTCAGTGTTTCCTGTTCGGGCGCAGCTCCGGGCATGGCCGTGGTCTCTGGGCCCACCGGACGCAGCAGACCAGGCTCAAACGCCAGCTCTCCCAGCAAGCACGCCACATGACGACACCAAAAACACAGCCAACGCTAGGTGAGGACGCCGCCAGACTGCCCTCGGTGTTATTGGAACGGCCAGTCTGCATGGGCCAGCAGCCAGCTTAGCCTGCTCTGTTTTCGCATCCCGTCAGACCACCTTCAGTGTTTCCTCTTCGGGCACAGCTCCGAGCAGGGTTGTGGTCCCCGGGCCCACAAGACACAGAAGCTATCAGATGAAGACACAAACCCAGACGCAGACATGGACAACGACACTACATGAGATGGCACTGGGTGAGGCCACTGCAAATGTAAGTTCGCGCTGCCATCTTCCCACACTGGAAGTGGAATATATATGGAATATATATCATATATTCCGCTTATTATTTATGTTATCATATATATATATATATATAGTATATGAGACAACTGTGCTTTTTTGGTACTGTAAAATCATTTATGAAGGGTTCTCATGGGCAAAAGGTATGAAACTGGCTGCAAATATAGGAAATACTACACCAGTATCACAACAAAAGAAGAAAAAAGCTCAAGTACTGAAGTCTCTTAACTGTTTTAGGGAACAGTAAAAAAGTATGGTTGTTTTTTCCAGGAGACGGTGGGACTAATAAAAGAATAGCCTCGTTTTGTTGGTATTTAAGACTTCTTGAACAAATTTCTCTCATGTAAAATGGAGAGTCCAACCCAAGATGAAATTCGTAAATTTTTACTGTATCTACAGACAGATGAATCAGACAGTGCACAGAGAGCTCTCCCAGTGCTGGAAGGAAATGTGAGTCTCATTTAGTGCCTTATCATGGCATGTTATTATTCATACCTGAGGTTTCTCCACTGTCTACTGAAAAACCTGCCCGCTGAGCAATTTGCGTCTGGATGCATTTAGCCCCGACTATAAAACCCTGTTGTGTATCAAACTGGCTGCTGTGAGCCAGCAACCCTTTCCAATTACTGCAGTTAGCTGTGAGTGGGCCTGCAGAGGACCCCAACCCACATCATATTAACTCAGACAGAAAATGGCTGCTCTCACCTTCTAAATGAACTCGTAAATGGACACTGAAATATGAAAATGGCTCATGGCCATTTTTTTGACTTCTTCCTTGCCATCCTGCTCTACCTTATACTCCTTGTTTCCCCCTCTTTTTCATTTTTCTTGCCTTTTTATCTCTCTCTCCCTCCCTCCCTCCCCCTATGGACACAGGGCACTGTAAGGCTATTAGCACTATATTTCTAGCCTGCAAAAAAAATCGAACTACTTTTTAATGATGATCTTTAGCACTTTTCTTCTTCATCAGAAAGGCTATCACAGAGAGAGGACAGGAAGACTGCTGGAAAAGAGAGAAGGCGCGAAGGTTCGTGCTGTAGTTGTCATGAGGCAGATTCAGAGATTAATTGTTACAAGTAACACCTATGTCCTTGGTTTTGCCTGAGTCACCAGTAAACGCAACCAAGTCAAAAGTCAATATGCTTCTTTTTTGGGGGGAGGGGCAGGGGGGCATAGCAATCTTGTTATTGCTTTCTTATATCCCAGGTGGCCTGTTGGTGTACAGAAACCTTGCGCGAGGGTCTGCTAGAAAACTCTGAGCAAGACGGAAACACACCAGATCCTCTTGGGAACATGGTGATAAAATCGATTCATTTCTGACAGACGGACTTAACATTGAAAATAAAATGTATGGACGCCAACAGGCGACCATCTGTCTACGGCATTATGGAGTCTGTTCACTACTTGAGGTACAGGCGATCAAAAAGGCCATGACTGTAGAGGGGAGAATAGAGGAAATGATAATTCATGACATAAACACAATATATTTTCATTTAGCTTCTGAATTGTAGCAGCGACGAATATAAATGCAACTTATTTCAGGTTAAGTTTTCAATAACCATCCCACAATTACAGTTGCAGTTATGCTTGCTCTGGATAAAACAGTAACATGTGTTTTTTGTCAGCTGGTTAACGTTATAAATTGGTCCAAAAGTAGCATTTTTTTGGGGGGGCTTTTTTTCTTCTGTACTTTTGGGGTTTGTGGAGAACAACTTGACCTATCCTGACTTTTTCCTGTCATCTATCAGCAAAGAGGGAAAGATGGGCACATTTGCGCCGACACAGTTCAGCAGCTTGAGTTAATTCTGTATTTATTTTGCTCAAATGACAAAGCTAATTTATCAGACGGGGTTCACACAGGCACATCAAGTCAAACGCTGAACTATCCAGCAAGGCTGTCATGTGTAAGCAGATGTTAATATCATATATAATTTTACCCAAGGGGTTGACACTTCAGATTTCCTCTTGTTTACGCCATAAATAACAGAAAAGCGTTGAACTATTAAAAGCGACAGAGGGGAATGGGAAAGAGAAGTTCAACTCAAAGGCCCCTCTTGACACACTCCCACCTTTGGACCACCTTGTCATTGTGAAAATTGTTCAACCAACCAACATGTTCACCACGTCAGACGTGTGTCTTCACATTTTCCTGATGCACTCAGGGTACATGTGAGGTTAACACGATGTTTGATTCCTCAGAAAGAACAGGAACAGAGAGGAACTGCACCTTTTTTCACTGGCTTTACTGTGCTGTGTCCAAAAACCATCAAAATCTGATTTTCATTGGATTTGGGAGACCTCATGGGACCCCAAACTTGGCAATAACCTCGCTACAGGGGTAGACTGCTTCAGCATTTGATGGCAAGCATAAAAACAACTAAAAAATGATCTGAAATTGCACTCTTTCTCAGACAAAACAACTTCCCCAGTGGCTTTTCTACATCAGATTCTGGAGTGTTCAGACAGGTTGTGGGGGGGCATGTTAATTCCCCATTGGGATTGAACCACAATGCTAATTGGAGAGATGATTTATAAAGTCAAACATTTCGTTCTAGGGAAATAAACACCACATCCAATTTTACTTTCTCCCACAGTTTACAGGAAAAGGGTTTAAGATGGAGGATGAGCAGAAGGAGGGCCGCAAATTAGCGTGTAATGAATCACTTTAATGTATGGAAATGAAGTGAAACCGTGAAATGAACCAAGCGGTGACTCCAGGACAGAGTCTCTGTAAACCTACTGAGACAGATGCTAAGAGCCAGAGAGAGAGAGAGAGAGAGAAACGCATGACGGTCCAGAAGGAAAGCAATTATGCATAGTACATGAGTTTTTACTGTTCAAAGCCGATTAAAGCCAATCAAATACAGCCTTTAGTGCGTCTGCTGAGTATAGCATCCAAGCTGAGTATGTGTCGACCTCGTGTCTATCCGTCAGAAGCTTTGTCAAAAATTGACTTTTCATCCAGTTTTAAGCCAAATTTTTACAGTACACTTTACCTTAGTTGTTTTTATATTCTTTTTTAACCAGGTAAAAGATTATAGTCATTGGATATGGGTATTAGCAGGATGCACAGCCTTCGTAGCTGGTTCCAGTCTGACTGCAGTACTCATGACATTGGTTTTATTCCCAATTTCAACTTATTCTGGGGTCGTCCCTCTTTGTTTACACGAGACGGTCTTCATCCAAACAAGTTAGGTCGTCGCATGCTTGCAGATAATGCCTCGTTCACACTACACAACATTCAAAGTCGTCAGATCACTGTAGTGTTCACACTACACAACTTGTTGTCTTTTAATCAGGAATCTTGAAGTTGTCATGATTTTCACACTACATGACTGAGCGGCAACAGAGGATCACACATTGCAAGATCTTTCACCAGGAGGAATCCCCGATGAGTCTTCCCTGCCCGGAAACCTAATTTGTTATAGATGCTCAAAATGGTAGCAGAATTTTATGAAATACGAACAATGTTTATGGTTTAGTTTACTGGCTTATCAAAGAAAGTTGAATCAGTTCATATGGACCCAACGTTTATTGAGAGAAACATTTCATCACTCATCTAAGTGGCCTCTTCAGTCTCAACTGACTGCAGGTATCCCCAAAATAAAGTGAAAACAATACAGTGGCATAACGACCGAAACCAATGATCGGTTTCATATGCAAATAGACATGACCATTAACTAGAGTTACAATGGCCATGTGCACTATTTTTTCTCTTTTATTTTATAGAAAAAAAAACATTCAAAATACAACATCCAATAGGAAAATAAAATATTTCACAAACCTATCGAACTCTATAGAATCAAAGAGATTCAAGATTCAAAAAAAAGGACTGGTTGTTAAAATCCCTAGTGTTTGCACTGCAACAGATTCAGTGGAGATCAAACTGGAGATGTCTGCCAAGGTGACATTGCCACCACCAGGACACATCATCAGTTGTGTACCTCAGCATCACAGGGTGTTTCGGCCTTTTATCACAAGACACCCTCCGCTGAGGCAGGCCCACCACAGGTTGATCGGTCCTGGGTGTGTGACCTGTGGTTAGCTGTTCACCCTGGCAGCCCAGACGGCGTCTCTCCTTTTGAGCCAGATCCAGTGGCTAGTCCTCTCAGCAGTGTTGGCTAGCTCTTTGATCACTCTCCTGTGGGCCTGCCCCCTGACTCCTAGTTCCCTCAGGAGTTTTGCTGTGGAGCTGGCAACAAAGCCCCTACAACCCACCTCCACAGGGCGCACCTTCACCTTCCAGCCTCTGTCCTCTGCTTCGGCTGCTAGGTTGGCGTACCGCAGCTTCTTACGCTCGTACGCTTCATCGACTGCATCCTCCCAGGGGACTGTGAGCTCAATGATGTAAGCGAGCTGGTTAGCGTTGGACCAGAGGACGAGGTCTGGTCGCAAGGTGGTTGTTGCGATCTCTGTCGGGAAGATGAGCTTCTGGCCTAAGTCCACTCGCATTTCCCAATCCCTAGCTGAGTTTAGTGAGCCTAAGTTGGGAAGTGAAGGGTTGGCCTTCAGTTTATCCCCCTCTCGAATGAAAGCTGGGAAACGCCGGGGCCCTTCCTGGTTGTTGAAGGGTTGGGCATTGATGGAAACCCTCTTGCAATCGAGTTCAGCTGCCAAGCACTTGAGCACCTGATTGTGTCGCCAGGTGTATCTGCCTTGGGTAAGGCTGGTCTTGCAGCCAACCAAGATATGCTTGAGGGTTGCTGGGGCTGTACACAGGGAGCAAGATGGATTCTCTCCAAACCAGAGATTTAGATTTATGGGAGAGGGCAGGACATCATATGTGGCCTTGATGATGAAACTCAGCCTGTTTGATTCCATGCTCCAGAGCTCACTCCATGTGAGTTTCCTCTTTTCAACACCCTCCCACCTCATCCAGCGACCCTGTTTGGCTTGTGCTACAGCTTTAGCACATCTGGCTGCTTCTTCCTGTCGGCGGACCTCCTCAACCACCATAGTTCGCCGTTCGGTAGTAGTCGCCTTTTGCCAGGTAGGTGTTTTTATTCCCAGGCCAAGGCCGCCTCTGCCTTGTTGAACATGGCCTACTACGTCTCGGTGGCAGAGGGCAGATTTCGCCTCCAGTACAGCTGCAGCCGGGGTCCATTTCTTCCCTGTTGCTAGGGTTGGAGCAACTCCTCTCACTATTGGGTCTCGGGATTCTGTGAGGGACATGTCCAGCCTCACTTTGGCACATTTGAATTCCTCAACCAGGCTGGAAATTGGCAGTGCGAGGGCTCCATTGCCGTAGAGTCCAACACTGCTGAGGCACCTTGGCAGTCCAAGCCACTTCCTCACCTGAGAGTTCACTAGCCTCTCCAAGCGAATGGCATGAGATAGTGAGACTTCGTACATAGTTATTGGCCACATGAGTCGGGGTAGCAGCCCAAACTGAAAGCACCAAAGCTTCAACTTCCCGGGCAGTGCAGTGTTGTTGATTTGCCTGAGGCCACTGATTGTATCCTGGCGAAGTTGCTCCAGTTGCTGGGTGTCTTTGAGGTCTGCATTGTACCACCGTCCGAGGCTCTTGATGGGCTTCTCCCGGACCGTGGGGATTGGTTGATCACTAATGCAGAACCGTTCATCTACTAGTTGGCCTTTGACAATGGAGATGCTGCGAGATTTGCTTGGTTTAAACTCCATTCGTGCCCACTTGATGTTCTCCTGGAGTTTCTGCAGCAGGCGCCTGGTGCATGGTTTTGTTGTTGCTATGGTGGTCAAGTCATCCATGTACGCCCGGATTGGTGGAAGACGCAGGCCATTCCTGGACCTTTCGCCTCCCACCACCCATCGAGATGCACGGATGACGAGCTCCATTGCCATGATGAATGCCAGGGGGGAAATAGCGCAGCCCGCCATAATGCCTATTTCCAGATGTTGCCAAGTGGTGGTGGTGTTCTGTGTTGTGACACAGAACTGGAGATCCTGAAAATAGGTCTTGACCAACTCTGTGATATTTTTGGGGACATGGAAAAAATCAAACGCCGTCCACAGGATCTTGTGAGGAACTGATCCAAAAGCGTTGGCAAGGTCTAAGAAAACCACGTGCAGGTCTCTCCGTTCTTTCTTGGCAGCTTGTATCTGGTGCCAGATGATATTAGCATGCTCCAGACATCCTGAGAAGCCATGGATCCCGGCTTTCTGCACTGATGTATCAACAAAGTTGTTTCTTTGCAGGAATGTGGAGAGCCTTTGGGCAATCACACTAAAAAATATATTTCCCTCTACATTAAGAAGGCTGATCTGGCGAAACTGGCTGATGCAGGAAGAGTTCTTTTCCTTGGGGATCAGAATGCCTCCTGCTCTTCGCCATGCCCTGGGTATGACTCTTTTCTGCCATGCCACTTTCATCAGCTTCCAGAGGTATTTCAGGACTCCAGGAGTGTTCTTATAGAGTCTATACTGGATACCATTGGGCCCAGGAGCTGACATCGATCTTGCCTGCTTTACCGTCCTCTCCACCTCGCTCCATGTGGGGGGTCTTGTGTCCATATGGTGGTCAGGTGGGTGAATTGGTGGCATGTCATCCGGGATGGTGACTGGCTCATGTCTCCGGACATCAGGGTAGGTCTTCTTTAGGTGCTCTTCCAGATCTCATATGGGGACTCTAAGGCTCCCATTTTTCTTGCTGTCAAAAAGGCTCTTGACAAAGCTGTAAGGGTTGCTGTAGAAACGAGTCCTAGCCCGTTCTTTCCTCTTATGCTGTCGTCTGAGGTGTTCTGCTCTTCGCAGCTTTGTCAAATGCTGCTTTATTTCAGCCTGCAGTGCGTCAAGCCCAACCCTCTCTCCCTCTGTGGCCTTCCTCCACTGCTTCCTCAGTTGTCTTCTCTCCTTCACCAACCTGTCAATTTCCCGCTGTCTCCTGGATTTGGGCTGAGTTGAAGGGTCTTTCTGCCTACTGGGTATCTTCTCCTTCACTCCAAATCTCTCTACGCCATAGCTGTAAATGATGGCTCCCATGTTCTCCAGTTTTCTTTCAACTGTTCCCTTTTGACCTTCTAGTAAGAGGACAAGGTCAGAGTTGATGGTATCCCACTCAATCTTCTGGCTGGACTTGGGCCACAGGATTTGAGGTTTTCTTCCTTCCATCTTCCTCTCTGCTGCTGGCTGTGGCTGGCCGGGCTCCAGACCGGAGTCCACTGGAGGGTCTATGCAACATTGAGCTTCGTCTGGGGTGCTGATACCCTGAGGACTGTGGGGGTTCTCCTGCCTCCGGGCTTCACTCGACTGATTTGGCCTACTTCTTAAGAAGTATTGGTCAATGCGAGGCCCCTTACCGAGCTCACTAAGGCACTTCTTTTTGCCTTGATGGATCTTAAGACCCTTCACTGATGTAACCTTTGACCAGCCACAGATGCAGCTGTGCAGCTTTTGTCCTGCCAGTGCTGATGATCCATCGGTTGCAGTGCTGGTCATCCGACTCGTTGTCAAATCCTTTCCTTGTTCCGTTACCGTGTGATTAAAAATTAAAAATTAAAACACAGGTAGACAAGACCGAACATAGTGAGGTAACCTGTAGGCTTTGGCATGGCTTTCAGCCTACAGCCCCCCCCCCACCAAATCAAAGAGATCAAACAAAAAATACACATACACCATACACTCTACACTATTTAACCAAAATCCAACACCACCCTCCCTCCTTCCACAATCACAATAAAAGTGCTCCCCTCCACAAATCCACTAATAAACTCTTCTTCTTTAACAAAACCATACAACATATTAACATCTCTTTCCATTATACTCCTAAAAATATTCCACACCTCAGCTTTCCTCTTTTCATAATGGGTTATGTTCCTCCTTAGCTTGACAGCAAACCTTGCATGGCTTAAAACACAATTTAATAAATTAACATTACATCTGTTCACTTTGCCGCCCACCCCAAACAACCACAATTCTCTCCATTCCATTCTGTCAACAAACCCACCTCTCCAACATCTACTTTTTATTTTTTTTATTTTCAACATCCTTTCCTCCAGCTCACAACATTCAACAAACTCACACATAAATGTTTCTACTCCCGCACCACACACATAACATTCTTTCTTCACATTCACACCAAACTTACTAATTATTAAATTATTGAACACCCTATTGTGCCTTAATAAAAAGTCAAAATTCTCACATTCAACACTGTTCCATTTCACTCTCAGGTTCCTCCATATCCTCCCTACATCCATCTCATTCATAACACTCTCCCACACTTTCGCCACAGCTGGTCTTCTCACTTCTTCCCCTCTTAAATGTGTATACATCACTTTCATTGTCACACTCATCAGACTCACTCTCCTCTCTCCTTCTCCCACATACATTTCTATCTCTCCTTCCTCATCCAGCACAGCCTCTCTCTCAATCATACTGACCCATTCTCTCGGCACCCCCCCCCCTTGATCTTTCCAAATATCCTCCCCGCCGTTCCCAACCAAATTCCATCACCCCTTCCCCTCACTTCATCTACCAGTATCTGTGCCCTCATAAACCCTGTTACATATTTATAGATTAAATCCCTTATCTTTCTAAACCCTGCTCTCTGAATCACCCTGTTGTAGATTGTGTTCCCCTCAAATGTGATTTTTGGATTTAAAAACAATGGTTGTTCCCACACCTGCTTCACATTCTTTCATTCAAACTGCACACATTTCACAAACTCTCCCCACGCTCCCAGCACCTCCTTGTAAACACACTCCACTCAACATACCTTTCTTCATTTGCATATACACTCCACTCTCCCCACATCCTCCACATTTATAAATTGCCTCCCTTAAAAACACCTTTCATATGTGATCTCTCTTGTTTCTTAAATATCTAACCAACATTTTCACCCGAAGTGCTTTGTTTTTCACCCCTAAATTGATTAACTTCAACCCACAATCTTCATAGTAATTTTTCATCACCTCCCTTGCTATCCTAACTCCCTTCCCATCCCACAGAAAATCACTCACCATTCTTTCCACCTCCTTCAACACTCTCTCAGGCACATCCAGCACATTCATTACATACACAATCGTACTCATAACTAATCCAATCACAACCACCACCTTCCCTTTCAGCTTCAACCCTCTAAGTTTCTAAAACCCCAATGTCTTCCTAATCTTATTCAATATCTCTTCATACTGTATATCTCTCCCTTCCTTATGCTCAATCCCTAAATTCACACCTAGCACCCTGAAATAATCTGTCTTCTTTTTTAATCCTATTCCTAAATCTTCTCTACTTGCCCCATATACATAACTTCTGACTTATCTATATTTACTTTAGCCCCTGATGCCCTACCATACAGCTCTAAACTACCTAATACTATCTAAAATGAGCCAATTGAGGTGGTTCGGGCATCGGATTAGGATGCCTCCTGTGCACCTTCCTTTGGAGGTTTACCGGGCACGGCCAACTGGGAGGAGACCCCAGGGTAGACCCAGAACTCGCTGGAGGGACTACATGTCCAATCTGGCCTGGGAACACCTTGAGATCCCCCAGGAGGAGCTGGAGGGTGTTGCTGGGGAGAGGGACATCTGGAGTGCCCTACTTAGCTTGCTGCCACCGTGACCCGACCCCAGAGAAGCGGCTGAAGATCAATCAATCAATCAATCAATTAGTAACATTTCCTCTACACTGTGATGCCAAAAAAAGACCAAGATACCATGAAAACTTTATGCGAAATGTCTCTCTGATCGAAACAGTCGCAGACACACACACACATACACGCACACATGCGCACACATGCGCTCACACACACACCAAGCAGACAGGACAGACATGCAACTGGATGAGAAGGAGGGCAGATGAACACATATTGTTAGTAGCAGGGCCACACAGGAATCGAGATAGACAGAAAGACATGTGGCAAAGACAGACACAACACACAGCAAAAAGTTTGCTCCACTAGGGGCTTTAAAGAGCTGCACAGATAGAGAGACAAAAAGCCTCGGCAGACCAAACTGACAGAAATGTGATTTATAAAAGCGTGAGGAATGTCAAGGCCTCAATTCCATTTCTGTATTTATAAAACATGAAGTCAAGGCAAGTCAATTTTATTTGTACAGCCCAAAATCACAAGTTACAAGCAACACAACATCATGTCCTTAGACCCTCGCATCAGATAAGGAGCAACGCCCTAAGAAAAAAAAACCTTTAACAGGCAGAGAAAATGGGAAGAAACCTCAGGCAGATCAGCAGAAGAGGGCTGTCTCTCTCCCAAGATGGACAGATGTGCAATGAATGTTGTGTGTACAGAATAACACACAATTTAAAGAATACAACATTTAAAGAGGATGACTGAATTATAATGGAATTAAAAGATATATAAAGAATATGATGAGGAGGGCACCAAGCAGTGTCCAGATGCCACCAGAACAGCCCAGGACCTGAGCCACATGACCACCATCACCATTTAGACCTGACAGGACAGACTACAAATGCACACAGAGGAGACTCACATCACACCATTCACATACATGGGAAAGGAGTAAAGAAAAACAATAGTCATACATTGGAGACAAAAAAGGATATAACATTGAAAAAGGATAACGAAAGGATATAGATTTATAAGATATATAAAGAATGTGATGAGGGGGATGCCAAGCAGTGTCCAGGTGGCGACCACCATCACCATGGACACCTGGGAGGAGAACAGACTACACATAAACTCAGGGGAGACTCAAATCATGCCATTCATATACACGGGAGAGGAGAAAGGAGAAGACATCATTCAGAGAGAGAAGAGAAGATAACAGTTTGCAATAGTCAATAATCTGTATCACAGAAAGTTGAATCAGTTCATCTGGACACAGCTTTTATTGAGAGAAATGTTTAATCACTCATCTAAGTGACCTCTTCAGTCTCAACTGACTGCAGGTATCCCCACCCTTATGAACAATACAGTTGCATAACAACCGAAAATAACAGTCAGTTTCATATGCAAATTACCATGACCATTAACTAGAGTTACAGCGGCCATGTGTGCTGTTCAAAAAGGATTGGGGAATAGTTGCAATCAGAGCATTGTAAGAAGCGACAGATGTAATTTTTGCGCCCCCCCCCTTCATATAGATGGCCTCTATGACTCCCTGTTGAAACCAGCATTCCTCCCTATCAATGATGTGCATATCCTTGTCCTTGAAAGAGTGGTCACTGGTCTGTGGATGGGTGTAGACTGCGGTGTCCTGGCCTGACGAGGTAGCCCTTCTGTTTTGTGCCATCTTCTTCAACAGCATCTGTAGCGTGGTTTCCTTACTTGGATTATTGAGCATTTATAATCTCATTGGCCGAACAGTGCTTGGTAAATTCATTGAAACATAAACTGACCTACCATGCAGTATAGGTCATGAAGTACTCAATTTAAAGGCAACTAATTGTACGTTAAGGCAAAAGAAAAAAAGTTTCAAGTTTGGGTTTAAAGGACTCAACAGATTCTGTCTGATGGCAGCAGGCAGATTATTCAACAAGAACGGGGCCTGATAGGAAAAGGCCCTGCTAACAGCTGACTTCTTTTTAACTTTGGGTACACACAGGAGCCCTGTAATTTGAGAGTGGAGAACTCAAGATGGAATATACGGTTTAAGGTGATCAGACAGGTATGATGGGGAAAGCCCATTTAGGGAGAAGAATTGATGTAATATGTACACCAATTATTCTCCCTAAATGGGCTTGGTGTAATATGTACAAGCCAATGAAGGGAGAAGAATTGGTGTAATATGTAATATGTTCAAATTTTCTAGTTTTAGTTAAGATTCTAGCTGCATTATTTTGAATCATCTGAAGACTTTTAGTACTAGCATTTGTCAGACCTGAAAACAGAGAATTACAGAAATCAAGTCTGGATGAAACAAATGCATGTATTAGTCTCTGCATCAGCCATGGACAGGAAAGACTGACTTTTAGCTATGTTATGTAAGTGAAAACAGTTAAAGAAATCACCAGTCTTGGTGATTTCTTTAATGTGCTTATCAAAGGAAAGGCTGGGACCAAACATAACACCAAGATTTTTTGGCTGCCACACTTTGTGAAATCAGAGTTGTCAATTGTTATTGTTACTTGATCAAATTGGTGTCTGACTCTAGCAGGCCCAACAACCAGCTTCTCAATTTTATCCAAAATTTTAAAGCAGGAAATTTAGTGACATCCAATTTTTCACAGAAGCCAAGTAGGCCTATAAATTAGTCATTTGAGATCATCAGCCTAAGGGCACAGCTG
Organism: Lampris incognitus; assembly: GCF_029633865.1. Classification (NCBI taxonomy): domain Eukaryota; kingdom Metazoa; phylum Chordata; class Actinopteri; order Lampriformes; family Lampridae; genus Lampris; species Lampris incognitus. The sequence goes on along the minus strand of NC_079221.1, from coordinate 33,794,735 downwards.
AGTGTCATCTGCATAGCAATGGAAATATTTCCATGACAGCGTATAATTTGGCCAAGAGGTGAAATATAAAGAGAGAGAGAAGTAGAGGGCCAAGAACCAAGCCCTGAGGTATGTCATATTTAACGTCAGAGAATTTTGATGTAATATTATAAGAGCAGACACGTTTTGTTCTTCCAGATAAGAAGGACTTAAGCCAAGCTAAGCCAGAGACACCAAAATTACCATTTATTCTGTCTAATAGTATACAGTGATCAATGGTGTCAAAGGCTGCAGTAGAAGCACAGAGGTGGAATCAGAGTCCATAGCAAGTAGAAGATCATTCACCAGTCTGGTCAGAAGGACCCCTTTAAATTGGGTGCAAACCCTACAGAGAGCATAATAATGTTTTGGTTGGACATCAATGTCATACTCACAGAAATTATAGTGCAGTGACACAAGTTAACTCTATGAATGGATAAGTACTTTAATATTTTTACCTTGTTGTCAACACAGACATTCATGGATCATCAAAGAACAAGACTGCCAATGATGTGGAAACAAAAAGGAGCAAAAGTCAGTGTTGGTATTCAAGCTGTTGGATGCAGCAGAGAAATGCAGTGTGAAGACATTACACATATTACACAGACAGCCCTGAGTCACTGGGACTCAGCCTCTCCAGTTACAAAAGGTTTTTTCTACTTTAGTAATGTTTAAATAATGTTGATAATTTTCAAAGTGTAATAACCCATCAAGTCATTCACAAGGACCAGACCAAAGATTTTTCTTAACTATTCAAAGCGAAAATTTTTAAACACAAATTGGAATGATATTCATTTAAAAGGAAATTCATTATCAAATATTACTTGTTATGGGGGGCGTCCGGGTGGCGTGGCAGCCTATTCTGTTGTCTACCAACACAGGGATCACTGGTTTGAATCCCCGTGTTAACTCCAGCTTGGTTGGGCATCCCTGCGGACATGGTTGGCTGTGTCTGCGGGTGAGAAGCCGGATGTGGGTGTGTGTCCTGGTCATTGCACTAGCGCCTCCTCTGGTCAGTCGAGACATTTGCTCAGGGAGTAGGGGAAATTGGGGGTAATAGCGTGATCCTCCCATGTGCTACATCCCCTTGGCAAAACTCCTCACTGTCAGGTGAGAAAAAGCGGCTGGCGACTCCACATGTATCAGAGGAGGCATATGGTAGTCTGCAGCCCTAATTGGCAGAGGGGGTGGAGTAGTAAACAGGATGGCTCTGAAAATGGGGTAATTTGGCCAAGTGCAATTGGGGAGAAAAAAGGGGAAAATTACTTGTTATGTGCATGAACTAAACAACATACTTAACTGGTAATTTGATCCCCCCCCTCATCAAATTACTACACAAAAGTACCCAACAGAGAGGTCAGAGGTCAGGGTTAGCTACAGCACAGGGCTCCTGATGTTGGTACAAGGACTCGGTTTCTTGTTCAAGGCCACTGCAGCAGGGCAGGTGCTTGAGACACGAGTGCTTGATCCCAGTCTGGTTGAAGGACAGTCACAAATATTTGCATGTAACAAACTTTAAACAACATGAGACATATTTGTTTCAGGAGCCATCAGACACATTTAGAATATAGCCTCTCATCCTCTTCACCCACTTAATTTGATGTTGTACCAAAACATCTGTCATTTGGGATGAGAACAGCAATGATATTCATCATATTCGAAGCCTCAGATATCACAAAGCAAACATGAGTCAGCTTTTTTTTTCACACATTTTATTACTCTCTTGTATATAGTGATCAAATAGGCTTTAAAATGCAGTCATCAAAACAGCAAATGAGGCATCTCATATCAAACCATGACATCTTTTTTTCTGCTGCTTTTGATGCGCAAGTATAATGCAAGATCATTTCGGTGCAGCACACCGTTTAGCTGAAAAGTGGATTTGAGAGGGTCATTGAATCTACTGGTTAAACAGCACAGTGGAAATCAGAATCAATACAAATTTAAGAGCTCTGGTACACAAACTAGCTTGTTTTGTGCAATGTCAAAGGGCAAAGAAGTTTTAGCTCAGATGTAAATGAAATGGGATATAAATTATTGTTAAAAGCTTAAAGGGCCATAAAGAAAAAGCTAGTGAACATTTGACCATAACTGCAAATACCAAATTAATTATGATGGATAATGTCTGGTAAAGGTGGGAGGTTCTGTAAGGAACACCAACATCAGGAAAACTGATCGTCCGTAATCATTGCATCCATAAATCCCAAATATCAGTGTATATACATTAAGTTCAATGACAACACCAAATCACTCAAAGGAGAAAGCAATGTCATGACACTTGCTCTGACTTTATGATGTGTCTAACTCCTGCATCTGTCTGAAAAGTTAGAGAATATGGTTACAAAACTTTTTGGGGATTCTGGTTTGCTCCACAATGTCAGCTCTTCCAGGGTCTGAGCTGTATTCTTCCTCAGTCTTGTTCCTAAAGGATTGACCTTATACATTGATCACAAAAAAACATTTTAGCTGCCTGCTTCTCCCTGCTGGCGAGGAAATGGTAGCAAAATAATGGAAACCAGCACATACTCTCACAAAATCTCAAAGGATTAATTCAATTTACTAATTCAATTAACACTGCAATCAATGTGGTGCATCTACATGGTGCCAAGACAGGAAGTTACTCTGTTCGGTAGCTCCTTGTGTAAAATTAAGCTTTAATGATGGCAGTAACACCAAATACTTAACCCCCGCCCCCCCCACACACTGTTTTCTTACACATTTCAACATTTGATTTATTTATGTGTGTGTTTGTGTATGTAGTGGGGGGGGGGTGTCTGGTGACCACATGGGGAATAGATAGGTGAGGGTGGGAGTGGACAGTTCTTAATTACCAATTGAGAAAGTTTTGTTATAGTCACTTGAATGTAACAACTGAAGTAATGTTTTGTGTTTTTGACAAACTGCCTATCTGCACTGCTTTAACAAACTCTGCATCGTGGCCATTATAACCTTGGTTTGCATACACCGGTGTGTCCTTTAACCGCTCCTGTGTTGAAGGTTGCTCTGTAGATGAAGGACAGGAGATGCAAGAGGAGACAGAAGAGAGCGGTCCAGTGATTATGTACAGTGATATTGGCCAATGTAAAAGTTAACTTCACCATGCACTCCCTGGCTCTGTGTTATGGGAGAAGTAAATGGGGTTTTGGTTAAATGCCTGAAATAAGGTCTGTGGTAAATACATAAGAGATTTTGTGTTTTGTTGTTTAAGATAATCTTCGCAAATGAGTGTTGTGCTCACAAGTTTTGACTCATAAATACAAGTGATATGAGTAAAAAGCTAACGTTAGGCCAATCTGTTAACAAAAAAACTATGGTAAGAGTTTGAAATTCTCTGGCCAGTGCATGTGAGTGGAGCGGAGTGAGGGGCGTGGTTGGTCATAATTTCGTCAGAGCGATGAGAACACGTTTTAGATGCGTGAAACTGTTGCTGGTCCAATTCACTCTGGCACCACTCAGCCCAGAATGCCTTCCTGCTGGGCGTCTGGGTGGCATGGCGGTTATTCCGTTGCCTACCAACATGGGGATTGCCAGTTTGAATCCCCGTATTGCCGCCGGCTTGGTCAGGCGTCCCTACAAACACAGTTGGCCGTGTCTGCAGGTGGGAAGCCGGATGTGGGTATGTGTCCTGGTCGCTGCATTAGCGCCTCCTCTGGTCGGTCGGGGGGGCTGTTCGGGGGGGGGGAATAGTGTGATCCTCCCACACGCTACGTGCCCTTGGCGAAACTCCTCGCTGTCAGGTGAAAAGAAGCGGCTGACGACTCCACATGTATCGGAGGAGGCATGTGGTAGTCTGTAGCCCAGACCGGATCAGCAAAGGGGGTGGAGCACCAACCGGGACGGCTCAGAGAGTGGGGTAATTGGCCGGATACAAGTTGGGTGAAAAAGCGGGGGAGGGGATGCCTTCCTGCTGGTAAGTATCAGCAGATCAAATTTAAGGCAGTGAAAGATTATGTTTGTGAAATGTTTTTCCAAAACTTACGAGTACAAGATAATAATTGATGAGCTGGAGGTTGAACGAGAATGGGGTGCGTTGTTACAAGCAAGGTTTCCTTGTAGATCTCAAATGACACATCGGCAGGAAGCATGACGATGTGCTACGCAAACATTTTAAGCCCCTTCAGCTGCAAATAGTCTGTTCTCTGTGTGTGACTGTCCCTAATAAACAGAAGGTTATACAAATAACAGATAGATATCTCAATTATTCTGTTTAAAGCTGAGTATCATAGAAAATGTGTCTGCAATTGAACACATTTCATGTTCGTTTTGAGCAATGGCTCACCTTGTTTATGCCAACTTTAAACTTGGAAACAGAATCCTGTTTATAAGGCTGATAAAATAGCCTATGTCACTGAGAAAACAAAAAATAAGTCTATTATTGCTAACTGTTTCCCCAACCCGATGAATCAGAACACGGACAGCTATGGATATGTCTCTGTCCGTTCATTGGTTCATCAGTTTGTTTGTCACACTATATGTCCACCACAAGGTGAAGGTCAAACAACAAGTATCGGCAAATATATTGAATAAAGCCACAAAAATCATTGGCCAAACCCAACAACCAATAGGCCTAAAAGCTACAGTTGGAAGAACGCATGATATAAGAAACTATCTTATACTATGAAATGATAGTAACATAATGTAAATATCTCAAAGAAAGTCGACGCATGATCCCAAAGACAACTAGTAGAGGATTTAGTGAGGGCTAGTACTTTTGTGTTCACTGAAATGGAGTAATACATTCTGCAACAAATCCTTTGTAAGTCTGTTTCCAAGACAGTCGTTTCATCGTAACTTACTTTTCCATGGTCTATAAATGCCTAAAATTCAAGAATGGGATGTTAACTAAGAAAAAAAGTGGTCAAATCTCTAAGGCTTGTGCCAATATCACAGACCTCTTTTGAGGCGTTTGATTAAAAATCCTATTCATTTTTCTCCATAGCTGTTGGAAAGATTTTAGGACTCAAATCTGGATCACTCCATTGTCGTGCACACTCAGAATACATGTTCGCAGGACATCTTAGACATACACTGAAGGGTTATGAGTATGCATATATTACAAATATAGCTCTTATTTGTCAAGTTCATGTCAATATTATTTCCACCTGCATTTGCTGCTAGGGTGTTGGCTGTATCAGTGTTAATGTTGGGGTGGGAAAATAGCGTCTTTAACCAGTCAGCCAAGTGATAGTACTGGTTGTGAACATAGCAAGTCAGCAAGCTGCACAGGCAATGACGACATGAATCCAGGAAGTCCACGATGAGCAGAGGAAGTAGGAAGCAAAAATGGAGGAACCAACAGTACCTTTGAAAGCTTGACATTTCCAATATAAGTCAATTGCGTGATTCATAGATTAAATATAACAGAATTCCTTTAAAATCACATCTCATTTATACTTTTTTTCTGTATGTTAGAATAGAAGATTTGTATTTTGAGATTTTCCTTCAGTATACTGTTTTTGTGTTCCTATTTGTGCTTTAAACGTTTAAATCTAAAGATTGCTCAATAAAATTTACAACAAATATTTTTCTTTTTTTTTTCCCTGTGAAAGTTGTTGAAGGCCAAGGTGTAAAAACACACAGCAGGCCAAGTCACTGTTATGTTATCCAAGTCATGTAACATCGTATAGCATGGTGTGACTCCTGCACTTATAATGGTGTGATTTTCCTTCTAAAGCAGACAAGGAGAAAAACTAAACTTTCTGCAAACTCTACTACAGTCCATGCTGTCTGTAATGTTGTTTGCTGCATCAAGTCTTAGATTATTCCCTGGTAGCCAGAGAAGAAAGTAGTGAAAGTCCCATACAATATGTGTCATATAGTAACATTATGCATTATGGTCACATCCAAACTGTATGCTGATTTGAAAGCAGTTCTCTCAAGTTTTTTTGTATAGTACTCCCATCCATCATATTACCAGTCCAGAGAGATTCGTGTCCTGAGGGTTTACATTGGAGAGAGGCTGCTAAGATGTAAACAGTAGTGTAGTGTTTAGAAGGATCACCTCCCATGTCACCTCTCGGTGATTTATGTACTGATTTTAGACCTAGACACGGAATAAAACCTCAGTCTCTTACAGAATCTCCCATCACTCTTTAATACGTGACTGAGGAACATTTCCGATATCCCATTGAGCCTCATGTGTAGAAGTGTCCTTTGGGCTGACGCCTCAAATAGTTCAATATAGCCGAGGAGATGGAGCTTCAGACATCGGTCGTCACCTGATTTGTGCTCAACTTTCATGCCGAGCAGAGTTTGACCTGAGTCTCAACAATGGTCTTTGATCAGGGTCAGTTTGAGCAGGTCAACTCATACGGGTAGACCCTCTCAGGGCGACAGTTAGCCCACATTTTGCTCATGTCTCTTGTCCAGTTACACCAGTAACAGAGACAAGATATGGTACACTTTGGTCACTGAAGGAGACAAAGGTATAAACTCAGTGACAAAACAGCTCACACGTTGTATCATACATATTTATTGTGAAGCAAGAGTTCATCCTCCTCCCCCTTTTTTTGCATCCCTTCTTCTGCTCCTCTCCTCACCTCTCCCAACTAAACCTTCCCCCTCTCCCATTTCAATTCATTGAGACACTGCCCTCACCTCCAGTCCTTCCACATTAATTGTCTCCTTTTGTGGTCACTCACCTGCCTTTCTTCCTTTTTTCTCCTAAAAGGCGAGTGTCTACAAAAGGGACTTCACCCCACTCCTTATGTATGCTAGATGATGCCCTCGCTGCGCTTGCTCCTCCACACCACCAGGGCAGTCATGAGCAGTGTGACCAGGATGGGGACAATGATGAAGGGCCCTAGGATCCGGTTAGGGGGGTCCCGGAGGAGGCGCCCGGACAGGGAGCAGTCGTGGAAGTAGTGCTGGTGGACACGGATGAAGAATTCATCCACCAGCCGGTTGGGCCAGAAGCAGTCCATTTTTAGGGCTACCAGGTAGGTGCAGTTGGTCAGCTCTCCGTAGGTTCTGCAAATTGGGAAACACAGGGATAAAAAACAAAGGCAGTGAGAAGAAGTAATATTCTACGTGAATTTGTTTGGTTGAGAAAACATCAGTTTACTCAGGCCCTGCTTTATCCACGCATAATTGCACTTGTAAAGTCATGTTTGATGGAAATAATTATCTTTATCAACTAAAGACACAGACAGTGTTCACATAACTTCATTTGTTTAACAGTATGTAATGGAAATTAAACACTTCTCGAGATGAGAGTTGATGCATGTGAGCGTTATATTGTGACGATAAGTACACACTATTTCTCAACCACTGCCCAAGTTACACCTCTTAGGATGGAGGAGAAATGGATGAAGCAATGGACTAAAGTATGGATGGATTTAGAATGATTAGAACGTTAATAAGAGAGACACAAGTCAGAGACAGAAACACGGGAGGAAAGGCAGGGGAAAAAAAACGATATCAGAAATACGAAAATTGGCTTTCTTTTTTATGCCGATATCAGACTACACGAATCCAGCCCGATCTTGACACGATTTTGTCGTCACCGACAAATTTCCAGCATCAGGCCCAATTATGAACGTCAGGAATGACTAATGAGCATCTTTACCCTGTGTAATGTGACATAAGCGAAGCACAATAATGTGGCGGCTGGGACGCCCCATGACACCCGACGAGAAGTCTACGTGGTAAGAACTTTTTTTTTCTTTTTTTTCCCTTTTTCTCCCCAATTGTATCTGGCCAATTACCCCGCTCTTTTTGAGCCGTCCTGGTCGCTGCTCCACCCCCTCTCTGCCGATCCGGGGGGCGCCCTGACTGACCAGAGGAGTCGCTAGTGCAGCGACCAGAACAAATACCCACATCCGGCTTCCCACCCGCAGACGCAGCAAATTGTGTCTGTAGGCAGGGGTCCCCAATTACTTTTCATGGCGGGCCACTTTTAGGGCCACTTTTAAAACCACGGGCCACTCAACCTCCAGCAGCATGTTGTTCGTTAGTTTGTTTTGGTGTCGATACGTTGCAGGTATTATAATTTAAACAGAGATTTTTCATCTATTTTTCGATATATTACTAGTCTTACTTTTACTAAGAAATTAATAAAAAAAAAAATTTTGGTAGGGAAATAAAAAAAATTCTTCCTTCTGGCATTTCTCCAAAAATTCTCGCGGACCATAAATCAACCCGTCAAGGGCCGGACGTGGCCCGCGAGCCGCCTATTGGGGACTCCTGCTGTAGGGACACGCCCGACCAAGCTGGAGGTAACACGCGGATTCGACCCACCGATCCCACGTTGGTAGGCAACGGAATAGACCGCTACGCTACCCGGACGCCCCTAGCATGTAAGAACTTCCATCCATCCATTATCTTAACCGCTTACCCTGCTTTCAGGGTCGCGGGGGTGCTGGAGCCTATCCCAACAGTCATTGGGCGGCAGGCGGGGAGACGCCCTGGACAGGCCGCCAGGCCGCCAGGCCATCACAGGGCCCCATGTTCAAGGCTAAGCGTTCTCGGCTTTTATTTTTCAAAGCCATCCAGCATGCCGAATTTCGCCACAAGAGGACACTGTTACATAACCTCACACGAACAGCAACAATTTTTGGATCCGTGGAAACATAAAATCCGGGTGAAAGTCAGTTTAAAAATCTGGATATTTTTCGGTGAAAACCGGTAAAAACCGAAAACGCTGAACCGTCAGTCCAGGCAGGACGTGTGCCTTAATGTTGACCAATAGGAGTGCTCTCTGGTGCACATATGTAAACATGGCATTTTCTTTTTCTTTTCAGAACAGTTTCCAGTTTACCCCAACATCAAAAAGACATGCATGTTAGGGTTAGTACTCCTGTCTGCACCCCTGACTGAGACATGGCAAGATGAACTGGAGTTGGTCCCCAGGTGCTGCACGGCGGCTGCCCACTGCTCCTAGCTACACAGCTAGGCTGGGTTAAATGCAGAGGAAGAATTTCCCCATGGGGATCAATAAAATAATAAAATAAAATGACCATGTGATGGCCTGTGACTGCTGGAATAGGCTCCAGCATCCCCGTGACCCTGAGAGCAGGATAAGCGGTTCAGATAATGGATGGATGGATAAAATATATTAATCTATTTTGATGATATCTGACCATACAGTACAGAGAGAGAGAGAAGGGTAAGACATGCAACAAAGGTTGCCAGCTGGATTTGAACTGGCTTCAGTTGCAAGCATGTGGTATGCGCTGTAAGCGTTCAGCTATGGAGGGGCCCTGTCACAGAATATTTTTAAATGAAAAAATAAATTGCATCTAAGAGTTGAGATTAGAGGACTGTTGTCATTGTTGGCAATGTGTAGCCATTATGGTGTGCATGCAACCATGACTCTTCCATCTTCTCAGTCACATGTATCTAGAAGTGTGTGTGTGTGTGTGTGTGTGTGTGTGTGTGTGTGTGTGTGTGTGTATGTAAATCAGAGAGACATAGTGCAACAGTGGATAGGTATGTCTCGATTTATGTATAGATTTATGACAGAATAGTTTGAGTATGTTTTGTGCATGTGTTACCGAGCATCTGTATTTGTGCCTGCGTTTATTTATGTACTTGTGTGTGTGTGTGTGTGTGTGTGTGTGTGTGTGTGTGTGTGTGTGTGTGTGTGTGTGTGTGTGTGTATGTATGTATGTGTATGTAAGTCAGAGAGACATAGTGCAACAGTGGATAGGTATGTATAGATTTATGACAGAATAGTTTGAGTGTTTTTTGCATGTGTTACCGAGCATCTGTATTTGTGTCTGTGTTTATTTATGTACTTGTGTGTGTGTGTGTGTGTGTGTGTGTATATATGATGCATTTCCATGGTTAATGAAGTTGTGATTTCCCCGACGTGTATGTAGTCCTGATTAGAGGACAATGTTGTGATTTCCTGGACTTGTATGTAGTCCTGATTAGAGGACAATGTTGTGATTTCCTGGACGTTTATATAGTCCTGATTAGAGGACAATGTTCTTTGGTAATGACTCAGTCCAAAGGGTCAACTCTAATCACACAGGATGGAGGATTCCCATACAAACAAAAAACACACACATGTGCAGTATTTCCAGGGGGGATACAGAGGTTATGACTCTTCCAGACTCTCCAATGCAAACGCCATTTGCATTGGACTTTGTGACACCCAGTCTCTAACGAACAAATCCGCTCTGATGCATGATTTTATTACTGACGATGGCTCTGACCTGATATTTTTAACCAAAACCTGGAATAAAGAGGGTGATTTCTTCCACCTAAACGAGGCCTCTCCACCGGGATATAATTACATTGAAAAGGTCGTGCTCATGGCCACAGTGGTGGTATTGCTGTTCTGTATGAGGACTCTATACTCCTCCAAACACTGTTTCTAAAACCCAGTCCTTTTCAGTGCCTTGCCTTTAAATGTGATCCATCAAAATCCCTGATGGTTATATTCATTTACCGCCCTTCAAAATGCAACTCATCCTTCATCCTAGAGTTTTTTTTTAACTTTCTTACCTCAGTATGTCCCACTCTCTCCATTATTTTGATATTGCGTGATTTTAATATACATGTGGATTCCCCCAAATGTTCCATGGCTGCTGATTTCCTGACCCACCTGGACCCATTAAATCTTACACATGTGAATGCCCCACCCACAACCGTGGCCACACACTGGACCTCATTATCACTGGAAATGTACCTGCCTCTGACCTAAACATCTTTGAGCTCCTGTCACTGGCAATTCCAACCCCCAATCACCCCCCTCCCCACACACAAACAGACAAAATTGCATCTCAATTTGTGCAAAATTGCATCTCATCCAAAAGAAATGGCAGATGCTTTTGCATCATTCTATAAAAATCTGTACAAAGAACCTAAATCAAAAACAATAAATGACAAATCTCAGGCCTTTCTTGCCAACTTATACTTACCCTCATTATCAAAAGATGAAGCATTGCAAATGATATCAGATGTTAAAGAAACTGAAGTACGGGAGGCCATAAAAAACTAAAAAACAATAAATCCCAGGAGTAGATGGACTTCCTGGAGATTTCTATAAATGTTTCATAGTTTATTTGATTCTAGTATTAACCAAAGTTTTTAATTACGACCTCTCCGAAGGTGACCCACCAAATACATGGTCAGAAGCCATTATATCAGTGTCCACAAAGAAGGTAAAGACCCAACATTATGTGAGGGGTATAGACGCATTAGTTTGCTATGTAATGACCAAAAGTTACTAACCATATCCTGGCAAAAAGGATGCAAAAGATTATTGCAAAATTGATTAATCCAGATCAGACAGGTTTTATCCCCAGCAGACAAGGAGCTAATAATATAAGGAGAACACTTAATGTTATATCATGTGCCAAGAAAAATATACAAAAATCTATACTAATCAATTTTGAAGCACAGAAAGCATTCAATACTGTGACTTGGGAATTTTTGTATAAAATACTAGCTGTTATGAGATTCCACTCAATGTTTGTGGATTGGGTAAGAGTTATATATGTATACAAATCCAAAGTCGTGTGTTAGAGTGAACGGATGCTGTTCAGATTTGTTTCACCTTGAGAGGGGGGTTCGTCAAGGAGATTGTCTCAGTCCTTTGCTCTTTGCCAGAAACATTGAACCTCTAGCAGCATTAATAAGACAAAACTGTAGTATTAAAGGTATAAAAGATGGTCAAACAGAACACAAGATCTTACTCTACGCAGATGACATATTGACGTATATCGGCGACCAAGTTTCCTCCATCCTTGCATTGTTCAGAAATTTGAATGAATATGGAGAACTTTCAAGTTATCAAATCAACCAATCCAAGTCTGAGGCAATGATGTTGGTGGGGCACTGGCCTGCACAACTAGCAGGAAGATTCAAATTCCACTGGTCTAACCAAGGGTTCAGATATCTAGGAATCATCTTAACTTCTGACACATCACAGTTATTCCAGGCCAACTATGGAAAACTGATGGGTGAAATAAAAACTGACCTTACATGATGGGAAGTTCTCCCCTTAGCCCTAATCGGGCGAGTGGAAACCATACAAATGAACATATTGCCAAGGCTGCTCTTTATGTTCCAATCTCTACCCCTAGAGGCCCTCATTTCTACATCTAACACAATTAACAAATGGTTATCTAAATGTATATGGCAAAGCAAGAGACCCAGAATTAAATTTTAAAGAATCATATGCTCAAAAGTAAATGGGGGCCTACATTTACCTAACCTGGAAAAAATATTATTGGGCAGCCCAGCTCAGATCAATCGTTGCATGGATATCTCAAGATCAAGATACCATATGGGTTGGGATGGAACAGAGTGATTGTCCAAATGTGCCCTTAGACACAATCCCATTTATTAATCAAAATACTTGGAGAGTAAATAAAATGAGCAATCAATGGGTAAAAACCACTTTAAAAATATGGTCAAATGTGAGAAAGAAGTTAAGACCCCCTATGTCAATCTACTACTACTACCCTTGGCTGCTCCCATTAGGGGTTGCCACAACGGATCATCCTTTTCCATTTCTTCCTGTCTTCTGCATCTTCCTCTGTCACACCAGCCACCTGCATGTCTTCCCTCACCACATCCATAAACCTCCTCTTTGGCCTTCCTCTTTTTGTCTTTCCTGTCAGCTCCCTATGATAATGAAGATTGCACATAATACTGACTTTCTCCCATCCAAATTAGACGCAGGGTTCAACAAATTGGAAGAAAAAGGGTTTAATCATGTTGGGTCAGTTATTTGAAGTAGGAGTCCTGTTGTCCTTGGAACAGCTTTAGCATAAATACAACCTCCCAGCCCACAACTTTTTTAGATACCTACAGTTGAGACATTACTTAAAGTAACATGAAGAATGGAATAAACTATGTACCCCACCATCCAATATAGAAAATTTATTTATGTTAACCATTAAAGGGACTACTAAAAAGAAGATTATAATGCACATATATAGGATATTACAAGAAGAGTTAATGGATAGTAGTTTGGATATCAGGGAAAAATGGGAATTGGAGATGAACACCATAATATCAGATAAAAAACGGGGACTTATGCAGAGAGGGACATAAAATAACTAATAGCCCAATTTGGAAGTGTAACCCAGTGAAGTATTTGGGTTTACAGAATGAATGGTTAAACAAGATAAAATTATTAACTAAAGATTATGGTTAATATTTTCATATGATTTGAGAAGTGATTTAATTTTATATTATGCCAGTTGCATTATAGCTGAGCTAATTATTGATTTCAGACGTTTTTACCTTCATAAATAATGAAGGACTTTTATTTTGAAAGCAGGAAATACGTTTTCTAGTTGAACATGCATGAGCCGGTTTGAGCTGGTTGAACCAGAGCGTTGCTTGCTGGTGAAATAAACGTGAGTTTATTTCTGTCAACAGAGTTGAGCAGAACGATTGAGAAACGAATTAGAACGTATTGTATTCAATAGTAAAGTGAAGTATATAAACCACAGAACGCAAGGACGCTGGAAACCTCGGTTTCATCTTTTCTTTTGCGTGTGCCTTGCTGGGACTCGGTAAGCTAAAGCTAAGCTAGGCTAGCTAGCTGCTTTTCATTGCTAGATCTCCACGTTAGTATGGTGGATCGTTTTAAGTTAATTTCGTACAAATATGTCATAAGTAATTAATGTAGTATGTTTATAAGATATTGTATGTTGGAACTGGAACCGTTTGGGAAGGTTAAAGAGCGAATTTAATAGTACTATTTGCATATTACTGCAATCGGAAATAGGCGGAAATTAATTCACTGTATTGTTGGACCTAGCTAATGTTGGTTAACGTAGCCAACTGTCGCCATACTGTTGCCATACACTACCGTTCAAAAGTTTCGGATCACCCAAACAATGTTGTGTTTTCCATGAAAAGTCACACTTATTCACCACCATATGTTGTGAAATGAATAGAAAATAGAGTCAAGACATTGACAAGGTTAGAAATAATGATTTGTATTTGAAATAAGATTTTTTTTACATCAAATTTTGCTTTCGTCAAAGAATCCTCCATTTGCAGCAATTACAGCATTGCAGACCTTTGGCATTCTAGCTGTTAATTTGTTGAGGTAATCTGGAGAAATTGCACCCCACGCTTCCAGAAGCAGCTCCCACAAGTTGGATTGGTTGGATGGGCACTTCTTTGAGCAGATTGAGTTTCTGGAGCATCACATTTGTGGGGTCAATTAAACGCTCAAAATGGCCAGAAAAAGAGAACTTTCATCTGAAACTCGACAGTCTATTCTTGTTCTTAGAAATGAAGGCTATTCCATGCGAGAAATTGCTAAGAAATTGAAGATTTCCTACACCGGTGTGTACTACTCCCTTCAGAGGACAGCACAAACAGGCTCTAACCAGAGTAGAAAAAGAAGTGGGAGGCCGCGTTGCACAACTGAGCAAGAAGATAAGTACATTAGAGTCTCTAGTTTGAGAAACAGACGCCTCACAGGTCCCCAACTGGCATCTTCATTAAATAGTACCTGTTAGAGCCTGTTTGTGCTGTCCTCTGAAGGGAGTAGTACACACCGGTGTAGGAAATCTTCAATTTCTTAGCAATTTCTCGCATGGAATAGCCTTCATTTCTAAGAACAAGAATAGACTGTCGAGTTTCAGATGAAAGTTCTCTTTTTCTGGCCATTTTGAGCGTTTAATTGACCCCACAAATGTGATGCTCCAGAAACTCAATCTGCTCAAAGAAGTGCCCATCCAACCAATCCAACTTGTGGGAGCTGCTTCTGGAAGCGTGGGGTGCAATTTCTCCAGATTACCTCAACAAATTAACAGCTAGAATGCCAAAGGTCTGCAATGCTGTAATTGCTGCAAATGGAGGATTCTTTGACGAAAGCAAAGTTTGATGTAAAAAAAATCTTATTTCAAATACAAATCATTATTTCTAACCTTGTCAATGTCTTGACTCTATTTTCTATTCATTTCACAACATATGGTGGTGAATAAGTGTGACTTTTCATGGAAAACACGAAATTGTTTGGGTGATCCCAAACTTTTGAACGGTAGTGTACATGGTTATGGGTCACCATTTAGCAGTATGTTGAATAGTTCCAGATAATATAGTTTATATATTAGATATTGCTATATAATTTGATAATATGTATTTGAATTGAATATTTACATGAATGTATTGTGTTCAGCAGTACATTGTTGAACTTAGAGTGAGTGATTGTGTTGTACAACAAATAGAATAGAGAAGAGCTGAACCTGTTTCTGTACAGGTCAGGTCTTTTGATTCCATCAAGAACCACCACAGGGACGACCCCGATCTCAATAGATGGCGAGCTACCCAAATTGGATTTCCAAGATTGCGGATCAACCTACTATAACAGGAGTTTGACCACCGTCGGCCTTGTGGTAGGACTGTGCCAGTCAGACTGAGTGGCACAGTGACGCATACATGCACGTCATCCTGAGACATTCTCAGATTCCAAGAGCTCTTAGACAAAACTGACTTGACTAGATCTGACCCCAACGGGTCAGATTCGGATTTCACCTTCGAATCAAGACTTTGGACACTTTAAAATTCATACAAAGAGACATTCACAGCATTTTATTTTTGGGCCCGTTTATTACTTTCTTTATATTGTGACGTGGTTAAATAATGGACTTCTTAGACACCCTTTCAGAGTTAACAAGTAAGCTTTTAATGACCGCAAGTCAAACAAGTCAGAACAGACACAAGCTTGTATGGGTCTTGGCTCCTCCCTTTTTCCGGCCACCGAAGCGACCCCATCTACCTGCCTGCTCTTTACCCTCATGGTGGGAAGCAGCATGTTATCTAATCTAGCTTCTCTCATAACATCCCCATTACCTTCCACCACATCACCGCTGTCTGTAACAGATATGTCCGTTTTTAACATGTTCCATATCCCACAACATAACCAAAACATTGACCTCTCAGTTGCATTGTGGGTAATATGTGAATGAACCCTGGGGCAGAAACACTAGTAGAATTCGCCACACTGCCCCCTTCCTTGAAAGACCAACGTCCCGTTGGCCTAACCCAAATCCCATGTGGATGGGTCCATCCACCATGAGGGTTTCTTCCGCCGAGCACCTCTCCCATCCGGGCTGCGCCTTGTCGTGGGCTGCTGATAGATGACGGGGGCGGCTCTGCATTCGCTGGGTCTGAGCCTCCACCTTCGAAGTCACTGCTGTTTCTATTCGTGGCCAGGGAGGTTGGCTCTGATCCAACAGTGTCCTTACCCCCTCCCTGGACCCCGGTAGCCTGGTCTACAGAGGAGGAGGAGTCTGGCACCCCACCTCCTCCCACTACACTTTCAGTCCCAGTTGGGTCACTTTCCCGGCTTAAGTAAGGTGCGAGGCGATCTTGGTGAAGGATAACTATCCGAGGGCGGCTGTGGAGCTTCACTCTATAGGTAACCTCTGAGATCCTCTTCAGGACGAGGCCGGGCCCTTCCCAGTTGCTGTCCAGCTTTGGGGACCGTCCCTTCTTTCGCCGTGGGTTATACACCCATACGTTGTCCCCCTGCTGGTACGCTTTGCGGTGGCAACGTACATCATAGGCTCTCTTCTGCCTTTCCCCTGCAGAGGCCATATTCTCTCGAGCCAGCTGATGAGTAGCCTCCATCCGGTCCTGTAGTGCGTCTACATAGTCCTGGCCTGGCGGCCCTCGTACTGGTGGGTTTGGCGGTTTGCCAAAGACCAGATCCACAGGCGTCCGTAGCTCCCTACCAAACATTAGTGCGGCTGGGGTGCACCCCGTGGACTCCTGAATACCTGACCGGTATGCCATGAGTACCAGGGGCAGATGGCGGTCCCAATCCTTTTGATGCCTTGGCGTGAGCATGACTAGTTGTGTGACCAAGGTCCGATTGAACCGCTCAACCAGGCCATCACTTTGAGGGTGTAGGGGAGTGGTCCTGGTCTTCCGTACCCCAAGGCGCCGACACATCTCCCCAAACACCTGGGATTCAAAATTGCGTCCCTGGTCACTGTGCAACTCTTCTGGCACCCCAAACCGGGTGAACATCCCCTCAATGAGGCAGTCTACCACCGTGGCTGTAGATTGGTCAGGGATGGCATAGGCCTCGGGCCACTTGGTAAAATAATCCATCACTGTGAGAATGTAATGATTACCATCTTCTGTCACGGGGAATGGCCCAACCACATCCACCCCAACTCTTTCCATGGGCGCCCCCACCCTGTATTGCTGCAGGGGGGCATGGGATTGCCCCGTTGGCCCCTTCTTTGCATTGCAGGTGTTGCAGTTACGGCAGAACCACTCCACGTCTCGCCGGCACCTCCCCCAGTAGAATCTTTCCTGCAGCCGCTGCAGAGTTTTGGTAATGCCGAAGTGTCCCACTCCAGGGGGGCCATGTACTGTGCTTAACACTTGTTGTTGTAGTGCATGGGGAACAACTAGTTGCCAGGTACTGCCTCCCCTCCTTGGCTCTTCCCACACGCGATAGAAGCAGCCCTCATGAAGCATGAGCGAATTCCACTGTCCCAGCA
The DNA here is from genome assembly GCF_029633865.1 of Lampris incognitus. Taxonomy (NCBI): domain Eukaryota; kingdom Metazoa; phylum Chordata; class Actinopteri; order Lampriformes; family Lampridae; genus Lampris; species Lampris incognitus. Next base: position 33,777,279 of record NC_079221.1, on the reverse strand, counting down.
ATGCCTTGGTGGTGGGGGAGTGGGGACCTGCCATCTCTCTACTTGGGACCTCTTTATGTGCTAGCCAACGTATCACAGGGCTCAGGTGGCTATCCCGACGTTGGAGTTCCCCTATCTTGGTTGGTGACATCTCCTCCAGTGGTGCACTTGGGACCACAAGTGTCCGCACTGTAACCCGATTCACCCGTTGCTGTTCTCGAGTCTCCAACCGGCTACAATGGCGGCAGGCCTGATCCGAACAGGGGCGTCTGGAGAGAGCATCAGCATTGTTATGTCGGCTGCCTCTTCGGTGCTCCGAGGTGAAGATAAATCCCTGCAAGGTCTCTATCCATCTGGCTACCTGCCCTTCTGGTTCTTTGAAGCTAAGCAGCCAGCGGAGTGATGCATGGTCCGTTCTCAGTAGGAAGTCCTTCCCATACAGGTAAGGCTTAAAATGCCTTACGGCCTGTACTACTGCCAGGAGTTCTCTCCAAGTCACACAGTAGTTCCTTTCTTCCTTACTCAAGGCTCTACTGTAATAGGCCACCACTCTTTCCCCTTCCCCACTGGGCTGCGACAGGACTACTCCCACACCTACATCACTGGCGTCAGTGTCAAGTATGAATGGCCGCTGCCTGTCTGGGAGGGCCAGCACTGGTGCTTGGGTCAATGCTTTCCGGAGTATCTGAAAGGAGCTCTCACATGCTTCAGTCCAGTGAAACCGTCGTCCCTTCTCGGTGAGCTGTTGGAGCGGACGGGCTTTGTCTGCAAAGGCGCGCACGAACCAACGGTAATATGATGCCAGTCCCAGAAAACTCCTCACCTCCTTTCCTGAGGTGGGCGTTGGCCAATCTCTGACTGCAGTGATCTTGTCATTGTCTGTGGACACACCTCCGGGCCCCACCACATGTCCAAGGAACCTTGTCTCTCGCTGCAGTAGATTGCATTTCCTCGGACTGAGTCGTAGGTTGGCTGCCTTGATGCGTTCGAGCACCAGTCGGAGGTTGGAGAGGGCCTCAGTAAACGTAGCTGCATGCACCAGGAGGTCATCCAGGTACACCACGCAGGCAGAGCGAGGGATGGGGCCAAGGACATGCTCCATGAGGCGTTCAAATGTGGCCGGGCTATTACATAAGCTAAATGGCATGACTGTGAACTGCCAGAGTCCTCGGCCAATGGTGAACGCAGTCTTTGCCTGGGATTCTTGGGCCATCTCTACCTGCCAGTACCCACTTCTTAAATCCAGGGAGCTGAACCATTGGGAACCCGCCACACAGTCCAGAGCTTCGTTGATGCGGGGGAGTGGGTACGAGTCTTTCCGGGTCAGGTTGTTTAGTCGCCAATAGTCCACACAAAATCGGAGGGAACCATCCTTCTTGGTAACCAGCACGGCAGGGGACGCCCACGGGCTATCGGAGGGTTCAATGATCCCTGCAGCTGCCATCTCCTGGATCTTTGCTTCTACCTCTTGAAAGTTTATCAGAGGGAGACGGCGAGCTCTCTGGCGGACTGGGTCCGCATTACCAGTGTCAATGTGGTGCTGTACAAGATTGGTGCGGCCACACTCCAGATCACTCGAAGCGAAGAGGTGTCTGTTCTCTATCAGCAGGTTCCGTACCTGCTCCCCCTCTTCTTGGCTCAAATCCTCCATGCACTTTTGAGCCAGTTCTTCCACTGCAGAGGCCGTTTCTGGTGATGTACCTTCCCATGGCCCTGAAGCCAAGCACAAGATGCGTGGTCCACCTTTACTGCCCCCCGGATTGCTGCGTACAGTAATGGCATTCAGCACTTGGTTGCCCACCTCCAGCTGTGGACCGGCCGCCCGTACCACTGCACCAATGGCTCTCAAGGCATCCAGTCCAAGGATACAGCTCTCTCGTATGTCTGCTAGCCAAAAGTCTTGCTGTACCTCCATTTCTCCCATCTTAAGGGTCAGTTTACTTCTACCCTCCATTCTAGCACACTGACCTGTAACTGTCTCCATCTTTACTTCTGTCGGCGTCCACTGTACTTCTTCTCCTAGAACCCCTGGTCTCACCAAGCTGATGGTGGATCCGGTGTCGACCAGGGCAATGCAGGTATTGCCATTCAGCTGACAGGAGACATGGAGGCTGAAGCCAGCGCCAATCCGTCCAACGACTCTGGGGTTATTTCTCCGGGGGGAGGTTGTATGGGCCAGCCAGTCCCCCTCTAGGCCGACCCTTGGTCGTTTCCCGGTTCAGAAGAGGTGGCGACTTGGGTGACAGGCCTCCGTACTCGTTGGTAAAAACGTCTGTTTGTCTTCTGACATTGCCTTCTTTGGTGCCCTGGTTTCCCACAGCCCCAGCACAGAAATGTCTCTGCTTGTCGTGTTGCCTGGACGGATGTGCGTGGCCCCCCTTCACTTTCCTGCAGTGCCCGCACATGATGGTGCAGTGTTGGGGCCACTCCTTTTTCCGCCATAATGGCCTCCACCTCCTCTGCCCTATGCAGTGCCCCTTCAATGGTGAGTGGCTTTGCCAGCCGCACCTGTTGCCTGAGGTGAGGTGGCTGTAAAGCCCGTAGGAAGGAATCCAGGGCCAGGCATTGAATGGCAGATTGGGGTATATCAGGATATGCACGGCTCACCAGGCGTTGAATGTCAGCCACCAGGTTACCCAACTTCTCCTGGCCTTGTCTCTGTCTTGAGTTGATCCCGGAGGCTAATCATCGATTGGGTGTTGCCAAACCGGCGACCTAGGGCAGTGGTTAGCGCCCCCAGTGATATCTCTCCAGCCGCCAGGTCTAGGAGTGCCTGCCTTGCTTCTCCCTCCAGGGCTGCGGCTAGGTTGACTACTTGTTGATTTTCTGTCCATCTCATAACCCTAGCAATCAGGTTGAACTGAGCAAGGAATCCTTCCCAGCTGGAGCTCCCGTCGTAGTGCCCCAACTTTACCGAGGGAGTGTTTGGGCTTGGCCAGGGGTCGGTACAGTTGGTGAGTCTTGTTCTGGAACCATATCTGCAAGGTGTGTTCCACTCTCCAGTAGTGACAAATTGGGGCAGTGTGTAACTTGGGTTGAAGTTCCCTCTCAGTAGATCGTGTCCAGCTTGCTACTGCTGCTGCTGCTGTTGTTTCCCCCTGGTGACATACTCTCCAGTCGTGCCCAACTCGCTCCTGATGGCCGCCGCTGGTGGCTTTCTCTCCACGGGTCATGTCCAACTTGCTTCTGGTGGCTTCCCAATGGTCTGAAGCGCCGGCTGTTTTTCGTCGCACAGTTGAGGCAGGCCTCGGCGGGGACTCCTCATCGGACTCGCTCTGAAAGAGAAGAATTTTTCCATTTCCTTGGGACTCCGCCCCTCGGACATTACCCAGCGCGTCTACTGCACTCAGGGGTGGACACGGGTCTCCCCCTTCCTGAGGCCGCCCTGCGCTACTCCCATCTGGCAGACAGAGCAGACCTCTGATCTCCTTTTCGAGAGCAGCAATTTCCATACGCTCACCGGCCGACTTTCGGTTACGCTCTTCGGCCAACATTTGCAGTCTAAAGAAGTCCATCCCACTTCTGACACCAATGTGACGTGGTTAAATAATGGACTTCTTAGACACCCTTTCAGAGTTAACAAGTAAGCTTTTAATGACCGCAAGTCAAACAAGTCAGAACAGACACAAGCTTGTATGGGTCTTCGCTCCTCCCTTTTTCCGGCCACCGAAGCGACCCCATCTACCTGCCTACTCTTTACCCTCATGGTGGGAAGCAGCATGTTATCTAATCTAGCTTCTCTCATAACGTCCCCATTACCTTCCACCACATCACCGCTATCTGTAACATATATGTCCGTTTTTAACATGTTCCATATCCCACAACATAACCAAAACATCGACCGCTCAGTTGCATTGTGGGTAATATGTGAATGAACCTCGGGGCAGAAACACTAGTAGAATTCGCCACAATATTGTACATGTATATATGTTGTTGCATAATTTACATACAAGGTTGCAAAGTTGCAAAGTAAAAGTAGTAACCTTGAAATCAGGTGTGGTCGTGGTTATTGTACTTACCTCATACCTTACTCCTTACGAACCTAGTTTATTCTAGAGCACCTACGTCAACCAAGAGTGGGTTACAGAAGGAATTTGAATGGAAAGTTAAGAAGAAACTCCCTCCTGGACCATCTCAGAATTGCCCCTTCCATCGAGGTTTTTAAAATGGCCCCTAAAACCCTTCTTTATCAGCAGGCTTCTTTTAAGCCTTTTATAGTGGCCCACCCTTGTTTTAATCCACTTTTTACTTAATTTATTACACTCTTACTTAATTTTTATTTTTTACAGCAGACCAACCTGGTTTTATTCCCTCTCTTTTAGACTTAAACTGCTTTTATTTGTCATTGCCTTATATGCACATCTCATACATACAAGGGGATGAAATTACATTTCACAAGGACCTCACTGCCACATAGAAACAAATAACACACAATAAACATTAAAAACAAAAAGTGCATTAAAAACAAGAATTACTTCACAGACCTAAACATCACAACCACACCTGACATGGACAGTGAGTAAGATGGTCAAAAGTCATTTTATGGAAAGTCTAAGTGTTTAGGCTGTTGAGGAACCTCACAACCTGAGGAATGAAACTGTTGCATAGTCTGGTGGAGGCAGCACAGATGCTCCAGTACCTCCTGCCAGAGGGTAAGAGGGTGAAATGGATGTGGGAAGGGGGGGTGGGGTCCTTCACAATGCTAAGAGCCTTCCGGGTGCACCATGCGTCAAAGATGACCTGGATAGATGGGAGAGCAGTTCCTATGATCTTTCTAGCTGTCTTCACTATCCGCTGTAGGGATTTGTGGTCGGAGGCCTTGCAGTTCCCATGTCAGACAGTGAAACAGCTGGTCAGAATGCTGTCTGTGGTGCCTCTGTAGAATGTAATGAGGATGGGTGGAGGGAGACTCGCCTTCTTCAGATGCTGCAGGAAGTGACGACGCTGCTGGGCCTTCTTGGAGAGCGCAGTGACATGTGAGGACCAGGAAATGTCCTCTGTGATGTGAACTCCCCGGAACTTAACACTGCTGACTCTCTCCACATCCATACCATTGATGGTCAGAGGGGTATGGTGGGCACTGGTCTTTAATGACCTCCTTAGTTTTTCCTATATTTAGGGAGAGGTTGTTGTTTTTGCACCTCGCCACCAGTTGATTCACCTCCGCTCTGTATGATGATTCATCGTTGTTGCTGATGAGACCTACCACTGTGGTATCATCAGCAAACTTTATAATGAGGTTGGAGGTAGATGATGCTGTGCAGTCGTGAGTCAGCAGGGTGAACAAGAGCGGACTGAGCACACAGCCCTGTGGAGCGCCGGTGCTCAGTGTGATGGTCCTGAAGGTGATCTTGCCAATTTGCACTGACTGTGGCCTCCCCGTGAGGAAGCCAATTTAATTTAGTTTTTATTACATTTTCTTTTTTTTAAAGTGCTTCGAGATCTGTCTCTGCAGATGAGAAGCGCGATGCGAACTCAATTTATTATTATTAATTATTATTATTATTATTATTATCATTATTGATTTATTTGACCATGTAAAATTGTGTTACATTTTATATACATAACTGAAGAGTTTGTGTTATAGATTGAAAATAAGCCTTTTGTTCTTTCTCATCCAATCGTAATTTAAAATATGGACCTTTTATAATCCAATGTTTACGGACATTACTGGTGTAAATAAACCCTTTACAGCATCAGGAAATATTAGGAAACCAGATTTAGTTGTTTCATATTAGTGCTTGTGTTAAGAGACTTATCAATCAATTTGGGAGTGGTAGCAGATTTCAATCTTGTGTTTTGTATTTTGGTAGCAGAGTAACTCTTTCGTCTACATTTGAATTGAGGATTGTACCTTAAAGAGTATTGCAGATATAATTGGTCGTTTTAAATTGGGATGTAGATCATTATCTTCTTCTTTCGGCTTGTTCTGTTTCCCAGGGGTCCCAGGGGTCACCATGGTGGATTTGATAGTTTTCCATCAGTATGGTGTAGATCATTATATATTTTTTTAATATTTCCCCCCTGATGAAACAGCCATTTAATGGTCTTTTTGCAATTGAAATTCCAACTTGTTACACCCTTACATACGCATAAAAACCCCACACAAATTGTTTACATTCAAATACAGTTCTCTCAAAGACACATACACACACACATACACACACACACACACACACACACACACGTGCACACTGACAGACAGTTGATTAGAGGTTCATAATAAGTCTTTCCAGCCAAGTAATTGTTATTAGCGGTCCATTCCAGTGGAGAAAAGAAATTCAGCTATCCGAGGGTTAAGTATTAGTGTGATAAAACATCAGTACTGGGGGTTTAAGATATCTATTCTTGAATGTTGCACAGTCGGAATCATCACCAAGCAAAAGCAGATCAATGTTTTCTTCAAAACGGGTAAAGCTAGTATCAAAAACGACATTTGGTTGCATGTTAACCTTCAGCACTGTAATTTAAAGGCAACCTTCGAATCAAAGAAGGCCGTTTGCCCAAAAGCCTTCGAGGCAAGGGGGCAATATCTGCTGAAACATCAAACAACACGTTGCTGTTCACAGGCTTCGAAGACTGACTCTTTCATGTCCGACAGAGGCGGTCGCTTCACAGATCAACATGCAGGGTTGTGATTGAGCAAGACAACGGCTGAAATCCCCGAAGCGACTGCAGAGAATCTGGAGATTAGAAGCGCCCTCTCCCGCTTTCTTACACCTGTGGTTGGATTTCTCATTATCAAGACGCCCTGAGGCCTGAGGCTCCCCCACAGGCAGCAACGGAGCGCCTTACTGAATGTGATTGACCTGGACCATTCTCAAGGCTAAGTGAGTGATTGAGGTGTGTGTGTGTGTGTGTGTGTGTGTGTGTCTATCCTTTTGATGTATATTACAGTTGGTGATGTTCTACATACACTGGCATTAGTCAGTTTGGATTTCACCATGCTGCCCCTTATCTGCACAGCAGTGTCTATGAAAACCTGCTGTACGTATGGCTCCAAAACACACACACACACACACACACAACACTACTCCTGTGTTCACTAAAGTGGTTGCTATAGATTAGAAACAATATTTTTTTATCAATTTACCTGATGGATAAATGCTCATTAATGCATTTTAATACAAATCGCTTCATTAGAACTATCAATATTGTTAATACTTGAGTTTCCTTCCGTGGAGATCAATGGCAGCTTTGCTTTGGCCCTGCAGGCAGATATGCTGTAAAGTGGGTTTGTGTTGTTGCGAATAAAAGAGTAATTCTGACTGTCTGAACGGCCAGGTGATGACAGTAATCCATCCAACAATTAAAATGTTTGGCAGCAATGCTCATTTGCAATTTGTACAGATTGTGTCAGCTGGTATCATTGTGATTTATGTGAATTTATCTCTTTTATCAACCCTGCAGGTAAACTGTGACCAAGACATCCAGTGCTTTGGAAATGTGATTTAGGATGCGGATACCTCATCTTATTACCCGAGATAAAGCATGGCCATGGGCACGTGGGTTTTCTGCAGTATTTGTCTGCATGAGTGTGTGTGTGTGTGTGTGTGTGCATGTGTGGAGATGAGAGGCAAAACGGGTACAAGTATAAGGGTTTGGATAATGACTACTGAAGGGAGTGAGAGAGGGGGGGGGGGGGGAGAGAGAGAGAGAGAGAGAGAGAGAGAGAGAGAGAGAGAGAGAGAGAGAGAGAGAGAGAGAGAGAGAGAGAGAGAGAGAGAGAAGAGAGAGAGAGAGAGAGAGAGAGAGAGAGAGAGAGAGCCGAGCAAGATATATGGAAAACCCAAACCGTCTTCATACCTAAATGACAGAATAGGTCATTTGCCAGTGACTCCCAAACCAACATAAGTGTTTTCAGATTTGCTGGTCTAGCGCCTCTATAGGACGGATGGAAACAAGACTGAATGGTCTTACCATGTTTTTTCTTCCATTTTATTGACATATGTTTTCTCCCTTCTCCAAGTTACTTTACAGCTACATACATGAGGGGTGAAAACAGTGATGATGATAATGTAGCACAAAAAGCAAGTGAGAAAAACATTAAATATTTTGTAACAGACACTATGTTCTATATTGCATACTGTATACTGTACTGTATGTACTCATCGTGCATAGAATTGTACTTCAATAATTACAAAATAGAGATAATATGTTAAAAGGAAAATTCAATAGATGTTTATGTGATGTGAACATTTAAATAAAACGAATGTTTAATGTTCAAAGGATATCTTTTTTTTTTAATCGAATTATCCCAGAACATTGAAACAGGTGGGCTAGTGTACACCACAGTTAATGTAGGGAATATTAAATGAAAGGTTCAATGAGGCCATGATAAGATATTAGGGTACCATCAACAATGGAGTCAAGTAAGCCAATACCTACCTCTGGCAGCCATACATGCCTATATATAGAAGTCTTAACATTCCCAGTAAATGTTGGTCCAATGTTGTCCAATGCTTTGGATCTTTTTGTTTTGTTTTTTTTAATCAAATTAACCTGGTCATTATAATGGTTTGCATCCTGCATTGTAGCCTCCTAACCTCTACCTGTGGTGTCCATGTACACCTACTGTATATACATCAGAATCAGAATCATATTTATTGGCCATATAGGTTTGCACATATACATGGAATTTGACTCCGGTTTCATGGCTCTCTCAGTGTATTTAACATAGAATAACAACACTATACCACATCAATCTTCAGATATATACATGAGTGCTGACTTATACAGGTGAAATATGAGGTTATAACATGCAGAGAATATATCAGAGATGCTGAAATAGATGTTAGCAGGTTACTTACATACATGCCTGAGGTAGATGGACATGAGAGAGCCTACCAGTATACATACAATGTACAGTACAGTATGTACAAAATGGTTGGATTTATTTGACAGTGTTAAGCATTCATTTGAATGACAGGCCGTGGAAAGAAACTGTTTTTATAGCTGGTTGTTTTGGAGTACAGTGCTCTGTAGCGCCTAACAGAGGGGAGGAGTTGGAACAGGTTGTGACCAGGGTGTGATAGGTCTGCAGTGATGTTGCCTGCCCTTTTCCTAACTCTGGAGGTAAGTCCTGAATGGAGGGCAGGTTGGCACCAATCATTTTTTCTGCAGACTTAACTGTCCGTTGTAGTCTGTACCTGTCCTGTTTGGTGGTCGATCCAAACCAGACAGTGATGGATGCACAGAGAACAGACTGGATTACTGCTGTGTAGAACTGAATCAGCAATTCCTGAGGCAGATTGAATTTATTGAGCTGGCGGAGAAAGTACATCCTCTGCTGGGCCATTTTGATGAGTGTGTGTATGTTGGCTGCCTACCTTAGGTCCTGGGAGATGGTGGAACCCAGAAATCTGTAGGTTTTCACTATAGACACGGTGCTGTTGAGTATGGTGAGGAGGGCAGTGTTGGGGGACTCCTCCTGAATTCCAATGTCATCTCCTCTGTTTTGAGCGTGTCCAGCTCCAGGTTGTTATGATCAATCTCCCATCTATATGCAGACTCGTCACCATTCTGGATAAGGCCAACAATGGTTGTGTCATCCACAAACTTCAGGAGTTTAACAGATAGGTCTCCTGAGGTGCAGTCATTTGTGTAGAGGGAGAAGAGTAGAGGGGAGAGCACACATCCCTGGGGGCACCAATACTGATTGTCCGGGTGCTGGATGTGATTTTCCCCAGCCTCACCAGCTGCCTCCTGTCTGTTAGGAAGTTTTTAAACCACTGGCAGATGGGGGCTGGTACAGTGAGCTGGGTGAGTTTGGAGTGGAGGATATGTGGGACGATGGTATTGAACACTAAGCTGAAGTCCACAAACAGGACCCTTGCGTATGTCCCTGGGGAGTCGAGGTGTGGGAAGATGTAGTGCAATCCCATGTTGACTGCATCCTCCACTGACCCGTATGCTCATTAGACAAACTGCAGGGGGTCAAGCAGGGGGCCTGCAATTTCCTTCAGGTGGGCCAATCTGCCTCCTGAACAGTTTCTGATGAGTATTTTGGTGGTGTCCTCGCCATGGTGACAATTATTTGGCTATTATGGAAGCCATAATAATTAGCATAAAACTCCCAGAACATGCTTTGAAGCTTCGCTTTAACAGTTGGTTCCATGTCTGTCCATTCTGTTGATCAATTCTTCTTCTTCTTCTTTTGGTTTATTTCCTGTTTCTCAGGCATTGCCACAGCGGATTTTACTGTTTCCATCAGTACACTGTGAGGTACTGATCCAAAATATATATATATGTAAACTCAGTTCAGTATTTACAACTTCAAATGATAGGAAATACATTAATAATTTGTAAAAACTACAATTCTCTAGAGCCACTCTATGATTGATACAAACATATCAAATATCTAGTACAGCCGAACTAGTAATTATACTACATCTAGATGATCTATGTAAAAAAAAAAAAAGGTGAAGCTGTTGGCTTATTTTAGACATTTTAGCTAGTATTCTAGAAATGGGGTTTTGGGTTGGTGTTCAATGTTGGCGGGAGTTATGCAGCATTTCAAACTGTGTTTAATTGAACTTGTTTGTAAGGGATTCAAAATGTTTGTTCAGCCACATTATGCATGTCTTAAACTGCCTCCTGATTGCTTACGAATATGTTAGCAATTGCAGTAGTAGCTGTGGCTGAATGTACCCCAATGATTTCCAGTTAACTTTCCTGCAATTAGAACTGATTTCAGAGCAGTTTCTATGGTAACATACTTTGAAAAGGCTACGTTAATCACGAGCGGAACTGATGTGGTGCCAGAAACAGCACTATTTCTGGTGTTTGTGTGTTTCTATCAGGATAGCAAACACTGCCAGAATAAGTCTCTCCTCCATTTTCTTGGGTGACGAGTCCGGCCTGAATGATGACAACAGTGATGACACCAGCACCTTTCTGAAAAGCTCAGAGATTTTACATGCACCAATTCACACGACCGAAAGAGGTCGCCTATGAAACTGTAAACATTGGTTGTTTTCAGAGGGGAACCCTCTCGGCCTTCAAGGCATTAAGTGAAGGCCTAAGAAAAATTATTGAAATAATTTTTGTACTCCTAGTAAATATTTTTTTTAATTTGTTTTCACTGAAATAATAGTAGAAAGAAGAAAGCCACTTTATTTTGTCATTGTAGTCTTACAACGAATTTGTTCTATGCATTTAACCCATCCCATTGTATAGGAGCAGTGGGCAACTGCAGCGCCCGGGGACCAACTCCAGTTCTTCTTTCCACTGCCTTGCTCAGGGGAACAGACAGAAGTATTAACCCTAACATGCATGTCTTTTTGATGGTGGGAGGAAACCGGAGCACCTGGAGGAAACCCACGCAGACATGGGGAGAACATGCAAACTCCACACAGAAAGGACCTGGGACGGCCTGGGGTTTGAACCCAGGACCTTCTTGCTGTGAGGCAACAGTGGTAACCACCGCGCCATCGTGCCGCCCTGTAATAATAATAACAATGATATTATTATTATTATTATTATTATTATTATTTCTAGATCATCGTTATAAACTTGGACTAATGTATGTCTTGGAAAACAGTGGGTTAATATAACGGAACGGGAAATGGACCAATCACAATTTTTCTTACGATTGCATCTGGGTTAATCAGCAAGTCCCCTCTGCCCAGGACTTTCAGTAGCTTTAACAAATGCCTGTGTCAAGTCAAGTCAATTTTATTTATATAGCACATTTAAAACAACCACAGTTGAATCAAAGTGCTGCACTAAAATAAGTGACACATATGAATATAAAAATATATGTAAAGAAGACATAATAAAATAAAGAATATAAAATGTAGACAATAAAACATAAGAGTAAAAGTGTATTTGCACAATAAAATCATGGTATCAAGCTCAACTTGAATTGAATGCCAGCAAGAAGAGGTAGGTCTTTAACAAAGATTTAAAAGTCTCTAGGGTCTGAGCAGATCTTATGTGTACTGGTAAGTTGTTCCAGAGATCAGGGGCAGCCACTGCAAAGGCTCTGTCCTCCCTATCCTGAAGCCTGGATCTCGGGACATGTAAGAGCATCTGGTTTGTTGACCTGAGTGCTCTGACTGGTGTATGATGATGTATTAGCTCAGATAAATAAGATATGTAATTCAAGTCAATGTGGGTATGAATTTGATTTTGACAGTTGTCTTAGTCAATCTTTTTTTTTAGTTGTAGACAGCGCAATATCCCAACATCTTCTGGGCATTCCCGAAGTGGATAAGTGACCCCTGGTGTCGTGATCAACTTTGAACCTAAGTCTTTAGTAGATGTGAGTGAATTATGCTACATGCTGATGGAAAACGCAATGGCCACCACATTCACTGATAATCTTGTTGCCAATCTACTTCGTATGCCTTTGTCTGCATTTTTTTACACGTTCTCTCACATGGAATAAATTACTGGATCAATTTTGTGAGAGAAGGCTGCCACGAGTGAGGTGGAACTTTAACTGTAGGTTGGCATGTACAGTCCATGACAAAATAATATTGTGGCTATACTTTATTGAATTTGTTGAAGTTACGTGAGTGAATGGTGAACAATTACATAAACTGTGGAAACTTGTTTGCTGTTTTTGTGGCACATACAGCACTGGTGAGCCAAATGTCCTGTTTACTCCTCCATAGTACAGCATTTTGCATCAATTTTTTTTGATTAACTTTGAAACACCAATATTCATCCTGCTCCACGTAAAACCATTTTCAACCTTTGACATCAGGGGAGTGACTCATTTCAGTCTGACTGCCTGGTGCTGATCACTGCTGTGCTAGCTACAGCTGAACTGACATGGTACTGGATTTAAAAAGGTCAGGAGGATTTCTTGGGCAGTTATTTTTTGAGACATAAAAATAGAGAAGCGCTTCACTGACATTTGTTCAAAGTCCCTTGAGCAGTCAGCAGAGACCTCAGTGACTTTAGAGGGGTCTTCATTATTTTTTCACAGTCTGTCTCTGTCTCTCTATCTTGTCAAATCTGATTTTCATGATTTCAAGCTCTGTAAAATGTAGTGTTTAATGCTTTCAAGTTCCCCTCACTTTGTTCCACTCACTCACTCACTCACTCTATCGATCAATAATCCTCTGATCAGTTGATCAATCAATCATTCAATTAATTATCTGGTTAGAGAGAGAGCGAGAGGGAGAGAGAAAGAGAGAGCGAGAGAATGTCTCAGGCAGTACCCCTTACTTCATAGTGTTTTGATTATAGATTAGAATTTATGGTTACAATGAGGCATTTCATATAGAGAACAGTTGCACCCGATATATAGAGTAGTACTCTGTTTTAGGTAGTTTACTCTCCTCAACAGAGACTTTAGAGTGTTTAAAGCAAAGTTAGATAAACAATAAAGGACACTCCAGTGAATTGTGTAATGAGTTTTGGTTCAGTCCATACCAGCAGAGTTTGGACTCTCATGGCCCTGGTGCTTCTCTGACAGAGACAGAAACGGGTGGATGCTCTCTAATTCTGAGTTAACAAACAGCTGAACACATTTTGAATGCATAAATGGATGGACAGACAGACAGACGGATAGATAGATAGATAGATAGATAGATAGATAGATAGATAGATAGATAGATAGATAGATAAAGAGTTGATTAAGAGTACAACAGAGTGAGATGCTACCCGCTGCGAGTTTGACAACAATATCTTATTTTAGATAACCTTTAATTGAACACTCAAGACGTTTTATTTGTTTTTTTTAAAAAAAAATTTTTTTTAAAAGCTCTGTAATTTCATTGCATTTCATTTGCGATAATCGCAAGATGTGTGCTTGTGTGTGTGAGTCTGAGCAACCCAGTTGTGTGTGTGTGTGTGTGCATGCGTGTGTGCATGAGAGATTAGGAAGCAGTTATTGTGCGTGAGTGGGTTTCGTCTAGTAGTGTCTAATCTGTTGACATTCACAGCATTTCTAATTATAGTTGGGCCGAGGTCTGTAGTGGTATTAGTGTCTCTGTAACAGACCAGACTGTTGTAAGCCTTCACCGCTCACACTTTGCAACAACACAGATAGCATGTTGTGGTCGAGTGGAGTTTGGCTTAATTAACTTGGGCCAGATTAAATCACCTCCACAACCCCAACGAAGACGCGCCAGAGACTGGGACCATGTAGCTCTCTTCCCTACAGACATTTTTTTTCGTATTTTTTCTTTTTATTGAAAGGGCTGTTGAGCCCTCAATGACCTTTTCTCTCCACAGCCTAGATTTTCTAACTTCTACATTGATACCACAACTTGGAGAGCATGCTTTGGTTTGCATTTTTCTAGGCAAATTATTATTGTGATGCTCAAAAAAAAAATACAGGCAGTTTCTCCTCTGATCCTGACTCCTCTCAAGGATTGCATGCAGATATAAAGTCCCCAGTCACATCCAAAACACTGCAAGTCAATGTGCGATGCTGCACAAAAAAAAAAAAACACAAAAAAACATCCTTCATCTTTAAATAAAAAAGGTGCTTTGTCTGCCCTTTTGAAAAGACACTTCCTTTGCCAAACACCTTTTTGGTAAACAAAGGTCCTATGAAGCTGAACAGTCATGACAGCGGGAAGAAGAGGGCTTGTTTTATTCAGTCGTCGGCGAGGGCACAGTCTGAAAAATCCCTGTCTGCCAGTCAGTCTATTAGTCAATCACCTTGCTCTCAGTTTCAGCACTTCAGACACAGTGGTTCAGCACCCATGCAGGGCTTTGGAAACGATTTAACACTCCTAAATATAAAACAAGCCTAAATCACAGCATGGACGGGGACATGCAAGATGACTTATGAATATTTTCCCATGGCCCCAAAGAGAATTAGGGCCCCTGATGCATTCTGCTGCTGGACGTGCAACAGCATGCACTGCTGAGGGAATTCTGGATTGAGATTTTACTGCGTTTTGACATTTCACATTAATAGAGAAGACTAGGCTTGTTATTACAAAGTGAAAGTGCAAATGACTGCTCCAGCACCCAAGTTCGGGCAACATCGAAGACATAAATGCGGGTAACAACAATGACACCGAGAATGTAAGTGAAAGGGACACAAAAAGAGTTGCCGTAGCCATATAGCCGTGTGGCTTTGCTTGCTTATAGCAAAGGAAAAAAAGCTTCAGGACAATGAAGGTTTCACACAAGCAGAGGTGCTTCCATAGCTTGAGAGTTGTTTTGCATCATAATCAGGCAGGATTTTAAATGCACGATAAGGACGGCCAACAATCCCAGACGGCAATACTGGTGTAAAAAATGGTACCACTCTAACGATCATGAATGAGTAGACTAGCTGGCCTTGGCTAACAGGGTCAGACCCTTTAGTCGACTGGTTAACGTAGTCGCCCGTGGTGTGGGAGACCCTTGGCTAACAGGGTCGAACCCTTTAGTCGACTGGTTAACGTAGTCGCCCGTGGTGTGGGAGACCTGGGTTCACGTCCCGGCTGCAGTGGTTCCCAGCTGCCCCCTGAATTCGCTACATCGGAAGCGCGTGTGCCCAGATGTGTGAGGGAGCTGATATGCTGAAGCGTGGGGATGCGCTTCCCGAAGGAGGGCGGTGGTATACGACCATGAATGAGTAGACTCGCTGGCCCTTGGTTGACGGGGTCAGACCCTTTAGTCGACTGGTTAACTTAGTCGCCCGGGTCTCCCGCACCACGGGCAACTACAGTAACCCGTCGACTAAAGGGTCTGACCCGTTAGCCAAGGGTTAGCGAGTCTGCACATCTGTGGTCGTTACACCACCATGACAGGTTCAGTCATGGTATATCAGACAGAAAAATAAAATAGGTGTATAAGCATTGCATTCAGAGAGTGGTTTATCACTTTAGCAGTAATTTCAGAGGGACTTTAATCTCTAGCAAACATAAAACACCAAATACATTTCAAAATAAATAAGTGTGTACTGTATACTCTGAACAGAAAGAAGACTGTTGTTTATTCGTGTATTCCCTATACCTATTTTAATTCAAGGTTTGCAGGGGGCTGGAGTCTATGCTATCAGGCACCGGCCAGAGAGACACCTTGTACAGGTCTCCAGTCCATCACAGGGTCTCCAGACACACACACACACGCACGCACACACGCACGCACGCACGCACGCACGCACACACACACACACACACACACACACACACACACACACACACACACACACACACACACACACACACACACAGCTATTCCAGTATCCTGTTTCCTTTACCAGACAGAAGATAGACCAATCAAATGAGGGTTAATAAATAACACCACAAACACACACACACACACACACACACACACACACACACCCTTCCTACCTAGACGGTGTTCACTTCACCTAACATGAATGTCTTTGGACTGTTGGAGGGAGAAAATGTAAATGCCACACAGATGGGTTGGAGCTGAACCCCTCCTGCTGGGAGCAAGAAATAAGAAGAAAGCCACTTTATTTTGTCATTGTACCTTACAACGAATTGTATTCTTACAATGAATTTGTTTTCTGCATTTAAACCATCCTATTGCATAGGAGCAGTGGGCAGCTGCAGCACCCGGGGACCAACTCCAGTTCTTCCTCCCATTGCCTTGCACAGGGGCACAGACAGGAGTATTAACCCTAACATGCATGTCTTTTTGACGGTGGGAGGAAACCATAGCACCCGGATAAAACCCACGCAGATACGGGGAGAATATGCAAACTCCACACAGAAAGGATCTAGGTGGCCTGGGGTTCGAACCCACAACCTTCTTGCTTTGAGGCTACAGTGCTAACCACTGGGCCATCATACTGCCAGATAGCAACCCTCATAATACATTGACATTACTAGGCGTTATGTGGGACATACTTCATTTTGACCATTGACAGACCATTTTGTAAATGTTTTCAGATACATGTCTTAAGTACCCGTGAAGTTTGTGCTGTTTATATGAAGCATAAATCAAACTTAAACATTTTAAGATATCTTTCACCAAGACCCAAAATCTTATAACAGAATATCGCTTCTCTTGCCAAGTAAAGACCCAGAAATGCCAGTTTGTCTTCGAACATGTACAAGCTTACGTTTAATTGAATGCTCATTTTCAACATTTCTTGCATTTCTTCTTCCTGGCAAAACTATGATAGATTTCTATCGTGTCAGATTATAAGAGTCAGCAACTTTTAACTTTAGCATATGCTCCAAATAACAATCCATGAATTAGAATTCAGGACAGCATTTCTGGTTTGACTTTTCAGTATGACAAAATCTGTCATGTGTTCTTTATATTTTCCCCCCCACCACTTAGACATAACTTGCTTCTTGAAGCAAAACGTTAGATGTTATGCATGACTATCTAGCTGAAATGGATCTCCATCTATTTGATATATAAATGAGACGAATCCGCAGACAGATTCTGATACAGTTCTGATGAGTAATTCTACACACAGCCAAATGCAAATAACATTTTAAATGTTGCTTATTTTATGCTTTTTCTGTTATACTTCTCTGTCTTACAGCTCAGCTTAGTTCCTTAAAATAAAGATTCAAACACTTATTTCCATTCAAATTTAACCAAATTTTTGAAGTCAAACATTTTCAAATGACTTATTCAAATGTGAGTTACCTGACAGAGAAATGTGAAAAATCCATTTCCATTGCTCTTAAGTCACTCTGGAGCAGGTTTTTTTCAAGGACCTCACTGTATTTGGCTGCGTTCATCCTTCCCTCAATTCTGACCAGTCTCCCTGTCCCTGCTGCGGAGAACCACCTCCATAGCATGATGCTGCCACCACCATGCTTCACCGTAGGGATGGTGTCAGCCAGTTGATGAGCAGTACCTGGTGTTCATCAGACATAGTGCTTGGAGTTCTGCCCAAAGAGTTAAATTTTTGTCTCATGAGATCAGAGAATCTTTTTCCTCAGAGTTTCTTTAAAAACATTTCACTCAAGAGGGACTTCCATCTGGCCACTCTACCATAAAGACCTGCTTGATGGAGTGTTGATGAGATGGTCATCCTTCCAGCAGGTTCTCCCATCTCTGCAGAGAACTTCTGAAGCACTGATAGAGCGGCTGTTGGGTTCTTGGTCACCTCCCTGACCAAGGCCCTTCTTGCCCAGTTACTCAGTTTGGCCAGATGGCCAACTCTAGGAGGAGTCCGGGTGGTTCCAAACTTCTTCCATTCTACAATCACTGAGGCCACTGTGCTCCTGGGAACACTCAAAGCTTTAGAAATGGTTTTATACCCTAGCCCTGATCTATGCCTCGCCACAATTTTACCATGGAGGTCTACAGAGAGTTCCTTGGACTTCATGGCTTGGTTTGTGGCCTGACATACAGTGTGAATTATGGGACCTTATATACCAAGGTGTGTGTCTTTCTAAACTACATCCAATCAATTCAATTTACCACAGGTGGACGCCAATGAAGTTCAAGACACATCTCAAGGATAAAGCAAACAGGATATATCTGACCACAATTTGGAGTGCCACAGCAAAGGGTCTGAATACTTGTACTTCAAAATTTTCTAAAAACTAGTGCTGTCAAAATTAACATGCTAATGTTTCCAATTAATTTGAAATATTGAACACTTCAAAAAAAGTAACACAATTAACACAGCTGTGTTTTGTTCACTTCCTATGATGGCTGTGTGAGGCATATCACGGGCATATCTCTTGTTAGGGATGGAACCCCTGGAGGGCATCAGCGCACACTCCACCCGAGGAATTTCATTTTCCATGGCTTTGCACAGAGGAACGACGGTGGAAGACATCTGCACTGCGGTTTCTTGGTCTTCCCCGTTCTTTCATTCATTTTTATTTGCGGGATGTCTCCCGTATTTCTATGACTCACTCTGTACTGAGTGTTCTGTCAGAGTGATTGATATCAGGGGATTCAGCAGTCTTTTTACCCTACTCTGTTCCTCGCTGGAGAGTGGAGTGGGGAAATGGGCATGCGTGGAATGCCAAACTGACACGGACCCTCAATTGTAGCATGAATGGAACCGCATGCACGTCCACACGACTGGTACAAGTCCGCAGTTGTCCGTGGATGCAGAAAGTATGTCCAAGCCTTTATTTGTTGCCAGCCCTCATCCCCTCATGGAGAATGTAAGATATTCTACTATGCTGTGCCATTGGGCCGCATATGGGTTTCTGTGATGAACACGTAATGAACGTCATGAATTCGCAACACTTTAAATTCAAATGGCTCTTGAACATGGAACACATTTTTTGTAATCCTTGTAAAGTTTTTTTTTTTTTTGGATTTCCCCCCCTTTTTCTCCCGAATTGTACTTGGCCAATTACTCAATTTTCCGAGCTGTCCCAGTCGCTGCTCCACCCCCTCTGCCAATCCAGGGAGGGCTGCAGACTACCACATGCCTCCTGTGAAACTCTTTCTTTTCACCTGACAGTGAGGAGTTTCGCCAGGGGGACATAGCGCATGGGAGGATCACACCATTCCCCCCAGTTCCCCCTCCCCCCTGAACAAACGCCCCGACTGACCAGAGGAGGCGCTAGAGCAGTGACCAAGACACACACCCACATCCGGCTTCCCACCCGCAGACATGTGCCTGTAGGGACGCCTGACCAAGCCGGAGGTAACACGGGGATTCGAACGGAAGGCAACGGAATAGACCACGCTACCCGGATGCATTTTTGTAAAGCTATCCTTTAATGTAGTGTTTAGCGGTTTGTTTAGTGTATTATAACTGTTATTTAGACATAGTATGTGCTGCTATAGCGCTGCTTCGATGGTATCAGCCTGTGCCAGAATTCCAGTAAGACCGATATGAGCTAAGGTTGAACTGATGGAATAAACAAGTGAAAAGTCCAATATCTGTGAAATGCCAGATGATAGAAAGTATCTTGATCTAGAGGAAGTCTGGTCTGTTCACAGCACAACTGTTGTCTGTGGGGTGACTTGACGACCTATGACCTTGGTAAGGCACCCTCTCATCTTGGTCATCTCCTACTCTATAAAAACCTTCCTGACATTTGCTCAGAAGAGAAATCCCACAGCAGGATTTCAGACACCTCAACCTCACTGATACCTTTGTACCTCGTCTCTGCCATACGCTCATGCAGCTGTTGTTTTGTCTCATTATATAATTCTGTATTCTCTTTGTATTCCAAATAAAGTCAAACTTATTAACTTGATCTTTTGAAATCGAGTTAAGACTGTATTTTCTTCCAAACTCACCTCCGCTGGCTCACAGTGTCAGCCGCTTTCACACTCACTTTAGTGTAATGGGCTAACAACCCTGGAAAAAAAATAAGAGGGGGGGGGGTTTCCCTCATTTGGGCTCACTGTCAAGAATGAAATGTTCTTCTGTCACGACTGCTTGCAGAGTTTACCTCCGCTGGGAGAGAGGATTCTCCCTCTGAAACCACAGTAGTCCAAAAACAAGGCAAGCTGTCACAACCGTGTGCATCACTTTGCACACAATGCTCATTTAACCCTCTCCCTGTCGCTCTGATAAGACTTCTGTGTCTCTTGTGCTCTGGGCAGGATTTAGCACTTCACTATGTGCGTATACATGTCTGTGTTTTTTTAAGCAACAAATATCACATGAAAGTGAGCATGAGTTGGACAGTGTGTGTGTGTGTGTGTGTGTGTGTGTGTGTGTGTGTGTGTGTGTGTGTGTGTGTGTGTGTGTGTGTGTGTGTGTGTGTGTGTGTGCATGTGTGTGTGTGTCTGTCCTTTTGATGGATATTACAGTTGGTGGTGTTCTACATACACTGGCGTTAGTCTTGCAGTTTGGATTTCACACATATTGTTCTGCAGCTTATCTGCATAGCAGTGTCTATGAAGTCCTGCTGTATGTTCGACTCCAAAACACACACGCACGCACACATGCACGCACGCACGCACGCACACACACACACACACACACACACACACACACACAACTTTGTAAATTCTCTCATCCTCTCTGCAACCCTTCTAATTCTGATTCATAACTATTTGGATAACAAATCAATTGAGAGGTTGAAGCTGTGTGAGCATGTCCGTGTGTGGGTCTGTTTGTATTTATGAATGTGTATGTTTGAGAGCGCCTTTAGACGTGGACTTATTATGTGTGGTCTCTGAGTTTATGAAGGTTTGTGTATTAATTTCCTTGTGTCTAAATATTTGCGCTGTTTTGTGTAAATATTTGTTATCCTGTTGGTATTAAATGGCTCACTTTACCAAGGACACATGGAAACAAACAGGTTCACAACATGTTTTCAATCTTACTGGCCAACGTGTTTGTTAAACCTTGGACCTTTCTGAGACGTCAGAAGGCATAATGCCTTCCTAATACTGTGCACTACAATACATGCTACTACCAACATTCTTAGTACATACCATCCATCCATTATCCAAACCACTTATCCTGCTGTCAGGGTCACGGGGATATACATAATACATAATATAAGCATCTCCAGCCATGTGTGGTGTTTTGATATTAGTTCAATTAGTTATTATCGTGGTGTTATAAAATGTTCAAAGCTGGGACAGACCGAAATATCTTGCTAATTTCCTGTAGAATTGCAAGCTTTTTGGTACATTGCATGACATAGCTTGTTTTGAGTGTGCAAAAACATGTAATAATCTTTGGACCCATAGACTACATCTGTTTTTGTTTTCTCTGAGCATATTTGAGCCTCTCTGAGCAGACCGCTGGTGATTATAGCAACTATGCGGGTTTTTTCCTCCCCAACTGTAAAATGAAATAGCCTCATATATTGTCGAGTTGGCTTGTTTCAGAACCGCTCAGCACCTGAAATTCACACGTAGTCCATCTCTTAATTTCAAGAAAGTTTGGTCATCAATTACAAAAGGATATTTCAGGAAAGTTTGGTCATCAATTACAAAAAGATATTTCGGGAAAGTTTGGTCATCAATTACAAAACAACATTTCTCATGCTCCTTAAAAACTGAATTAATGTTCCCACAAAAAAGCATGGGTTTCAATGGCTTGATACTTTTATTTATCACGTATATATTAAAATAAATTGTATATTTCTGACCACAAGTCCAACCAGAGGTGGGGAGAGACGCTCATAATGAATACTTATTCTGTATTCTTAATAAATTCTGCCTGTTTTTCACAAACTATCCTTTGGGTCTTCTGACAGGAAATAGTATGAACCTGTGAACCTAGAACTCTGATAAAGACACAGTATCACATTTTAGTTTCTGGTTGAAAAAAAGCATGATACTTTTCTGCAAATCAGAGGGACGTAATAGGTATTCCTGTTGCTGTTAGTCAGAGGTTGGCAAAGGTTAGCTGTGCCGATCAAGTCTGTTCATAAAAGAGTGTGATACAGTGTGAGAAGACAAAATGACTCAGATCCTTGTGTCAGTGTTTAAAAGGCTAAGTAATTTCTCCTAATTTCTCTAATTATGTAATTCCTAAGTAATAGAAACACACACACACACACACACACACACACACACACACACACACACACACACACACACACACACACACACAAATAGATAGCAGTAGTGATCGATGTAGCAATCCCGAGTGACGGCAACATCAGGAAGAAAGAGCATGAGAAGCTAGAGAAATACCAAGGGGCTGCGGGAAGAACTAGATGGGATGTGGAAGGTGAAATCCACAGTAGCCCCAATGGTAGTAGGAGCACTAGGGGCTGTGACCCCCCAAATTGGGGGAGTGGCTCCAGTAGATTCCAGGAAAAAACATCTGAGGTCTCTGTCCAAAAGAGTGTGGTCCTAGGAACAACTAAGATACTGCACAGAACCCTCAAACTCCCAGGCTTCTGGTAGAGGACCCAAGCTTGTGGAAGACACACACCACCCAAGAAAGGGTGAGAGGGAGATATACATATATATCAACATGAATACAGGGACAAATATTTTAATACATTGCAGTACAGGCCTGCTTCATGCATCTCACACTCATATATATATAAAATTATCTGCACCTGTTAAAGGGATGATTTGCAAAGTGGAACTAAAAACAGACAGTTAGCGTAACATGGAGCCAAAGAATAGAAGTGAAAAATAAATGGGTGGATAGGAAGATTAGAAAGAAAGGTGGGGGAATCGACAAATCTCCAACATCGCTGGGCAAATCAAACCCCTTATCCCTCCCTTCCCTCTCGGGAATGATAAATTACCAAGGCTGATGTTTGTACTATTGACCTGAAGATTCAGAATACATGAACGCTTTTTCCAGTTGAAAGTAATAACAAACTTGGTGTTCTCACCTTTTAAAAAAAATAATTTTCCAGGACTTTTTTAATGACTTTCACCTGGAAATATACATGACAGTTGTTGATCAGAGAATGGCCTATTATTCAGTATTTAATATCAGTGGAAGTCTCCACAGTGTCTAAATGGACTGTATAACTTTAAGCTAGACATTGAACAAACTGCCCCAAACATAAAGCACTCATGTGCAGTCTCAGCAGGTAAACATGTGAAAAATATGCAATCTCAGCCAAAAACCATGATAAAAATATGAAATCTTTGTGGGTAAAAATGCAATTTTATGACCAAACTTAATGATTTTCCATGATGTTTCCAGGACATTCCATCAATTCTATCATTTTCCAGGTGTTTTTCATGACTGGAAAACGAGTCTATAAATTTGCAGGTTTTCCAATATGCATGGGAATGAATCTGTGGCTCTTAACCCACTGGTAACCAGCTGTTGTAAAAACCCCTCCTCAATTTCCTGAACAAAGGGTTCCTTTTGAAAATAGCTTCCTTTAAATGTACAGCACAATAGTCTCTTTCCCTGGCTCTTAATATATAATTATAGCAGAAGTTACTTTTTCTGGTCACTTACAAGGAAAGCAATTAAACAACCTCCCTGAGTGCAGGACTTCATCATCAAAAACATTCAAGAAGCAAAGCTGAAGAAGGTTTGACGATGCGCCAGCCTTTCTAACTAAACTGTAAGATGATCCCCCCCCCCAAAAAAAATGTTGGCTATTCTGTTCAGACTTTCTTATTAGCATTACCGTAGTTTACATAAAAAACAGCATTATGCAAACTCATCTCTCACATCTAGCCCTTCCTCTGACCTACCGAGCGCCCCTGGGCAGCTGTACTTCAGTGTCAGAAATTGTAACTGTCTCAGATATAGTTATATTGAGTTCATTCAGCCGTTAAAAAAAACAAAAACGATTAATAGTGTAATAAATAAGTGGTTAAAAGGGGTAACATTGATAAAAATTTATTTGAACTATAACACGGCCACGCGAACCCGTTTCGCCCACATCACGGGAGACATCGCTGACCGCTCGACTGAAGGGTCAGACCTCTCAATTAACGTGTCTACATATCCATGTACATTACACTACACTACCCCTCTCCTTCGGGAAGCGCGTCCCCGCGCTTAAGCATATCAGCTCCTTCACGCCTCTGGGCGCATACGCTTCCGATGGCCTCACGGTCTCCCCGCTGTTACCAATGTAGCGAATTCGGGAGGGGGGGGTAACCACAGGATCTGCCGCGGCCGGGACGCGAACCCGTATTGCCCACACCGCGGGAGACATCGCTGACCGCTCGACTAAAGGGTTAACAATTATAGCATGTGTGAGTTGCATCCGTTTTCTGAACGGTCTTGTATTTTGACTTGCGCGCCTTCTTACCAGCCTAAGGGAGACGCCCAGCCAGAACATTTCAACAGAACACTTCTAGCAATGCTTGGGACGCTGGAACCTATGAAAAAACAAAATTGGAGTCAACACATAAGTCAATTAGTACATGCGTACAATTGCACAAAAAACGATGCTACCGGATACTCCCCGTATTTCTTAATGTTCGGGAGAGACGCAAGACTCCCTATTGACATCTGTTTTGATGCTGTCCTTGATGGAAAGAGTGAGTCATCTCATCTCAAGTATGTCAACACAATGAGAAAGGAGTTGGAACAAGCGTATCAGCTAGCTACTGGAACAGCCATAAAAAACCATCGGAGAAACAAATCATGCTATGATCAGCGTGTAAGAGATCACCCACTGATAGAAGGCGACAGGGTGCTAATACGAAATGTTGGTCTTACAGGAAAACACATGCTCCAAGACCGCTGGAAGCCTGTACCTTATGTCGTGATCAAAAAATTGCCTAATCTACCAGTCTATAAAGTCAGACCAGAGCTGGGCATGGGAAGCGTCAAAACTCTTCATAGAGATCATCTCTTGCAAATTGGGTACCTGGTCAGAATGCCAGAGTCCACAGCTGATGCTGAAACAGTTTTGAAACCACCAGTCACAAGGATGCAGCGAGCCAGCAAGCATCCAAAACGTGTCTCAGTGCCTGAGCAAATCACTGATGATGTTTCCTCAGAGTCAGAGCTTGAGGATGTACATGAATGTCAATTGTATGACAGGGATGAAATTAGGAGACATGTTCGAGCCCCTTATCAACACCATGCACCTGTCTCTGAAACTTCTGATTCGTCTGAGAGTGAGTCAGAATCAGTGCTACGAAGTCAGGACTCTTCTGAGGATGTTGCCCCTTATCAATCACTGGATGAGGAAGTGCAAATAAATGAAACCGCTGAAGACACTGATGTGGACCAAGGAACTCGCACATCCCCCAACACTACTTTGAGAGAGACTCCGGTTATCAGAAAGTCACTTAGAGGAAAGAAACCACCCATTCGTTTAACAAATGATCAACCTGGACAACCTACTGAGGAACCTGTAACCATTGTGCATCAAGGCATGGTTATTCAGTTGAGCCTTAGTTCCCAGGACAGAGAAGTAACTAAATCAGTCAGAAACTACGAACATGTCAAAGAGCTGTCCTTGCTACAGAAAAACAAATACAGAGACAGAAAACACCCATCCAACTTTGGTATGAGAGCCAGAGTCTGATGAGGACATCTAGGACTTTTAGAAGGGGGAGGGTGTAGCCCCGTCTAAAAATCTGACATTTCAGACAAATATATATGCCTTAATAAAGTTTAAAAAAAGTATTTCATTAAAATCAGTGTAACCGGTTATTTTATTGCTCGGTGCGGGATCCGATACGGTGTGTATAGCACCACAAGGCGACATTACTAACCGCTCGACTAAAGGGTCAGACCCGTTAGCTAGGGGCTAACTTGTCTTATTAGTAGTTTACATCAGTTAAGATTAATGTTTCATACAGTTCATGTGAATAAAAAAAGAAAAAGAAAAGCAATATAGGCTGATAAATGTCATTGTGTTACGTTCATTGTTGTGTCAATAAAGTCCATTGAAATTTAAATAGTTTGGCTATACAAATCACGGGAAAAACGTGGACAGTTCACAAACTAACTACCTTTTGGCAGTATTTGGTTGTCTGTCATGATATTTTGTTAATTGCATTGGTTGTTGCCAACTTAAAAGCCAATCAGATTGGCGGAGGGGCGGAAAACTCAAGTTGAACCCGTAGGTCCGATGCAGGGGGTTACGTCAGACGACAAGCAGACAGCTGTGTGAAGGACGTACTGAAAACACCGAGAGAGAGAGAGCTGAGCGTCATGTACTTTACCCGGTGAATGCAGAGTTTCCCAATGTGTAAAGGACGTGTACAATCTGCCGAAGGTAAATATCTCAGTGTATGTGTTTTGTGTCACTCTGTAACGATGCTATATCTGAGTAAAGAATTGTCATGCTAGTCGCGATTAGCGTATTAGCCTGTGTTTCCTGTAGTAGCAGCTCATGTTACTGTGTGTTAGCATCTCAGAATTCTTATTGCTTCAAACCAACCATTCTTAGTGATAGATGGTATTTAGCCATGTTTTCAGAGATAAGTTAATCCACTTATTACCTATTTCCATTAGGTTTTTAATTAGTATTTTATCCCCTATCTGTGCCTGAATTGGAACTGCCCCAGACAGGTTTTCTTCCATTTCTTTCCATCTTGCTTGGTAATCAGATTTGCACCAACAAAACAAAATCCTTAGTTGGGCTGATATATAATAGTCCTTTAGGCAGGGGAGTGCAAGTCCTCCCTTGCTCTTCACCAGTTAAAGAGTTTTAAATTTTATCTTTTGTTTTTTTCCCTTGCCAAATGTACTGCGGTATTAGTTTATCCCATTCATTGAATTGTTTGTCAGTTATTTCAGTTGGAAGAGTTTGAGACAAATATAATATCCTAGGCAAGCTATTCATTTTTACTGACTCTATTCGTGACTCAAAACTTAATATTGGAATTAAATTCCATCTTTTTATGTCCACCTTTATTTTATGACTTAACAAATTAAAGTTTAAGCCATACAACTTTGTTAATTCTTTTGGGATGTTTACTCCTAGATATCTCATGTGATCCAACTCCCAATTTAGTTGGATGTTAGAGCTTATGATCTGGCTAGGCCTGGAATAGAACTTAACATTTGAGTCTTTGGAGTATTCAATTTATAACCTGAGACAGAACCAGTTATCTAAGAGCTCAATTCTAAAATAATTCCCGAATTGAGCTCTCTGGGTTTGACAAGTCAATTAAAATGTCGTCTGCAAATAGAGAAATTTTATGTTCTTGACCTAGCAATTTTATATCTGTAATATTTTTGTCCTGAATGAGCCCCTGTCTTACTGCTTCAGCAAATATTGCAAACAGTAATGGACTTTCAAGGCTGAAAGAATTTGATATGGCTCCATTTATTTTTATTCTCGCCTTTGGGCTATTATACAGCCCAAAAGTAGTAGTAGTAGTTTGAGCTATTATACAATGCTTGAATTGTTTTAATAAAAGTCTGGTGAAATCTGAATTTCTGCAGTACTCTATATAAAAACTCCACTCCAAAACCACTTATCATTGACCGTGCACACTGCATCCAACAGCCAAAGCCCGCCGAGGGAGCCAGGCCTTGTACACTCATTGCCATGGTCCACCATTACCACGAGAAGGAAATGATTATACGACTGAGCCGGCAGAGAACCCTGGAATGCAACGGGCAGCGAGTTTCCATCTACCCGGACTACACAGTGGAAGTGATGGAGCAGCGACGTGGATTCCGCGACGTCATGCAAAACCTGCGGGAGTTGGAGGTAAAATACAGCCCGCATTTCCTGGCCAAACTACATCTCTAATACGATGGGCAGTCAAGGGTCTTCACTTCCCCCGTAGAAGCAAAGATATTTGTGGACAGGACCATGAGACGTAACGCGGGAGATGAATAGTCAGGATGGCTCTGCTGGACAGTGGAGATATTTGTTAAGAGCATTAAGGTACACTTCAATATAACAAAAGATGGTACCTTTTATATTTTCTATATTATTTGCGACTGTGGAGGGGCTTGCTACAGTTTGTTATATTTGTTTATAGGTTGGTTAGTTAGCGGGTTGTTAGAGGCACTTCTACAAACCATACGCCCGGTGGTCCTTGTTAAGTGAGATGGGGAAAGTGATGCTTCGTTTGGGGAAGTGTCAGTGGGGAAAGGATTGGGATTTGTCAATGTTTAATGTTGTTAAGAGCTGCCAGATTTATTGTTTTATCTTTATTGTTAGTTTCCACGTTGATGCGCGTTTTGGCTGTTTTTGCTTTCACAGCTGTATATATGTCAGTGAGTAACGGTATAAATCAGGTAGATATGAGTAACATAACGTTGGTTTCATGGAATGTATGGGGGCTTGGTCATGCTGTTAAGCGGGGTGAGGTGTTTGCACATTTAAAATCCTTGAAAGCAGACATGTTTCTACAAGAAACTTATATTAAAGCTACAGAGCAGAGGCGACTGAGAGCTAACTGGATTTCTCACCAGCAGGGGCACCAGCAGTACGCTGTGGGGCACCAGTGCACAGAAAGTCATGATTCATTTATGGTCCACTGGAAGGGCACCCATTAAGGCAATGGATCATGTTTCTCCATTGGAGGGACACCCTCGAGGGCACTTAACCACGTTATTTCCACTGGAAGGTCATTCTAGATGGCACTTTATCATGTTTTGTCCACTGGAAGGCCACCCCAGAGGGCACTTTATCACGTTTTGTCCACTGGAAGGGCACCCAAGAGGGCACTTTATCACGTTTTGACCACTGGAAGGGCACCCTAGAGGGCACTATATCACGTTATTTTCACTGAGAGGGCACCATAGGCTTAGAGGGCACTTCATCATTTTATCTACTGGAAGGGCACCGTAGAGGGTACTTCATCATATTTTCTCCACTGGAAGGGCACCCTCGAGGGCACTTTTCCACATTATTGTCACTGGAAGGGCACTTCATCTTATTTTCTCGATTGGAAGGTCACCCTAGAGGGCACCATATCACATTGTTTTGACCACTGGAAGGGCACCCTAGAGGGGACTATATCACATTGTCTTGCACATTGGGCCATCCTAAAAGGCACTTTTTATTGTCTTTTATCTACCCAGGAAGGCACTTTAGGAGGGTTTTTTCGAACATGAGATGCCCCCCTGAGTCCACCAGTGGTTCTAGCCTCAGTATATGAATTGCTTTGTCCTAGCACTGTCTAAATTCTCTGAGTAAACTAATGACACCAAACCCAAGGTTGGATGTATCCCAGCCATGAGAGCTGTATAAACACAATCTGGTGCGTTTCGAATCTCAGACTAATCAGCCATTTAATCACAGTGGAGAAAGAACCTCAATTAGCTTTCCACACTGTTGAGCTCATTGGATTTAGGTAGCCTGGCTTCATATGTGACCTGACGATGAGTTCAGTCACACAAAGAGTCCTTTAAAACCTGATTACACAGGGCTAGTGGGCATGCATGACTGACCTGGTGGAATACCTTTCAACGATCACACAGGACAAAACACACACACACACACACACACACGCACACAACCATCACCGCTTGATACGACAAATGGAGACAAGCACAAAGTAAGAGAGGCCCAGAGGATCGTTCATTAAACAGATAAGGGATAGCATTCTTGGATTTGTACCACAGCGGGGGGAGAGCTCTCACATCTCGTAATTAAAATGGCAGGTTACAGAACTGGGTTTGGAGAACAAGGTCAACAGTGGTGTCAAGCATTTAACTTACGAAGGATGGTTCGTTCAGGCACCACAATGCAAAGAGATGACCCCACAACAACACACTGACAAAGTCATTGGTGTCTCCTGGCTTTCCATGACATGAGAAAAAGAGAACGCAGCCAGCAATGATTTTGCTGTATTACATTTAATTTTGGTCTTGCGAAAGCAAAATCTAACTAATACACTACTGTAGTTGGTATAATCCAAATTCCACAGCATTTTATTGTTTGGTGTTATACAGGACATAACTTTTTGACTAAACATTTCCATTTGAATATTTAAGAAAATTACACTTCTTGAATTAATGAAGTTGTATGAGTGAAAAGAAACAGATATAGGCAGATATATAATACTTTTATATCAGCATGTAAGGAAGTCTCCACCTTCCTCTCCAATTGTGTCTGGCCAATTACCCCACTCTTCCGAGCCGCCCCTGTTGCTGCTCCACCCCCTCTGCTTATCTGGGGAGGGCTGCAGACTACCACATGCTTAAGCCTCCACCTTCCTATAAGTCTCTGGTTTGGGTTAGGGATGCACCGAAATGAAAATTCTTGGCCGAAACCGAAAACCAAAAATGAGGAAACCAAGGCCGAAAACCGACAGACCGAAAGAAATTATTATGTCAATTGTTAGAGCCATTGCATTTATGGCTATGACTGTGTACTCACCTCACTAAAATCAAGGCATTGCAATTCAAAGAATAAATCAATTACAAAAGTATGAAAATATTTATTTAGCACTGACATTACAACAATGCACAATATAAATTAAAATTCAAAACAAAATGTTTAACTTGACCCCACTCATGTATACATTAAATAATAATGTACAGGCCTATAACTGACTGGGCTGCTGAAAGATTGTAAAATTAAATATTTTCTCTCATAAAAACACGAAGTGCATTTAACTCAAGTGCCTTTTAAATTTGTCTCTGTAGGACTACTACAACAAAGTGCATTCAGAACAAGTGCAACTGCTGAAAGATATAACAATATTTTCTCTGTAGGCCTACAACATAACAGTGTATCAAAACAAAGATTGCCATAGCCTGTAGGCATTTAACAACAACAAATGCACCAAGAATTGTGGATGTGCAAAGTGGAAAACAAATATTTCAACAATAGACACACGCCCATTCTACTTCTTGAGGTAAAGTGGCAGGTTTTTCTTGATGAAGAGTAGCTTCTCTGCTTCATCACAGTGAAGTCTGTTCCTCTTCTCATCGAGAACATGAGCTACAGCACTGAACAGTCTTGCTGTCAGTGCTTGTGCACGGAGCAGACAAGTACTTGCGTGCCATCTTTGCCAGGTCAGGAAAGCGGCCATGGTTATTTCTCCAGTAGGCAAGAGGGTTATCACCTCTGGAGATGGGGACTTCAGACAGATAACCATCCAACTGTTGAGCGGTTGAGCTTGTTGTCTGCCTGATATTTGAGAAAGATAAAGGGCCAGTGCATAAACATTTTTATAAAATAAAAATTGTCTAGCAGAAAAATAAAATCATCTGATAGTCACATATAGTAAGTCAGAACAGAAAAGCCTACCTATTATTTGGGGCACTCTCTTGCAGGATCTCATTGAACATATCAGACAAGGAAGGTGCATGGCCCTCATCTGGTGCAGAGAGACGAGTCCTTTTTTCTGCGCTCTGCTCTCCTGCTGCGCTCTGCTCTCCTCCCGCGCTGTGCGCTGGTCTGTCTCCAAGCGGGTTGTCCACATCCATCGCGGCCTGGATCATTTCACGTGCGCGCTGCTTTAATCCCACATCCAAGTAATGATCCTTATAACGCGGATCAAGTACAGTCGCGATGAAGTGCAGAGGATCTGAATAGATCTCAGTGAAACGTGTGTTGACAGACTCTAAGAGTGTGCTTTTCGTTGTTTTCACTCCGTGGTCCGTCTCAACCACTTTGCTTAGAAGACGCTTTAGTGCCGCAATTAACGGAATAACATCTGCTACAGATACATCAGCGGAGCTGATCTCCTTAGTTAACTGCTCAAAGGGGGCAAGAAGAGAGAGAATGTTCTCTATTAAGACCCACTGGTGTGAAGTGAATGTCGCGGGGAGCTCGTGATCTGCGCTGTATGCAGCCAAGACTCGCTTTTGCGCAAAGAGGCTTTCCAGCATGTAAAAAGTACTGTTCCAGCGTGTACTCACGTCTTGTTGAAACCGTTTTATTGGTGTTCCAAACGGATCTTGCATAGACTGTAAGCGGGAATAGGCCAGCTGAGAATGTTTAAAGTGGCCAACAATTCTTCTGCCTATAGCCAATATGTCTTTTACGCTGCGCTGAGACAACACTCCCTCATTCACAACCAGATGTAGTGTGTGGGCCATGCACCGTATTCCTTTCAGCTGGCTGTCTTCTATCGCTTTTGCCATATTTTTTGCATTGTCACTGACTATGGCATGCACTTTAGATCGGTCGATATGCCAGGTGTCGAACATATTGGCGAATGCAGCAGAAATGGCTGCTGCTGTATGTGACCCTCTAAACTCTTGTGAATGGAGCAGAATCTTTTGCAGCTTGAAATCTGTATCGATCCACTGTGCGGTTAGACTGAGCATACTGGTGAGGCTGACGTCTGAGCTCCATATGTCGGTCGTGAAACTGATAGCTGTAATATCTGATGCTACAGTGGCTTGCAAAAGTATTCATACCCCTTGAACTTTTCCACATTTTGTCACGTTACGACCACAAACATAAATATATTTTATTGGAATTTTATGTGAAAGACCAACACAAAGTGGCACACAATTGTGAAGTACAAAGAAAATCATACATGATTTCAAATTTTTTTTACAAATAAAAAACTGAAAAGTGCGGTGTGCAAAAGTATTTAGCCCCTTTTTCTCTGAGTGCAACCAATTGCCTTCAGAAGTTGCCTGATGATTGCTGAATGATCGAATGTTGATTTAATGACTAAATAGAGTCAACCTGTGTGTAATCTAATTTCAGTACAAATACAGCTGTTCTGTGATGGCCTCAGAGGTTTGTTAAGAGAATATTGGGGAGCAAACAGCATCACGAAGTCCAAGGAACACACCAGACAGGTCAGGGATACAGTTGTGGAGAAGTTTAAAGCAGGGTTAGGCTATAAAAAGATTTCCCAAGCTTTGAACATCTCACGGAGCACTGTTCAATCCATCATCTGGAAATGGAAAGAGTATGGCACAACTGCAAACCTACCAAGACACGGCCGTCCACCTAAACTTACAGGCCGAAAAAGGAGAGCACTGATCAGAGATGCAGCCAAGAGGCCCATGGTGACTCTGGACGAACTGCAGAGATCCACAGCTCAGGCAGGGGAATCTGTCCACAGGACAACTATTGGTCGTGCACTGCACAAATCTGGCCTTTATGGATGAGTGGCAAGAAGAAAGCCATTGTTAAAAGAAAACCATAAGAAGTCCCATTTGCAGTTTGCCAGAAGCCATGTGGGGGCACAGCAAACATGTGGAAGAAGGTGCTCTGGTCAGATGAGACCAAAATTGAACATTTTGGCCTAAATGCAAAACGCTATGTGTGGCGGAAAACTAACACTGCACATCACTTTGAACACACCATCCTGTCCAACATGGTGGTGGCAGCATCATGCTTTGGGGGTGCTTCTCTTCAGCAGGGACAGGGAAGATGATCAGAGTTGATGGGAAGATGGATGGAGCCAAATACAGGGCAATCTTGGAAGAAAACCTGTTGGAGTCTGCAAAAGACTTGAGACTGGGGCGGAGGTTCACCTTCCAGCAGGACAACGACCCTAAACATAAAGCCAGGGCTACAATGGAATGGTTTAAAACAAAACATATTCATGTGTTAGAATGGCCCAGTCAAAGTCCAGACCTAAATCCAATTGAGAATCTGTGGCAAGATCTGAAAACTGCCGTTCACTTACGCTCTCCATCTAATCTGACTGAGCTTGAGCTGTTTTGCAAAGAAGAATGGGCAAAGATTTCAGTCTCTAGATGTGCAAAGCTGGTAGAGACATACCCCAAAAGATTTGCAGCTGTAATTGCAGCAAAAGGCAGTTCCACAAAGTATTGACTCAGGGGGCTGAATACTTTTGCACACCGCACTTTTCAGTTTTTTATTTGTAAAAATGTTTTAAAATCATGTATAATTTTCTTTCTACTTCACAATTGTGTGCCACTTTGTGTTGGTCTTTCACATAAAATTCCAATAAAATATATTTATGTTTGTGGTCGAAACGTGACTAAATGTGGAAAAGTTCAAGGGGTATGAATACTTTTGCAAGCCACTGTATAAGCTCATAGACATGAGTTGCAACAACATTAAACAGCTCAGGTAAACACACGTCTGAGAAATGCTGTCTGCTTGGCATGGCATAACGGGGCTCAATGTGATCAATCAGCCTACGAAATCCCACATCTTCTATGACAGAGAACGGCTGATCATCTAAGGCAATAAACTCCATAATTTTTTGTGTTATGCCCTTTGCCTTAGCACCATCACTGGAAAACTTCCTTGTCTTTTCAAATAAGTCCGCTACAGACGGAGTGGGCGTGCTCGGATTCACTTTTCTTTTCTGCGCCGCATTCTTCTCATATTCAGAATGGCAATCGGGATGTTTGGATTTCAGGTGATAAATTAAACCCGACATGGAGAAACTCTTTGAAGACACACCCCCTCTTGAAATTTCAGCATTGCATGTTTTGCAAATCTCTATCTGTGGGTCTTTCTCCGAGATATTGAAATACGTCCACACCGCAGACATGTTGGCTCTTATCCAGATAACCGTGTGCTGGCTGTGCGTTTTGCTTGCGTCATCACAATTCTGTTTTGGCCGTGTTGTTTCGGTGATTTAGGTCTTTCGGCCGAAAACCGAAAATGCACTTTTGGGCCATTTTCGGCCGAAAATTTTCAGTGGCCGAATTTTCGGTGCATCCCTAGTGTGGGTTTCCAAAGTCTGTATTTTATATTTACATCTGTGTAATTACAATGCATTGTGCCTTTCAGTGAGGAAAAGTCAGGCGGTTTGGTACACTAAGGCTTGCATTCAAACTGATCAATGACCAAAGCTGTTTCACCACCGCTGTGTTGTCACACTCGTAAGTATCAGCAGATGCACATCTGCATCCATGTCTGGTTCAACAATCTCAATGGACTTTAGCAGAGGAAGTGTAGCTCCATCATCCTTTTTCAGAAAGGAGGGTCCTGAAAGCCAATTTGTATCTCCAAAAAGTGTAGCTGGTACAGGCAGTGTACCATGGTCTGCCGGATTGTGTTCCGTGCTGATAAAGTGCCACTGCTCAGGATGTGTTGACTTCCGGATGCATGTCTCTGTTAGCTACGTACACATAGAACCTCCAGTTGGTGTTGTAGATATAGCCCAAAACAACTCTGGTCATAACAACTCCACTAACATACTGGCTAGCTCGACTACCAGCACGGCTGCACAAAGCTCCAGATGGGACACAGTATGGGAGTGACATGGTGCTAATTTGGATTTCGCCATGCAGAATCCAACATGAACATGTCCCTTATCGTCGACTGCTCTGAGGTAGGCCACCATGGAGATGGACGTGGACTCAAGAAGCCTAGCCTCCAAGAAGAACAGTCAGTCACTAACGGCTCCAACGACTCTCATGACCACTGAACAATGAAGTCGAAACTAACACCCCCAACGACCATCGCTGCTAAACAAATGCAAATCAATAGCTCCGATAACGACGGGCGCGGCCAAACATTGGTACACAAAAGAGCCACTCATATCTATGGCTCTGTTAGCGATGGGCGTTGGTAAACATCGGATCACAAAGAGCCCCGCATATCAATAGCTCCGCCAACGACTCCTAGAGGACTCCTAGAGGATAAATATCTTGAGTTTCATCACCAACCAGTCAGACTAGCTTGGTCTAGTCAGAAAGGCACGAACTGAGGAAGCCTCTTGGATGAGAGGCGAAACGTCTTCACGGATATATACCAAGTCCAGTTGCACTTGATTCAACTCCTTTGGATAACCATGACCTGGATGAATGAGAACATTCACAGACTTAAACCCTCTTGCTGTGAGGCAACACTGCTAATCACTGGGCCACCGTGCCACCCACTGTATCACAGTAAACGGTATCACAATGCAACAAAAGAGTAAATATACAATGAATAGTGGAAAAATACAACACGATAGAAATTTTAAGTCGAAGTGTTACGATATGAACAGCTGATGCAAATAAACTGTTGTGAGTGACTGGTGTAAACTATCCCAACTATTAAAGAACAGAATAGGGGTATGAAATGACTTATGCTCAGATATTCATTACAGTGACGCAGTGAGGGAGTTTTTAAACCTGAAAAAAAAACAAGTGAATGTAACTACCTGGCAGAAGAGAAAACCAGCAGTGCTGTAGGACTGGTTTGAAAAACACCATCTTGCAGGGCAAGTGTAATTCCTTTCTGAAAATGCCGCAAAGTCAAGACTAGTACATCTAGTTTCACTGTTATAATTACACTACAGGACATCCGGGTGGCGTGGCGGACTATTCCATCGCCTACCAACACGGGGATCACCGGTTCAAATCCCCATGTTACCCCCAGCTTGGTCGGACGTCCCTACAGACAGAATTGGCCATGTCAGTGGGTGGGAAGCTGGATGTGGGTATGTGTCCTGGTTGCTGAACTAGCACCTCCTCTAGTCGGTCGGGGCGTCTGTTCGGGGGGGGGGACTGGGGGGAACAGCGTGATCCTCCCATGTGGTACGTCCCCCTGGCGAAACTCCTCACTGTCAGGTGAAAAGAAGCGGCTGTAGATTCCACATGTATCAGAGGAGACATGTGGTAGTCTGCAGCCCTCCCCGGATCGGCAGAGGGGGTGCAGCAGCGACCGGGATGGCTCAGAAGAGTGGGGTAATTGGCCAACTACAATTGGGAGAAAAAGAGGGAAAAACTCCAAAAAAAAAATCCAAAAATTAATAATAATAATAATGACATTACCAATATATACTACAGTTAACAACGTTCAATGAGGCAAAACTTGTTATTAAGGTGTGCTGTTTACATACAGTTCCCTTTCAGCTCCCAACCAATACTGCACAGTTGACACTGTTGTCAGTAAGCTCATCACATTCCACAAATTTTGTGAAACAACTTCTTTTCACATTATTAAAACATTATTCTTTTCAATAACACAGATGCTGTATTGTAGTACACTTAACATAAGAATACAGTGCCAAATGAAAATGAAAATGATGTTCATCAGGTTTTTTCTGTTTGTCAATTAAACAACTCCAGCATGGCCCTGTGTACTGGACAGTGTGCTTGAT
This sequence comes from Lampris incognitus, assembly GCF_029633865.1. NCBI lineage: Eukaryota > Metazoa > Chordata > Actinopteri > Lampriformes > Lampridae > Lampris > Lampris incognitus. The sequence goes on along the minus strand of NC_079221.1, from coordinate 33,740,166 downwards.
GCCAGTCCGGGTCCTGGCATAGATGAGCCCAGCTTTCTGTCTGTACTATCCATAACCCTACACATGCACAAACAACATGCACACAGGCCTGCACATGCACACTGGTTCGCTCTCCCCTGCACTCTCTCTTACACACACACGCACACACACTTTCTCTCTCTCACAGATAAACTCTTTCACGCATCCACGCACGCACGCATGCGCGTGCGCAAACACACACGAAGGCTGTGTCATCTAGAAATTGCATAACAGCCACTAGAGGTCGCTTTTCTGATGTTTAAGTTAAATCTGCCCCACACTTGGTTTAACTGGAGTTGAAGAAGAGATGTCTACTGCTCAGATTGTTTTAGTACTTCAAAACGTTAACATCTTTTACAATGTATGGGGTTATGTAGGCTACTTTAACATCAGTGTGAACCAAATGAAATATTTTGTTATTACATACATTTCAAATGTTACACATCTACCTTTACCATTTTAAAGCCAAAGATAAAGCCAAAGGGTGATTGATATCTGATGAATGTTTTTTTTTTTCCTGGACAAACTCAAACAAAACATTTCTTCTTTACTCAAAAAACAGTCTTTATTGGTCGAAGAATGGCTGTGCCATCTATACATACTGAGTGCACCAGAAAAAAAAGGACTGGCAACGACTGCTTGGCATTGCCCCGCTCTTACCAGTGTAAAGACTGGAGACAGTATAGATTAAAGGATCTCCTTGTGGGGGCAGGGCTCATCTCAGTCGATGGCCAGATGATGGAGGACTTGGCACGTGTCTGGGATTTTGCTAACCCTTCATGAAGAGGCTCGCTGGACAATGGAGAGCCATGCAAAGCGACTCTTCAATACAGCAAGTTCTCTTTCACCCACCCCGTTTAGCCCCCATTTGATAGCTTCTATAGATTAGGGTGGTCCATCCGCATACATCTAATATTGGTCCTATTTTATTTACACTCTAGTTTGAGAAAAACATAAAGACATGAGAATGAAGTTGTGCTACCAAAAATGTAAGCCATTTCACAAATTATTTTTTGCAATCCATTTGAAGAAAATAATGTGTAAGAATGAACAAGGAATGCTATGCATAAATTTAAAAAAAAAAATCAGATAATTACAGCTTGTATTGTTAACACTTTAACTATATGTCTGTTCATAATGGGGTAGAATAACCGACATGTGTGATTATACTTTATCATATTTCATTACATGTACTTGAACGCTATTCTGGGTCAGAGGCACCAGATAGTAGAAATGTCCCATGAGCTGTTGCTAATGACTTGTTAGTATGAAAGCAAAGACGTTTCTTGAAACCCAGGGCTGGCAATAGCATGACAATAGTGGCTGATTTGATTGAAGTTAAAGGGTAGCTTTAGCATGCTACACTTGGCAAGGCTAGTGGACCAAATACATAATTGTGAACGGATTGTTGTTAGCAGGAATATTTCAGAGGGTGATGGGTTGCCTAAAACCAAAAGCAAGCGCTGTTTGCGCTATACTTGGCAAGGCTTGTGGGCAGGAAGGATAAGCAGACCATTGTGAGTTGAAAAGCTTTAGAGTTGAGAATTGACTTGGGTTTTAGCACAGAGTAGCAGAAACATTAAGTGGAGTCAAAAGGTTAATTTAGTTAAGTATTGCCAGAGCTGACTTTGAACAATAGGTGGCATTTCCATGTTAAGTTAATATTGTTTTGTTCATGTTAAGTTAATCACTTCAATAAGACTACAGCCAAGCAAATGCCAGATTGTTGGATAATTAATTTTTTTTAGATAATTAAAATTTGAAGAAAACAATCATTCAAATGTTAATATCTAATAAGAGATCTTGTATACTATATAATCCAGTGAGTCAAGCAAATTCTTTATGAGACAGTACAAGCCTGTTTCATGCCATAAGCAATCATCAGCTGTGTGCGTGCGTGTGTGTGTGTGTGTGTGTGTGTGTGTGTGTGTGTGTGTGTAAACACAGATACAGGAAAAAAGATTTTAATTTAAATATATATGGCTCATTGATGTGCGTGGGGAGCGAAGGGTAGCCCACCTAGCCAACCTGGTCTGACCACATAAAAGAGCTACTGTAGCTCAAAAATGTGATAGATAGGTGTCAGAACACACATTTATACACAGGTACTCAGTCTTTGTTCTGCTGATCGTTAGTCCTCTCATCTCTAGCGCTTCTCTCCAATCTTCAAGATCTCTCTTCAACCTTTCCTTGTCATCATTTGCTAGTACAGTGTTATCGGCAAACATGTTAGTATTATGTTTAGCTTGAGTTTCTAACCCTTAATAGCAAATTCAAACAGAACAACAAAGGAAAGTGCAACTTTGATTGACAATATTTTTACAAATGTAATTGATGGAAAGATAAAAAGCAGTCTATTAGTGACTGATGTAAGTGATCATTTGCCTTTCTTTACAGTGTTAGAAATTAACAAGTTAAAATTGGGAGAAAATAGGCAGACTAACAATTTGATTAGAACAAAATCCCCAGAGGCAATTATAGCTCTTATGGCAAAACTTTTGAATCAAGATTGACAGGAAGTTTATGTAGAGCATACTAATGAATCATATGATGCATTTTTGGACACATTCTTGACAATTTAAGACCAGCATTGTCAATCGAAAGAGTATAGACAAAATTTTAAAAAGATGGAAAAACCAGGGAAAATGCACAGAGTGACATATAAATGGAGATAAATAAGGTGCATTGAGGACATGTACAGACAACTTGAATCTTAAAAGGAAATAATTGTCTCATTAGTTTCTTTCTAATGACTGAATATGTCCTATTTGGGAAATCTGAACGCACTTGAAGGCAGCGTCTCAAGTTCACCGCTGCTACGCCAAACAGAGGACACGTAGCCATTCAGCAGCCAATTAGATGTCACGTCAGTCGATTCTTGGGAAGGAAGTCTGCGCATGATGATTTCCACTTTTGTCCCGAGCCGAGCAGCGAGAAGGCACGCGCGCAGTGAGCACAAGCATTAAGATATTGATTTCATAAAGATCTTGAGAATCACTCAGTTAGCCAAACCAACTATCGTCTACAGTTTGGTGCTGTATTGAGTTCAACCCAAGAGGAGTCCTGTTGTCAATTTGGTGTTGGAACCAAATGTTAACCACATCAGCCTCAGACGAACCCTTTGACCCCGTTGAGAGTCTGAGCCTCGACATCGCTTGGTATTGGAGCATATGCAAATCGGTCAGGTCTTTTATTGAAGGAGAAAATCCGTGAAGAAGATCCTAGTAGACGGCGAGCCAGCCAGCTTGATTCCAGAACCAGAATACACTGCTACTGAACAGCAGATGGACTATCTGCCTTGTGGTAGGATTGCACCAGTCACCTGGATTGGCACCAACGCGAACACGTGTACGTTAAAAAGAGTGCACTCCAACGATACTTTTTGATCTCGCGGATTCTTGTTTGAACTTGGACAGATGAAAGCCAATCTGATCTGAATGCATTGACTTTGACTAAACACTTAGACCGACTAACTATAAAAGAGTTTGAACTGTGAGCAAATTCATGAAAAGGACCTTTTACTATTTTTTATTTTATTAAAAGGCCCATTTGTTATTTTCAATACGCCGGTGAATGTATGTATATTTTATGCGTTGCATACTTTTTCTAACTGCAAGCTAAAGTTGCCAAGAGCAGTGAACTTTAAACCCTTGTGTTGCGTGGTTATTGCACTCTAGTCCTTGCTCCTTACGGACCTAGCAGACGTGTATTATCAAAGAGTGGGTTACAAAGGGATCTGCTGAATAGGACATGATTGCATATATTGTATTGTTCATTTATAATGCCATATCTGTCATACTGTGTTGAGGTTTGGGGAAATGTTCATAAAACAAATATAGACCCTATAATTAAACATCTGAAAAAAGAGCTATTAGAATAATAACTAAAGCTTGTTACCGTGAATCTACTAATCTATTCTTTATATGGTCCTGCACCTAAAGATTCTTAGCTATTGTATTTAAAAACATTGGAAATACTTTTTTGAGCTAGAACTAAAAGCCTTCCTGCTTGTATCCAACATTTTTTTTTAAATTAAGAGAAGGAAACTATAATTTAAGAGGGTTTTGTATTTTTGAAACATGTAAAGTGAGAACCCAGCCACTGAGGATGCACAAACCCTGCCACTGAGGATGCATAGCCCAGTGCATTCTTAGTGCCAGTCCCATGCCCGGACAAATGGGGAGGGTTGCGTCAGGAAGGGCATCCGGCGTAAATCTTTGCCAGATCAATTATGCAGACCATGAATAGGATTTCCATACCGGATCAGTCGAGGCCCGGGTTACCAACAACCGCCACCGGTACTGTTAACCAGCAGGGTGCCGGTGGAAACTATGCTACTGTTGGGCGAAGGAGAAGGAGAGGGGGAAGGCATGTCCAGAGGCAGCTACAGAGGATGAAAGGTAGACGTGTGGAGGTAAGAGTCGGAACTTTGAATGTTGGCACTATGACTGGTAAAGGGAGAGAGCTGGCTGATATGATGGAAAGAAGAAAGGTAGGCATACTGTGTGTGCAAGAGACCAGGCGGAAGGGGAGTAAGGCCAGCGGTATCGGAGGTGGGTTCAAACTCTTCTACCATGGTGCAAATGGAAGGCGAAATGGGGTAGGGGTAATTCTGAAGGAAGAGTACGTCAAGAGTGTGCTGGAGGTGAAGAGAGTGTCAGACAGAGTAATGAGTATGAAGCTGGAAATCAAAGGTGTATTGCTGAATGTTATCAGCGCATATGCCCCGCAAGTTGGGTGTGAGATGGAAGAGAAAGAAGAATTCTGGAGTGAGTTGGACGACGTGGTGGAGAGGGTACCCAAGGAGGAGAGAGTGGTGATTGGAGCGGACTTCAATGGACATGTTGGTGAAGGGAACAGAGGTGATGAGGTGATGGGTAGGTATGGAGTCAAGGAGAGAAATGTGGAAGGACAGATGGTGGTGGATTTCGCGAAAAGGATGGAAATGGCTGTGCTGAATCCATATTTCAAGAAGAGGGAGGAACACAGGGTGATGGACAAGAGTGGAGGAAAGTACACACAGGTGGACTATATCTTATGTAGAAGGCGCAATCTAAAAGGGATTGGAGACTGCAAGGTGGTGACAGGGGAGAACGTAGCTAGGCAGCTTCGGATGGTGGTCTGTAGGATGACTTCGGAGACCAAGAAGACGAAGCGAGTGAAGACACAGCCGAAGATCAAATGGTGGAAGTTGAAGAAGGAAGACTGTTGTGTGGAGTTCAGGGAGGAGTTAAGACAGGCACTGGGTGGTAGTGAAGAGTTGCCAGATGGCTGGGCAAGCACTGCAGAAATAGTGAGTGAGACAGCTAGGAAGGTACTTGGTGTGTCATCAGGACAGAGGAAGGAAGACAAGGAGACTTGGTGGTGGAATGAGGAAGTACAGCAAAGTATACAGAGGGAGAGGTTGGCAGAGCTAGCTTTCACTTCTCTACTTGAAAGAGTCGAATGTCCACGTTTTTTGCCCATTGTAGCACAAAAAACTTGTGTGCCGAGTGAAATTACTCACTCAAACAGTAGCCAGGCAGATAAACTAGTCGAACAGAAAACTTTTCACTAGTTTTTTCAAGTCTGGTGCACAGCGTTGCAAAGAGCGCCTGCTTATCCTGCCATCTTGGTCAGTCCCCACATTGGCTGTTGTCCCCAGAGCTAAACCGTCGTCAGATGATTTAGCCTATGGGTTCTGAGATTGTCCAAATGTTGACAAGCTTTGTTCATGGCTGCTGGGTTTTATTTATTTTATACCAAAGTTTGGCTTGAAACCCCCCCCCCCACACACACACACACACACCACCCTCCAACCCTTGTCTATTAAGCTAGCAGTGTTTTCGCAGTATCTGGATTGATATTTAGCATCTATGGCCTTGGTTACATTTGTTGATTCAATCTGACTTTTATAATATGAACATGTCAAGATATGTTTGATGACAAGCTGGGTTGGACAAAATTTATATTTTGCCAACATCACTATCAGATCTTTAAAACTAGATATAGAAACAAGCACTCTGGTTATAATGGGAATTAAAGGATCATAAGCTCCATCCTTTGCAGTCACTGTCTTGTTCCTTTTATTATTCCCAAATACAGTGCAAGTTATAATTGGTTGTTGCTGGAGGTCAAGTCAAGTCCTTCAAGAAGCTAACAGCAGGGCCTTCAGTATGATAAAAATTCAGTGATTCCCCTCACAACAAAGGGGGAAAAAATGGAAATCCCTTATCAGTTGTTGGTTGAGGCTGAAGATGATGGCATCACCAATCAATATTACTCTTGTACTGTCCAAGTTCAATAATCGCTGTCTGATCACACCATGGTCTGAACTATCCCACTGGGGCTAACTGCCAACTATTTTTACCCCTCTGTTTTCAATAAATTGCAGCCCCTGTGGTTATTAGTCACACACATGGTGGACTTAAAGCACACACTGGCTCTTTGGAGACCAAGCAATAATAAGGACATGCATCTGCCAGTTTTTAATGTTGCAGTGCTGGTGAGGATTACCACACAACCAGATCCACTGTTAACATTTTTAGCAAACTTGGTTTGGGTTTTTGAAATGGATAAAAACAATTGTGCTATACATTAAATTGGGATACTAGGTGTCACTTTTACTCAGTCACAACTTTTTAATTATCTTGTCCTGACTAACAAGTATGGGTTGGCCACATAGTGCTGAGAAAGCTGACCAGGGTTGTGATGGCTAGTAGCAGGTGCTCAGCTGTGATCAAAGCATTTGAGAAAAAGTATGGCGCTTAGATTAGGATTGGTGAATTCTACATTGTCTATAATCAGTCTATCCAAAATGCACGTGTAAATAAAGACATGGAGAAAGTGACCAGGGAACAGTAATTCAGACATATGTCAAAATAAAGGGACATAGTATGCCTCCTTGGTTTGTATCAAGGAGATGCAGAACACCGGTTTTCTGGATGACTTTCTGTATTCAATGATTTCACCTCATAAAATCAGATCTTTAGCATGTAGTGGAAAAATTACATTGGAATGCAAATGTCAAGTATCTGATATCTAATGACCAGTGAAAGTCTCATGCAGAACTGTTAAATGTTGTAGAGATAGTTATTTGTTCAGCTTTGCTATTGTCAGAAACGGGACCCACAGAAAAAAAAATTGCAGCACAAGAAAACCTCAGCCCAAATCATCTTAATCGTAAATGTCTCTTCTTTTTCTCTCGAGCAAGGCTTATAACTGTAACAACAGAAACATTAACAACCCAGCTTCAAGCTGAGGCAACTCTTCAGCACTGCACTTTTCCTACCATATTGATTTTTCACTCCAATTTTCACCAGTCTTTGATCTAATCTTGTCTTTATTAGAATAGCTAAATTTAGTCGTTTTTAATGATGTCAAAGCGGCCTGTTCCTTTTTTAATCCATCTTACCTAACCAGCAATTTTACAGGTACAGATCAAATCTCTGCATCTCATCTCCGTGTGTTGGCAGTGGCCAAGGCTGAACGTGTATAATTAAGGCGGCTGTACAAGTCTGTGACCTCATGCCGCCGCTCCAGGGCGCTGACAACTGTGAATACTTTAGTGGGAATGTTCATATGGCTGAATGAAAAAGGAGCATGATGGGAGTGTGGGAGCGAGAGAGAGACAGAGCAGGAAAGTAATAGATCAGTTATAGTACAGAATGGGATACAAGGCAGCAGAGAGAGAGAAGCTGCTCTCCACTTCATCTTTTTCTAACAATTATTAAACCCATTATTGTACCCATTATTATTATAACCCATTATCATTTCATTCTGAGCAGTACTTCTTCCTTCGACCCCCCCCCCCCACACACACACACACACACACACACTTAGGAAAAGCAAAGTGGTGAAACTGTGACTTGAATTAGGCAGGAAATGATTATAGTAAGACTGACTGGAGATTATCATTCAAAAGTGACAAGATAGGGAGACACATTTGGGGAACTTGTTTGATCATATTTTGCACAGCCTGAGGTAGAAAAGAAGGAGACAACAATCAATTGTATTTTAAGAAGTGGGGCGTTCGGGTAGCGTAGCTGCCCATTCTGTTGCCTACCAATGCAGGGATCGGCGGTTCGAATCCCTGTGTTATCACCGGGTTGATCGGGTGTCCCTACAGACACAATTGGCTGTGTCTGCGGGTGAGAAGCCGGCTGTGGTTATGTGTCCTGGTCGTTGCATTAACGCCTCCTCTGGTCAGTTGGGGCGCCTGTTCAGGGGGGATGGGGAACTGGTGGGAATAGTGTGATCCTCCCATGCGCTACGTCCCCCTGGTGAAACTCCTCACTGTCAGGTGAAAAGAAGCGGCTGGCGACTCCACATGTATCGGAGGAGGCATGTGGTAGTCTGCAGCCCTACCCGGATTGGCAGAGGGGGTGGAGCAGCGACCGGGACGGGTTGGAAGAGTGCAGTAATTGGCTGGGTACAACTGGGGAGAAAAAGGGGAGAAAATCTCCCCAAAAAAGTATTTTAAGCAGTCATGTGAAGATTGTTGAGATAGATAACCTTGTTTATATTTGACACATGAATGTACTGCAAGTGTCGGAAAAACCAAGAGACAAGGTGTATGGAAAACTTGAAAGGCTCAAAACTTTGCTTCATTCAGATGTCCTGACTTCAGATCTACTGATTCTTCGACGAGATCTAGACTGCCCACCACTATCGTACATTTTTGTGTTGTCCCGTGCACTTATCTATTGTCTAGTACCCCTTGTAATACTGGTGTTACAGATGTTTGTGTCAGCTAAGTAATTAGGATTTAAACCAAACATGATATACAATTTATGATATATCCAAAACATAATTAACATCTGCCCTATAAAACCATGCAGCCTTGGTCTGTGTGCCCATAGACACACACACACAGTCGTGTTTCACTATCCTTGTGCGGACCCCTGATTGACTACATTCATTTCCTAGTCCTTAACCCTAACCTTACCCACGCAAATTACATGCCTAACCCTAACCCATACCCTAACCTTAACCTAACCCTAATTCTAACCGTAACCCTAAAACGAACTCCTAACCCTAAAATAGACCCTTTTCCTTGTGCGGACCTCTGAAAGGTCTGCACAAGATACATGCTGTCAGGTTTTGCTATCCTTGTGTGGACATTTGATCCGCACAAGGATAGCTAAACATGTGTGCACACACACACACACACACACACACGCACACAAACACAGAAGGCAGCTGTGTTTACAGTGTGGGCTGGTCAGTCGTATGCTCTCCCCTTTGGCTTTAATGAGATGATACTTTTGCTCTCCATCCAAATAAAGGAGACCTGTAAGATTTTCCACATTCTTTAGCTTTCATTGAACCTTATCACAGCTTCGCTATGTTTTTCTACATTCTCAAAATCTAGCAGACCAAATATTTCATTTCAGGAACATTTCCTCTACTGTTTATTTTACAGCTAAATTGATAACCTTATTTAAAAAGACATTGGCAGAGTCATGCAATCCTGTGCGTAATCAGCTTAAAATGCCCCTCAGAAATCAATATGTTTACAGCGTTGTAGCAGGAGCAGAAAGAATCACTTCACTTTGTGCTGTTTCGGCTCTGCCTGTGGACTGGCTCACAGGATAAAGACCACACTGTGAACAGAATGGCTGATTTTCATTTTGCAATTAAAGATGAAATGAAATCTGATTAACCTCAGTCAGGACCAATCTTTAGAAGGGGTCAGGCCTATGTTCCCTCAGCCCTGTGGGTTAGCTATCAAATAGGCTAGCACTTGGTTAGGTTAAGGTAAGCATTAGGTTAGGTTGAGGTTAAGTCAGGTTAAGGTAGGTTTAGTTAAGTTTAGGTAAGTTCAATGAAATAGTGTTGGGGGAACACAGGGCTGAGGCAGGGGTGTACTGGGAAAGAAATTAAGCCCTTGACTTATCCACTGTGACTGGCCCAGGGAGTCGATGGTGTTGGGTTGATTACATACATAAATCAAATCAATTTTATTTGTATAGCCCAATATCACAAATTACAAATTTGCCTCAGTGGGCTTAACAGCAACACAACATCCTGTCCTTAGACCCTCTCATCGGATAAGGAACAACTCCCTAAAAAAACCCTTTAACAGGGAGAAACCTCAGGGAGAGCAACAGAGGAGGGATCTCTCTACCAAGACGGACAGCATGCAATGGATGTTGTGTTCACGCAATTTACATAATACAACATTGAAAGAGGATAACAGAATTATAATGGACATACAATTTATGAATAACATGATGCACAGGATGCCAAGCAGTGTCCAGATGCCAACTGAACAGTCCAGGACCCAAGCCACGCGACCAGCATCATCATGTGAAAAAAAATGTGGGGAAAAAAAAACATACATACATACATCCATGACAGTCAGTTACAGCTGTGGGGGTAATGTAATTACAGGGCATAGCCCACTAATTTAACACTCTAGTCCTTGCTGGTAATGATATAGACTTTTATTTTTGAGAGGTGGTTCTGGACATATTCAAAGCTTTCTGCACTATGAAAAGAAAGCTTAATGACATTGCCACTGTATGTAACTTATCCAAAAGTAAACCTACCAACCAGAATAAATGTCAACAAATCAGGTGTATTATCCTTAACTTGCATAGATAATCTTTTTACAAATTCAGCTGATAAATGCTCAAAAGTTGTTTCGGTGGCAATTGGATTCAGTGATCACAACATGATTGCTATGGCAAGAAAAGTTAAAGTCCCCAAAGCGGGGCCTCAAATTATATATAAAAGAATCTATAAAAATTCCTGTGATAATGCATTTATTGAAGACCTGTACAACATACAGTGGGACTGTATGTTTGAGTCTACTCATGTTGAAGCTGCCCTACATGAATTTATGAAGTCATTTTCCTTTGTCTGTGACAAACATGCACCCATAAAAAAACTCACCGTCAGATCTGTTACAGCACCTTGGCTTGACTCTGACCTGAGAAGCTACATGAAGAAAGAGATCAACTGAAAAGCATTGCTGTAGATTCAGGGAACTCAGAGGACCGGCTGCGCTCTTTAAGAAACAAAGTGACCAAATTAAATAAACAGAAAAAAGACTATACTACCAATCTAGAATTAAAGAAATTAAACATAAAAGTAAAAAAAACTTTGGAGTACTCTCAATCAGATCATGGATAAAAATAAAACGGGCAAAACACCATCATTTATTGAATCAGGTGATGGCTTCATCACCAAGCCCCTAGAAATTGGAAATTATTTCAACAAGTATTTAATAAGTAAAGTAAATACTATAAGAAACAACATGCTGCCTGTAAATGGTAAATTATCTGATTCAATTATTTAAAAAAAAACATATCATGCAGGACAAAGAATGTGAATTTGAATTTTCGGTCACTAATATCTTGGAAATTGAAAAGCTATTGTCTGAATTAAAATGCGACAAACCCTGTGGTCATGACAATCTAGACAGTAGACTCTTAAAGCTGTCCGATGGAATGGTGGCTAGTCCTATATGTCATACTTTTTCAATTTGAGTTTTAATGAAGGAATTTATCCTCAAGTATGGAAGGTAGCTAAGGTCACTCCTCTACCGAAAAATAGAAAAGAATCATTCACTGGACCAAACAGTAGGCCAATCAGTTTTTTTTTACCTGTATTGAGTAAACGTATTGGAACAATTGTATTTAAGCAAATTCAAAATTACTTCTCTATTAATGACATCAATTCTGACCGTCAACATGCTTATAAAACTGGCTATTCAACATGCACAGCTCTTACACAATTGACAGATGATTGGCTAAGACAAATTGACAGTAAATTATTAGTTGGAACAGTGCTGTTGGATTTTTGCGCAGCTTTTGATATCATCGACCATGAACTGCTACTTATAAAACTAGCAGTTTATGGCTTCAAACTCTCAGCGATTGACTGGATGAAAAGCTACCTATTCAACAGACAACAATGTGTCATGTTTAATGGAACTTTGTCAAGTATTAAGACACTACAGTGCAGTGTTCCTCAATGAAGTTGTCTTGGACCTCTACTATACTCAATATTTGTAAACAATATGCCACATATTTTAAAAAATGCTCGCACTGCAATTTACGTAGCTGACACTACAATATATGCTTCCGCAAAGAATGCCACAGACCTGAACAGTCTACTTCAAGATGAGTTAATGCAGATTTCTAAATGGGTCACTGAAAATAAGTTGAAATGGAATATAACCAAAACAAAATGTCTCGTTATTTGCTCAAAGCATGCTCAAAGAAAGGAACACAGACTATGTATTTCTTTGCAAGGTGCTGATAATAAACAAGTTAAGGATGCCAGATTGCTGGGGGATACAATAGATGAAACACTCTCTTGGGCTACTCACATTAATAATATTGTAACAAAAATGAGCAGAACTATTTCAATCATTAGAAGGAGTGCTTACTTTCTACCTAACATAATTACTACTTGTCACATCTTGACTACTATCCAGCAATGTGCTCAAATGCATCTAAACAAGATTAAATAAAATCCAGCTTACCCAAAATGGAGCTGCGAGACTCTCTTTGCGTTGCTCAATTAGAAACAGTGTTGAAAAAATGCATAAGGAATTGAGAGACTAGGTTGTAGCCTGATTCTATTTATGAAAAACATTTATACATTACATAAACCTGCTTGCCTCTCCTCGCAGCTGTTGCCTACTAGTGATGGTCATGACTATGGCACTAGACATGCCTTTAGGGGTTATTTCACCTTGCCTAAACCCAGGTGATGCCTTAAAAAAGATTGTCATGTACAGGGCAATTACCTACTGGAATGGACTTTCGCTACATTTGGTTTCAATTACCAGCAGAGTTGGATTCAAGAAGAGACTGAGAGAATATATAATGCAGAAACAATTTTTTTTTAGATTAGGTCTATTTTTTATATCTGTTTACTGTATTCTGTCATGAGTTATGTCTGCTTTATTTTAATTAATTAATCTTTTTTCTCATTTATGGTAATTGTTTTTGTCTAAATGGGTATAATGGGTATATAGAATTTTGTGTAATGCTCAAAGCTGTCTGATAATTTAAGTTTTGTGTGAAGTTTCTGGTTATTGCTGTTATATTGATATATGTTCTGTTTTTGCTTGCTGACATTTAAATTGTTACTGTTGTACTGTTAGACCCCAGGAAGAATAGCCACTGCTGAGGCAGTGATTAATGGGGATCTGAAATAAAGAAATATATAAAGACTTTTGCTACAGAAAGTAGCATATGTCTATTCCAGGACATATTTCAGTGGGCACAGACTTGTTACACGCCATTAGCATGGCTTCAACAGTAGCAAGTAGCCTATCAGTGGGGTCGTTTTGTAACCGCAATTTACTGCAGTTTTAAGTGAACATGTAGCCTAGCCTATAATTTAACGTCCATTTTACCGCTTCAGTCAGCTCCTCTTAAATAGCGTTGCTGGCCACTTGAGAATGCTGATGCCCAAACATTATGTCGATTTTTTTCCCACAGTGTGCAATTAACTGCTGCCATGGGCTATGCATTGTAAACACCTGAGAGGGACATTTAGTAGGACGTGCTCGCAACTGAAGTATGGGCACATGGAGGGCAACAAATAAAGTTACAGAAGTGAGGGCATGTCAAAACTAGATAGCTATATAGTTAGCTTAGTTTTACTCAATCAAAGATAGCGAGTTATCATCTGACCCCTACAGTGACATGTCATTTATTTTTAATGAGTCCCCTGAAATAAGATGTTGACATATCTCTGCCTCAGGCTAATCTAACTCCTACTACTACTACTTTCGGCTGCACCCATTAGGAATCACCACACCGGATCATCTGTTTCCATTTCTTACTGTTCTCTGCATCTTCGTTTGTCACACCAACTACCTGCATGTCTTCTCTCACCACATCCATAAATCTCTTCTTTGGCCTTCATCTTTTCCTCCTCCCTGGCAGCTCCATATTCAGCATCCTTCTCCAAATATACCCAGCATCTCTCCCCCACATACGTCTAAGCCATCTCAATCTTGCTTCTCTTGCTTTGTCTCCAAACCGTCCAACCTGAGCTGTCCCTCGAATATACTCGTTCCTAATCCTGTCCTTCTTCATCACTCCCAATGAAAATCTTCGCATCTTCAACTCTGCCACCTCCAGCTCTGCTTGCTGTCTTTTCGTCAGTGCCACTGTCTCCAAACCATATAACATAGCTGGTCTCACAACCATCTTGTAATCCTTCCCTTTAACTGTTGCTGGTACCATTCTGTCGTAAATTACTCCTGACACTCTTCTCCATCCACTCCACCCTGCCTGTACTCTCTTCTTCACCTCTCTTCTGCACTCCCTGTTACTTTGGACAGTTGACCCCAAGTACTCATACGCCTTTGTCATTTCTACTCCTCGCATCCTCACCATTCCACTGTCTTCCCTCTCATTCACACATATGTATTCCATCTTGCTCCTACTGACTTTCATTTCTCTTCTCTCCAGTACATACCTTCACCTCTCCAGGCTCTCCTCAACCTGCATCCTACTCTTGCTACAGATCACAATGTCATCCACAAACATCATAGTCCACAGAAACTCCTGCCTGATCTCGTCCATCAACCTGTCCATCACCATTGCAAACAAGAAAGGGCTCAGAGCCAATCCTTGATGTAATCCCACCTCCACCTTGAACCCATCTGTCATACCAACTGCACACCTCACCACTGTCACACTGCGCTCATACATATCCTGCACCACTCCTACATACTTCTCTGCAACTCCTGACGTCCTCATACAATACCACACCTCCTCTCTTGGCACCCTCTCATATGCTTTCTCTAAATCCACAAAGACACAATGTAACTCCTTCTGGCCGTCTCTATACTTCTCAATCAACATTCTCAAAGCAAATATCACATCTGTGGTGCTCTTTGTTGGCATGAAACCATACTGCTGCTCGCTAATCATCACCTCTCCTCTTAACCTAGTTTCTATTAGTCTTTCCCATATCTTCATGCTTTTGGCTGATCAACCTTATACCTCTGTAGTTGCTACAGTTCTGCACATCACCCTTATTCTTGAAAATCGGTACCAGTATACCAGTATACCTTCTCGGTACCGGTACCTTCTTCTCCACTCCTTAGGCATCCTCTCACTTTCCAAGATTGTGTTAAACAATCTAGTTAAAAACTCCGCTGCCACCTCTCCTAAACATCTCCATGCTTCTACACGTTTGTCATCAGGACCAACTGCCTTTCCACTCTTCATCCTCTTCATAGCTGCCCTCACTTCCTCCTTGCTAATCCACTGCACTTCCTGATTCACTATATACACATCATCCAACCTTCTCTCTCTCTCATTTTTTCATTAATCAGCCCCTCAAAGTACTCCTTCCACCTTCTCAGCACACTCTCCTCGCTTGTCAGCACATTTCCATCTCTATCCTTGATTGCCCTAACTTGCTGTACATCCTTCCCAGCTCGGTCCCTTCGTCTAGCCAATCGGTACAAGTCCTTTTCTCCTTTCTTAGTGTCTAAACTCTCATACAACTCACCATACACATTTTCCTGTGTCTTTGCCACCTCTCTCTTCGCTTTATGCTGCATCTCCTTGTACTCCTGTCTACTTTCTTCATCTCTCTAACTATCCCACTTCCTCTTTGCCAACCTCTTCCTCTGTATACTTTGCTGTACTTCCTCATTCCACCACCAAGTCTCCTTGTCTTCCTGCCTCTGTCCTGATGACACACCAAGTACCTTCCTAGCTGTCTCCCTCACTATTTCTGCAGTGCTTGCCCAGCCAAGCGGCAACTCTTCACTACCACCTAGTGCCTGTCTTAAAACCTCCCTGAATTCCACACAACAGTCTTCCTTCTTCAACTTCCACCATTTGATCTTCGGCTCTGCCTTCACTCACTTCCTCTTCTTGGTCTCCAAAGTCATCCTACACACCACCATCCGATGCTACCTACCTACGTTCTCCCCTGTCACCACCTTGCAGTCTCCAATCCCTTTCAGATCGCGCCTTCTACATAAGATATAGTCCACCTGTGTGCACTTTCCTCCACTCTTGTATGTCACCGTGTTCCTCCCTCTTCTTGAAATATGTATGGCTGTATTTCCATTCTTTTCACAAAATCCACCACCATCTGTCCTTCCACATTTCTCTCCTTGACACCATACCTACCCATCACCTCCTCATCAATTCTGTTCCCTTCACCAACATGTCCATTGAAGTCCGCTCCAATCACCACTCTCTCCTCCTTGGGTACCCTCTCCACCACGTCGTCCAACTCACTCCAGAATTCTTCTTTCTCTTCCATCTCACACCCAACTTGCGGGGCATATGAGCTGATAACATTCATCAATACACCTTTGATTTCCAGCTTCATACTCATCACTCTGTCTGACAATCTCTTCACCTCCATCCAGCACACTCGACATACTCCTCCTTCAGAATTACCCCTACCCCATATCTCCTCCCATTCACACCATGATAGAAGAGTTTGAACCCACTTCCGATGCTCCTGGCCTTACTCCCCTTCCACCTGGTCTCTTGAACACACAATATACCTACCTTTCTTCTCTCCATCATATCAGCCAGCTCTCACCCTTTACCAGTCATAGTGCCAACATTCAAAGTTCCGACTCTCACCTCCACACCGCTACCCTTCCTCCTTTCCCACTGCCTCTGGAAATGCCTTCCCCCTCGCCTTCTCCTTTGCCCAACAGTAGCATCGTTTTCAGTGGCACCCTGCTGGCCAACAGTACCGGTGGCGGTCATTGATAACCCGGGCCTTGACCGATCCTGTATGGAAATCTGATTTGTGATCCACATATTTGATTTGACAAAGATTTTACGCCGGAAGCCCTTCCTGACGCAACCCTCCCCATTTATCCGGGCTTGGGACTGGCACTAAGAATGCACTGGCTTGTGGTTTTGAAAACATAGCCTTTTCTATGGATTTTGGCTTTTTGTCCACACGCAAACTACATTCTAGGTCACTGAACATGGACATTTTGGAAAATCCTTCCAGGGTGAAGATTTTCAGAAACTCCATGTTCAGTGTTGACTTGTGGACAGGGAAATGCAGTTTTTGGCTTGTTTGCCATTTTTCAGGCTTCTGATTGGCCAACATGGCTTTAGGTATATATCGCCACCTGTTGGTATGGCATGCTCTTGACAGTGCTTCCACTGAGTTTTTGTGCTCTCATTTGGAAAGAGAATTTTTTAAACAGTGCTTGTGTGGACGGGATTTTTTTTTTTTTTTTAGAATCAAGGAAAAACCCTGTTTTCAAAAATGCTCATGTGTGTAGTTAGTCAGTGCAGAATGAATAAGATGGGCAATGAAATGAGATGGGAGATAACCCGAGATAATTCAACAGGGAATAAGAAGGGAGGTGCATGTTTTAAAGATGAAGAAGAGAACAGAAACAGTTTCCTATGGAAGTTAGGACCTGCTCCACCGAACATACTGAGTCAGATTCTGCACATATCATATTTCTGAGTACATGATGCAGTACTTTCTTGATATGATAATGATAATGTTCAGATATGTAAATTTACATATCTTAAATGCACTGTCTATGATCTGTGCATATGCTCTTGCACTGAACTACAAATTTGTAAAGTGTATTGAGAACTTAACAAAATGTGTAAACTATAAAAATTAATATATCTGTAGAACTGTCAATGATTAATGCAGTGATATTTATTTCTCGCCAATAGGATCTCCATTTTGGCATGATGAGAACATTCATACACTTATTTTTAGTCTTAAATACTATTTATACATAGTATATTCGATTGCTGTCGTACTTAAAATTTCCTCGTGTTCAAGGAGTTGTCTCTGTGCATGCTACTTTTGCCATTTCTCTACATAGCTGACTTTCCATTGCCCTCCAAAAGGGGCTAAGCAGAGATCATGCAGCTTTTTTTGTGGAGGTAACATAGGTCACTAAATAATCATCAAGCCAGATATAGTGTAGTCATCCTTCTAACTGTCCTCGTTAAAGGCAAGAAATAGATGAATGTAACTTCTATATATGAATATCTAAGGTTTTCCTGTTAGTCCTAAAAATCAGGCAGAGGATAGTCATAGATGGTGATAGGAAGAAAACAAAACAAAACCTCCGGCTTGATCAGGCATCACCACAGACACAATTGGCCGTGTCTGCGGGTGGGAAGCTGGATGTGGGTGTGTCCTGGTCGCTGCACTAGCGCCTCCTCTGGTCGGTCGAGGCATCTGTTCGGGGAAGGGGTGGCAGGGAGAACTTGGGGGAATAGTGTGATCCTCCCACGTGCTATATCCCCCTGGCAAAACTCCTCAGTGTCAGGTGAAAAGACGTGTCTGACGACTCCACATGTATCGGAGGAGGCATGTGGTAGTCTGCAGCCCTCCCTGGATTGGCAGAGAGGGTGGAGCAGCGACCGGGATGACTCGGAAGAGTGGGATAATTGGCCAAGTGCAATTGGGGAGGAACCCCCCCCCCAAAAAAAGAAGAAAATACAGCATTGGTCAGAGCAGATACCAGCACGTTTGATTAGACACTTTTTAAATAAATTTTAAAAAGTGCCTAACTAGAGCCAGCAGCAACAATTAAAAGCCAAGCTGAAAACAAGGACATCAGGCTGAATAAGAAGTTGTCTGTGATTTAGTCAAAGTTTGCATACAGTAGCCTTGCTCCCTTAGCTGCTAGTCTGTTAGCACATGCATATTTAATTCTGATTTGAGTTTGACTGCATGTTGCGTTTGAACATCTCTGTATGTTTTTCATCTACAAATTTTACATTTGTCTTTATGCTGCCCCCATGTCTTTTGTCTCCTATGAAAAAGGGATCCCTCATCTCAGTGGGACTGAAAGTATATTTTAATTATAGTTTAAAAACTAAGTAGGTCGGCCGCTCTGAAGGCCGAGCGGAATAAACCGCTGTTCTTGCAGTCTGCTCGTCATGTGGCTGGGAGGTTCGTATCCCAGACTCGCCGTAACTGGTCACGGCCAGAGCGTCCACGGGGTAAGGCATTCATTAGGTCACCCTTACCCGAGGGATAGTGGGTATAGATCGGTGTAGTGTTCGGGAACTCGTCGTTCTCCAGCGACCCCTCTGGCCCATCCGGGTGCTTCCAGCCAAGCAACCGAAAGCATTCTCCCTACGTCTCCTTCGTGGGTGGAAGGCAATGCAATCCATGCAAGGCTTCAGCGTGTAAAATAGCGAGAGCAGCCGACCACAGTTTGAAGGATACTGGTGTTACGACTATCTCCTTCCTGTGGAAACGTGAGCCAGCGGAGTTATTCGTTCCGGCCATATGCCATTGGGTTAATCGGGTGGGACAAGGCGAAAAACTAGAAATAAATGTATAGGGGGAAAAAAATTAAGTAGGTCATGAAGTTGTCAGTGTCTGAACTGGGGAAAGCAGGAAAACAAAAATCACAGACTTAAAAAGTTACCAAAGTATTTTATCACCAAAAAGCGAATGAAACAGAACCAGATAATTCCTTTAAAAACTGTTTTCCTTCTCTTTTTATGTCGGCTTCTCATATATCATTAATACAGTGGTGGGACTGAAGTGTGGTGATGACAGCAATGATACAAACTTGTCCATGCTTCTCTCCGGGTTATTAAATATAGATGATAAAGAGGAACTGTTCAAGGGAGAGGATCATTTCCCCATAAGTCCAGCATGTTTAGGATGTCTTGTTCTTGGCAGTGGAAAGAGCTATAATCTCTGAAAAGAGCACCTTGCAACAGTTTAAAGATAATTGAGAATGACTACTTTTACCTCAAGTGAGGTTAGCTCAAGGTTACCACTTAATTTTTGAACCAAATTCATCAAAAAGTAAGATCAGATAAGACTAAATATATGCCGAGGGGAAATTTGTCTTTGGATATGGGAGCACTGCTGCTTCCACACATTCATAGGGGGGAAAAAAATGGAGTGATGCTCAGACTTCCTTTATATTAAAAACATGATAACAACTTCTCCACTGGGTTTTAAAGCATTTGGAGGAAGCGCGGTGTGACAAACTACAGATAGATGAGGAAAGAAAACAGTGGCTGATAAAATGGCTGCTTGGCACCATATTGAAGAGCTGGACTTGCACTGCGTGAGGTCTGGAAGTAATAATAGTTACACAACAATGGTAAATATGATTAAAAATGCTTGTTAATCCAAAGAAAGAGTTTGGGGGGGGGGTCACTTGTCAGCGGATGTGGCTTTCAGATTTGAGTTTGGAAATGGAACCAAGTTGCCATATTAAACAACAAATGGGTATGAAGCATCACTTGATAGACAAGTGTGGAGTTCAGGTAGAAGAGCAGCAGAAGGTTTCTGGATTGGCAGGCAGACTGAAGAGTAGGACACTGGTAGCATGAGAACTGAAAAGTAGATCTGGTGCATTTCTTTCAGGTGGTTTTAAGCACTTAATCTCTCTGCATGTGGGGAAAGTCAGAGACAAAGGCTGCCCCATCAAAAAGAACTGATAAAGGATAGCTGATGAGGATATCTTGCCACTGGATACATTTTAAAATATTGTGTCCATCACTTTTTATAACATAACCTCCCTCATATCAACTTTTATACACCTTCTTATACATTTTGTCTCTCGGATAAGCTTTAAGACTTTTTTTGCGACATCATTTTTTTCTCTAGTATTTTAGCATTTCCATCCATCTTTTCTTATTCACAGCTTCAAACCTCTTTCATTAAAATGGCTTGATGGAAATGCAGCTCATAGAAAGAATAGGCACAGTTAGTCCACTGACTGACTAGATGAGTCAGAAGGCTGTAGACAGGCAATTATGCTTATTATTGCCACAATTAGAAAAACTAGTGGGGTAATTTTCTACTGATAATAAGACTAGTATGTTTGGCTATAAAATAATGATGTGCTATGCTGACCCAGGCTGACAGCTCTGGGATTTGGCAGGTGTTCAGATGTACAAATGATGTGAAAAGGAGGCAAAGGTACACATGTGACATTGACTCAGTAATGCCTGAGAGGCAGGTGGGTTTTTGTGTTATGATGTCTTGGTGTTGGTAGATCCAAAGTGGAAGCAGAATGGCCACTACATAAGTCGATGGCCAAAGTAAACCAAATTCAGGCAGACCAGAAGACAGCAAGAAAATCATGACCACATGTGGAGTGTACTCATACCTACGAGGTGAAAGCAAAAGGCAGAGCACTCTACAGTTTGCACTTTGTTGGCCCTCTGAGGACTTCAACCAAGCTTATTTCATTTCAAAATTGTGTTAATTTATTATTCTTTTGTTCCCCAGTATAGGAGAAGATAAACAGTCACAGGCCACTAATCTGGCATGCATTGCCGCTTCACTGCACAGGCCTCGCTCAGCTTGTCAGATAGCATGGAGAGGAGGTGATTTCCAGGATCAGGGAAGACTTTCATCTAAAATGAACACACATGCATGGCAAATTATGTCTTTTGCTGTGATAACAGACTAGTGTACAGCACAGCAGAATAGGCAAGACTCTGCCCTGGCATGCATACAAGACCAGCCTGTTAGTATTTAAGGAACACCTGATGTGAAAAATTTACAACCCTAAATGGGAGACATTCAGCAACATGGCTATGTGAACATGACTTACTATTCTCAGTCCTATTTTAAAGCCCAAGATGTACATGTGTTTATTTTTTAGTGTTATTGGGGTGAGAAGAATTATCTTTTTTAAGACCACTTGAATAATAAAATCCCTAAAATGTCGTCACTCTCCTCTGATGTTATCATATTTCTTTCCTTGCGCTACTCAAACATGACCTTCATAAGAGATAGGATGAGATGAATCTTTTTAATCCCTTTAAGGAAAATGTGTATCAACAAACAGAAAGCAGACCCAAAACACTGCACGAAACAAAATGCAATACAATAACACAACTACTGTGCAAACTACACAAACAGGAGTATGGTACCCTTTTAAGAAAATGTCTTTTTTTTTTACAGTGGCCTCTCTGGCACAGAAAGCCTGGTGGGTCACAATAAATTCTGTATGGGTAGCATCCATACAGGGCGGCACAGTGGTTAGTGTGGTCGCCTCACAGCAGAAAAGTCCTGGGTTCATCCCTGGGGTTGTCCAACCTTGGGGGTTGTCCCGGGTCATTCTCTGTGTGGAGTTTGCATGTTCTCCCTGTGTCTGCGTGGGTTTCCTCTGAGTGCTCCGCTTTCCTCCCACAGTCCAAAGACATGCAGGCCAGGTGAATCGGCCGTACTAAATTGTCCCTAGTTGTGTGTGTGTGTGTGTGCGTGTGTGTGTGTGTGTGGGCCCTGTGATGGCCTGGGGGCCTGTCCAGGGTGTCTCCCCGCTTGCTGCCCAATGACTGTTGGGATAGGCTCCAGCATCCCCGTGACCCTGAGAGCAGGATAAGCGGTTTGGATAATGGATAGATGGATGGGTAGCATCCGACTCGTCAGTGAAACTACACACAAACCTACTTGCTCAATGAATCCAAACACAAACACACCTCATCAATGAATGAAATGCACACAGGCATATGAGTGACATCAATAATGGCATTTGAACTCATATACCTGGTATATTACCTTGTTATACAGCATTGCATTACAAATCCAGTTATCAAGCAGCAGGGTTGAACTGGGATCTGGTTGGGGGGGGGGGGCTCTGGTTTCAGGGTTGCCATAGGTGCGCGTGTGTGCATAGACTATAAATCTGATTGATATCATTCGGCAAACTGTAAATAAAATATAACAAGGGGAGACAGACAACCCTCTGCTCTGAAGACTAAGACGCTAATCATAGTCATTCTAGACACTGTTGGCAGTGTGCAAAACTACAGCTGATGACAATAGAAATTTTCAGCAAGTGTACTCTCCTCTGTATTTGTATCAATAGTGTTGTTACCACTAAAGAAGAGAATAATAATACAAAGTAATATGAACACAACAGTCTCTTTAATAGCCACATTAATCTGGAATTAATTTATATTTTACAAATATACACAGGCTGCCAACACCTTTTTGAAATTCCCAAACCTTTCCATGTCTGTTAGCTACCAAAACATTGGAGGCAACCTGCCGCAAACTATCTTGCGTTAGTATCATTTTGTAAAACACAAACATTGTTTAAGCAGAATATCAGAGCAATTTACATTGTTATTAAACCTGTCAGCTCCTGACCTCTTTGTCTCCCTGCCTTGCCATCCACCTATGCCACATACTGGCCTCCAGCCTAACCTGATTAATGGGATGGTTGTCAATGTACAGTCACAAAGTTAGCTGAGTAAAATGGCCCCGGCTGCTAATATTACTGCCAGAGCTAACTGACAAAGATAAGTTACTTGGCTGTCTGAGGATGTGATGAGTTTGCCTTGATTTAAAACTAAAAAGCTTGATGATAATGAATGACCATGGTCACTGGTTTGTAGTTAATTAAGTTTACAGCAGTTTGCTAAAATATCAATGTTGATAGAGGACATATTGTTTAGTGGGAATATAAGACAAATTGCATGGTATACTCACTTGTGTCATGGTGAGGACACCAGTGTTACCTGATATACCGACTGGGGTGCACCTTCTCCGGGGGTGCACCTTCTCTGGGGGTGCACCTTCTCCGGGTCCCGCATGAGTCGGGCGCGGCAGCTGGTGAATACGACCGGCCACAAAAGTGATGACGAAACATCATTTTAAATCCGGAAAACATGAATCGTTATTTATTTGAATGGCAAGCATGCAGAGATGCTGTTGCTTTTTATCAGAACAATTTCACAGATATGGCATGAGAATCTGTATCATAAGCTGCCTTTAACCATCAAATACCTTACCTGATAATACCACACAGTCAAAAATAAAGTATTCAAGGCAAAAAAAAAATAAAAAAAAATGCAAAAGTGCAAATGACCCCAAAAAACATCAGTACAAAAATAACAAACTTCTAAAAAATTAAACAGCACTCCTTAATATTGGCTGATGGTAATTTTGATGGTATAGAAACTACAGTTTATTTCCACTTATGCATTCATTCGCAGTCCAGCCCCAACCCCAACTCGAAATAGGATGTCATTTAATTGCATGAGATTATAAAACTCAAGTTTCCCTGATGGGCTGAAAGTAGATTCCACATAGGTGGAGGAGGGAAATTCGCTCATTTGACTCGACAATGTGACAGCATAAGGTCGGGTTCCAGTTCAGATACCATGCACCCTGATGCTGGGTTGTATTTTCTGGAGTGCAAGTGGTGAATAAAACAGAGACAGTCTGGCAGTGACTTGTGATGGCTGACAGAGTAGAGAGGGAAAAACCTGGTGTTACTTTTGACATGACACATTTTGCAGTGAGGTGGACAGTGTCGGCATCTATAAATTTCCTGAACTGAAAATGCACGCGCGCGCACACACACACACACACACACACACACACACACACACTCTACAGCAATTCAAAATGGTATACCTAAAGGCATGAAAAGGCATTAAGTATGATATAACAAATAAGATTAAAAAAAATCTTAAAAATAGGAGACTACAAGATAAAAATGTCAACATAAAAAAGTTTAAAGAAGAAAGTAAAAGATAGAAACATAAATAGAAGAAAAAGCTATGACAGGGTCGAAGTGCAAAGTGAAAAACTGTCAAAGTGCAGCTGTCAGTAGGCCGTAGATTCAGTTAAAGGCAACAGTAAACAGAGTGGCCACAGTCGTGGTAAGTCTTACATATTCTGGAAGTTTGTTCCAGCTATGCGTAGTATAACTCTGGGAATAGTTTGCAGACGATTCCCAGATGATCTGAGAGGTCAAGAAGGTTCAAATGGAAAAAAAAAAGAGGCAGAGATGTATTTTGGTCCTCAACCATTGAGAGATTTGTAGACGAGCAACACTTATACTTACACACAGACAAAGGCATGCACACACAAACACCCATCCAAGTCTGGATTATGGACCAGGCCAGTGGGGCCAGTGCCCCGGGGCCTCAGACTGCCTGGACCCTCACAGCCCAAGACTTTCAAAGGAAGTTGCACGCCAGGGCTCTCGGTGCGCACAGCACAAGCTGACCACTAGGCCACTGGCTGCTTATACCCTCCAGACCCCTCAGCACATACAACGTGAGGGCCCCCAGACCTCTTGATGTTTAAAATCTCAGCTGATTACTACCGCCTCTCCAGATCCTTAGTGTTTAAAACATAAGCTGACCACTAGGGCCCCTGAGCCCCTCAACATTTAAAGTGTGAAGGCTGACCACTAGGCATTAGCTGACCACTAGGGCCCCCAGGCCCCTGAGTGCTTACAGAATGAGTTACCCACTGGGGCCCCCAGACCCCTCAGTACATACATCAAGTATAACACCTGGGCCCCTTGGTACATACAGTGCATACTTAAAATGAGAGCCTCTCAGAGAGTACAATGTTTCTGTACAACTGAGTCACAAGTTGACATGCTATAATATGCTGTGACATGATACAATATTCACCAACTAGTCAGTTCATTCTGCATAACAGGACAGTTTGAAGGGTGTCATATTATGGCAAGCCCTTCGTTATTTATGTTAGGGTTAATACTCTTGTGTATGCCCCTGACCAAGGCATGACAACAAGAACTGGAGTTGGTCCCGGGGTGCTGCATGGCAGCTGCCCACTGCTTCCAGTGTGTGTGTTAGGATGGGTAAAATGCAGAGGATGAATTTCTCCACAGGGTGTGTGTATGTCGGCCATGTGTGATGGCCTGGTGGCCTGTCCAGGGTGTCTCCGCCTGCCGCCCAATGACTACTGGGATAGGCTCCAGCATCCCTGCGACCCTGAGAGCAGGATAAGCGGTTCGGATAATGGATGGATGGATTATTAAAGGACATCTATCTATTTATTTGATGCACTGTAACTAGCTATCCCTTTATTTTAGCAAGCTGCCCATTTTCCCTTGTTAAAGAGCAGGGTAACCAAATTGACAGATTTGCTTCAAAATACTTTATAAATGTGGGAGATGTATTGCTGTTGACATGTTAAAATGTGTTGAACCATGTATAGAACTGATTAGACCGTTTTTGGGTATTTTTCCCGTTTTCCTTTCTTGATTTTTTGGCCGGCTTCCTTGGTGACGTCGCCGTCTTCCTTTCGGTGCCACGCCCCCAGAGTCTGAAACCAGTGGACGCTGCAGACTTTTACACGTTTTTGAAGCTTTGTTTTATATACTTCGCAATATGTTTAATCATACAGAATTGGCTGGGTGGTTACTGATATGTTTTCCTGGGGTATGGGTATCCCAGAACACAGATTTGAGCTCAGTTACCCGCCACTTTAATAGAAATTAGTTAGCTAGCTGTCCAGCTAGCGTAGCGGTCTATTTTATTGCCTACCAACACGGGGATCGCTGGTTCGAATCCCCTTGTTACCTCCGGCTTGGTCGGGCATCCGTACAGACACAATTGGCCGTGTCTGCGGGTGGGAAGCCGGATGTAGGTATGTGTCCTGGTCGCTGCAATAGCGCCTCCTCTGGTCAGTCGGGGCGCCTGTTCAGGGGGGAGTGGGAACTGGGGGGAATAGCGTGATCCCCCCATGCACTACGTCCCCCTGGTGAAACTCCTCACAATCAGGTGAAAAGAAGCTGCTGGCGACTCCACATGTATCAGAGGAGGCATGTGGTAGTCTGCAGCCCTCTCTGGATCGGCAGAGGGGGTGGAGCAGTGACTGGGATGTCTCGGAAGAGTTGGGTAATGAGGCGGATACAGTTGGGGATAAAAAGAGGGGAAAAAGCCAAACAAAAAAATATATATATTATTTACCTAGCTGAAATTTTTTTCTAGCCAGCTGCCCTTACAACCAAATTATCTGCACTAAAAAGCCAACTAGTTCACTAGCTATCGGCCTAAAACTCAGCTGTTTAACTAGTTAGGTGGCACACAACTTAAAAGGTGGCATTTGTTCACGGGTTGTCTGTGTGAAAGGGTATAAGATAAAGGGGTAGCTAGCTACAGTGGGTTGAATAAATGTAAAAACAGCATGCCATAGTCATGATACTTAAATTAAAGCTTCAAGCTACCTAACTATTAGTGCTATTAATTCAAAACTACTATTAGTTCAAAACATGGGATGTTGTGGCTGTAGGAATAAAAACCTCATTGAGAGCTTATTAGCTAGCCCAAATGAACACGTGTCCTAAATGGACATTGTGGTGTTGTTACACACTGGTTATCATTTAATATTGTTCTTTATACTATATGTACAATTGTCTAATCTTTAAGTAATCTGATTATAATTGTGGACATTTTTTTTTAATAATCACTTGATGGAGCATTACAAAAATACAGAAGGCAAGATTAAACAAAGGCAATATTAAAGGGTATAAAAATAATCAAATGGCTTCTTTTTGAAGTTGATGTATAGAATATGTAAGTCTGGCATGAAATAGGGTCTCAAGCCATGCCAGCTATGGATTTCTGGATCTAAATTTTTTTCTCTATGGAAAAAAATGAATAGGGACTCTACAAAGAGTGCCCTGGCAATTATGTATTTTTGTAGGCCAACCCAGAAGTTAGCATTGCCATGGGTTCCCTCGACAAAAAGTCTAAAAACTTATGATATCAACAATGGTTGTTTCTGAAGATAGTCTTCACAAATGAGAGCCACGCATAATGTTTTGAAAGCATAAATGCAGTAGATGCCATGCTAAATGGAACAACTACAAACCGTCGCATTTACCCCGAAGACTCATGTAGCTCAGGTACTGTGCGACAACCATTGTAGTTTTATATAGCCACTTGCTAGCAACCGACTTTTTAAGGCATATTGAAAGCTCAAAAATTCACGAGTTGGATATTAACTGGTGTATTTTATGTCGTAGAACAAGCACCAAAATCTTTTAACTTTGTGTTAATCATAGAACTTATTTCAGTGATGTCATAGTGGAAAAGGTACATACACTCTCCGCTGCATATCCATCAGACCTGGACAGGAACTCATCCAAATCAATAAACTCATCCAAATCAAGTCTTTCATATCTGACTCTGATGGGGAGAAGTGCCCAAATAAATTGCTTAAGACATTGCATGCACTCAGTGTTCCCCAATGTTTTCGTGGGGATTTTTCCAGCTTTGCCAGTGACAAACTGCCAGGGTGAGAGGACATTTTCCCTTTTAGGCAGAATAAAAAAATGAGCTGCAGAGTACTGCGTACCAAACACGTCTCAGCTCACTTATGTCAATAGAGTCAGACCTTGTCAGACAGCTAGATTTTGACAATCTAGTGGATGACTATGCAAGGAGGAAGGCAAGACAGACAACAATATAGGAAACCAGGGGGAGGGGGGTCCAAAAAGACATGTGCCCAGGGGCCTCACATGACCATGATCCGGCCCTGCACCCATGCACACAGTTATATTCGATGAGATGGAAGTGAATCAGAGATCCCCAGTGGCATCTTGGCTGAGAACGCCTTATCCTTCAGAAGAAAGCTACGTTCTTCTCCACCGCGCTGCCATTCACACACTTTTGCTGATTCATTCATTTATTTTACCTCTCAGTTTGTTTGTTTGTTTGTTTCTTAACATGAAGCATTGACTTCTCATGTATTGTTAGGTTGCTTGAGTTTTGAGGTTTCAAATCCAAGTGTAAGAGCTCCTTGTCGTGGAAGCGACAACAGCGCATTGTAACATTGACCTTTAAGATGAGGACAAGCCAGTCGAACAGGTCATGTCCTGACGGGACTTGCTGGGCTGTCCTATCTGAGGTGACCACTGCTAGCAGGGCAGTTAGGGATACTGTAGCCTCAGGGGAGCTTTGCGAGAGGTTAGAATGGTACTTTAAAAAGTTTGTCGCATTGCAGTGGGGGACTCCGAGTAAAAGCTTGTCTCTTGCAGGTGTCTGTAATTATTTAGTTCAACAAAACCATGTCTGTATTGGGTCATTTTCTCTTTTCTCTCTTTCATATCTGCGTCACAAAACTGAGGGCCTGTTTGAGTCTCATGTCTTTTATGGCGCTAAGATAATATTTGTGTGTCTGCAATAGAACTCCGTTTATGCCAAAGGCCTGAAGCCTTTGTTCTCTACACTAACGCTCTCTGTCTTTCTGTGGCTTCACCACCCCCCCCTCTCTCTCGACTCTCTCTTACCCACTCACTAATCAGATGTTGGAGGATGTCCAAAACTTGGTCAACCATTAGGGCTGGAGCTCAGATTGAACAAATTACGCAGTATTTTTGGTGTCCTGAAGGAGCTTTGTACTAATCGAATTTCCGTTCAGTTGACTTATATCAGATCAAAAACAATATTTTATCAAGTTGATGGTGTGTTCATTTTGCTAACAAACTGTTTGAAATTACTGACATAACGTTTTTCATTTTGGTTCTTTGGTGGCGGTATGAGGTCCTGTGAGCCCAAACAACAGTGTATTCGATTTAAATCTGGGACAAATAAAATGATAGAGCAGCAAATTCAGAGTTTCCTGTGGATACTGCTGGCAAAAGCTTAGACTCTTGTGAGAGAATTATGCAAATTTTAACTCTCAAACTTGCAATGCTTTCTGCATGTGTGTATGTGTGTGTGCGTGTGTGTGTGTTATGCATGTGTGCACAGGCAGTTTATGTA
Source organism: Lampris incognitus (assembly GCF_029633865.1). Classification (NCBI taxonomy): domain Eukaryota; kingdom Metazoa; phylum Chordata; class Actinopteri; order Lampriformes; family Lampridae; genus Lampris; species Lampris incognitus. Next base: position 33,710,689 of record NC_079221.1, on the reverse strand, counting down.
TGCATGCAAATGTATGTGCATGTTTTTGAAATTCTTTCTATAGCCATCTCTCTCTCTCTCTCTCTCTCTCTCTCTCTCTCTCTCTCTCTCTCGTGTGTGTGTGTGTGTGTGTGTGTGTGTGTGTGTGTGTGTGTGTGTTCGTGTGTGTGTGCGCGTGCGCGTGCGTCCTCACTCCACAGTGTCCTCCCAGCTACACCAGTGCCTTTGGTCCAGTTCCTGCATGTCCAGTCTGAACTTGGCCAGGCAGAACTCCTCTATGGCGTACTCATATTTGGGTCCACAACCCAGCACCTGCCCCCACTGGTATGCTGCTGTTGATGGGGTTGGGGGGGAGGGGGGAGCAGAAGGAGAGAGGGTTTGAAGGGGAAGAGAAGGGTGTGGGTGGTTACATAAGTGACAAAGACAATCACAGTTAATCACGTTGCTGCAGAACACATGTTTAACTACAACTTTAGCTTTAGAAATCAATGTCAGAAAACACTTTTAACCTTTCCATGTACACTACCGTTCAAAAGTTTGGGATCACATTGACATGTCCATATTTTTGAAGGAAAAGCACTGTACTTTTCAATGAAGATAACTTTAAACTAGTCTTAACTTTAAAGAAATACACTCTATACATTGCTAATGTGGTAAATGACTATTCTAGCTGCAAATGTCTGGTTTTTGGTGCAATATCTACATAGGTGTATAGAGGCCCATTTCAAGCAACTATCACTCCAGTGTTCTAATGGTACAATGTGTTTGCTCATTGGCTCAGAAGGCTAATTGATGATTAGAAAACCCTTGTGCAATCATGTTCACACATCTGAAAACAGTTTAGCTCGTTACAGAAGCTACAAAACTGACCTTCCTTTGAGCAGATTGAGTTTCTGGAGCGTCACATTTGTGGGGTCAATTAAACGCTCAAAATGGCCAGAAAAAGAGAACTTTCATCTGAAACTCGACAGTCTATTCTTGTTCTTAGAAATGAAGGCTATTCCATGCGAGAAATTGCTAAGAAATTGAAGATTTCCTACACCGGTGTGTACTACTCCCTTCAGAGGACAGCACAAACAGGCTCTAACCAGAGTAGAAAAAGAAGTGGGAGGCCGCGTTGCACAACTGAGCAAGAAGATAAGTACATTAGAGTCTCTAGTTTGAGAAACAGACGCCTCACAGGTCCCCAACTGGCATCTTCATTAAATAGTACCCGCAAAACACCAGTGTCAACATCTACAGTGAAGAGGCGGCTGCGGGATTCTGGGCTTCAGGGCAGAGTGGCAAAGAAAAAGCCATATCTGAGACTGACCAATAAAAGAAAAAGCTTAAGATGGGCAAAAGAACACAGACATTGGACAGAGGAAGACTGGAAAAAAGTGTTGTGGACGGATGAATCCAAGTTTGAGGTGTTTGGATCACAAAGAAGAACGTTTGTGAGACGCAGAACAAATGAAAAGATGCTGGAAGAATGCCTGACGCCATCTGTTAAGCATGGTGGAGGTAATGTGATGGTCTGGGGTTGCTTTGGTGCTGGTAAGGTGGGAGATTTGTACAGGGTAAAAGGGATTCTGAATAAGGAAGGCTATCACTCCATTTTGCAACGCCATGCCATACCCAGTGGACAGCGCTTGATTGGAGCCAATTTCATCCTACAACAGGACAATGACCCTAAACAGACCTCCAAATTGTGCAAGAACTATTTAGAGCAGAAGCAGGCAGCTGGTATTCTATCGGTAATGGAGTGGCCAGCGCAGTCACCAGATCTGAACCCCATTGAGCTGTTGTGGGAGCAGCTTGACCATATGGTACGCAAGAAGTGCCCATCCAACCAATCCAACTTGTGGGAGCTGCTTCTGGAAGCGTGGGGTGCAATTTCTCCAGATTACCTCAACAAATTAACAGCTAGAATGCCAAAGGTCTGCAATGCTGTAATTGCTGCAAATGGAGGATTCTTTGACGAAAGCAAAGTTTGATGTAAAAAAAATCTTATTTCAAATACAAATCATTATTTCTAACCTTGTCAATGTCTTGACTCTATTTTCTATTCATTTCACAACATATGGTGGTGAATAAGTGTGACTTTTCATGGAAAACACAAAATTGTTTGGGTGATCCCAAACTTTTGAACGGTAGTGTAGGTGTGAGTGTTCAATTGTATGTGTGGGTAAGTTTGTCTGTATTTGTGCACATCTATCTATCTATCTATCTGTGTGTGTGTGTGTGTGTGTGTGTGTGTGTGTGTGCATCATCTGTGTATATATGTGTGAGCATATGTGGCGTGTGTGTGTGTGTGTGTGTGTGTGTGTGTGTGTGTGTGTGTGTGTGTGTGTGTGTGTGTGTGTGTGATGCCAAGCTGAGAGACAGGAGGACTGGGTAAAAGGCCACATCACAACAGAGGAGGTTCCACAGCGAACAGCATCACTGCCCGGGGCTGAAGCATGAGAAAGCCCTCTTAGAATGAGAGCAGAGAAGACATCTTACACAGTCAGCTCTTTCTTAAGTCACTGCAGACTAACATCATTTTCTATATCGGTTTCATCAGTTTGATGGTAATATATATACCATAACTTTAGTCATGCTTTTCCTTACAAGATCCCTAAAGTAACTATACGTTAGGTGACCTGCGATCTGCTCCGACTGAGATGTCCGCTGTGTCTTCTTGGTTGGATTGTGATTTCTGTGCCAAGCTCTCCACGTGAAGGTGAAAAAGACACCTTATTATGAACTCTGCAAACTAAATTCTTTCTATTTGGCTTCCTTAAAAATAAATCAACAGAAAATCTGAAGGCAGTTTACCGTAAATGTTTTTACCTGCAGTTTAATATGTTAAGTTAGTTTTAGGAGGACCGCCATGGGACTGCTATGGGTTGGGTTCAGTTTAACATACTATCGTCCTTCATTTCGGGAAGGTTTGCAGACCCCCCACACACACACACATGTTTTTTTTTTTTGCTGAACGTTTGTCTTTTTCCATTTGAAGTGTTTATTACTTGGATTATAATTTCTGTTACTTTTGTTGTTGTCTATTTTGTTTGACATAGTTATTTCACGATTTCAGATGTTTCATTCTTCATTTGGTGAAGAAAATGATTAAAAAGCAAATGCATTAAAAATAAGGAAATACAGACTGTGCACTCTATCATAGAATTAAGATGATTGTATTTTACCACACCAGACACAGCTAACAATGATGGAAAGAAAAAAAACAAGGATTACATTTAAAATAACACACAGATGGGTGACAAATTAAAGGAAAACCAACATAAAGTGTCTTAGTGAGGTGTTGGGCCTCCAGAACATCTTCAGTGCTCCTTGTCATAGATTCTACAAGTCTCTGAACTCTACTGGAGGGATGGACACCATTCTTCTAAAAGATATTCCCTCATTTGGTGTTTTGATGATGGTGGTGGAGAGGGCTGTCTAACATGTCGGTCCAAAATCTCCCACAGGTGTTCAACTGGGTGGAGATCTGGTGACTGTAAAGGCCATAGCATATGATTTACATCATTTTCATCAAACCATTCAGTGAGCCCTCACATCCTGTGGATGGGAACATTGTCATCCTGGAAGAGACCACTCCCATCAGGATAGAGATGTCTCATCATAGGATAAAGGTGATCACTCAGAATAACTTTAATAACGAACAGAAAAGGATAAAATGGACATTGTAAATATGATGGAACGGTACAAAAATGTACAAGTGAGTTCTATTAAGCAAAATGTTTTATCTAATTCAAAATGATATTTACAAAATAAACAAAGCAAACTCCTGGATATGCGCTTAATTCCCAATAGAAATTCTCACCAGATGTGCCAATGCCGAGTATGTTTGTGCATTCCAATATGGCTAAAATGTCAGATGTGATAGACGTGTTGTTTTGACCTCAGATAACTGAGGTCAGCATGTTTCAAAATGCTCTGGCTGCCACCATCTTGAAATGTTTCTGTTCACTTTTATTATGAAGTACACCATGTCTTCTGTTGTATTTATCTCCCAAACTGAATTCAGAAACCCACTTGAAAAAAACCTATTAGAAGAACACACACACACACAAAGTCATGGAAACACACTCATGCAGATGCACACACAGAAATACACACATCTTGGCCAAACACCTTCACAAATAGTGTGAAGGTGTACAAAAATAACACATGCTCATATATGCAGCCAAACATCTTTTTTCACACTCCCTGTCTCCCCTGCCTCCCTGCAGCTTGCTCCCAGTGAAAAATCCTTTTTGGAGGCGGGGGAAAGAAAGGAGCAGAGGGACTTCTTAAGCTAAAATGGTTTAGACAAAGGCGAGTTTATGAGGGCTGAAAACAATGAGCTTTTCTTTAATTGGCTTTGACGGAATGGGTTTAAGGCCAGCTCAGCAAACAACTTCAGACTTTTCAAAAGCCCTGTCACATATGCACATTTAAAATACAACCCTCATCATCTTTTGTTTAGTCCCTTTTTCCGCCTATCCCCCCCACCCAGTTTTCCTGTGTTTCTCACTCCCTCCTCTCTTTACCTGTCCCTTTCACTCTTTTTTCACATTTCTCACCTTCCGCCAACTAACATAAGAGTCCTGCTCACTCTCTCTCGCCCCTTTTCCTGCTAAACAATTCCTTTTATGTTTCCACTTGTCAGGGTGTGTGTCTCGCTTATCAAGAACCTGCCAAAGTGAACGGATTGCTAGCATTTGTCCTGGCTGCTGTAATACAGGACAGAGTATCCACTATCTTTACAGGTTCACTGCTGGTCAACTGTATTAAAGGTTAGTCACGCTCTGCTCCTCTTTTAGTTACAAAAAAAACTACATCGATTGATGATCTATTGACAAAACACCAACTAGTGGTGTTCAGTTTTACCACTGCTGAATACCGAGTGAGAAGAGGCAGGTGGATTTTTAAAAAGGTTAGGTAGATTTGGAGGGCTAGTTGATGGCCACACACACCAATTTTGCATGCAGGCTCTCTCTCTCTCTCTCTCTCTCTCTCTCTCTCGCTCTCTCTCTCTCTCTCTCTCTCTCTCTCTCTCTCTCTCTCTCTCTCTCTCTCTCTCTCTCTCTTTCACCTCTACTGTCTCCATCTCTCCATTCCTCCAGCAGGAGCGAAGTGGACAGACAATAATAATAATAATGACAACAACAACAATAATAATAAAACTTTATTCATATAGCACTTTTTGAAACAGGGTTAAAGTGCTTCACAACCCAGGATAAAATAGTTAAAATTGACACAAAAATTTGTAAGAATAAAATAAAAGCACTAACAAATAATACCATATAATGAGAGAAAAAGGGAAGAGCAATTAGTTAATAATAATAATAAACTGTATTTATATTGCACCTTTCTGAACAGCGTTGCAAGGCGCCTTACACAACAGGATAAACTAATGTACAGCCAAGAACAACAAAATACAGTAAAAATATAGGACATAATCAAAACAATTACAAAAATAAGTAAAAATAAAAACACTATAAATAAATAAAAACAAATATCAAACATTTGTAGAAGCTTTCATAAAAAGAAAAGATTTAGACAAGATTTGAAAGAAGCTAGAGACTTGGTTTGTCTTAGTTCAATAGAAGGAGAGTTCCATAGTGTGGGGGCTCAAACAGCAAAAGCCCAGTCACCCCTTGTGACAGACCATGACCTGGGAATAACCAGCAGGTTTCCATCTGTGGCTGTTAATGCTCAAGATGGCAAATACAAGGTAAATAATCAGAAATGTATGTAGCAGCATGACTGTTTAAGGCCTTAAAAGTGAGCAATAAAATCTTAAAATCAATTCAAAATATAACAGGGAGCCAGTAATGTCCCAGTAATGAGTCGAGCAGCGGCATTTTGTACTAACTGCAGACAGTGGAGGGAACCCTTCCTGAAACCCAAGTAAAGTGCATTGCAATAGTCAAGCTGAGAATAGATAACAGCATGTGCAACTTTTTGTAGATCAGCAATTGATAAAAATTACCTAATTTTAGTGATTGCCTTGAGCTAGAGAAAGCATGACTGAACAACATATTTGATTTGATTATCAAAACCGAGGTTAGCATCAAATATTACTCCAAGATTCCAACCAGCCTGCTTAAGCCTACTTGACAGACCACCAAGATTAGTACCAAAAGGGCTGACAGAATTTGGGGGGACTGAACAGAATGACCTCAGACTTATCATCATTAAATTCAAGAAAATTTTCGGACATCCAGGATTTAATGTCAGAGAGGCAAGTTGTGAGATTTGCTAGGCCGCTAGGATCTGTGAGTTTTAGTGGCATGTATAACTGAGTGTCATCAGCATAAAAATGGTAAAACACATCATGATTTTGAATATATTGGCCAAAAAGGCAGCATGTGTATAGAAAACAGAAGGGGTCAAGAACTGAGCCTTGAGGGACACCACAACTTAACTGAGCCATTGAGGACGTAGAGTTACCCAGAATAACAGAAAAAGTTATGTTGGAGAGGTAAGAGTGTAATAAAATAAGAGCCGAGCCCTTGATGCCTGCCCAAGTATCTAAGCCATGTAAGAGGATACTGTGATTGACTGTACCAAAGGCAGCACTTAAGTCTATAAGAATTAAATTCGAGCAGTCACCTCTGTCTGCAGTCAGTAGTAGGTCATTAGTAACCTTAACTAGCACAGTCCCGGTAATATGAAGTACTCTAAAATCAGACTGGAAACTGTTAAAAACACTATCAGTGTTCATAACAGATATCAATTGAGATTAAATTACTCTCTCCAAAGCCTTAGATAAAAAGACAATTTGGAGCTTGGTCTGTAATTACTTAAGGACAGGGGATCAAAATTAGGTTTTTTTAGCAATGGGTTAACAATGGCATGCTTAAATCGGTCTGGAAAAGAACAAGAGGCCAGAGAATTATTAAGAATTTGCAGAATAATAGGACTAACAGTAGAAAATACCTCCTTGAGCAGCTTAGTGGGGATGATGTCTAATATGCAGGAGGAGGAGCTCATATTGGAGACTGTACTCTCTAACACTGAAGTTGTAATGGGTTGAAACTGGGTAAAAGAGGCCGAATTAACATGGGGAATGGAAAGAAATGGGAAGAAAAAGAAGTGGAGGGGCCATTTATAACAGAATCAATTATCCTAAAGAGAACTTTAGGATTGTGGTTATTTCTAGATATCAATTCAGAGAAGTAAGCTGATCTTGCATCCTTAACTGCCTTCTGGTAAACTAACATTTGGTTTTTAAGGGTGTTATGTGCTAATTCGGACTTGTTGACCTTCCATTGTCATTCTGATTTACTACAGAGTCTTCCAAGGGTATGAGTGTGATCGTTCAGCCAGGGGAGGTTATTTGATTTTTGTTTCCTAGAGTTAAACGGTGCAATTTGGTCAAGGGTAGATAGGCACTGATCACAATGAATTTGACAGTGCATCTGGATTGAGAGGGGCTATAGAGACATTAAAGGATGATGAATTAAAAGCGTCACAGAATCCACACAGCCACTGGCTAGCCAGGTATATCCGGCCTAGTCATAATAATCAGTGTTACATCACCACATAATTTTAAATTCAGAGAAAAGTAGCTTTCAACACCACATAAATGTGTGAGGGCGGAAGGACAGAGTGGGAGAGAGCAGGACAGAAAAAGAAATGTAAATAGAGTGAAGGATAGAGATTAGTCGCAGATACATCTTAGAAACTGATCATCGAACCCCCCCCCCCCCACACACACACACACACACACACACACACATCACACATCTCTGGATAGGTTGGATTTGAGATGGAACTCATAAAACTGTTAATCCAATAATAGTCTTACCTCTGTTCATTTGGATTATACAGAACATCCAATTGTGTAAATATGGAGTAGGAGTGGATTTCCAAAATGCAATACATCCACCAAATAGAAAAAAAAATCTTTCTCAACATTCATTAGCAAAAAATCTGCTTGTTTACATTCCTACAAAGTTTTTAGGTCTTGCTGAGGGGAGCGGGTGATAAGTTTACCCGCACAAATCTCACCAAAGACTGAAATCAAAGCTCAACATCAAATGTGTACGCATATGTGTTGCTCTGTTTGTGTGTTTGTGTATGTGAGTCATTATAGATCTTTGAATGTATTTCTTTCATCACATCCGAGTATTCTTACTAAAGCTCCTCAATACAACATTCAAAACACTTCTTCTTCAACTACAAGAGTTTTTGCCCTGCTTTGTACAAACCACTTCCGCAGTCACTTAATGTTTGGCTGTTGTGAGGTTGTTTGTATCACCTTGCAGAATCTCATCATCACATCATACTTCAAAAAAAAAAAATACTATATATATATATATATTTTGGAAGTCAGTGAAAAAATGTCTGTGGATGAGGCAGCAACGCGGTGACATCATACAACATGACTCGAGGCTTCCTGTTAAGCATGCTAGTTCAAACCAAAGCAAGACACTCATTATGTCAAATACTCGAGGCTATCTCTCACTAGCTGTGCCTCAGCAGCTGTTTGCCCGTATTGCAGTAAAATACACTCTGCCTGCGTTCAAATGCACCAACTTTTAACCTCTGATTTAATGAACTTGTCCCAGCCATCAAACGTGCATCGCTCCTTGTCAAATCAATCTTACGTAAGGGCAGCAGTTTTGCACTGACAATGAAAGAGCAGGTGATGAAAAGAGCAACTTAGAGCATAGGTTTTTTTTTCTTCTCCATTTTGTCTTCCACCTTCAATATATTGATCTGGACTTGTGACTCGGAGGAGCCTTCTCACCTTGGTACAGTATCTGAAAAGCTGTGATTGATTATATTTACCAGCCGGACACAGATATTTTGAGAACAAGAAATATTTTATGTGTCTGCTAATTATATCCTTCCATGCATCTTGTTTACCACATTAAGAATGACCTTTTCCAGTGGACAAGCTGTTAAGTCTTACTTTGGAGGAATACAGGCTACAAGTAATGCTTTGATCCATCCATTATCCAAACCACTTATCCTGGTCTCAGGGTCGCAGGGGGAGACACCCTGGACAGGCTGCCACGCCATCACAGGGCCGACAAACACACACATTCACACCTAGGGACTATTTAGTATGGCCGATTCACTTGACCTACATGTCTTTGGACTGTGGGAGGAAAGCGGAACCCCTGGAAGAAACCCACGTAGACACAGGGAGAACATGCAAACTCCACACAGAGAACGATCCGGGATGACCCCTAAAGTTGGATTAGCCCGGAGCTCGAACCTAGGACCTTCTTGCTGTGAGGCGACCACGCTAACCACTGCGCCACCATGCCGCCTAATTCTTTGATGTGCAGAAAATCTTTCATTCATGGTACAGCCCATACAACTAAATGTGCCGCATCGAACATACGAAGGATGATGACCCACCAATCTTTCTCATTTTAGCATTATTATCTGTTCCTTTTCTGAATCTTTTTTTTTTATTGTTTCCTAGTAACTGCTGTGAGTTTATGTGAATGGGCGTGTAATGCCCCCCTCATGCATCCTGTTCTGCAGGCCATTGCTTTGAATAAGAATATGTTCTTAATCAGCTTGTCTGGTTCGATCAAGTTAAACAGAGAGGGGAATGAAAAGGAGGTGCATGACACACAAAGAAATGGATGGCGTACTTGTAAGTAGAGCGAAGGGTCGTGGATTATAATAACCTTTGACCAGTCACATGCTGTCTTCTCTCTGCTCTTCGTAGGAAGTTGCCCAGAGTGCTCTGCTCTCTGCTAGGAAGCAGACCGTGCCTGCAGCTAGCTTCAGGCAGCTCTGTGTGCACATGCGTGTGTGCATGTGAGTTTGTGCTTATGTGGTGCATATGTGAGGATGTCTGTGTGTATGCAGTATACATGTGCGTGTGTTTGCGTGCATGCATGTGCATGTGTGTGTTGTAGTTCAGATACTGTATATGTCTGCTGCAAAATGAGTGAAAGAGTGGGTTTGTGCTATGTGTGTGTTTCCATGTGTGTGGTAGTTCATATATGTGTGTTTAATAGAAAGCGTGGAAGAGGAAGTGCATGTTGTGTGTGTTTGTGTGTGTGTTATACTGTGTCTTCCTCACACGCCTACTCGAATCTCTCTAACTTTGTTCTCCATCCCACTCTCTCTTCCTCCGCCACACTGCCCTTTTCATTGCCTCAAAGACCATACATTTACATATCCAAAATTTACTCACACACACACACTCACACACACATACACACTCAAACACACACACACACCAGTCTGCAGGGTTATGTTTGACCCTACCACTGAGCCATTGATCCGTTTGTGTGTTACATCACACAGCAACCTGTAGCCCATAACCTTTTATCTCTCTCTGGTGCTTTTCCAAGAAACAATCTGAAAATGGCACGGCATGCTACACTATTAATCAAAGTTGTGAATGGTGTTCCATTTTCTCTTGAATTAAAAAAAAACACACAAAAAAAACAAGCCATATCCCCATCAGAAAAAAAAATCTTATTCATTCACACAGGAAAAAGATTCCAAATCTGTATGAATTGATTGCAACTAGGTCACAATGAAAAGAAAAATCCCACATAAATGAAACATGCAATATGCAAGTCCCACGTGTTTATAATGAGTGAGTCCTTGGGGAAGATTGAGAAAATGTGGGCAGGCGGCAGATGACGAGATTCATCTCACAGCAGATGAAAGTCTTTATCATATCAGCAGGGAGGATGGGTGATGCCGACTTCAGATGACGACTACTTTCCAACTCTGGGGGATTGGATTCAGACCCGTCTCCGGTGGTCCGGCACACTTTTCAGAGATTCTCATTCAAATCTGTCCGTGTTCTCCAACCAGTATACTGTCAGATAAGTATCATTCCTGCCATGTGGGAGGGTGTTCAACATTTTTCAGTTTTAGAGAATGTGAAAGCTAACAGTAAAAATCAGAATGTACTGACTTTAAACACAGGGGCTGTGTCTGACATGGCCCTTTTTCTCTATACTTGGCAGATTGTCTCGGTAGTGATAGGCCTCAGTAAAACACGGAAAATTATCTGCGAAGCTAAAAAAGATAAGGGCCAATTAATATATTATTTTAACTCCCATTTCCCCAGCAATCACACAGCCTAATAACTGAGTCAACAGTTTTATTCCTGTATTACAGCGATCTATTTCCATAAGAAAAACTGCATCACTGCGACATACTGTGAGGATTGTCAAAAATCACCGATGTTGGGTGTCCGGGTGGCGTGGCGGTCTATCCCATGCCTACCAACACGGGGATCGCCGGTTCGAATGTGTTACCTCCGGCTTGCTCGGGCATCCCTACAGACACAATTGGCCGTGTCTGCAGGTGGGAAGCCGGATGTGGGTATGTGTCCTGGTCACTGTATTAGCACCTCCTCTGGTCGGTCAGGGCGCCTGTTCGGGGGGGAGGGGGAACGGGGCGAATAGCGTGATCCTCCCACACGTGCTATGTCCCCCTGGTGAAACTCCTCACTGTCATGTATCGGAGGAAGCATGTGGTAGTCTGTAGCCCTCCCCAGATCGGCAGAGGGGGTGGAGCAGCGACCGGGATGGCTCGGAAGAGTGGGGTTATTGGCCGGATACAATTGGGGAGAAAAAGGGGGGGGAATCCAAAAAAAGTTTAAAAAAAAATCACTGAAGTCTGGGTATTGGGATCAAGACCACATCCATTATTGCAAACAAAACAATCTAATATAGGGCCCACTTATCTTGAACAAAAATCAGGATTGCTGTTGCAACCCCATGCCACCAATGGGTTAACTTGTGTCCTAACACACTAAACTCAGCCCTCTTTCCCTACTGAGCAATCCGACATTTGGTGAATCCAGCTTCACACTGATGGGAGGAGCTGACTGGAGTATTTTGGTCATTTCATAGGGGCCCATTTGAAGCTGGGACACACGGGTTCACAGATGACACACAGGTTCACATGAGTGCCCATCGGGGAGACACCAGACTGTTGAGTCACAGATATAGATAGACCTTCTCAAAGGGATTGGTCACACATAGTAGTTTTATGATGCCTGCCAGTCTGGACATGAAACAACAAAGACAAACAAGCCAGAGAGGCATGCAGACGCTGTCTCTAAAACTAATGAGGCAGCGAGATATGATGTTCACTAATGAACAGACGTCCCCTCTGTCGCTGCTCCATCTCTCTCTCTCTCTCTTTCAGACACATTAGTCATTCCTCAAGCCAGCAATTCATAAAGGGGGAGCTCTTTTGTCACTGGCTTTTGCTCTCGGTTTTATTTTTGACCACCATTAACACCCCCCGGTCACTTTCAAATACATCTTACTCATCATACACGGTTTCCGTGACCAGATACATGCGACACAGATGGAGAGAGAGAGAAAATAAAGACTGGCGCAATCCCAGTTCTGTATTTTATTTCTCTCCCCATATTTTCTCTAGATATCAATAGTTAAATCAAATGTCCCGTAAGTGAAGTTTAATGATTCCACTGGAGGGAGTCACTCATTGTAGCAGCAGATAAAATATATCAATCAAGGAAAAATATATAGCACCTTATGTAGAGGTTATTAATCATTATACAACTGTGCTAATGACCAAGTAGCGGTAACACAGCCATGCTAGCACACATTAAGTACAAATAAGAATGAAATAATGCCTGTTCCAGTTTGTTGCTATGATCTGGTTCGGGTTTTTGCTGGCCGGAGGAAAAAGTCATTTCAAATACAAGTGTCGTGATATGAGTTACTACAAACTTTTAAAATTTTATGAAAATTAAAACATTTTTGGTAAACTATAAACAGCCTATTTTTACCATTAGCTCTAAACATTTATCCATCCACCAGCTGGGTAAATGTTCATCCCTGAGAAACACCAGACAGATAGTATATATTATCCCTATACCGGAATAATTTTGTTCAGGGTCTTGGGGGTGGAAATATATCCCAGAAGGGAGATGTCCTGGACAACACTGCAAATATGCTATACATTATGATACAATACAATACACTGTACTTTTTTTGTCCCCTTGGGGAAATGTGTCTCAGCAGTGGGGGGAAAGGGTTTTGCTGAACCTGGGTGGTGTGTGTGTCAGAGTGAACATCAATAGGTAATTCAAAAATATGAAATAAAATAAAACTTGCCTGCAAAACAAGATTTGGAACATACTATTTATTATTCATTCATACACAAAGCCTCTTTGACCCACTACTTACAGAGGGCACTGTATATTAGCCTCAGTGGCAAAGTTTGCAGCCTGGCTGAGAGCACCTAATTTTTTCTTGTTTTTTTAAAGAAGAGATCTAAGGCTCTGTCATAGGGAAGTTTGCCCAAAGGTGGCCTGTGCATGATGCCAGATGGTCCCCCTGCAGCCTGTTTCTCAGGTCTGTCTTTACCTAAAAATAGAAACAATAACAAAAATGAGTGTGGGGGGTGAGAGAAACCAAACAATCTCTGATTTCAGACATTACTTATTAAATGTCTCACCCTATTCATAGTTCAGAAGTCTTTCTCACAGTTCACACTGGAGATGGCCACTGTGAGAGCAATGGCTCCAGCTGGCTCAGGGCTGTCCCCATTCATCATATTGGGATGCCAGTTTCCCCATTACAGTGAGCTGGTACATAGCCTGAAACACATTAAACACAGACATTGTGATAACATTAATCTGGTCTCCTCAATCATCTTTCTGCAGAACTCTCCTATTAATTGTGACTTTCACATTTTACCTGGAATACTCAAGTCAGCAAATGCTGCTTGTAGGATGGCCATTCATGCAGTACAGAATTTTCTGTGGACAGGGTCTTGATATATCCTATACTGATGGCATCATACTCCTTGGCTGCTTGGGGTCCCAGTACATGAAAGGCTCCCATGATGTCCAGGTTATGGAACCTTCTGTCCAGGCTGTCCTGGAGGCCATCCAGATAAGGTCCAATTACCTAAACATGGCACAACAAAAAAGAAAATGAGTAACTAGTTTGATTGATTGATTGACTGACTGGTTGGTTGGTTGATTGATTGAAGGATTGATTGAAACCTTTATTTCCACAGGGAGACAAACTGAGACGTTCCCTATATACAAAATACACATACAATGAGGAAAATAAATAAAGTGAGATAAAACATATAGATATAAATTTTTACATAGCTGAAAAGATTGACAAGTAAACAGGACAGACAAAAGAAAAATTAATAAAGGATTATAAAAATACAATAGACAATTACTCAAAACATTTACAGGTAACTTTTCCGTAAGTGTCCAAAAGGAGCTCTTTCATGAGTCCAATAGGTAGCAGCATGAGAAGCGCTACAGTCTCCTGAAATTTATTCCAATTCAGAGGACCCCCATATACTGAATGCTGAACCAACCCACTCCATTCTAAATCTAACAATGGACAAGTGAACACAGTGGAAGACTGCAGGGATCTTGTAGGATAACCGGATGAGCTAATAGAGATGAGTTTGGATAGATATAGTGGAAGTTTTGCAATTAAAGCTATACACAAACAGAATGCCATGCTGGTTCCTCCAGAGCTCAAAGGATGGCTACCGGTTTATTTTGTTTTGTTTTTCCAAGCACTTAATTCTCAGCAATCCAAAACAAATGTACCTGTGTCCTGAACCAGGACCAGAGCCCAACTCCCTAGTCTGTTCCACCTGGCCTCTGCTTCTCCTCTCCTCTCCCTCTCCTCCTCATGGGTGATGTTAAAGGCACCTAATTCCGCAAGGTCATCCAGGTCATCATGGAGCCGGGCCAAGAATGAGCCAGGGGGCTGTGCGTCACCTCAATCTCTGATGGCATCTCAGGCATGCCATTGTCACTGGGACCTAATAAAGGCAGTCACACAATACTTAGCGTTTTTCTTGAATGCAGTCAGTAATGATTGAATAGGCTTTGATTGGTTCTATTACTTTAAAATGATGAGAGAAAGATGTTAAACATGATAGTTTCTTAAAATGTACTTGTTCTTTGATGGCAAGGAAGTTAATATTTTCTTTTTGAAAAATCTTGGACAGTTGAGCAAGATGTGGCATTACATCAGCCTGCAGATAGACTGCTGCGACAAAGCGGTAGGTGTAACAGAATCCATACCAGCCCTCTGGGCACTTATTGACCTCAAACATAGCCCTCAGCCAAAGCAGCCAGGACTGCACTGAGCTTCTTTTGCTAAGTGATGTCTGCCAGGTGTTGAGAAAGCCAGCGCATGTCCTTCACTTGCTGAAAAATATTTCAGTCATGTGATAAAAGATTAATAACAACACAGAAAGTACATCTGTAGTACACAATAATGGCCAGAATTGCTGCTAAAAGCTGCAAGTATGTTTGCTGTGATCTCACCTTCACATTTAAGTCCTCAAGGCCCAAGTGTTCTGCTGCAGCTTTCAGAACAGCTGTTCTGTTGGCGCTGTTGTGAAAATAGAGGTGGAGCTGCTGCAAGTGGTCCCTGAAAGTAGCCATATGGGGAACCACATCCCTACATTGCCAGGGTGAGGTGATGGTCAGCACACGCAACTGGCAGCAACCAGGGGTAAGTCTTCCTGCTGCTTTCTCTGTGTTACAAGGAAAAAAAATAATCAAATCAAGACATGCAGACATCTTAAACATAGACATAATACTCAGATTCAGTCATTAATTTTTGTCCTCTCAATTGTAAAATGTCGTATATGCAGATCCAGCTGCTTCTTCACAGAGACATCTGTGTTTACATCCACCTCCAGCCTGATAGCCATGGAGGAGTGGATGTCTCGGAGGATTGGCACCTCAACCACTGTGGCCAAAATCTACAACATCTCATAAATTATTAAATGAGAGTTGGGGCATCTGGGTAGCGTCGCAGTCTGTTCTGTTGTCTACCAACATGGGGATCGCCGGTTCAAATCCTCGTGTTACCTCCGGCTTGGTCGGGCATACCTACAGACACAATTAGCCGTGTCTGCGGATGGGAAGCTGGATGTGGGTATGTATCCTGGTCGCTGCACTAGCACCTCCTCTGGTTGGCTAGGGCGCCTATTCAGGAGGGAGGGGGAACTGGGGGGTGGGGTAGCGTGATCCTCCCACGCACTACGTGTGAAACTCCTCACTGGCAGGTGAAAAGAAGCAGCTGGCGACTCCACATGTATCGGAGAAAGCATGTGGTAGCCTGCAGCCCTCCCCAGGTTGACAGAGGGGGTGGAGCAGCGACCAGGACGGCTTGGAAGAGAGGTAATTGGCCAAGTACAATTGGGGAGAAAATCCAAAAAAAAAAAAAGAGAGTTGGTCTTTTTTCCGATCTTAAATGAAATAAAATATATATTGAATATTATGAGATTTTTAATTGAGCTGATTTGCAGTGATGAAATGCAAATATGAACAATAACACAGTAGCATGATAATTATTTACATTCAACTATTTACAGTAGTCACACCTCAGCAAGATTGAGAAGAGCTGGATAACTTGTACAGTGTGCTTGGTCTCTTAAGTAGTCGAGGTATTTGAACCCCCCCATGATTGCCTCATGCTCGAAAATTATAACCAGAACTGAAGAATCTATGCAAAGCAAGTACAAATATCTGTTATTTTTGATGGTTATTGCAACAAAAACCAGGTTATGCCTGATACATCTCCATCAATTAAAATAACTTCCTATTATGATATCTAATTGAAAGAACTTCACCTTGTCCCGGTAAGGCACGTGACTTCACACCATTTGTGGTGCTTCCTCATCATATGCTTATCTAAATAGTCAACTGTGTGGAGTTGGCAGCCTGACTTGCTTGGCCCCTCCTCTCTCTGGTGCCTGCTTATGTTGCTGACATTAGCGGCAGAACACTCCTGTAGGGACAGAGTAAGGTGGCATTATTTGTCATTGCTCATTCAATGTTATGTTGAAATACACTGAATTGCATGATATGGTGTAATGCTGAATACTCACCATGATCAGTGTGGTAGAACCATGGGTGGATTCTCTTTTTTTTTGGAATATTACCCCTTTTTCTCCCCAATTGTATCCTTCCAATTACCCCACTCTTCTGAGCTGTCCCGGTCGCTGCTCCACCCTTCTGCTGATCTGGGGAGGGCTGCAGACTACCACGTCTCCGATATATGTGGAGCCACCAGCCGCTTCTTTTCACCTGACAGTGCAGAGTTTCACCAGGGGGACGTAGCATGTGGGAAGATCACACTATTCCCCCCAGTTCCGCCTCCTCCCTGAACAGGCACCCCAACTGACCAAAGGAGGAGCTAGTGCAGCAACCAGGACACATACCCACATCCGGCTTCCCACCTGCAGACACGGCCAATTGTGTCTGTAGGGATGCCCAACCAAGCTGGAGGTAACATGGAGATTCGAACCGGCGATCCCTGTGTTGGTAGGTGATGGAATAGACCGCTATGCTACCTGGATGCCCATGGGTGGAACCTCTTCTTGTCTAGGTTCCCAGCCTGATAGTCTGTTCTTAGTCTTGTTTTCTCTACTCTCCTCTCCTCCGATCTCCTCTCCTACACTATCATCTCTTTCTGCCCTTTCCTTCCCCACTCTGCTCTTCTGCTCCACTTGCCTCCACTACTCCTGGACTGTCTATTTGTCTAATAAGGTTACATTTGAGAAGGGCAACGTCAGATAATTCTCTCCCATCACAAATATTTGATTACATAACCACTAAGAACAGTAAAATATAGTAGCCACCACCAATGTTACATATTTTAGAACTAGAAGGAATTTCTTTCCCTTCCAGACTTCAGGGCACAGCTGGGTGATTCTCATGAAGCCAACCTAAGCTATGTCTGTGAAGATTTTGGGGACACACTCATGAAAACTTAAAACAATTAACTTTTATTTGAAATAACACCATGTCTATTTTGTGGCCCAGTTCATTGTTTGGTATCAAAATAGTATTTTACGTGTTTTTTTAACTGATTTTCGAGTCACAAATTTATTTCTGTAACGTGTCCGAAGAAAAATTTCATGGTTTCCCCTCAATTTAGCATAATAAATACTCAAGCAAGTTTATGAAAATAAACATAAATTAGTTTAAAACTGTATAATTCAACAGATTATAATCAGATATAATGGTTTCCAACAATGTCTAAAAAATGCATGCAGCTTTCATTACTGTTGCACTGTGTTCATAATAGTGGTGTTTCTTTAAATAAAGTTTTTTTTACCTATAATGCACCACAAATAAAATGAGACAAAAGATAGCTACAAGATAGAAGTTTATCCTTACACATCCCTATTTCCAAACCATAGGTGAACATTAACGTAATGTGTAATATTGCATGTTCTTGAAAAGTCATCAATTAGATAGTTTACCGTAAAGAATGTATTAAGAACCCCAACTGCCGGTGAAAACATTTTAGCTAAGTCATCATGGCTTCTGCCATTTTATTCTAGCTTAGCTAAATGTCATTCATTACCATAATGTGTAGCTTATGTTACCATATAATATAGAGTCCTATTGTGGTAATGAAAGGCAATATTACAGTGATTTGTATCCACAGTTTCTTTTTTGAAAATAGCAAAGTTTATATTACATATTGTTGTATATATATTATAAATACTAAAATTTTCCTTAATATGAAGATCAAAGGAAAGTGACCTTAAGAAGGCTACATCGAGAGCTAGGGTGCAGAAACACAGAGATTTACAACAACCCAGAACTTCTAGAGGAGTATAGCAGAAAGGAAAGAGAAAGGTAGAAATAAGGGAAGAGTTCTTTTACATAAGCTGAGGATTCCTAGCCCGCTAAAACACACACACACACACACCACTGAATGCTGCATTGGTTTCAAGGCAGTTGCATAAGCATAACTATTACCGTAGCAGGCCAGTAAAGTTCAGGTGCCAGTAAAGTAGATGTAGTAGGCTGGAGAAGTCCCTGTTCCATAAGTTATGTTTCATAGCAGTTTTCAATACTGATGCTTATCATCATATTTTAACAGATATCAAAAGTGCAAGGAAAATTGATTGCTAACGGCAGCAGCAGACCTGACAGCCAGCTGCATAAACAAAGACAAAAATGGAGAGAAAATTCTAAGAGATGTAACAAAAAGAAAAGAGCCCTCCAAAACATTATAAACAAAACCCCACCCTCAGATGATGCGGATGAATTAAACCCCATCAACATTTACCCCAACCCCAACCCCAAACATCCTATGGGGTCCTCTAACAAATATATTAAAGCCATAATCAGCCACCCCAGACATCAACACCAATGCAGAAAATATAATACAGACTGAGGAAGACACAAAAGATGCTCAATGGAAAAAAAGGAACTCGACTGTTTGAAAAGAAACTAAAACAGATGAAGGAAAACAGATCCACAGTGCTGCTTGCAAAAAGGGGAGACAGAACCATTTGAAACCATGTGTTAGAAACAAAAAGATGGGTGATCATGTTAGTCTTCCTGCAGAGATGATGCCTCCACAATAATCAGTGGTAAAACTGGGGTGGTCAGGAAGGCTGGGCAGATTTACAGGAAGAGGTTCCTCATGGATACAATGGAAAATCTCCACAAGAAATTCCTCAGACAGAACCCTAGCCTGAAGGACTCCTGCTCCCAGTTTTTTAAGCACAGGCCCTTCTGGATTGTGGAACCAAGAGTGACAGAGTAAAAAGCATGTGCCTGTAAAATGCACAGAAATTTCAGCGGCAAAGTACAAAAAATTCACCAACTTGGGGTAACAAGCACAATGTCTACAACCGATCTGGTGACTTTGTCTGTTTGGTGATGAGAAAATATCCAGCGCATGTAGGGCAGATGTGATGTCTGCGAGGACCTTATGTTCCCTGTGGTCATAGATCCTATCCTTCTCCTGGATTTCCACCTTGCTGTGGTGAAGAAGTTTGCATGTACCAATGATCCCAAGAGCTATGTCATCTGGAGCTTGGCTCCTGGTAGGGTCACCCAAGAAGGATAAGTCAAGGGGGAGGTTCCAGATGAAGTACAATCCAACAAAGACCACAACGGTGGAACTGGCAGAAGATGTCTCCAGGTCACAACGGCAGTGATGGCAGATGAAGGCTGCAACAGAGGGTGGTCCCCAATCATCTTGGTTCTCCATGCCATTGGACTCTGGCCACACCCTGCCAAGAACCGTGATGGCTGCAGGCGCATCAGCCACTCCACGTAAAAATCTGTCACACACAGGCATCCTCCCATTATGCGGCTCCAGGATCGGCCCCTACGCCCACCTGAGGACCCAGAGGGAGGAAGGTCATGCTCGACCCCGAGTAATCACTGATGATGAAGATAATGTTGAGATCCTACCACAAAAAATAACACTGTGTCATGGAGTCAGTGGGTCACTAGGTCAACACCTATGACAAAAAACCTGCTGGATGGCACTACCACTGAGTTCGAGATAAAAACAACAAGCCTAAAAAAGATAGTTGCAACCATCAATAAGTTTCTCAATCTAACAAAGACAGACCTGCCCGTTTCTGTAATCACTTGTACAACATTGGTCACCAATTCATGCATATTAACAACCTGAAAGAAAGCTTGACTGAGAATGAAGTTGTGGTCCATGTCGACAACAGCAAAAACTACACTTGCAAATGGAATTAAGAAATCAAGAGCACTCACTTTGGTGGATTCTACCAGTAAGTCACGCTGCACACAGGGATGATGCACTTCAGTGGCGGACAAGCTAAATCATTTGCAACTATATCTGGTAGCCTATGACATGATGCTGTCACTACAAGGATAAATTTGGATCCAGTCCTGGATCAAATTCGAGCCGGTCGCCCCCTGGCAAAAAAACATTCACTTCCGCTCAGATGGGCTGACATCACAGTACAGGAATAAGGTAGCATTCTTCCCAGCTTCCAAAGTGCCTATTATGAAAGGCTTTAAGATAGCAACACGGAGCTTCACTAAGGCCTCCCATGGGAAATGAGCCCCAGATGGTGTAGGAGGTGCACTTAACCTGCTGGATCATTTAGTGGCTTATTGCACAGACATCCCCAATGCTGGTGCTTTGCTGGAAAATCTGTCAAAGCAATCACCTGTGAGGCTTTTTGAGGTGACAGAGGAGATCATTGTAAATTATGGGGAACTGGTTGCTCCATCCCTTAAATCAGTCCCAGGCAGGGGTGTACTAGGAAAGGAATTCAACCCTGGACTTATCCACTGGGACCGGCCCTGGGGTAGACATAGCCCACTAGATTTAGCACTCTAGTCCTTGCTGGTAATGGTATAGTCTTTAATTGCTGACAGGTGATTCTGAACGTATTCAAAGGTTTTTGCAGTGGAAAGTACCATATGTCTATTCCAGGACATACGTCAGTAGGCACAAACTTACACTGTAAAACGCCATCAGCGTGACTTAAATCGTAGCCTATCGGTGAGGTCGTTTTGTTACCACACGCTACAGCAGTTTTAATTGAACATGTAACCTAGCCTATAATTTAACATTTTTGGTTGGCAATGAACATCGATAGAGAATACATTGCGAATGTTTATTTAAACTGCAAATAACGTTAGCTATTTAAATCTACCTTTTTTCTGTTCTCTGGTGACGTAGTCCTATCCTCTGTCCTGTTTGTCACACTGCCTGAGGAGAAAATGCTGTACCCACGCGGGTTTATTCTGTTGTCATGACTTCGCGAGAGACTGACTTCCTGTCGCTGTTGCAGTTGCTCATCCTCAAAGTGAAGAGAGCGGACGACCGTTCGTTTGAGTTCAGTGGCGCGGACAGCTCCGCGGAGTCGTGTATTGTGACGTCATGACATTTCATAAAATTCGAGACGCATCTGGCTGCAGACAAAATGGCAGACCTCCGCAAGAGGCACCTCCGCAGTTGATAGGAAACCACGTGACCTCCGCGGTTGACAAAACCGGACGTTGGTCTTCGTGTTGTTTTTAAGATTGCAATCCGCCATAAAACGGAAAGAAGAAGTAGAAGCTACTGCGACAGCGGTAAGAAGATACTTTAAAAGGTTAGTTGTCGTTTCTAAGGTTTTATTTAATTTTGTCTATCAAACTTAATGTATCGAAGAATCCAGCGAGCGTGGGTATAACTGTTACCGATATGGAGAAAATACATTCGAAATTTCAAGTGGCTCTAAGCATTTAGCTAACGTTAGCTAGCGATGTTTCGTTGCGTAGTTGTTGCAGGTCATGTAGCTAGCTAAGCACTTATTAAAATATTTGTGTAAATGAATTAGTTTAATTGAGTTTAAAATGGACGCTGTTTGAGGTTCGACGGATTACCCTTCAAAGTTGATTCCAACTGAAACGACATGCAAGCTCTGTTCAGGCAATCCCAAATTGGAGGAAATCTCGCACATCACAGACAAAGCCAGAATAGTTGGCATGAATGGTGTAATCCAAAGTAAGTTAAATGCATCCTTTAGTTTAGTTTATAAAAGGACAGTGTGCATGTACATTAATCGTTTGATTAACCATATACAGCTGATTTAATGTCCTAATTTATATCCTTATGTCCATTACAGACATCTCTACTTACAATAGAAGGTGTACTGAATGCCACATGATCTACCGTTATCAGGAATGGACAGATGGTCTGCTTAATTTCAATGACCATGTCATTCTGACACTGCAGCTTTGCTTTTACCTAAGGCACAATCTTCAGGTGTGTAAAAAGGTGTTAATGACAGACAACACAAGGTGTTATGACCTTCATTTATTCCATATTGACCCAGAAAGATTTCATCAATTGAAAATTGTTCAACTAACTATTGTCGCAAGATTTTCCAAATTCTCTGTAGCCTCTTTTCTGCTAGTACTGTGGTTTCTGCGGCACTAATCAAAGTTAAATTGGCAGCCTATTCCACATCTGCAATTTATTTGCCCATTTTTAAAATAAATACATTACCAGGTACAGTGATTGCAGGGAATGATGTTACTAGTTACAGTAGTACTGTGTTTTCAGCATATTCATACCTTCCATTTCAAACCTTTTCCAGTCTTATTTTTTACCATAGAATCATGTGTCAGTGTCTAGAGTCATCAGCTCTCTGGATGCTTTGTGTGAACGGTTTCTAGCCACCAACTTAATTTTTCAAGGATACTGCCACTCTGAGGCACTTTGCAACAGAGAATACATATACTCATGTGTAAACTGTGGGTTCTACCCCCCTGTGGTGGTTATGGACCTCCACAGAAAAGCAGTGTTCAACTTTGAGGGTAAGTTTTTCCTAAAAGTGCTATTTAGGTAAATCACTTTTTAACTACCGTTTTGTAGGTGCCACATAAACTACAATGTACTTACTACTCATCCTCAAAGGATATTTTGTGTCTTATGTTGTATTTGGTGATTGCAGTTAGTGAGCTGAAACAACTGAGTGATGACTTCCAAGGTGAACACAACATAGAGGCATATTGGGAATCCGTCCATCTACACATGATAAGCAGAGGATTTTTTGATGGTGAGTGTTGTGAGGCCAGGTCAGGTTGCTCTCCATGGTGCCGAAGGTGGGTCAGCAGTCCAGTGGAGCGCCGATGGGAGATCGGGGCGCCACAGTGTATATAGTTTGGCAAAAGAGTAAAATACACCAGGTCCCATCGGATGTGACTACGTCTCCCCAGAATGAACTGTATTAGATATTTCAATATTTTTGAAATTATGTTTTTGATGCAGACTCTTCACAGAATCCATTTGTTGTCCAACCAGCATATGACAATTGGGCACCATGGACTGTGAGGGAGATGAGTAAAAGCAGCAAAGTACTCAACACGGAGTATGAAAAGGTCCCATTGCAGACATCGAACTAGACATCGAACTAGAATAGGGTCTAATTGGCTTTTCAGATTTCATGTTTTCACCTTTTCAAGGCATGGCAAGGTTTTTGTCCACTGGACAGAGCAGTCCAAAGCTCTACTGAGAGGTTACCTGCCTCCTGTCTTCAGGCTCCCAAGACTCCGGAAATGGACGTTTTCGGAAGTCGTCCAGGTCAGATTGAAATTCAACTTAACTACCGGTATAATCGGAACCATTAATAAATAATACATTCAGGTGCTTCAAACACTTTATTAACTAATGTTGAAAAGTGCATTGTTAAATAAATATATTTTTCAGTCATCATCTGAAATGTGCATTTTTCTCGGGGGCCGTCCATCCAGCCCTCCACCCCGGGGATCCCCACCAAGCCCCTGGTCACAGATGTTTACCATTTAAATATGTCAAATGTTGCGCACAATGTCATATTAATAAAGATTATTGTTATATTTAATCCAATTTATTCTGTTTGTACATGCATATTAACCCTTAATAGAGTGGGATATCCCACTGTTATTATGGCTAAAACAAATAGTCTCATTGTCATATGTATCTTAGACTGTGTGCACAACTGCACTGGTAATTGTAAGATTTGACTGTATGAGCGGAAATGCCAAATTTCTCAATTGAGCACACCACATTAGGGATCGGCTTGATAGGTTTTGAAGATATTTTACTTTTAGACATTGAATACTAAAAGCCTATGTTGACTTAACTACTATTTCACCTGGGCCATATTCTACAAAGCGAGTTTGTGTGCGTTTGTAAGTTTCGGTAGATAGCCCCTTCAGTCTCATTTGTCCCAGTAGTAGATCGGATACAGAAAGTCACTGCCTGAGTGTGTAACAATTATGGTAAGATTTACAGAAGCCCATCGAGGGCAAAATAACCTAGACTCAATGGCAAACAGATGCCCCTTTGAGCAAACACTGTGAGCACAATACACGGGCTCAGATAACATGGTGCCTTATCTAACCACAGTTTAAACACACCCATAAAACCTTCCATTATATATAACTGATTAATGAGGGTCGAGTCGTTAGAAAAATAGCCCACATTCTAACCATCCATAGCGAACGTTAGCTGGCATTCGCTAGTGTTGTTAGACATCTAGCTAACGTAACGCAATTGCTAACATTGTTGGCTAACGTTATCTAGCTAACATAATGCAATTGTTAGCTTCGTTATCTAGCTAACTATCGAATGCGTTAGCTAGCAATCGCTATTGTTGTTAGCTAGCTAACTAACGTATCGCTATTGTTGTGCCTCTTGCGCATGCTCCCGTCAATGCCTCTTGTGCATGCTCGTGTCAACTGCGGAGGTCGCGTGATTTCCTGTCAACTGCGGAGGTGCCTCTTGCGGAGGTCCGCCATTTTGTCTGCAGCCAGCTACCCTTGGAGAATTCTGAAGCAGTGGCGGCAATAATTATACAGTGGCGGGCCGCCGCTGCAAAACGTACATAACGGAAACCCTGTAATATCAAAATACAACACTTCCTTTACAACATATGATGTCCACATGCGCTCATCAGCACAACACAATACAGCTATAAACTAAATACAGCCCCACAACATATGAACCTTCCCATTGTTTCGCACACAATCACTCAGAAAAAGTGAGACGGCATATTGGAGCACAAACCCGTGCAGCCAACGACTCCCCTCTGCTCTTAGCAGCAGCAGGGCATGCGTAACTTTGGCCTGTGCGAGGCAACCCATGTAACCTACGAAAAAACGTAAGACATACAAGCTCTACAACAGGAGGGCTGCCATCAAACCCATGACCCTTTTGCTGCGATTATACTGCCCTCACACAAATTCCCTCTATAGCTAATAAATACGGAGAATGCCACATTTCAAGCCCCTGGTTTTTGTTTTATTTTTTTTTGTTTTTTTTTTGGAGGGGGGGCAATTCTCCTTAGCATTCTTTTTTTACTTATATGTTGTGTCTTTTTATGTATAAATGACGAAAAGAAACGAAATATCTAGTGATACTGACTATGGTTTACTGCCTAAGAACATAATACATGACGGCAACATCGAACCTAAGATCAATCACAATAGATGCTATATTCTGCTGACTCCTTTTCAAATCAGCACAGTACAGAGCTTGTGTAAACAGTGGACTGTGGAGACCTGTCCTGACAGAAGCATATGAGAAATGCAGAAGCGTTAGAGAGAGAGAGAGAGAGAGAGAGATATTTGAGGCTAGAGCCTTAAGACAATACAACTGATTTAGGGTCAGCAGTCAAGTCATAATGACACTTAAAACTTCCGTGTGGCTTTAAAGTAAACACTCTGGCCTGCTCTTCTCCTTTTGTTTCATTCATATGCACCTCTCTGTAATAGCTTGTCCTCACACCAACACTCTTTCTTCACTCCTCTACTACCATGTTTGTCCAACCCACCTCCAGTCCTTCATTGCTCATTGTCCTCGTCACAACTCGTGAGTGCCGCTGAATAATTCAGCAGAACGTAATGTTCCTTCAGCTGTGAGTGAAAAAAAAAAAAAAACAGAAAGTAGGCAATGCTCATCCGCAGCGCGTTCCCTCAGACAAATTGTGCACTTATCTGGAGGTACGTAGAAATGCGTTTTTGCTTTCCTCTCCATCCGCTCTCCTGCTGAAACTCTGCTTTTGGCCATGTGCTCCAAGCTAACAACAGCTAATAGTGCACATAGGTGCTGAATTGACGCCCACATAAAAAAAAAAAGGACCAGGTGAAGAGCAGTGGTGGGGCAATGGAGCAGAAAATAAGAAACTGAAATACCGGGGGGATGGTTTCTCAGATGTTCTTTCAATAACTACGTTATGCAACATTTTTAATATGGT
Organism: Lampris incognitus; assembly: GCF_029633865.1. Classification (NCBI taxonomy): domain Eukaryota; kingdom Metazoa; phylum Chordata; class Actinopteri; order Lampriformes; family Lampridae; genus Lampris; species Lampris incognitus. Next base: position 33,684,232 of record NC_079221.1, on the reverse strand, counting down.
ACGGCACCTTTATTTTCTCACCCACCCTTGAAAATAAGATGGGATTTCAAAACGCCAAAAAAAATGATTTTTTTTTCTTCAATGTTCAAGATTAAATAGGCTTTATTGCCAAGCCATCTTAGTTGTTAGCACTGTTTTTACAGTTTCTTCAGACTGAACAGCAAAAACACAAGGACATCAGCAAACACACAGCATAAAGAGATGTAAACGGAAACTTAGGGGTGTTGCGACAAAGGAGCAAAGTGATGAGTACATTGAAAAGATTATAGTCGTGTGCAATTATGAATTGAGCGCCGTGCAGTTGACAATTGCCGATGTAAGATTGGAGCATCATTCACCAGCTGAATGGTGTTGCTATAAATGCTGTTGCGGAAACTAATGGTTTAGATTTGATTGTCCTGAGTCCTTTGGCTAAGGACAGGGATGTTAAATGGGGCTGGGGAAATGCACAGAGTCTTGAAGTACTTTTTGTCCTTCGCCCTGAAATGGTTTTTGTAATAAGTATCGCACAAATATCGCCTAACCTTGCTTTCATATTGTAACGTGCATGAATAAGTAGACACGTTAGCCGACTGGTTAACATTATCGCCCGCGGTGCGGGAAATCCGAGTTCGCGTCCCGGCTGTGACGGTCCGGCCGGGCTGCCCCACGAATTTCCTACATTGGTGTCAGAAGTGGGATCGTGAGGTCATCGGAAGCGCATGTGCCCAGAGGCGTGAGGGAGCTGATATGCCGGGACGCGCTTCCCGAAGGACGGGGGTAGTGTAACGTGCACGAATAAGTAGACATGTTAGCCCTTGGCTAACGGGTCGGACCCTTCAGTCGACTGGTTAACGTTGTCGCCCGCGGTGCAGGAGATATGGGTTCGCGTGACGGCCCGGCCGAGCTGCCCCCCGAATTTGCTATATATCTTTATCACCCACTGCATAGGTTCAAATATACATATACCTACAGTATGATATTGAAACTGTTTGAATAAACTGGTTATGGATTATTTGTAGAAATTGCTGTGTGGTTGTGTTGGAAAAGGGTATGGACCGTTTGCCTGAAATTAGTTTAATTAGCTTTGGGCAGATTGAATAGCGTCCACACGCTAAACACACCAGCGACTGCGAGAGAGCCGAGATGCAGAACCGCATAGCTCTCTCCCCAACTAGACATTCTGCAAGATGCCATGTTTTTAATTTAGTGGTTTTAACCTTGGTGCTTTTAATCTGGGGTCTTTTAATAAACGGGCTGTTGCACCCTTAGCCACCATCGTTGTCCGTGTCTGTGCCGGAGGGCGTCGTTTGCCACAATATCGCAGGGTAAATCGTTGAGTAAAAGATGTAAACGAGTCATTCTTACGCTTTCTAACCCCGCTGAGCTGTCAGTGTTGGATGGATTAGGAAGGGAGAGAAGAGCGCCAGCGGCATGAGGAGCAGCTGTCGTCATTACATCGTTTAAACGCTCTTCCTCTCGCCCTTTTACTCTCTCTCTCTCTCTCTCTCTCTCTCTCTCTCTCTCTCTCTCTCTCTCTCTCTCTCTCTCTCTCTCTCTCTCTCTCACACACACACGCACACGCACACACACGGTGAAGCCTCTCTCTCGCTGTCTGGAGTCCTAATGAGACAGCTGTGGAGCCAGGGGGGGCTTTCCACTTACAGCTGAGAGCCTCCTGCAATAAAAACTCAAAAGAAAGAGCTTAATAAGAATGAGGGGGGGGGGGGTACAAAACCACTGAGAAAGGACAGAAATAGAGATGGCAGGAACAAGGCACCCTCAAAATGAGGAGTTCATCTTTTTAATCCTACAGTTTGTGTTCCCCTGTGTTGCACTTTCCCTCCTTCCTTAGTCTTCCCTACTTCTTCGCCTCCCCCTGACTGCAATCTAGTACAGCCTCGTCGAGGGAGTGCGGTGTGTCTAAATGAGGCTGTCTCCCTTCCAGGTACTCTGGGTGTTATTAAACGCCCCTGGCCTGCCTCTCAAGAGAGGTGTCACCACCTCCTGAAGGGCTGCGGCATAAACAAACCGTTTGATTTGAATAGAGGACCAGGACCCACAAGGAGCTGGGCACAATCTACACACACACGCGCAAATACAGCTGCAGTGACGGAAGTAAATACATTTGCAACAAGTTGCATACAGACACACATACAGACACACAAACCAACAAACGCAAACGTGTTAACGCATGCAAATAAAACTGCAGAGGAGGAAGTAAATACATTTGCAACAACTTGCACACACACACACACACACACAATGTTCTCTGAGTCTCTTGGACGCAGTTGCAAAATCGGTTCTTCTTCCGGCACCATTGTCGTCATTTGACGCGTCAGTGACGTAGTTGGTGACGAGGGAGAACTACGAGCAAGTACCGCTTGGATTTCTAGTCTCCGCCTCCGGGGGCGTGTTCTAGATGTCACTTAAAGCAAAAATTCCTTGTTCTCTTCACTTGTATTGCAAACAAGCAGTTTCCAACAGCGAAAATGGCACCCCAAAATATGAGTGCAGAGGATCTTATGGACGAGGATAGATTTTACAGTGTTTTGGCTGACTCAGGTATTCAATCGTATTTGTTCAAGCCAGGGTATATGACCAAAGAAATGCAGCGGAGAGAGGCCGAGGCTGCTGCTGCATTAGCCGTGCAAGAGGAGATGGCTGGCGGGGACCACCCAGATCCTCAGCTGTCGAGAGCAAACAATGACTGGTGGTGCCGTTGCTCAAATTGCCCTCCGATGCCAACATAAACTGATTCATCCTGCTGCCATGAATTCCAGCGTGGGTAGTTTTTGTTGGATGCTGTCACCGACGCCAACCCCGAGACAGCCCATGTATGCATTGCTATGCACGAATGTTTTACTCCTCGCATGGACAGCAGTGTGTTGGATACTTTAAAGATCCCGAAGATAAACTGGAAAAGACACCCTAGACCGGCAGGGCCGGCAGATGACCACTGAGTACTCTATGTTTTGACCACCAAAGTAATAGCTATTGGCTAGTGTGGTGATACACAGCAACGTTGCATAAGTGGATTTCTCAACACGTTTGTACTGATTGCAAGGCAACCTCTTGTTAACCAGATAAATTCTATAGTATATTTCCCCACGTCTCAGTAAAGTTCCTGTTGCAAGCACATTTCCCTATCATACGTATTTGCCAAAAAGTTGCCCAGTGTATTGTCACCCTGATGTTATTTGTTGTCTTCACTTAGCTAACTTGCAATTACGATGACCACTTTGTTAACTTGCCTGCCTGTGTCATACATTGCATCAGAGCCAAATGTCCTTCCCCCCTTGATCAGTAGAGGAAATGCTGAAGTGGACGACGCAATGGGCGAGCTTTGACCATGTGATATGCAAGCCTTTGTGTAATAATGCTGCTAAACTTCATGCAGCTAACAATGGACACTTTTACCTTGAAGCTTGTTAGGACTGAACTGGACTTTGTCTTGCAAAGTACTGCATCCAATATGCTAAATATTTGTTTGAAAATCGAATAACATGTAACATTTGTTGGTTTGAATAAAGTTGTTTTCTACATAGAGGAAAAACTTGAATTGTTTATTTTCACACTTAAGACTATCAAAGTTTGTTGCAAGTACACCTATGTCAGGTGAAAAATCATACCTGCTGGTTTATGCAGGTACGTCCGTTCGTTAGTACGAACCATTGTGTGTAACTCGATTGTTTAAAATAATAGGGTTTACGGAGGTCGGTTCGTAAGTACGGGAGGTCGTAAGTCGGGCGTTCGTAACCCGGGACTACCTGTACACCAGGGTATTTGCAGTTGAAATATCTGTCCCTGTTGTAGTCATCTGCTGCAAAATGCAAAGAGCATACCCGACGTTTTCCCAATACTGATGTCGGTCGGTGCGCTCTCGTCAGACTTTTTTTTTTAAGTCGCTCGGAGCAATTTTTGTGCAAACGACTATCGGTAATCGACGTAGTTTACGCTTACCCCCTCCTCTCTCCTCTTTCTGTAGTTGTCGCATCCAGGCACGATACAACAAGAAGGCATGTTTTGTTTTTGTTTTTTGTTTCTTTGTTTTTTTTTGGTCGATAAAACTAATCCAATTCAATTTATGTCATTTTTTCCGTTTTCTGGTTGAAGAGTTTAGATTTTAAGACACCATTCTTAGTACGCAGAGCCGCAAGAAACACCCGCCTCCGCGAGCTGGGCGAACTTTGGAAGGATTTGGGGTTTAGGTGTCAAAAGTTCGCATGCAATGCATTCTGGTACATGTAGGCACTGCCGGCACGACTCCGCAACCAGGGCAACTCAGATTTCTTGGTCAATATAGCGCACGATGAGGAATTTATTGCTTCAGTTGAATATATTTGCTCTCAACACTGATTGGGCAGCCACATTAAAACCGGTGGAATTTCCCTTTAACTGTGCATTTGTGGCGCGTATGTTAAACGACACAGATTGATTAGCTTATTGATAACAAGATGGGGACTGACTTTCCTCAGCAAATACAAAGGACCTAAAACTACCATGCAGAGGGTATGTATTGGTTTGAGCACAGAGGCTGTCAGGGACTAGCTTACGAAACAAGGCTTTAGATGAGCATCTCAGACCAAAAGAGGCGCTTGAGACAATGCTGCATGCGCCCAGCTGTATGCGAATGTGTATTACACACACACACCCACACACACGCGCGCGCGCGGATATTTGCACGAATGAATGATTTCAGGTGGGTATTTACATTTACTCCATTTGCTGATAAGCTTACTTGTGTATGTGAGACAAAAAGATAAAAAGAGGGGAGGATAACACAAGTTATTTATATTCTGATGATTTTTGTTTAAAGGAAGAACAGAGACGAGAGCAGAGGAGAAGAGAAAATGAAATTGGGGAAAAGTTAAGTTTCATCTTTTATCAGGACACAACGAACTACAGCTTGATGAAGAGGGGCTACATGCAGGACTCAAGGTTTCTATGATGGCTACTGTTGTAATCAACTTTTGTCACGTGTCTGCCTCAGTTATGTTTAGTTTCAGGTACCTGTGTGCCTACCTGAGCTAAAGTGTCTTTTGTAATACCCCTAGACTATATCTGTCTCTAGCTGCAGGGGTGGGAGGATAGGAGAGGCAACGATGAGGACGTTGTTGCTTCCATCCAGGGTACTTCAGGAGCTACTTCGCTTCATATTAAAGCCACTGTGGAGGGAGTATTTCTAACTTTTGCTTTTAGATTTTTCTCTGCAGGGATTAATGTATGCATGTATACAAGGCCTGTATAATTTTCTGTTCAATCACATGGCAAAAAAGAAAGAAAGAAAAAAGAATAAATGTATATTAACAATGATAAGTCAACCAAAAAGCATGGTTGGACTAGGGATAGATGGCTAGATGGATGGGTCAAGAGACTTCATAGCTTCACCTGACATTGTGTCATATCTGGGGGTGTCCTCGTAACACTGGTAGGCATAACACACACACACATAGGAGAGTGAACAAAATAATGGATAAACCTAACAATTTATTACCATTAAGTACCCAATAAGGAGTATAGCCACCATTTACCTTCAGAATGCAGAACGCTGTCATGCAAGTCCTGAGCTGTGTGAAATTGGACCATTCTCCAAGTAGAAAAACCTCCTGTTCTTTTAGAGATGAATGAAGTGGAAATCAACTTTGCAGTACTTTCTATAGACGGGATTTGATTTCATCTCGACATTCATGAAACAACTCTTGAATTTGTTTACGAAGGCATTATCGTATTGGAATAAGGAACCATCCCAAGGGAATAGTGTTTTGCACCATAGGGTGCACAAGATCCTGAAATATGGCATAATACTTCTTGGACATTATACGACCATGTCGAGCAGTCATTGGCCCCAATGACTCCCATCACGTGACTGCTCATACCATTATGCACCCACCCCCATGTTCAACAGCTGGCATCAGACACTGTTGGTGGAAGGCATTTGCCTTCCACCAAATGTAACCTGGAAGGTTCTCCCATCTCCGCAGAGGAACGCTGGAGCTCTGTCAGAGTGACCATCGGGTTCTTGGTCACCTCCCTGACCAAGGCCCTTCTCCCCCGATTGCTCAGTTTGGCTGGGCGGCCATCTCTAGGAAGAGTCCTGGTGGATCCAAACTTCTTCCATTTACGAATGATGGAGACCACTGTGCTCTTCGGGACCTTCAAAGCTGTAGAATGTTTTTTGTACCCTTCCCCAGATCTGTGCCTCAATACAATCCTGTCTCGGCGGTCCACAGACAATTCCTTTGACTTCATGGCTTGGTTTCTGCTCTGACATGCGCTGTCAACAGTGGGACCTTATATAGACAGGTGTGTACCTTTCCAAATCATATCCAATCAATTGAATTTACTACAGGTGGACTCCAATCAAGATGTAGAAACATCTCAAGGATGATCAGTGGAAACAGGATGAACCTGAGCTCAATTTTGAGTGTCATAGCAAAGGGTGTAAATACTTATGTACATGCAGTATTTCAGTTTTTTATTTTTAATACATTTGCAAAAATGTCTACAAAACCTTTTTCACTTTGTCATTATGGGGTATTGTGTGTATATTGATGAGGGAAAAAAAAGGAATTTAATCCATTTTGGAATAAGGCTGTAACATAACAAAATGTGGGGAAATTGAAGAGGTGTGAATACTTTCTGGATGCACTGTAGATAGATAGTGTTTGTGTGGGCATGTGTATGTGCATGTGTGTGGTGTTCGAGATGACTGTAGAAATGTGAGAAGGCTCTCCACTCTGCAGGCTAAAAGCACCCCATTGTTATGAAAAGTGTTCTATAAATTTAGTTTATGATTGTTATGTTTCACATCTTATCCAAACCTATTTGCACTGCTGGATCTAATGGGGCACTTGCTGACTTATCAAACCACATTAACAGCTTTGCATCACACCAAGCAACAAGTGCCCCAGTTAATGTGGAAGACCAAAAGCTCTGCATGTTGAAACATTTCCATAATGTCATCTCAATGAGGAAGTAAATGAGATTTTTTTTTCAATCAGCTAGAGATCAAGCCCCAAGGAAAACTGAGGAGAATGTAATTGAAAATTATGATAGTGCCATTTCTGATGTGTCAGATAGTAAACAGTCGAAATAGACAGGTAAGTTGGTAGGAAGAGAAAGAGAGAGAGAAGTACATACAGAGAAAGAGTGAGTCAGAGGAAGAGAGGGCACTGTCTGAGGATAATTGGTTTGATAAATATCGCTGTACAGTGGGATGTCTGCTACCTGCTGGACAGAATCAAGCAATGTGTCAGCAACTGATAGATCTGTATTTCACAAGCACAACACCTACACACAACAAGGAGGCCAACTTCAATTCATATCTATCTACAAGAAGTCCTCGGGTTACGAACAAGTTCCGTTTTTAAGTCTGTTCTTATGTCGCTTTTGTATGTAAGTCGGAACACACATCTAGCCTCAATTGGTCAAATGTTTGTCTTAGTATATAGTATATACATTCGTTATCCAAACCGCTTATCCTTACTCGGGTTTGCAGGGATGCTGAAGCCTATCCCAGCAGTCATTGTGCGGCAGGCGGAGAGACACCCTAGACAGGCCGCCAGACCATCACAGAGCCCCCCCACACACACACACTTAGGGACAATTTAGTACGGCCAATTCACTTGACCTACATGTCTTTGTACTGTGGGGGGAAACCAGAGCACCCAGAGGAAACCCACGCACACAGGGGAGAACATGCAAACTCCACACAGAGGACGACCCAGAATGACCCCCAAGGGTGGACTACCCTGGGGCTCGAACCCAGGACCTTCTTGCTGTAAGGCGACTGCGCTAACCACTGTGCCTATATATATATATATATATATATATATATATATATATATATATAGCATAAGATAGCTGTAGGAAAAAAACATTAATACATAGCAGTAATAAATATTAAGTATTTAATGTTGAGTATTAAGTATTGTATTAAAGGTTGTTTTTTTTTCCTACATCTATCTTACCATTCCACTCATTTGTTGAGCTCTTTTTCACCATTGATGGTTTCCGGGGGGGGGCGCTATATATATTTTTTAAACCTAAAAATATAATAAATAAAAATATGATAATGCAGTTGTAGTGGACTTATGGACATAATTCACCATAGCTTGCTGATCCACTGGGGTAGTAGGTTGCCGTTTGTATGACGTTGACGTGCTCACTTTAGGGCTCGGGGTGTGGCCATGGTGACGCAGCGCCATAGGGTTGGGTGGGATGGTGTATTTAAGGAAATAAACGACACACGCGGGGTGGTGGTCAAAGCGAAGTTGTTCGTCTGTTTTCTTCCAGCTTCCACACAGTAATAATAATACATCCAACTACAGTACAGTATTTATAATAGCGAGAGAGAAAGTGTGTATAGGTATAAAACACTTTAAAGAAAGATTTCTTACATTTCAAACGCCCTACCTGCCAGGTACGAGTCGCGACCGGCGGAGGCCCGCCGTTTGACGCCAGAAATGAGAGCCCGCTTGGTGCTCGCCTCCCCGCTTCACCGGGTAAGTGAAAAAATAAGAGCTTTTCATCTCTCTCTGAACGCTTTATCATTTCCACTTCAGTTTCAGTCGTGATCGTTTTCCTTTTCTTCGGTGCATCACCATCCCTTGCATCAGATTTACGCTTTAAAGCCACGATTATGAGGGTAAACACGAAAAATGTAAGCGAGCACACAACAATGTTTACGCGATTCGACTTAAAACGGCGACGACGGCGTGGCGTTGTTCTACCTCAAGCCGACGAACCGCCTTAAACGCGCAGTGTTTTGAACGTCGCGCAAATTATTCCGTCCGTTCGTTAGTACGAACCATTGCGTTTAACTTCATCCATTATCCATGCCTCTTATCCTGCTCCCAGGGTCGCGGGGATGCTGGAGCCTATCCCAGCAATCATTGGGCGGCAATGGACTATATTGCACTCTCTTCCGCATTCCGACTCGGCCAGCTTGATCATTTCCGGGCAGCGCCGGAAGTGATAGGGACAACTGACAACAGCGAAGCAATGCTTTAAATTCAATTGACCTTTCGCAAAGTCCCGCCCCCCTTAGTTACTGTTGCTATGCCCGTCAAGCATTTCAGAACTATCCAGGAAGTAGCCGGAAAACACCAAAACATGAAGGAAGAAATCAGCGCATTGTGTGGGTAAAAGTAACAGTAATGATATGTTAGCTGTATTAGCTATCAATAATAGCTAGTAGCAAGCTTAGCTTGGAGCAGACAGGTATTTTTGTTGATTTTAGATGGATTAAGCTGGCCATGGGGTCTGCTATACTGCAAAATCTATTGCCGACATTGCACTTCTTGCGTTCTGGGTTTCGGGAAGGGAAAGAAAATTACACCCCTGCCAAACTTTTCAGATATCTAGTATCCGATTTGCAGATCCCATAGGCACACCGTTTCAGCATTTTGCTGTGTGTTTGAAAGCTTGACGGACCGTTGCTAAGGTAGGATTGGACAAGCACCGTTCTGGGGTGGTACTTTGCGAAAGGTCAATTTCTTCAAGATCTACCCAAACTCACGGTTGAAGACGTTGGTCGCATTATCCAAGAAGCATGCCATACACCAGTTACCAAAAAGGAGAAGGGCTTCAAACTTTGTTTCAAGCTACATCCACAATTACAAAGGTAAGGTCCAGATGTGCATTGTTAGCACTTAGCACGTTTTTGTACTAGCCGATGCTAGCGTAGTGATAAGTTACTTCTAACGTTATGTTTCTATGTGTCAGTCACTGTTACAGTTTTCCTAATGTCATCGTCAATCTGTTTCAAACAAGGATTCAACAGGAGAACTATCCATTAGGGCTGAGTGCTATAGATCTATGAGAAAAAGCCAAAAGCCTCAGTTTGAGCATAAGGGAAAGTTATTTTGCAGGTTCATTGCAGACTGGTTGATGAGACAGATTCCTGTTTGTCAAATCAATAAAGTTTATGTGAATCATATCACTGCTATAAATCTAATACTGTTAAAGACTACATTAAATACATATTTGTATGATACCCCATACATAACCCTAGTGTGTAAAAAAAAAATGTGTAAAAGTAATGGGATTCACAGAAACTATATTGCGTTCTGAGTTCTGTCAATTCTTTTACACACGTTCTTTGTTCCCTATTATTTTAAATGAGTAAAGTGAGATTAGTAATGATTTGGCAACAAGTTTTGATTTACCCATTAGTGCATATCAACTGTGGTTTTCTTTGGTTCATTTTTTCTCATTCATATAATCAGCTCATACATCATTCATATTTTTCTCACTGTGCTCATGTATTCTCCTTTATAACAAAAGTTGACTCATTTATTGTTTATAAAAAGAATGTTTGTTTAACTGCACTTGCAGCGAGTACAGTATGTATTGTAACAGATATGTGTATTTTCACAAATTGTACTTAAGGATTCCTATCCTGTGCAGCTACAAAGCTGTCAGTGTACCTGTGTGGCAGGTACAGCTTTATGCAACCATGTGGCAGTACTTCTTTACTAGGCTGCACATTATTCCCAGCTGAAGATCATCTCTGTTCCCCTGACAAACAGTTGCACAGAAAATGAACAGAAGTGGCATAAACAAAGAACCATGATAAATAACTTTTTTAACATTAATTCATTCATTATCCAAACCACTTGGCCTTACTCAGGATCACGAGGATGGTGGAGCCTATCCCTGCCATCATTGGGCGGCAGGCGGGGAGACACCCTGGACAGGCTGCCAGCCCATCAGACTGGATATTTGTTTAGGTTTATTGAAAACTTGTTTTTGTTTAAATGCAGGGTGTTAAACATGGTCTGGTGAATGACATGGTGATTCTTTCAGGCAGACCTCGGGAAAGGAGACTGGTAGAAGGCATCAGGTTATTATTATTATTTTTTTGTTGTTGTAATAATCCTATGTCCCTGGCAACATCATTTGAGACAGCTCACAAAATTGAGATCAGCAAAAAACAGTGGTGTTCCTGTGTAAAGTGGCACCAACTAAGGTGGTCCCGCGTCACTTCCACCCAATTCAGAGAGGCTGTCTCACCAGGGGACAGACCTCTGCTGAAAATCTGGCAAAAATACTTTTGAGATAGGACTGGGCGATACGGACCAAAAATTATATCTCGATATTTTTAGGCTGAATGGCGATACACAATATATACCTCGGTATTTTCTATGAAGGCTAAATGTTCAGTTGTAAGTTGAGCCAAATGTGAGATGTCACAAGCACTTTTATTAAAACAAGATCAAAATAAATTGCAAAGACAGGGTTTCCTCCCCTGTTTTAAAATATACAGCTGCACAATATATCAACATGTAAATGAAAAATTATCTAATAAATAGCCTGTATTAAAAAAAAATAGGCCTATCTGAGAATGCAAACCACATTCCGTTTTGGGTTTTCAAAAGTTTTAATAACTCTTGTGAAAACAAAAGATACAGACCTGCCACTCCCTGAATTCTCCTAAAATTGCATTTATTGGCATTTAAAATGAGTTTTGGATCAATTGCACACAAAAAAAGTTATGTTAAGATCTACCTAAAACAACTATAAGCGGTCAAGTTGGTTGCTCAAAATTTGCGTATGATCATGTGTGTCATGTCACTATTTATGACGTGTTTTAGTCACATAATTTCCTTCGCGAAGTTAATTGATCTGTCCTAGAAAGAAAAAAACTATCGTTCTCCAGTGCAGACTAATAGTCTAAATTTGATTTTTGATTATTGACAACATGTCTGGTTACAGGTGCCATTTCAGACGCACCTTGACTACCACTGACGCGTTGCAGTATTTACAGGCATTGGACAGTGGCCATTTTAAATTGTTTGAAAAATGGTATTAAAAGTTGTTAAAATGTTAATTTTAGTGTCAGTTTCTTAACAGACATACTAACATATGTAATGCATTAATATCCTAATTGGGTATTTATCTTGACAGAATATAGAGTTTAAAAACCGTGGAGGTCAAAATGACCGGCCATGGTTGTTCTAGTAGTTTGTAAGTTCCGGTCGTTGTTTGGGACCATTTCGATGGTTAGTTTCAGTTCTTTTTTTAAATTTCATGTTTTATAGGCCTTGTTACGTTTGTTAGATTAGCAATATGTGTTTTCCGTTTCGTTTTTCAGGTAGGATTTTCACTTTTTCAATTTTGCTATTCAAATTTGACCATGTGGGCGGCACGGTAGCACAATGGTTAACACGGTCGCCTCACAGCAAGAAGGTTCTGGGTTCGAGTCCCAGGGTAGTCCAAACTTGGGGGTCATCCTCTGTGTGGGGTTTGCATGTTCTCCCGGTCATTCTAGTGTTAAGAAACTATATCAATATAAATGTTATTGTCTCATCCTGTATCTTGTTTGAAAATATATCGACCCAGCCATCAGACTGCAGACATGAGAAGCGGGCTGGACATGGAACCTGCAGCAGTAGAAGAGTACTACAGAGCGGGGGGGGGGGGGGGTTGTCAATCAATATCCTTATGGGTCCCTTATCCACCCTGACGCACCTTGGATAGGGTCATCACCTGATAGCATAGTGTATGATCCAAAGGGGCAGCCAGAGTTTGGCCTTGTTGAAATTAAATACCCAAATGTTTCGAGTTACGTGGAGTGCCCATACATTAAGATCAGTGAGGGCACATTTACACTAAGGAAATCCCATCCATAGTTTTTGCAGATCCAGGGTCAGCTGTTAATTTTTGGACTTGAATGGTGTGGCTTTGTTGTCTACACACAGAAAGACATGTTTGTTCAGAGGATTCCCAGAGACAAAGAAATCACAGCCACAATCAGAGAAAAAAATGACCATTTCTTTTATTTTTACCTCTATGCTCCCCTGCAATAGATAACTGCTCTGCATGCTGCCTTACTCAGCTCAGCTTGTTACAGGGATAGTCAGTGGTAGTGTATATAATAGAATACTTTGTTTTTGAATGTTTATCTGTAATTTTCTGGAGTGCACTAATATTGGTTGTTAAAGTGTACTGAAGTAGCAGATCACATAACATGGTTAAATGAAGTTTGAGTTAAACCAAAAAAGTTATAAATGCAGTTGCAAGAACAATACTTTCCTCATATTTTCAGATTTTTTGATTAGAAAGAACTTATTTTAGCTGTAATTATAGCTATTCTAATTATCTGCTAACTCCCTCTGCTCCTTCATCTGTTTTGCTCTGCGGATGTCTCGTTTTTCTTTATGTACTGAGTGTTTTGACAGTGATTGCTATTTGGAGTGCTTTAACTTTAAATGGTTAGCATTGGAATGTTGTGTCTTGTATTAACTACAGTAATTGTTATAGAAAGGTAAATGAGCAGAACTGCCAGGTGGGTGACCAAAACAAGCTGAGTACCAGTTAAATTGAACAAAGTGGATGTATTTCAGTAAACCAATATGCAATAACTTGAGCAATATAAAGCAGATTTCATGTAGTATATATATAAATAATTGCTATTTACAAGATTCACATTTTATCCTCAAGATAGTATACAACTCATTTCATCATCATTGAACAAAGTGAAATGATTTTAATAAACCGGTATTAGACAACTTTAACAATATAAAACATTTCATGTAAGTATACAGATAATTGCTATATACAGGATTGACATTTTGTCCTCAAGGCACATCCTCTGCTAGGCTTTTTTGGGGATGGAGGTGGTGGCATCTTCTACTGGTGAAGTTGTCCCTCCAGATAGCGACAATCCGTTTTCGCCTGGTTTCTGCATCGGAGGGGAACGTATGAAAACTTTGTTGTACTTACTGGAGGCTTGGCACAAAGGCACACAGCAATGTTCAGCTGCCGCGCTATCGGTACGTTGAAACTTCTTTTTCTGAGACGGCGTTGCCCTTTGACAAAAATCATATGAACAGTATGGATAGCGGGAGCGGAAGTGAACAAGCTGGCAGAGATTTTACCGGAACTACGTCAGCACCACTGTGGGCATATAGCCCATTGGGTGTGTAACTCGAGTTTTTAAAATAATAGGCTTTACGGAGGTCGGTTCGTAAGTACAGGAGTTCGTATGTCGGGCATTCGTACCCCGGGGACTACCTGTCTGATCCATCTATTTGTATGCAAGATCCCTTTTTCTGTGGGAGCATCCCACTATTTTCATGTATATATGCATACACACACGGAGGTTATGTTGGTGTAGTCCTTTTGCTATGACAGTGATCACTGAGCCGGCCACCTGTAAAAATGACAAATAACCTTCATCTAAATTCCCTCTAATTACATGGACCATCGCCCAAGGTAATTATAAAGGCAAGCCACTGTCTCTTGTATATTGATATGTAGTATAATCTACATAGCTAATATAGTCCCATCTATTTCAGGACATGATCAGAAAGACACGCTCTTTCTCTCTCACGCCACTGACACACACACACACACACACACACACACACACACACACTTTTTTCCATACCAGATATCTCAATTATACTTTTATTCTCTCATACATCTACCCATCCCCCTCAGTACATACATATATACATACACAATGTGTTCAGTAACTACCACACAATAGTGTGTGTGTGTGTTTGTGTGACACCTATTTCTGTCGTGTAAGACCAGCCATCACCAGCCAGCCATTACAATGAAACAGGCTTTCTGTATGGCAGCATCTCTGCTCTGCCTCGGTCTCGGGTGTAATTGCTGACAATTAGTGTGGCCAAAAACAGACACGCATCAATAGAATGAGCTGCAACATCGCGTCCACGTTATCTACAAAGACCAGAGGGTACCGTGTGAAAGGGCCATAGAGGAGATGGGGCTGGGGTGGCCTCTCTCCTTTCACGTTAATACAACTTCTCTTCTGACATGCGTCTCCAATATTCACAGATAAAATCAGTAGTGCTTTACCTTACCACCAGCCTCCTCGATGAATATTTTAGCTTTTGATATTAATTTTTAATTAAGAAACAGTAAAAGTAGATGCTCACAAAAAAAGCCAATTATCTGTTATCATTTGTGACGTGTATTTCTGCGTCTACAGAAAATGGACCGATACACTTCTGTCCTTCCAGCAAAGCCTTCCTTCCTCAAGGTTCGTGTTGGTGGAGGGTAGAATGAAAAACGGCAATTTGAGAAGCTGAACAGCTGCCAACAAACAGTGACAACTGTGGGAGACATTCATAGCGCATGGTGGACCTGGGAAACTATGTGATACATCACCATGGTGTGCTTTCACGTCGAAACAGAATAACGGCAATTGTGATTTCTATACATAAAGTTACGATATAGCAAAGCACCAAAAAGGCATACCTGATCAAACGTAATACTGTTGCCCCAGTATTAGAGAAGAAGGAGAAGAAGGAAGAAAGCCACTTTATTTTGTCATTGTACAGATTACAATGAATATGTTCTCTGCATTTACCCCATCCTGTTGTATAGAAGCAGTGGGCAGCTTCAGCACCTGGGGACCAACTCCATTTCTTCTTTCCATTGCCTTGCTCAGGGGCACAGGCAGGAGTATTAACCCTAACATGCATGTCTTTTTGATGGTGGGGGAAACCGGAGCACCTGGAGGAAACCCACGCAGACACGGGAAGAACATGCAAACAGAAAGAACCTGACAGCCTGGGGTTCGAACCCAGGACCTTCTTGCTGTGAGGCAACAGCGCTAACCACTGGGCCACCGTGCTGCCCTGAAAACTTAGACAACCTGGGATTCCCAGGCGGTCTCCCATCCAAGTACTAACTAGGCCCCAACCCTGCTTAGCTTCCGAGCTCTGACGTCATCAGGGTGGTATGGCCGTAAGGCATTACAAATTAGGAGAATGTCACAAATGTGCGCGTCATTCTTGGGCAGGGGTCATGCTAATCTTCTCTGTATCATTCCAATTTTAGTTTATGTGTTGCCGTAGCAATATATTTAGCCAGGTTCTGTGTTGATTACATTGACATTCTAAACCTTTAACTAATGGTCCTATCTAGTGATGTAAGTGCATCAGATTTATAGAAGATCTGTGAAGTGCCAATGTCGGAGCTACAGCATGCTAAGGGTCATGACAAATGATAAGAAAAGCAAACAAACAACCAGAATAGAGGAGACTTGTTTTTTCCAAGGAAATGGTACCCACTACCACAACTATCAGTTAGCCGTGGCAACAACCCTGCGACTGTATTTCAATCGTATATACCATTACTGGGGCATGTGGGTAGCGTAGTGGTCTATTCTGTTGCCTACCAACACGGGGATCACTGGTTCGAATCCCCGTGTTACCTCCGGCTTGGTTGGGCATCCCTACAGACACAATTGGCCGTGTCTGCAGGTGGGAAGCCGGATGTGGGTATGTGTCCTGGCCTCTGCACTAGTACCTCCTCTAGTTGGCCAGGGCTCCTGTTCGGGGGGGAGGGGGAACTGGGGGGAATAGCATGATCCTCCCACATGCTACCTCCCCCTGGCGAAACTCTTTACTGTCAGGTGAAAAGAAGCGGCTTGTGACTCCACATGTGTGTTGGAGGAGGCATGTGGTAGTCAGTAGCCTTCCCTGGATCAGCAGAGGGGGTGGAGCAGTGATTGGAATGGGTCAGAAGAGTGGGGTAATTGGCCGGATACAATTGAAGAGAAAAAGGGGGACCCCCCCCCCCCAAAAAAAAAACAAAAAACATTACTAAGGTTGGGACTGGTGTATTACAGCCGGCAAGACATTTGTTCCCAAAGCAGAACAATACTGTTCAACAAGACGGGAACATGAGGGAAGTCATCATCATGGGAGGGAGAAAGAAAGAAAAAGAAATTCTGAAAAGAGAAAACATCAAAAGTAGAGAAGAAATTTGCTCTCATGTAAAAGAGTAGGTACATACCTGTAAGTTTTTGTGCTTATTAGAGTGTGTGTGTGTGCGCACGCATGTGTGAGCGAGAGTGAAAAACTGGCATTATCAGCGAGAGGAGAGGAAAAAGGTGCAGAGGCACGAGGAGTTCACAGCAGCTAAAATAACATGAAGCGAGTAGGCTGCAGGCGCACGAGTGCAATTACACAACATGCCAGGATAGCTTTGGAGAGAGGGGAAGGGGCACAGACACACACACCATACATTTACACTACACCCGCACTAACACACAAAAATGCAGCCGCAGACACACATGCAACATGTCAAATACTTAACAGCAAACCGGCTCATACATGCAAAACTTAAAAACATACAGGTACACAAATCGAAGACGCACACATAAACCTGCATACATTCTCTCTCTCTCTCTCTCTCTCTCTCTCTCTCTCTCTCTCTCTCTCTCACAGGTTTTGTTTTTCTGGAGGTGAGTAGAGGGCTGGTAGAGTTAGTGAGGTGGAGAGAGAGGCTGGTCTTGTCGGAGGGAATTACACGGAGTAAACTAAATAAGAAATGAGATCTCTGGTCCGCTTTCAACAGCAACGCACTGTCTGTCTGTCTGTCTGTCTGTCTGTCCATATAGAGATATAAATGTATTCACAAACATGACAGATATGCACTCATCCATATTGAAATGTACATATTCTTATTCTACCATACGTGTAACCACACAACCTACAACTGGCCCATACGCTTCACTCAACCTTAGACACAACATGTTTAATATGAAAATAACATCAACTTAAACACTTAGGCTACATTACACCAATGCTAAACCCTGCTATCGCTACAATTAAGCCTTAGAGAGAGAGTGAGAGAGATATTTGGCTGGAGCCCTGGTTGTCACAGCTGAATTTTCTGCTCTTGTGGCAACAGTGTCCACACATGCACCCAAACAATGGAGCAATAGGAGGAGCCTGTCATTATTTATTTATTTTTTGGAATTTTTTTCCACCTTTTTCTCCCCAGTTGTGCCTGGCCAATCACCCCACTCTCTGAGCTGTCCCGGTCATTGCTTCACCCCCGGGGAGGGCTGCAGACTACCACATGCTTCCTTCGATACATGTAGAGTCACCAGCCGCTTCTTTTCACCTGACAGTGAGGAGTTTCCCCAGGGGGACATTGTGTGTGGGAGTATCATGCTATTCCCCCTAGTACCCCCTCCCCCCTGAACAGGCACCCCGACCAACCAGAGGAGGCGCTAGTGCAGCGACCAGGACACATACCCACATCCGGCTTCCCACCCGCAGACACGGCCAGTTGTGTCTGTAGGGACGCCCGACCAAGGCGGAGGTAACACGGGGATTCGAAACGGCGATCACCGTGTTGGTAGGCAACGGAATACACCGCTGTGCTACCCGGACGCCCAGCCTGACATCTTTTTGTCATAATTACTTTTCTACATTGGCAATCTCTCCACCTAAGCATCTGTAGTACATATGCGTCATTACAC
The DNA here is from genome assembly GCF_029633865.1 of Lampris incognitus. NCBI lineage: Eukaryota > Metazoa > Chordata > Actinopteri > Lampriformes > Lampridae > Lampris > Lampris incognitus. The sequence goes on along the minus strand of NC_079221.1, from coordinate 33,665,994 downwards.
CACAATGCACAACAGTCCGTCATGTTTATCCACCTATTGAGTCATGTCAGAAAATGGATTCATTGCAGAAGACAGACGTAGACGTAACATCGAAGTCACGTTTACTGCTTGTTTCTTGTTTTCCAGCTAGGGATGCCCAGACTAAAAACTTTTTTTTTTCTTTATGAAATCAACTCAAGAATGTTTGCACAGTTCGGCTGTGCACCATAGAAAACTTTATTAGCCATCTCAATGTGACACGAGCAGCAAAATCAAAAGGCATGGAAATAAATTACAAAAATCCCTGCAGGTAAAATATCTGGCCCATCACAGATAAACAATTTCTGTGTTTAACTTGCATTAAATAATAATCACTAACTTGAAGAGGTTATGCTTGAATAGCAGCATGTTATGTTCAAATCAAGCAACATAACATCACTAGGGTGAATAAATGAAAATAGTGTGTGTTTTTGTTTAGAAATATTGGCATGTCCACAAATTTGGGGGTAAGTCTTGAATGTAGCCTCTTATTTGGTAATCCTGTGGCAGAGAATCAGAATAAACTTTATTGGCCATGTGTGCCTATGCACACGAGGAATTAAACTCCAGTACACAGCAACTACTAGCACTTGCAGACATCACTCACACAGAAAAAGAAAAGAAAAAAAAACAGAAGTAGTAAATGGTACAACAACATGACATTGGAGACAAGCATGTATGCACAACGGGTAGGTCGCTACTATACGGAGTCTTGATATGGTTGAGTAATCGACAACTTATGCCCATATATTATACCATATTGCTTGTATACTACTATATTGCCCATACACTATACCATATACCATACCACAACTCCACAACCCATCACGCCCATACACAATGCTATATACTCCCACTATATTACACTATATTATCTTATATACCAGAAGTATACACTATTTAATCACCTACCATCCACCTCACAACTACATACTATATTATATACATATGTTACAATCACCACAATAACGGCAATAATTTGTAACCAGTATAGAGCAGTTGAATGTGTATTTACAATTGTACATTGGTATTGCACAAACATTTGTATTGCATATCTGGTTTAAAGAGGTAGTGCACATTGTAGATATGTAAGTGAGACATCTTGACCAGAGGGGGCTATTTACAACATGTAATATTTACATAAGTGAATATTCCTGCACCATACTGTTAAGTGTTCAAGAGAGAGATGGCTTTTAGGGAAAAACTTGTTCCTATGTCTGGTGGTTTTGGTGCCATCACTCTAGCGCATGCCATAAGGTAGCAGTACAAACAGACTGTGTCCTGGGTGTTGGGGTTCTGTGCTGATTTTGCCCAACAATGTCTGAGCTCTAGAGGTGCACAAGTCCTGCAGAGTGGGCAGGGGAGCACCAGTGATTTTTTTTCTGCTGCTTTTCCTTACTGTTTGCTGCAGTATGTTCCTATCCTGTTTTGTTGCTGCTCTGAACCATACTGTGATCGATGTGTGCAGGACAAATTCAATGACTGCAGTGTAGAACTGGCTGAATAGCTCCTGTGGCAGACCAAATTTCCTCAACTGCCGCAGAAAGAACATCATCTGCTGGGCCTTTTTGAGGATGGAGTTGATGTTGATCTCCCACTTCAGGTCTTTGGAAATTGTAGTTCTCAGAAATTTAAAGGTCCCCACAGTTGACACAGGGCTGTTGGATATTGTGAGGGGGAGCAGTGCTGAGAGGTGTCTCCTAAAGTCCACTGTCATCTCCACAGTCTTGAGCATGTTCAGCTCAAAGTTGTTGTGACTACACCAGAACACCAGCCTCTCAATCTTCCACCGATATCCAGACTTGTCACCATGGATGAGTCCGATTACCATAGTGTCATCTGCAAACTTGAGTAGTTTAACAGCTGGGTTCTTGGAGGTGCAGTTGTTGGTGTAAAGGGAGAAGAGCAGTGGGGAGAGGACACATCCCTGGGGAACACCAGTGCTGACCATCTGTATACCATAAGTAACTTCCCCCAGCCTCACATTTTTCCAGCTGTTTCCTGCCTGGTGATCCACTGACAGATGGTGGAGGATAAAGTGAGCTGGGAGAGATTGGAGGAGAGGATTTCTGGAATGATGGTGTTGAACACCGAGCTGAAGTCCACAAACAGGATCCTTGCATATGTTGCTAGGCAGTCAAGGTTGCAGAATGTAGTGCAGTCCCATGTTGACTGTGTCATCCACTGACCTGTTTGGCTGGTAGGTAAACTGCAGGGGGTCCAGCAGGTTTACAGTGATTTTCTTCAGGTGGTCCAACACCAGTTGTTTGGAAGTCTTCATGACCACAGACATAAGAATGACAGGCCTGTAGTCATTCAATACTGTTATGGAATGTTTCTTTGGGACTGGGATGATGGTAGCATTTGAAGCAGCAGGGGACTTTACACAGCTCCAAGGATCTGTTGAAGGTTTGCATGAAGATTGGAGCCAGTTGGTCAGCACAGGCTTTAAGTCAGGATGGGGAGATTCCGTTTGGACCCGATGCTTTTCTGGTCTTCTGTCTCAGGAAAAGCCGGCTCACATCTGCTACACATATATTGAATGCAGCCCGAGTATCGGGGAGGGGGTGTGTGTGTCAGAGGTACGATGGGGGATATTGTTGTTAGGCTGGAGTGGGTGAGGGGTGTGAATTTGTCTCTCTCAAGCCTGCAATAGAGGACATCCAGGTTGTCAGCCAGGTCTTTGTTTGCCTCAGCATAGGGGGGATGGTCTTGTGTAGTTTGCAATGTCTTACAGGCCCGTCCACACGGACACAGGGTCATTGGCTGAAAACCTGTTTTTCAGCTTTTCAGAAAAGAAAGTCACTTAATTTTGTCATTGTATTCTTACAACGAATCTGTTCTTTGCATTTAACCCATCCTATTATATAGGAGTGGTGGGCAGCTGCAACGTCTGGGAACCAACTCCAGTTCTTCTTTCCATGAACTTGGTCAGGGGCACAGACAGGAGTATTAACCCTAACATGCATGTCTTGGATTTCCCCCCCCTTTTTTCTCCCCAATTGTATTTGGCCAATTACCCCACTCTTCTGAGCCTTCCTAGTCGCGGCTCCACCCCCCCACCCCGTCGATCCGGGGAGGGCTGCAGACTACCACATGCCTCCTCCGATACATGTGGAGTTGCCAGCTACTTCTTTTCACCTGACAGTGAGGAGTTTCACCAGGGGGAGGTAGCGCGTCAGAGGATCACGCTATTCCCCCCCCCCCCCCACCACTCCCCACCCGGAACAGGCACCCCGACTGACCAGAGGAGGCGCTAGTGCAGTGACCAGGACACACATCCACAGCCGGCTTCCCACCCGCAGATGCAGCCATTATTGTCTTTAGGGATGCCCGACCAAGCCGGAGGCAACAGCGGGATTTGAACCGGGATCCCCATGTTGGTAGGCAATGGAATAGACTGCTACACTACCTGGATGCCCAGAAACATGCATGTCTTTTTGATGGTGGGAGGAAACCAGTGCACATCCATGCAGACACGGGCAGAACATGCAAACTTCACACAGAAAGGACCTGGGACAGCCTCAGGTTTGAACCCAGGACATTCTTTTTGTGAGGCAGCTGTGCTAACTGCTGGGCCACAGTGCTTCCTGTAGTTTCACTGTAGCTTCTTTTAGCCACTCTGATCTCCTTTGTTGTGAATTTCTGGCCTGCTTGTACAGGGCTCCATCCCCACTGCTGCAGGCATCCTGCTTGGCCTGCCGAAGTTGTCTTAGTTTGGCTGTGAACCATGTGTTCCATGTTATTCATGTTATTATTTCATGCTATAAACATGGTTCATATTATTTTTGTATGTGCAGAAGGTCTTGATAGGCACACGGTCTTCACATAAGCTGATGTAAGATATCCCAGTGTCAATTAGTTTGTCCAGGTTGCTAGCTGCAGCTTCAAATACACTCCAATTAGTGCAGTCAAAACAGTCTTGCAGTTCCTACTTTGCTTCTCTAGTCCATTTCTTAACTGTTTAACCACAGGGTTTGCAGATGTTAGTTTCTGCCTGTAGGTTGGAATAAGATGAACCAAGCAGTGATCAGAGAAGACCATTTTCTTTACAATGCTGGTGTAATCCTTTACATTTGTGAGGCTTGATCAACGCATTTACACAATGGCAAACATTTCTGGGTTGATTGTTCGTGGGCCTCCCTATTTCCAACACTCCCACTCACAAATGACTTCAACTGTTTCTACCTATTGACAACCTTCTGTACCGCTAGTGTTGGGTAGTAACTGTGGGCTGTGTGTTACATGATCACCCAAAAAAAATCAGTGTCAAGAATATTGTTGAACGTTTACATCTTTTTACTCAATCCAATAAAACTCAGGGCTATACTTTAGTGCCTTGGTAGGTTTGAGCTCATAGAAACAAGCTCAGGAGTGGAAGTTGCCCATTTTGAGTCAGAGAAAACACATTTTAAAGCAGGAGTGAAACTAGCACCTTGATGGTTCTTCTGTGTCCTCCAGATGGTTGTTGTATTGCCCTTGACCCCCTCCAAAAAAGCACTTCTACTCTTAACTACCTCAGTGAAGGAGTTTCACTGTGACTGACAGTTTAAAACTATGAGGAGAGGATTATAATGCAACTGTGTGTGTGTGTGTGTGTGTGTGTGTGTGTGTGTGTGTGTGTGTGTGTGTCCTCGCATTTCGTATCCTAATTTTTTGTGCTTCAGTCACGTTTATTTCTCTCCCGTCTCCAAGTTAGGTGCTGCTTGGTTTGGACAGAACTGATGCTTTCAACCCCCCCCCACCCCACCCTCTACCCCTCCACCCCTGCAGGGCTCTATAAATGGGTCTTTGGGAATCTGATAAACTGTTTTTTTTCCCCAATAAATGTTACATGAGTCCCGAAAGCCCATGATCAGTGTGTCCCTCCAATCGTGCCTATACCTTTCGAGAAACGCACCTCGCATACCCCGACCCAGACAAGAGTATTGCTACACATCATAAAATACAGACACCTCCCAGCTGAGTCTCTACAGTTCTCATGTTCTCCCCTAAATCCGAGACATAGATATACTGCCCTTTGTTGTCTTGCACAGGTGTTGGTTTCAACATCGGAGGCCCTAAGGACAGTTAAGGGGATTTTTTTCAGGTCACATTCCAGACCAAGGCCCCTAAATTATTTGTGTCTTTCTCTGTCCATATTTGTGTTTTTTTTTTTTTGTGTGTGTTATGGACAGCATTAACTCAGACTATGCTCGAGGGCACCTTGCCAGTGACATCATCACTCAATTTGTTCAGATTTCAGTGTATTCATTCAGTGTATGTGACAGTATGGTGACCTGCACTGATGAAATAACATGATATGACATCATTTCCACAGAAGACACAAAGTGCTTTACATGAGATGACTGCATCACATCACAGTAGCATCTCTATCATACAGACATTCAGGTGCAGCTGTGAGGGACTCGTGGGAAGGGATCACATCATCATAGGTTGCTCCTGCTTATGATTGTGAACAAGCCATTTAGAAATATTTATAATTACTGCATTCTAAGCCAATTATTTACTTTTGAAACACTTAAAACTTGGCAAAATTATCATCCTGAGGGAAGTTGGGTATCATAAAACAGAATTTCCATAAAGTTTTTTTCCTTGCTGTACTTTTTGCACAGATGTTGTTTTTTTTTTGTTTTTTTTCTGGTTTTTTTATGTTGTGTGTGGACAGTATGCACTCGCATAGAAGGGGGGATGAGCAAAAACAGAGGAAAAATGAATGTTTATGTCCTCTACATGCATATTTATAAATTAAATAAAACCGTTTCAACCTCAACATTTCTAATTGCTAGTAATGGCACTGGAGACACAGGGTTTAAACTGGTCAGGTACTATATTGGCTGATAAAAAGATGTAAAACAAGGACTCAGGAGTGCCATGAAGTTAAGCTAGAGAAAGAACGTCATGCATTTTTATATTGCATCTGTTACCAGCTGGCATAACTACTGAATTTTGAGCCAATGTGCATTACTATTCTCTCTCTCTCTCTCTCTCTCTCTCTGCTTCTCTGTCAGTCAATCTATTGATCGATCTACTGATCAGTGTAACTATCAATCATCCTGTTGATCAATCTCTCGTTCTTTGAAGAAGAAAGAAGAGACGAGGCAGAGAGAGACAGATGATGATGATGTGTGTGTGTGGGGGGGTGCATTTCTGTGAATGAAGACTACGAGAGAGAGAGAGAGAGAGAGAGAGAGAGAGAGAGAGAGAGAGAGAGAGAGAGAGAGAGAGAGAGAGAGAGAGAGAGAGAGAGAGAGAGAGAGAGAGAGAGAGAGAGAGAGAGAGAGAGAGAGAGAGAGGAGAGAGAGAGAGAGAGAGAGAGAGAGAGAGAGAGAGAGAGAACACTGAATTAATTTAAAATGTAATTTGAGAGAACAGTGAATCTAATAGTATTGAGAGTTGTGGGAGAGAGAGAGGAGAGAAGAAAGGTAACATTATGGCTCCTAATATAATTTAGTTTGATGTCTCTCACACGTAGTCTCTCGCGACAACTTTCATTATTGCTTACACGTTATCTTGACATACCCTCTCCCCTAGCCTCCCAGTTAATTTGAAAACCCTATCCTCCTCCTGAACCCTTCACCCCCCCCAAACTGCCAACCCACCTGCATGTTTTAAATATTAACCAACTGTTCAGATTACATCAGTAATCTGTTCACACAGGGCTAACAGGCATGCTAACATGCTTGCCAAATGACCTGCCCTAGTCTATCAGAGCAAGAGCATTGAAATTGAGTGACTCTTTTGTTCAACTATTGAGTGGACCACCCTTTAAAAGAGAACGTCACTCTTTTTTAAAAGTTCATATAGATTTTTTTTCATCAGTCTCAGACCAATTGATTAAACCTTTGTAAATATTAACAGTACTGTCACAACAGACGGCAATGCTCAAGACTAGTTTCAAACCTGTGGTGCTACCGGATATAAATTTCAACTCTAAAATTTAGGGATGCTGCACAGATGATGAACTGGTCCAGTATCAAGGGTGACCCAAAGAACAACAAGGGAGATCTTCTGGGGATAGTGATGGATTTATAAAATGTATGCAGTCATGGCTCCATTGAGATACCTTGCAGAAAAGCCAGGAATCAAATGACTTAAGTTGATGCATTTCTAGTCAGCATACTGTTGTCTGTTGTAGATTAACATTTAGACTAGTTTCACATGGCAGTATGGGACAGATATCTGATAAGGCTTATTCCTGTAAGAATTCAAAGGGGGTTTGAGACACGTTGTGAATAACAAGTGTAAATGCAATATGGACAAATCACATCTGCGTGCAATCTGAATACATTTGCATTACATGCCAAGTATAAACAGCTTTTTTGAATCACTGTAATCAATTCGTTTTTCTTAAGTTTTGAACCAGAGGACGTCCGGATGGTGTGGCGGTCTATTCCATTGCCTACCAACACAGGGATCGGTGGTTCGAGTCCCTGTGTTGCCTCCGGCTTGGTTGGGCGTCCCTACAGACACAATTGGCCGTGTCTGCGGATGGGAAGCTGGATGTGGGTGTGTGTCCTGGTTGCTGCACTCGCACCTCCTCTGGTCGGTTGGGGCACCTGTTCGGGGGGGAGGGGGTACTGGGGGGAATAGCGTGATCTTCCCACACACTACGTCCCCCTGGCGAAACTCCTCACTGTCAGGTGAAAAGAAGCGGCTGGCGACTCCACATGTATTGGAGGAGGCATGTGGTAGTCTGCAGCCCTCCCTGGATTGGCGGAGAGGGTGGAGCAGTGACCGGGACGGCTCGGAAGAGTGGGGTAATTGGCTGGGTACAACTGAGGAGGAAAAGGGGGGAACTCCCCCCCCAAAAAAGGTTAACACTTTCTATGAAGCTTGCATCTATAACGCCCTATAAGCATCTATAATGCCCTGTAAGTGAAGCTATAAGTCATTGTAAGATTCATTATAACCATGTATACACCCTCACAACACCTCATAACCACCTTTATGATACATTGTCAATTTAAAACGGATATATGCATTATAAATATGTCATTAGCCTGTTTATCTGTCAAATGCCATAATGCATCATAGCCAACTTGTTTTGTAGAGATCCATAATGAGACTTCAGTGCTATACCACAGTCTTCAACCATAGCCATTAGTCATTGTAATACACATTATAGGAAAGTATGGGTGTTATAGATGCTTATAGGGCATTATAGATACTTATAGGGTGTTATAAATGCTTATAGGGTGTTATAGATGCAAGCTTCATAGAAAGTGTTACTAAAAAAAGTTTTGAACCAGAGCAGCTATATTCTTACACACAAAACAAAAAAACATAAATCACACCAGTCGTGACCAAATACAAAGCAGGATAACCTAGACAGTGATGAGAGGATCTAATGAGAGAGAATTGCCCTGTTTATTTCTGTTGAGAGAAAAGGAGGTGCATGTTATTATTCATCTCTGAGCCACTGAGTGATATTTACTCTCTTGGAGCCTCATGTATCAATTGTTACTATGGGCAAATTTGCAGCAAAGTATGATGGTTATTTGTAATTCCTTCCTCCTAACGTCTATTGTCTACCTCTTGCAATGAGCAATCACCCAGGCCTGCAAAGACATCAGTGTTCAACAGTCAGTGTCTAAATTCAGGGGTTACCCAGGTTCTACACTGGTCTCTGAGACAAATTTCAGGGCTAAAAAAATCCCATGGGCGTGTACGCACAAATTTGCCCATAGTAATGATTGATATATGAGGCCCCTGGTCAGGATCAGTAGAAGCCAGTGTGGGTCAGACCACACCCCTCTGACTTAAGATTTAGCAGTAGGTGGAGGACCTGAGTCCCACGCACCCTGGCATTTTAACCCACACATGTTGTCTGATAACAAATTTGTCTCATTTCTGGCTGCTCAAATTGATCTTTTTAGAGCCATGAATGAGATACCTGGTGTCTCAACATCTCCTCTTTGAGAGACATTTAAGGCCTACACTAGGGGAGAAATTATATGTCATATACTAGTTTTGATAGGAAACAGAGGAAGAAGAGACTGTCTGAGCTGATGACTCTGATATTACAGTTGGATAATATACAGGCAACTTCACCTTCCCTTATGGTGTACAAGGATTGTCTTTCTTTACAGGCAGAGTTTGATAACTTGTCAACTGTTCAAGCGAAGACATGCTACTCAAATTACATCATACTCACTGAGTATGGTGATAAGGCTAGTGAATAACTTTCCCACCAACTCCACCGGACATGATCAAATTCCTCAAATTCAAACTCCCACGATGGTAATGACTGATCCTCAAACAATTAATGATTCATTTAGCAGCTTCTATGCCTCTCGATACTTCTGAACAGTGAGCTGACCCCTCAGTTTGACTTTTTTTCAGCACTCTTGCTGTCTCCGCCATTGATGCAGCTTCCAAGATTCAACTACAGCAGGCCACAATGATTGAGGAGATTTCTCGAGCGAAAGCAGCCATCCATCCATCCATTATCCAAATTGCTTATCCTGCTCTCAGGGTCATGGGGATGCTGGAGCCTATCCCAGCAGTCATTGGGTGGCAGGCGGCGGGAAGACACCCTGGACAGGCCGCCAGGCCATCACAGGGCCGACGCCTGCACGCACGCATGCATGCGCACACACACACCTAGGGACAATGTAGCATGTCCGATTCATCTGACCTACATGTCTTTGGACTGTGGCAGGAAACCGGAGCACCCAGAGGAAACCCACGCAGACACAGGGAGAACACGCAAACTCCACACAGAGGATGACCAGGGATGATCCCCAAGGTTGGACATCCCTGGGGCTCGAACCCAGGACCTTCTTGCTGTGAGGTGACCATGCTAACCGCTGTGCCACCGTGCCACCTACAGTGATCTAAGAGCCTTAAAATCATCGCATTATAGCCAAGAGTGTCGACAAGACGAGCTTGCGCTAAGCCTGACTGGACCTTTTATGTTCCTCAGTGTCTCCCATCAATTTCTACTGTCTTGTCAATAAAGGCTGCAAAAAAAAAACCCTTAAGAAAGGGAAAGCTGACAAGATTACAGCACAGAAGGTCAAACATGATTTTTAAGCAGAGGACCTCTGATAAATGGACTGTGAAATCTGCTCTCTGCTGCTCAGAGAGGGGAATGATGCTGTGGATTCAGAGGAGGAGGAGGACTTGCACTCAAAGTCTATCATCTCTGATGCTGTTCATATTGTAAACGACAAATGGGAGAGAAGCAAATGCCTACAGACAAGGTATGCAAACAATGAGGCGAATATACAAACACATCCAAAAATACATAACATACACACATGGATGCACACAGTGTGACATAGGTGTGTGTGTGTACACATATTGGTCAAAAAGTCAAAATTAATATAAAAAGTGATATTACTTTTGTCTATAATACCTTTTACGTGAGAAATGAAAAAGACAGGGTACATAAAAACTTGCACACCTTCTGTTTTCCTTTCTCTCATCCTTTGTGCAGCATCTATCTTGAGTCAAACTCAAGTGGGTGGATCTCATCAATCCATCCATCCATTATCCAAACCGCTTATCCTACTAAGGGTCGCAGGGATGGTGGAGCCTATCCCAGCAGTCATTGCGTGGCAGGCGGGGAGACACCCTGGACAGGCCGCCACACCATCACAGGGCCAAATATACACTCACCGGCCACTTTATTAGGCACACCCGTCCAACTGCTCGTTAACGCAAATTTCTAATCAGCCAATCACATGGCAGCAACTCAATGCATTTAGGCATGTAGACATGGTCAAGACGATCTGCTGCAGTTCAAACCGAGCATCAGAATGGGGAAGAAAGGCGATTTAAGTGACTTTGAACGTGGCATGGTTGTATGTGCCAGACGGGCTGATCTGAGTATTTCAGAAACTGCTGATCTACTGGGATTTTCACGCACAACCATCTCTAGGGTTTACAGAGAATGGTCTGAAAAAGAGAAAATATCCAGTGAGCGGCAGTTCTGTGGGCGAAAATGCCTTGTTGATGCCAGAGGTCAGAGGAGAATGGCCAGACTGGTTCGAGCTGATAGAAAGGCAACAGCAACTCAAATAACCACTCATCACAACCGAGGTATGCAGAAGAGCATCTCTGAACGCACAACACATCGAACCTTGAGGCAGATGGGCTACAGCAGCAGAGGACCACACCGGGTGCCACTCCTGTCAGCTAAGAACAGGAAACTGAGGCTACAATTCGCACAGGCTCACCAAAATTGGACAATAGAAGATTGGAAAAACGTTGCCTGGTCTGATAAGTCTCGATTTCTGCTGTGACATTCGGATGGTAGGGTCAGAATTTGGCATCAACAACATGAATGCATGGATCCATCCTGCCTTGTATCAACGGTTCAGGCTGGTGGTGGTGGTGTAATGGTGTGGGGGATATTTTCTTGGCACACTTTGGGCCCCTTAGTACCAATTGAGCATCGTGTCAACGCCACAGCCTACCTGAGTATTGTTGCTGACCATGTCCATCCCTTTATGACCACAGTGTTCCCATCATCTGATGGCTACTTCCAGCAGGATAACGCGCCATGTCATAAAGCTCGAATCATCGCAGACTGGTTTCTTGAACATGACGATGAGTTCACTGTACTCAAATGGCCTCCACAGTCACCAGATCTCAATCCAATAGAGCACCTTTGGGATGTGGTGGACCGGGAGATTCGCATCATGGATGTGCAGCCGACAAATCTGCAGCAACTGCGTGATGCTATCATGTCAATATGGACCAAACTCTCTGAGGAATGTTTCCAGTACCTTGTTGAATCTATGCCACGAAGGATTAAGGCAGTTCTGAAGGCAAAAGGGGGTCCAACCCGGTACTAGCAAGGTGTACCTAATAAAGTGGCCAGTGAGTGTGTGTGTGTGTATATATACACGAGAGAGAGAGAGAAAGAGAGAGAGAGAGAGAGAGAGAGAGAGAGAGAGAGAGAGAGAGAGAAATATGGATCTTCATCAGTCATGCAGGAAGGGGAAAAAAACACATTGACATGCAGAATTACGCACACACGCGCACACACACAAGATATGCGTTTGCGTGATTACATCTCTTGCTAGTTTACGCCTACCTTCCTCAATTGTCTCTCTCTGTCTCCTGGGTGTGTATATATTGTACTGGCATCTATCTTCTCTACACCCTCTTTTTTTCTTTCTCGATTTGATGTAATGCATTATAGGTCTAATGTATCTGTGTGTGTGTGTGTGTGTGTGTGATGTGAGGAGAGAACTGAACATGTCTTCCTCTATTGGCCAAATCAAAGGGCAGAGGGTCTTCACAATTGTCTGACTCAGTTGTGGTCAACACCTCTCCCTCTCTCTCGCCGTCTTCTGCAGTGTTGTATTTGGACTGACCAAGTCTAGCTTCTACACAAGCATGAATACACAAATGCACAGATCCACACCAACACAGATAGACAGACAGACACAAACTCACAGACGCACACAGGATGAAAACAGACGGCATGTTTTTAACACTGATGTATTATTGATGTTTCCCCATTTCCATACATTTGCTGCCTCCGTGCTGAGTCCTGTGAAGTTGAGACAGCGATTACTCAGCATTTAGCATGCAAATGATGCATGCTAGCCTTAGGTAGTGTTACGGGCCACATGGCAGACGGTAAGAGAGGAAGTTTACTGGTGCGTCAGCAAAAACGGCCTTCTGAAAGTTCAGAGTAACTGAGAAGACTCAGAAAGAAGGTTTGACTGATGGAATTCATTAACCCAGACTCGTCTATACATACAGTACATTCAGGCTCAATACCAGGTTTTACCGAACCCCAGTTTGAATCTACAAGGAATGGGACTTGATGTGTTGCTTACACAAAAGAAACGGGGACATACAGAAACATAGTAGAAGGAGGATGACCAAGGATGTATGAGTATGTATATCTAGAAAAGATTTACGAGGATGTAAGAGTATCTGTGTCCAGAGCTGTGCCAAGGGAATAAGGAGGTTAAGGCAATAGGCCAGATATTGGCTACTCATTTTTGGAGTGGGTCTCTACCATACAGTGTTCACACACTAGGTATGAGTACTAGCAAGAGTGAGTACTATAGTACTCTTGGTAGGTGGGGGGGACCCAACAGGCGAAGTACCAATACCTGTTTTTGGCTTACCTAAATTTAAAAAAAAAAGCTCAAAACCAGCAAAACTGTTGAAACATTTCATGTCTTATTAGCTTTCACTGAGTCCTTTCTCAAAGTATTTGGTAGTGATGTACATTGACTACATTACACGACACATTCCTCACACAGATATAGACAGTCTATAGACATGCCATAACTGATCCAGTATGAGTCCTAAAGGTTTTATTGATGTTTTGATCCACCTTGCAGTCTGATAACTCTTATGTTAGGCCTGCTGATTGGTTTCTTGCCTCCACCAATGTCTTCTGTTGCTGTATGCTTGATAATTACACCATACCACATCTGGACATATGAATACTCAGTCATGATGAGAAGTAGGCCTAACACAAGAACTATAAGCCTGTGAGGTGGATTCATAACATGTGAATGAAACCTTCAACACTCATACTGGATCAGTTATGGCATATCTACAGACTGTCTACTACTACTTTTGGCTGCTCCCGTTAGGGATTGCCGCAGCAGATCATCCATTTCCATCTCTTCCTGTCCTCTGCCGCTTCCTCTGTCATGCCAACCACCTGAATGTCCTCCCTCGCTACATCCATAAACCTCCTCTTTGGCCTTCCTCTTTTCCTCTTCCCTGGCAGCTCCATCTTCAGCATCCTTCTCTCAATATACCCAGCGTCTCTCCTCCACACATGTCCAAACCATCTCAATCTGTCTTCTCTTGCATTGTCTCTAAACCGTCCAACCTGAGCAGTCCCTCTAATATACTCATTCCTAATCCTGTCCTTCTTCGTCACTCCCAATGAAAATCTTAGCATCTTCAACTCTGCCACCTCCAGCTTCACCTCCTGTCTTTTCATCAGTACCACCGTCTCCAAACCATACAACATGGCTGATCTACAGACTGTCTATAGCTGTGTAATGAATGTATCGTGTAATATAGTTAATGTATATCGTTACCAGGTACGTATTTTATACCTCAAATCTGTGTTTTGGCTATTTCAGTCCTGTAACATTAAAACGGCCTGACAACACTCTGTTTAAAATTGTTCAGACTGAACACTGAACTGAAACTTGAAAGACTCTCGTGTTGGGGAAAGAGGATTAGAGACTGTCTCTCTGAGCCAGGCCATTGATATCTATGGGTGTTTGCCTTTTAATCAGTCTGTAGTTGTCAGCACAGAAGAAAAAAAACGACAACATCAAAAATCACTTTTGTCATGACCTAAAATGATCACAGAGAAGTTGGTGACTTAAATAGCTTTTTTCTTTTCCGTTTTGTCGTATTCAGCACTTGTAATTTTGTTTAAAGTCCCCACTGAGAACACTATACTGTCCTAGTCTTACAATGTCCTCATATGTTATGACAGTAGATTAACTATTGTACCCTATATGACTGAATTAACTGCCAAACGAGGGCGATTATTGCTTCATTGGCATATCACATCACTATATCAGTTCATATCATGGGGAAAATTCTCTTTAAAAACTTGTTTCCCACAGGAAAAAAAAAAGTTGTGAAGCTATCTGATCTGGGAGGGAAGATGGTAAAGCAGTAATGAGGCAACCTGGTGCAGTGGCGATGAGTCACTTGTCTTTTTTCGGTAAATACAGGGCGCCCACATACAGCCTTTACAACAGGAAACAGGCAGCAAAGAGTACAGGAGTAGGCTTCTGATGGATGCTCTGTCAGAAAATGTCACGTGTGTGTGTGTGTGTGTGTGTGTGTGTGTGTGTGTGTGTGTGTGTGTGTCTTAGTGGCAGCGGTGACCTTCACCTTTAATAAAGGCCCTCGCAAGTAGAGTCCAACTCAAAATAGCCACATATTGCCTGCTTATCCTGAAAGCAGCTAATGATAAAAGGATTTGAATCCCAGATATTATAATTCCAGTATGTCTGTGTGTGCGAGTGTGTAGGGGGAGAGACATGGAGAGAGAGAGAGGGAGGGAGAAGAGGAAGTGAAAGACAGATTAAATTGAATTACATGGTTAGATGAGGTTAGATTAGGCTACATCTATTGCGTGTGAATACTTTGCAGGCAGCCTTATTTTATGATACATTTCATAGCTGATAGCAGGGATGCATAATCAAGCAAATTCAATAACACACAAGACAGGATGTGAACATAGGATGCTTTAAAAAGATTCACATCCGGCTTTCTATCAAATACAATATATCCACTCATCCCACTTTTTAGTCTCTAATATAATCACACTGAATCTACCATCTCCCTGGCCCTGTACATTTTGTTTGTGTCAGAGGATGACAGATGACACTCATGCATACAGAATGTGGGGTTACCCATACAGAAGGTGGAACCACCACTGATACTGAAACATATGTACCGATCAGCCAAAACATTAAAGCCACCTGCCTAATATTGTGTAGGTCTTCCTTGTGCCATCAAAACAGCTCTGATCCGTCGAGGCATGGATTCCATAAGACCTCTGAAGGTGTCCTCTGGTATCCAACACTATGATGTTAGCAGCAGATCCTTTAAGTCCTGTAAGTTTTGAGCTGGCGCCACTGTGGATCGGACTTGTTTTTCCAACACATCCCACAAATGCTCGATCGGATTTAGATCTGGGGATTTGGAGGCCCAGGCAACACCTTGAACTCTTTGTCATCTTCCTCAAACTATTCCTGAACAATGTGTGCAGTGTGGCAGGGCACATTATCCCGCTGAAAGAGGCCACTGCCATCAGGGAATATCGTTGCCAAGAAGGGCTGTACCTGGTCTGCAACAATGTTTAGGTAGGTGGTACTTGTCAAAGTAACATCCATATTAATGCGAGGACTCAAGGCTTCCCAGCAGAACATTGCCCTGAGCATCACACTGCCTCCACCGGCTTGCCTTCCCCCCATAGTGCATCCTGGTGCTTTCTCTTGCCCAGGTAAACAATGCAAATGCACCCGGCCATCCACATGATGAAAAAAAGTTATTCATCAGAACGGGCCACCTTCTTCCAATGGTCCATGGTCCAGTTCTGATACTCACGTACCCATTGTAGGTGCTTTCGGTGGTGGACAGGGGTCAAGGGCACTCTGACTGGTCTGCAGCTACGCAGCCCCATACACAGCAAGTTGCAATGCAGTGTGTGTTCTGACACCTGTCTATCATAGCCAGCATGAACTTTTTCAGCAATTTGAGCTACAGTAGCACTTCTGTGGGATCGGAGCAGACGGGCTAGCCTTCGCTCCCCATGCTCATTAATGAGCCTTGGGCACCCATGACCCTTTCGCTGGTTCTCCAATTGTCCTTCCTTAAACCACTTTTGGTAGGTACTGACCCCTGCATACCGGGAACACCCACAAGACCTGCCGTTTTGGAGATGCTCTGACCCAGGTGTCCAGCCATCACAATTTGGCCCTTGTCAAAGTTGGTCAGACCCTTGCCCATTTTTCCTGCTTCCAACACATCAACTTTAAGAACTGACTGTTCACTTGCTGCCTAATATATCCCACTCCTTGACAGGTGCCATTGTAACGAGATAATCAATATTATTCACTTAGCTGTCAGTGGTTTTAATATTTTGGCTGATCGGCGTATCTTATCAAAACTGTCACAACCACACAGTGCCAGCAGCATCACTCAGGGAGCTGGTGGTCAGTAGCAACTCTCCATCCATCTGTCCTGACCATTACCGTTGATTGCCTCCAACTGGAGATTTGACTTTGTAACCATGTCTGCTCTCCTGTCGCTGAGTCTTGCACATTGCTTTGCCAAAACTGAAAGCCATCTTGTGATTTCAAGCTGTGCTTCAGGAGAATTAGTGTCAGCATTTCTGATTGCTTACTCTGATATCAGTATCAGTTTTAGAAGCTGTGTAGGCTGAGTGTTTGGTATTTTGCTTTTTTTGATCTAATCAAAGACCCCATACTTGAGTCCACTGAGATCCAGGAAGCCTGTTTGTCGTCCTTGACTCGAGTCTTGATTACAGTTATTAAAAATTGTCCAGCAAATGTCAATGTCATGCCAGTTAAACTGAACAATATGCCCCTCTTGTTAGAGTAATTACTCCCTCGTAGATTGCACAATATACAAGTCTGAGAGTCTTTAACTCAATTTAGCCAGCTGTCTCCATCAATATTTATGCTTTTTTGAAATGCCACACACTCTTTGAGATGTTCAGGGTATTAAAAAACAGCAGGCTCGCAAAGGGGGGTGCATTAGTAGAAAGTCGAGTTAGCACAGTGGGTCTTGTTTCATTACATATCAGTGTCCTTATACACAGTCAGCAGCCACTGCTCAATTTCTTGTCAGCAGTTTCTGGGAACCTTTTATTCTTTCTGACACCTAACATTACCTTCGATTTGTGCCCTGAAAAACACTAGTGTAGTTTTACGTAGCCTACAGAAATGGTTAAACAATGTGACCAGCCGTTCAAGGCCTCAACTTAATATGTAGTCACTCCAGCAGTTTTTACTACATTCCTCTGAATGTCCCATTGATATATTATCCGGCTGGAGCTATTTCAAAAACAAATGATGATAATGCGTAAACTTGCGTTTACATTAATTGTTGTTTCTATGCTGTTGTAAAACCTGTTGCTGCTGGCCAAAAAAAAAACAAAAAAATCTTGTCTTGTCTTATCTAATCTTTCCCTTAAAGGTCTAACTTTGACCAAATTAGTATAGTTCAGGACAAAAACCAGGCTTATCTCTGATATAGCCCTCTGTAGCAACACATTTATATCTTAGTTATACGTTATCACGATTTCATCAAGTTTGTAAGCTCCGCCCCCTTTCCCCCCTTCTTTTTTTTTTTTACCCTAAAAGCTTAATTTAACAAAGTGAACGCTAGTTTCCTATGCATTGTTACCGTTCACACAAGCCCGGGTCGCTGTGCTGTCCTGTCTGTGTCTCTGCTCCCATAACGTGGATCGTGTACAGCGAGCCGCTCATTACCGTGAACTAAACCCCGACACGGTGATCCCGCTTATTACACGGCTACTTACTAAAAAAAAAATCAATAAATTGACACAAAATATTGTTCAAAAATGTTTTATTACTTCCTCTAAAAAAAAGGCCCGTTGGACTCGTTAGTCCGTAAGAATTGCGTCCATAGCAGCGGTCTGTTATTCATAGCAGCGGTCTGCTATTCAGAAATAACAGACCACAAAATGCCGTAATTGACCAATCAGAAACGAATATTGAACAAAGCCGCGTAATGAGTACAGGCTAAAGAAGGTGTACTACTTATCTCTGACCAACAAGTGTGTACTCACCTATGAGCCTGACTATCAGTGTCGGACACAGAAAAGGTTGGATTCACAAAGTTAAACACTTTTCTTACCCAGGCAAATTACTATATGGCTATGCAGAGGCAAACAGCAGACCGCGAAATGGGCACAGTGCACATTGGCATACCCCGGTGACGTCTCTATGTCTGTACGGTAAACACTCACCTACAAGCAGCCAGAGGAGCAACTGTTTCTGCAGAGCTGCTCTGTTCTGTGGTCCCATTCCGTCCGGCCCTAAGATTATCCAGTGATGACCGAAGTTTCTAAAATGCAACAATATCCAAATGGGTAACTGCAAATGCGGGGACGGGGCTCAAAGTTGGCTCTGGGGTGGGCTTTACTCAAACGGTAATAAGTAAGAGGCAAACGAATCCCCCCTGTATCTGTTCAGAAGTGTCCATTAAATGTCTTCATTCCGACCCTGATCCGTCCAGAGGAATAAAGTGAAACACACGCCGGGCGGTCGGTCAGCTTCAATATCACCTTACGCAAAAATGCCTCGGGTGACACACCGGCTTACGCTGGCGCAGGGTTGCCGGTTGCCTCAGCAGTCCCTCGTCCGCCAGCTCTCTTGTCACCGATTTGTCCGTCAGCGTCGTGAGCCGCCACGATTGACTTGCCAACTTAAGTCCATGCCGCGAAATCTCACGACGGCTCACTTACCGGTCCCCCGGTCCCGAACTCCATTTTACGCATAGCGGGACGCGCGGGTGGTGGTGAGCTTGAGGCTTGATTTAGATAAGGGAGGAGGAGGTAGACTATAAAACCATTGTCCATTGGTTGATTGGTATCACTACAGCGCCAATATTATGGGAATTTTAAGGAGCTCATGCAGCCCAGCATTAACTTTGTTATGTACATAAAGACGCACAGAAGTGCTAAACAAAATGTGGCGAAAATGGCAAACCAAAAATAATATCGATTTAGTGGGTCATCACATACTGAAAATGCAATCGCCAATTAAAGAGCCAGTTTGGTCTCTGATAAAGTGTTTATTGTGGTTCCGGAGACTGTGCTCCCATCATAAGCGTCATGATCCTGCGTAATGTAGAGTCAGAAAAGTATCAGCTGAAAAGCTCTCCACAAAATGTCCCGCTTGTGGGAACACTTCTACCTGCGGCATGGAGCCAAATGTGGAAATGGGAGAATGCTGGCGTGAGGACGGAGCTCAGAGTTGTTGTCTATTGCCATCTAGTGTTCATATCAAGCTTTACACTTGTGTCAATTAAAT
The DNA here is from genome assembly GCF_029633865.1 of Lampris incognitus. NCBI lineage: Eukaryota > Metazoa > Chordata > Actinopteri > Lampriformes > Lampridae > Lampris > Lampris incognitus. Next base: position 33,646,426 of record NC_079221.1, on the reverse strand, counting down.
TGATCAACCAAATGAACGACTCTAGTCGAGAACAATTAAAACTGGAGTTAAATGTACTTAAAACATGATGACATTCTATTATTATTATTTATCATTATAAATAACAATTTGTTATATGGTTTGGAGACAGTGGCACTGACGAAAAGACAGGAGGCAGAGCTGGAGGTGGCAGAGTTGAAGATGCTAAGATTTTCACTGGGAGTAACGAAGAAGGACAGGATTAGGAGCGATTATATTAGAGGGACCGCTCAGGTTGGACGGTTTGGGGACAAAGCAAGAGAGGCAAGATTGAGATGGCTTGGACATGTGTGGAGGAGAGATGCCGAGTATATTGGGAGAAGGATGCTGAATATGGAGCTGCCAGGGAAGAGGAGAAGAGGAAGGCCAAAGAGGAGGTTTATGGATGTGGTGAGGGAAGACATGCAGGTGGCTGGTGTGACAGAGGAAGACGCAGAAGACCGGAAGAAATGGAAACGGATGATCCGCTGTGGCGACCCCTAACGGGAGCAGCCGAAAGTAGTAGTAGATCATTATAAATAACAATTAACTAATTAATACTAATAATTGATTATCTACTACTACTACTTTCGGCTATTCCCGTTGGGGGAGAATTAATTATTAATTAAGCATTATTATGGGAGAATAATTATTAATAATTATATATAATTTTAATACTATATAATAATGTATAGCCACATTTCTTTTTATATATATTGTAAATCCTTATAATTTTGTTATCCTGTTTTTTTTGTGTTTTTTTTAATGCTGATCGCGTGGCTTGGGTCCTGGGCTGTTCCAGTGTCGTCTGGACACTGCATCCTGCGCCTCATATTTTTAATAGATTTTATAATTCCAATATAATTCTGTTATCCTCTTCAATGTTGTATTGTGTAAATTGTGTAAACACAACATCCATTGCATGTTGTCCGTCTTGAGAGAGAGAGATCCCTCCTGTGTTGCTCTCCCTGAGGTATCTTCGTATTTTTTCTCCCTGTTCAAGGGTTTTCTTTTTAGGGAGTTATTCCTTATCTGATGCGAGGGTCGAAGGACAGGATGTTGTGTTGCTGTAAAGCCCTTGAGGCAAATTTGTAATTTGTGATATTGGGCTATACAAATAAAATTGACCTGACTTAATTATATAATTAACTGATGTTAATTAAATATAATTAATAATTATTTAAAAATAATAACTAAAAATAAGAGACAGCCATTGAGAAGACTTTGTAGTGGTCTTTGACCAGAATGTATAATTCTGATTTTTCCTATATGTTTGCGTTGTGAATTGGAATTGAGTAAAAGAAAAGCAAAGGAGTTTTAGATGATAGTGGTGTGTGTGTGTGTGTGTGGGGTGTGGGGTGTGGGGGTGGACAAAAAGCTTAGAGCACCTGGTATCCCCATCCCCAAGGCCGTCTCCCATCCAAGTACTAACCAGGCCCGACCCTGCTTAGCTTCCAAGACTGGACGAGATCGGGCGTTTTTTTTTGTTTTTTTTATTATGAAAGCATATTTTTTGAAAAAAAAAAACATTTTTGATTACATGTATTGTACATCATGTCCACATCGTTTCATTTGTTTTACACTTTGGTTTACTTACACAAAATAATATCCGTCTCTCTTTACACATAAAATAAAGCCATACTAAAAAACGTAACTCATCCTTAGCTCTGTTTGTATTTTCCCTCCCAATATTCATCATTTTCCCATTCACATCATTTCAGACTTTTCCCTTCCCTCCCCTCCCTCACCAGTTCCAGACAATCTCCCCCATCCTATTGAGGGAGAGGAGATCGCTGTCCCTGATGAAGAGCAGGGTGAAGTCTGCATCGCCATGCGTCAATCTGTAATGTATTTGTCTTTTGACTATGTTTTTGAAAATGTTCCAAACCGGGATGATTCTGCGTTCAAAGTGCACAATGTTTCGACATGATTTGACTGCCCACCGGGCATGACTTAAGAGGAATTTGCACAGTGCTACGTTCTTCACCCTGCTCTTCTCCCACACTCCAAATATAAAAAATACATCCCACGAATCCCCGCTGTCCCAAATTAATCCCAGTTTGTTGACTAAGCACTCTTTCAAAGTTTCAAAGAAACTCGTAAGCTCCGAACTGTCCCCGTACATATGCATCAATGTTTCAGGCAGCAGGCCACAGACGTCAAACTCCCTCCCGACCCCCTTGTCAAACTGGTGCAGAATAACATTAGTGAACACTTTATTATGTCGAATTTTATAGTCATTGTCTTCTGCCTCGAGGCTGTTCCCTCTCACCCTCCATTGTCCCCAGATTTGACCCACATTCAAATTTGGCATAACTTTGCCCCAGAATGGCAGAGAGGTCGGACGTTGCGACGCCTGTGCCAGAAACTTTTCATAAATCTGTTTGCTTTTTAAACTATGTATACTCTTCCACTCTCCTCCTTGCTCAACCAACATGGCTGGGAGCTTCCCCTCTCTGTTTTGCACTACTCTCTGTTCTATGATTGTCCGCCATTCTTTTGGAATGCTTTCCTTTAAATCATTGTAATAATTTGTTGTTTCTGTCATTTTGGCATCATAATTTATCTCTTTTATGCTATCATATATAGCTTGGGGAGGGAGAAAACCCGGCATTAGTTCATACATGATATCTTTCAACTGGATCAAAGCTGCTTATTACATATTATTATTACACAAAAGTTTACCTGTCTTTAATTTTCCTATTTAGAAAGATTGGCATTTCTCTGATAGCACTTACTGAATCACATGCATAGTCTATATGCTTTAAAAATTCCGTGTGAGCGGACAGGACTTCTCTATAAAAACCTGGAAGCCCCGCCATCATCGGTCTCTTTAGTTGCATCAGCAACACAACTCACCTTATGTTAAATACCTTATTTATAAAGTATGCCATCAGGCTTTTCCAGCTGTGGGCTGTGGGGTCACACAGATATTTTTTTTACAGTTTTGATTCTGAACGCTCTTTTTTTGCTTTCTAGATCTACTAATTGAAGTCCTCCCTCCCTGTACTTACCTATTAAAGTCTTTTGTGCTATTTTGCTTACTTTTGCTCACCACAAAAAAGTGGTTATGATTTCATGTATTCTATTCAATACCCATAAGGGTAGTTCTATAACTGCTAATGCATAATTTAATTTTGACAATATTAAGTTATTTAGAACTACTACTTTACCTTTGAGTTTCAGTTCTCTGTTTCCAATAATTTACATTTTTTCTATTTTATTCATAATTTCTGTCCATGACAGATCACGAGCTGCCACTACATCTTTACCGATGTAGGTGCCTAGAATTTTTATATACTTACTTTGTATCTTAAAAGGTGCGGTGTCCTGCTGAGGCTCAGCCATGTTAATAAACATGATTTCTGACTTACCTACATTTGTGCGGAAGCCAGAGGCTCGACCGTACATGTTTAGTACTGCAATTGCTTTGTCTATACTTGCCATATTCTTTACAGTTAGGGTCGTGTCATCGGCAAATTGCTGGACGACACAGGATCCTCCCCCTGGTAACTCAATACCACTAATACACTTATCTTTTTTTAATCAAATTCCTAGTGGCTCTGCTATTATCGTGTACAGGATTGAGGATAATGGACAGCCTTGTCTGACTGACCTTTCCAGAGGAAATGCATCAGTGGTTGCACCGTTGCATTTAACCTTACCTGTAGCTTTGCTATATAGCAATTTTACCCATGTTAGAAATCTGTCTCCAAAACCTGCCTTCTTTAGTACATTAAACATAAATTGATGCTCTACTCGATCAAAGGCTTTATAGAAACCAGAAGGACGCCTGCTTGATTTGTCTCCTTTAAATACTCAACCACATCTCTTATTGTGCGTACTGTGTCAGTGACTTCTCTCCCTGACACACTATAAGCCTGGGTGGGTTCTATTATTGTGTGTAATATTTGTTTGACTCTGTTTGCGAATATTTTCATTAGTATTTTGAAATCATTGTTCAACAGAGTAATCGGCCTATAATTTTTTAGTTCATCCTTCTTCCCTTTCTTAAAAATTAAAGTGATTAAGCCCAGAGTCATTGACTCCGGTACCTTCTGTTATTTTTCCATTGTTGTATACAATTTCAGTAATATTGGTTTGAGCACATTGCAAAAAGCTTTATAAAAGTTTGCCGTCAACCCATCACTACCTGGGCTTTTATTTGACATCATTTGATTTATTGCACACTCTATATCTTTCTCAGTTATTTCCTGTTCACACATTGATTTATCCTCATCATTTAGTTTAGCACTCACCTCTTCCAATATTTCATTTGTAACTTGTATGTCTGAACTCTCAGTTTTGAACAAGTCACTATAAAAAGTTTGCACTGTTTCCAGAACGTCTACGAAATTGGTCACTACTTTACCTTCTTTATTTTTGATTTCTTGCAAATAACACTGATTTTGTTTTCTTTTTTCCAAGTTGAGGAAAAGAGCTGTACTTTTTCCCCCTTCTACTGCATATTGAACACGACTCCTCACTATAGCACCTTCACAGTTTATCCTTTAAATTTCATTTATTTCATTTTGAATATTCACAAGCCTTTCAACATTAACAACCGGTTGTGCATTTAATTTAACAATTGTATTTCTTTTTCTCTAGTTTTAAAGTTCAATCTTTTTGCAAACTGAATGCTTTTTTGTTTAATTCTCACCTTTAATTTCTCCCACCCCTCTATGATATTTTCCCCAAACTCAGGCTGTGAACATTCTAATTAAATCAATTTAGAGATACATTCAACATAATCCCTTCTGTTCAGCAGACTAGCATTAAGGTGCCACACACACACACCCTCCTTTTACCCCCCATTCCCACATGCAGAATGGCATGATCACTAATAAAATTTAAACAATAGCGCACAGTGTTAAGAAGGTCGATCTGTGGTTTCTTGACTAAACAAAAATCTATCCGACTTTGCCGTACAGTGTCCATGTGCTGCTGTACTCTTGAGTACTCTCGTGTTATGGGATTTCTAGTTCTCCATAATCACATAAATTATTCTTGTCCATAAACAGATTCAGAGCCACTCTTGAGCAGTCTTGTTTATAGCTACCGTTGTCGCTGATGTCAAGCCTGCTCATCTTGACATTGAAATCCCCAACTATGATGTCACAGTCTTTAGCTATAATATTCAATTCTTGAAAGAAAGAAGACCTGTCCCCCTCGTGGTTGGGCGCATAAATGTTCAGTAATTTGTAGACAGTGTCCTCAAAAACAAAGCCCACTTTAACCCACCTCCCCCCAAGGTCTTTTTCTATTAGAGTGGCATCAGCCTCAATTTGGCTACTCACCATGATGCTTACTCCTCGTGCCCGCTGAGTCCCATGGCTTGAAAAGTGAAATCCAGGCCACCTTTTCTTGCACTGAGTTTCACAGTCAGTGTCCCAGTGGGTTTCTTGAAGACAGATTATTTCTGCATCACACATTTTTACGACTTTAGTGAACTTGTCTATGTCACGTAGTCCACGTACGTTGAATGATGCTATTTTGACCATGGTGAGTGGTAAAGTTAGAGAAAAATAATCCCCAAACAAAAACATGATGCACACCCTTTTCAGTCAGTTATTATTTACCCCTCTTAGTCTTTCCCTTTCTGCGTGTTCCCCCTTCCCTCCCCTTAGTAACTCCATCCCATTCCGAATCCTTAGGGTTCAGCTTTCGTCTCTCACTCCCCTGCCCGTGTAGAGGCCCGCTCTGCCCCGGCTGCCCGCAAGGCAAGGACGCCAGGCTGCCCGAACTGCCCTCCCTCTGGTTGCTGCGGCTCCTGTCCCCTGATGCTGTTACAGCCTGACCCCTCAGCGACCCATGCACCAGAGTAGAGTCGCTCATCGGCATCCTCCCCACCCTCTCAGGGGCCACAGTCACACTGCTGCTTCTTCCTTTCTCCTCCTCCTCGACCTCGCTCTCCTCTTCCATCTCATGGCGTGCAGCTGACTGGGGCCCCTCTGCTTCGCCATCAGTCGCAATGCCACCAGGATGATCTCCTGTCCCCGTCTCCTCTTTCCCCTCCTCCTCTCCCTCGCCGGTGTCCCTCTGTGTCTCCTCTTTGGAATCTGCTTCAGACATGGCTGCGCATTATTGTGCGTAGTGTCCGATCTCCCCGCACTTGAACTCTGGGCACTACCCTAGGGTGTGTCCGGGCAGGAGTCACAGCCTGCAAACTTTAGATTGGTTGTCATGCAGCACTCTGAAATATTCAATCCCTTCCAGCGTCTCAAATTTGGTGCTATAAGGTAAAGAGGAGACATTTTCATTGAAACGGACTTTGAGGAATCTCTTCCCATCAAAAACTTCCGTCCCGGCCCACTTCCTCCGCTTGATAGGAGACACCGGCTCCACACCCCACTGCTCCAGTTTATTAACAATTTGATTGTCTGTGACATACAGGGGAAGGTTCAAAAAGGAGATGATCCTGGTGTTAGTTTCCTTTCGGGTTACTCATCGTGAGCTCCCATCGTTTGTCACTTTTTGACCTGCAGCCCAGTACTCTCCCACAAGTGTTGTCAACCGCACGCAGAAGCTCCATCATAGAGATTTTGTCCTCTTCTTCCACGTCCACATTAACCACCAGGTCTTTGTCCAGCTCTCTCCTTTCCCCCTCCCTCCCTGCCGCTCTTGCCGTTTCCGCTGCAACCGCCATCTCTTTCACCAACGCCATTGCTGTAGCCTCTCCACCACCTCTCTCTTTTCGTTTCTCCACTCGACTCTCCAACACCACCAATTCTCCTCTCTCCCCCTTCTCCATCATGCTTTCTGCCCCAGTCGGATTCGCATCCTGCTGGGCCATACGTCCATTTTGTTTGTCCGTCTGCCCGTCGTCGTTAGTCTTGTCCGGTCCGAGTGTCTTTGCTGTTTGTGCCATTTTCGTACTTCTAAAGCCACAAAAGTTTCCCCCGTGCAGCAGAAAGCTGCTGGGGGGAGCTAGAAGCGTTATTTTCAGTAATTACTCTCTTTTCCCCTTCGATTTAATGTCTTTTTCGTCCGCTCCTCCACCACCACATCAACCCGGAAGTTGTCAGGGTGGTATGGCTGTACGTAAGCCCTTAAACCGGCAGCTTGCCGCTCTTTTATATATGATTCGGCTGCCGCTCTTAATCTTTCTGTTTGTACTTGTTTCACTAGTTTCTGCTTTTATGACAAACTCTTTGACATCGCATTTGCTGTCAAATGTGTCAAGTGTAAACTGCAAGGATATTTTATATATATATATATGTGTGTGTGTGTATGTGTGTGTATTATATATATGTTACGGGTAATGTGAAAAAAATGGTTAATGTGCAAACAACCCGGGTAATGTGCAGATTACCGCCAGAACGGGTTATCTGCACATTAACCGGGTAGTCTGCACACTACCCGCTTGGGCGGTTAATGTGGATAGAACGAACCACATTATCAACATTAACCGGGTAGTCTGCACACCACACGTTTGGATGGTTAATGTGGATGGAACGAACCTGCAACTCATCGTTTTATGGATGCGCAGATGTGCGTGCACGTGGTTGCTTTAGGCTACTTGCACAGCACAGCTAGTCTATCAACAATCTGTTTGCTCCCTCCCATATTCTCGGATATATTAGGATATGATCGATGAAATATGTAGGCTACTAGTAGGATATTAGCCAGGTGAGGGAGAGGATAGGGCACTTTTTTGTCTTTTTTGATCGGTTGTGTAAAAGTGCATCTGAAAAGTATCGCCTGTTCATTAATTTTTCTTGCCTGATTGGCAGACAGGAATTGCATTTTGACATATTTTTTCGCTGCTTCTGCTCCTACATACTGGGCTTATAAAACGAATTTCATTCTGTTTTCATATCATCTAGTCTTGGTATTTTTCCCCGCCAGTACCCCTCTTCCATAAAGTTTTATTTACCAGTTTAACCACGGAGTGATTGCCATCTCGGATTGGTTGAATGACGCATGTCTCCAGTGAGAGTAGGCTATAGCAGCCTGATGGGAGATGGCCGAGACTGATATTTCTTTTCACCCTTGTCAAATTTGTAGGCTATTCATTCATATCAGGGATCAGATAGAGAGCGAGGAGGGCTCATTTTTGTGTTCTTTGATGCTAATAGCCTAGTTATACAAGTGGGGGAAAACGTTGATCTAAAGACAGAATGATATCGCCAACGTCTGTTCTTTCATTTACCACAACTTGTGATTCCTCAGATGGCCTCACTTCATGAGTCATTAGGCTAAACGCCTACTGCTGATTTAAATATCAAAATATCGTAAAAAGATGAGTTGCAGGTTCGTTCCATCCACATTAACCATCCAAACGGGTGGTGTGCAGACTACCCGGTTAATGTGAATTTGTTCCATCCAAATTAACCATCCAAACGGGTGGTGTGCAGACTACCCGGTTAATGTGGATAATGTGGTTCGTTCTATCTACATTAACCGCCCAAGCGGGTAATGTGCAGACTACCCGGTTAATGTGCACATTACCCGCCAGAATGGGTTATCTGCACATTAACCGCCCCGTTGAGTAATCTGCACATTAACCGGGTAGTTTGCACATTAACCGTTTTTTTCACATTATCCGTAACATATATACAATATCCAAGCAGGGCTTGACTCAGACTGTGTTCAGCCAGGGAGGGGAACTGCTGACTTGACTGGGCATGTTGTCGAGCGGTTCCTGAACCCGGCTAACACGTCCTCCATGGAGGAGATAGAGTCTGAAGACTCGGAGGGAGCCCCACCCATATCCCTGGTGAGGTAGTTGAGAAGCCCCTCGTTGGCAAGGCACCAGGTGTGGATGAGATTCGCCCTCAGATGCTGAAGGTTTGTTGACAGCCTCTTCAGTGTTGCCTGGAGGTCAGTGACAGTACCCATGGACTGGCAAACTGGGGGTGGTGGTTTCCATGTTTAAAAAGGAGGACCGGAGGGTGTGCTACAATTATCGGGGCATCAAATTGCTCAGCTTCCCTGGGAAAGTCTACTCTAGAGTGCTGGAAAGGAGGCTCCGACTGATTGTCGAAACTCGGATCCACGAGGAACAATGTGGATTCGGTCCTGGCCGTGGAATAATGGACTGACTCTTTACCCTTGCGGAAGTGCTGAGGGGGGCATGGGAGTTTGACCAGCCAGTTGACGTGTGTTTCGTGGACTTGGAGAAGGCTTACGACCGTAGACCCCGGGGCACTCTGTGGGAGGTACTGCAGGAGTATGAGGTACCGGGGCAGTTGCTACAAGCCATCCGATCATTGTATAACCAAAGTGAAAGCTGTGTCCGCATTCTCGGCACAAAGTCAAACACGGTTTCAGTGGATGTCGGACTCCGCCAAGGTTGTCCCTTATCTCCGATTCTGTTTGTGATATTCATCTCAAGGCGCACCCAAGGTGAGGAGTGTGTCCGTTTTGGGAACCTCAGAATTGCATCTCTGCTCTTTGCAGATGACATGGTTTTGTTGGCTTCATCATAACGCGGCCTCCAGCGCGCACTGGGGTGATTTGCAGCTGAGTGTGAAATGGCTGGGATGAGAGTCAGCACCTCAAAATTTGAGGCCATGGTTCTCCAACGGAAAATTATGGATTGATCCCTCCAGGCTGGGGATGAATTGTTGCTCCAAGTGAAGGAGTTCAAGTATCTCGGGGTCTTGTTCATGAGTGCAGGTAGGATGGAGTGGGAGATGGACTGGTGGATTGGTGCAGCATCAGCAGTAATGCGGATGTTGTACCGGACCGTTGTGGTGAAGAGGGAGCTGAGCCGGAAGGCAAAAGTCTCAGTTTACCAGTCAATCTTCATCCCAACCCTCACCTATGGTCATGAGCTTTGGGTAGTAACCGAAAGGGTGAGATCACGGATACAAGTGGCTGAAATGAGTTTCCTCCATAGGGTGTCTGGGCTCAGCCTTAGAGATAGGGTGAGAGCTCGGCCATCCAGATGGAGCTGGGAGTAGAGCCACTGCTCCTTCGTGTTGAAAAGAGCCAGTTGAGGTGGTTTGGGCATCTGATTAGGATGCCTCCTGGGTGCCTTCCTTCAGAGATTTTCCAGGCACGGCCCAGTTGGCCATGCCTGGAGGAGACCCCGGGGTAGACCCAGAAATCGCTGGAGGGACTACATGTCCAATCTGGCCTGGGAACACCTTGGGATCCCCCAGGAGGCGCTGGAGGGCGTTGTTGGGGAGGGGGACGTCTGGAGTGCCCTACTTATAGCTTGCTGCCACCGTGACCCGACCCCCAGAAAAGCGGCTGAAGATAAACGAATGAATGAATGAATAATTAATTAACTAATAACATAGTTATTATTATCAGTAGTGGTAGTAACAGTTGTGGTAGTGGTAGTTGTACTAGTGGTAGCAGTAGTAGTAGTAATAGTAGTAGTAGTCATGATAGTAGTAGTGGTAGAGATAGCATGACCGTTGTCTTCCTACAGTCAATGTAAAGCAGCAGAACTTTGCTAGAAGTAAAGATGATGGGAGATACAGATGGGATGCAGCAGAACACAGAAGGAGACCTTGGAAAGTTGACCGGTAAAGTTAACGTCAAACCAGTTTAAATAACTTCTGAGTTATTTGATAAACTGCATGCTGCTCAGCAGAGACAGCCTATCCACTGTGATGTTTACTTGTAGCTTATGTGATTCTGAATTTGACACAAAGAAGATAGAGCATGTGGAGCAAAATGTTTAGAATGAAGGAGTGGAAAACGTAAAGATGGAAAGAAGGAGACTACTGCTTGTCTGGCTCGAGCAATATAACCTTGTTATTGGCATCCACAATTTAAGTGCATCGAGGGAATGAGAAAAGTCTACAATAAGTCCACTGGTTCCCTATTTATTCAGTTCTGTCTATGATGTTGCCTGAAAAACAAATGGCGAAGACAACTTCTGTTGCCATATAAAAGTCACCTTTTGTATACATTTTTGAAATTGTTTTCTTAAAGTTAGAGGGAATACAGTGAAATTGACCCAAGAGATGAGTTATATTAATTTTTATTGTAGACAAAGGTGTCTATCTATAATGGATTCAAAGCTTAACAGTATATAACAATACAAAAGGACAAGTAGGCCTATTTGAACAATTTGCTGCATATGTAAGTTTAAGTAAAGGTTTTAATGTTGTTTAAGGTTAGGTCCTATGGCAGGCCATTTTATCATTTATTCATTTTAAGGCACTATAATTAGACACTAGTACTTATTTTTTAGACATTACTCACTATTCTGGCTGTCACTAGTTGCAATTGTAAAATCACTAGTTGCTAAAAAATAGATACTAGTTACTAATTTGATTGTGAATAGTCACTTTTCTCTTTTACTAGTAACAATTCAATAAACACTAGTTCTTTTTAGTCACTAGTTCTTTTTAGTCACTAGCTAATTTAAAGGCACCAGTCACAATTATATCCTTACCAGGAAAACACCAAGCTGCTTTGTAAATGAACTGAATCTTATGAGGCATCACATATTAGATGTCAACTGTTCATTCACTACTAGTCACTGTTTAAGTAGCACCAGTTGTTAATCAAATTGCACTAGTCATTATATATCATCAGTCATCAGTGACTAGTTGCTATTCTGATTTTCACTTGTCACTATTACATTGTTACTTTTCAGTATTGACAAGTACGTTTTTAATGAGATCTAGTTTCTATTCCAAATAAAAATATCAACATTTATGTTTCTACTTGACACGTGTTTGAATGCTGATGACTATAAGACTAGTCACAACTAGATGTTCACATCAAAAGTTCAGATTTGACTGTGAAAATTAAAAAGTTGACAGTGTCAAATTGAATAGCAACTAGTCACTTTTGAAAAACTACTCGGCTTTATTTAAAAGCAACTAGTAACAGTGGGACAATCACTGGTAATTACGGGGATAGCAACTGGCATTAATAAATAGATACCAGTGACTAATGTATTATTACTAGTAGAGTTGTATTAGAGACAAGTTTGGGATATTTTTTAGCAACTAGTGACTTAACAATAGCAACTAGCCTAATTTATGCTCCAAATGTCGGCTAGCAGACAAATGTCTCCCGGCAGACAAAAAAGTGTCTCTCGAGTTGTTGCATTTATGCTTGTCGCAATGTCACTGACTGTCTCCTGGTATCTATGGAAATGTTTTGCGTCACACGCTGTGTTGTAAACAGTAGCGAGTGTTCTTTTTATGAATGAGCACGCGTAATGTAAACAACGCTCTCAAGCAAAACCATGGCAACGCTCGAACACCTCGTCCCATCAATCCAACTATCCAATCACAGCTAAGCGACATAATGTGCGCGAGTCTGCAACATAAGAAAATGTGTTGTGTACACGACAGCCCTGGGAGACACAAAAAGTGTATAAATTGGAGTATAAATTGACTTTACAATAACAACAAATGGCAGCCAGAATAGTGACTAGTATTTAAAATAAATTAATACTAGTGTTTAATTTTTAGCTATAATCCCCCCAGCCATCGTTTTAAGGTGGGTGGCATTTAGCTGGTGGACTATGGGCCATCTGGGCACTAAAAATCAAACACTAGCACTTATTTTATTAAGCAGCAGTTGCTATTGTTAAGTTACAAGTTGCTAAAAAAAGTACACTATTAGAGGAGTGACTAGTGCGTTTTAAGAAAGTTACTCATAAGTGAAATAAAAGTGTTTATTGAATTGTTACTAGTTAAAGAGAAAGGTGACTATTCATAATTAGTAACCAGTGGTTATTCTAATAGAGCTAGTATCTAATTTTTAAGCAACTTGTGGCTTTACAATAGTGACTAGTGGCAGTCAGAACAGTGACTAGTGTCTTAAAAATAAGTACTAGTTTTTACATTCTAGTAACCATTGCCTAACAGTGATTAAATGATAAAACGGCTTGCCATATGTCTGTCTGAACTTTATTTAATTACTTACTTACTTTTACTTACAAACTTTGGGGTCATAATAAAGCCATCCAACCCCTAGTGATGAAGCATCCGTCAAGTATGAACTATGCAGGTGACTCTTTAACAGTTGTCCAAAATCCAGATTCCTCAGATACTGTCTTTTTGGCAACACTAGATGTTGATAGCCTTTACACAAACCTCCCAAACACAATCCCACACACAAATGCTACTTAGACACCTAAATTACTTTTAGAAACCAGAGATTAAAATTCCATCCATATGCCTTTTGATGGAGATTAATATATATATATATATATATATAATTATTATAAAATAATTACAAAAGCATTATAAGATTAGAAATATTATTATTATTATTATACAATTATAAGATTATAAAAGAAATACTTTTAATTTGAATTTATTTTTGCAGTTACAAGAGACGGCCAGGGGAGGCGACATTTACCACAGACTATGTCGATTTATTAATGGACCACCTCCAACAATCCCTTTGCTTTTAAATGACTGTTTTGCCACTGTTAGAGCGATTAATTTTTCTGATTTGTAATGGTGTTCAATTCAAATTGTCTGATAAAAGTCATCTGACTAAAGCATTTACTTGCTATATCATCTTCCCCATCCACATCTTTTTGCCCTTGAACACCATTGTTGTTGTTGTTGTTATTGTTGTTGTTTTTGCACTGATGAGATAGAAAAAAAATGTCTTGCTAGCTCAGCGTTATGTTTTGCTTTTTAGAGGGCAAGCACCTCCATATTCAATACAGTGCAAAGTCTACCCCCCCCCCATTCAAAATTGCTTGAACTGACACACCTGTTGAAACAACCTTTCACATATAGTGTAGTATAGGGGCAGCAGTTGAAATCCTTTTAATAGTAAATGTATGCAGGCTAAACTTAATAACATACTCTCCATGTGTGTTGCAGCTTTTGTGTCTCGCCTGCTGGTGCGTTTCAGACCTTCGCCACCCCGTCGGTCTGGTTGTCCAACTCCTTGGCAACCAAGTGTAAACGTACAGCAGGGGGCATGCAGGAGAAACGGGAGAGGACGCACAACACTGGAAATACCCTCGAAAAGCATATGCAGATTTGCTGTCTTTTATGGTCTGTTAAAAATCACAAAACTGGATTCGCTTGTTAAGGAGGGTTGAAATGAACACGACTGACAGCGTACGCAGTGGAGGAGAGAGACGATGACGTCACAGCAGTGGTAAAGGTGAGGCTCTTCCAGTTTTGCCTTGCGTTATATTTTGTGGTCTTGCTGGTCTGGACTAAGTTAGCGTGTGCACAGCTTTTCCTCAACTGTTCGTGGCAAGCCAGGCAACCCAGATGAAAGATGTTTGTTTTAAATAGATCTAAAACTAGATTGGATGTGTATTTGAAAATTACTGATAAAATAAGGTGTAATTTATAAATATGCTTAATGCCCAAGTAAAAACATTTCCGTAAATCTAGATTACCTTTATAGTATTGAAAAGTTTCTTCCTTTAAAATCAAACTATATGCTATAAACTTTCTGTGTGCCTAGTACTACTCTCCATCATCCACACATCCATTTTATTGTAGTCCATGGCAGTGTGTGGTGACTCTTCACTACTTTTGATCAAGCATGTCATGCTCTGTTGCCTTTCATGCACCAGTCCATTTGATACTGTATTGTGGCAGCTTTTTTTTTAAAATTATTATTATTATTGGGGCTGTCAATGATTAAATCATCCAGAGGACTTGCACATGAATTTCTCTCAGAAATGACACACACACACACACACACACACACACACACACACACACACACACACACACATTTTCATGCACACATATAGATATGCAAACACAGCCATTTGCCAACAACATCATTATCTAATCAGTTAGCTTATAATAACTCAACACCTGTAAGGGGAGGCAGACGTTTCTGGTGCCCCCCTCCCAGTGTCTGCTGGGACCAATTGCTCGTGACAGACCTGCATCAACTGACCAACCAAACAACAGCTATGAATCAGAACAGAGACAGACAGACTTCCCTACAGACTGAGAGGAAAGAGATGCTCAAGACATATTGATTTTTATCATTAACAGTTAAAGCTACCCTTAACATTTAAATTGGCGTTCAAGTTAGTCCCATCGGTTCCTCTCATTTATTTTGTATTCATTCATTCACCTATTATTCAGCGTTCAATCTCCAGCCGCTCTCCATCTCCATTCCCACAGACCTGACATATGTTGTGAAGTATGGAGAGAGACAGCCGGTGTGGAAGGAAGCAGGGGAGTGCGGAGGAGGTGCTGACAGGAGAGAGGAAGCAGGAGGCCATGGATTTGAAGGGCTGGTGGGAGACGGGAGTCCCCCACACAGAGGACGGCGGTACACTCCTCATCTCTTCCTCCCAGAGGGGCATGCCAGAGGTAAAGCAGGGTAAGAGGGGAGTGGAGGAGAGGTGTATTTACAGGGTTCACGTTTGAGTCTATTGTTATTGTGTGTACCGATATGCAACAAGTGTTTGGTCTGTGCCAGCACCGATACAGTATAAGAGAATAAAGAGGCGATAATAAGGCAAAAAATGGCTAGAATAGAATAGAAAATGATCTTCCTTATGCGATGCACTACATTCTTTGACAAAATGATGCAGATGGGATTCCACTGAATGTAAACTCTGTTGTTACTCTATTTTGATGCAATTTATCTCAGCAAACCCCCGCACAGCATGGCTTTAATGGCTTTTCCCTACTCTTTACATTTTCGTCACTTGCTGATGTTTTTTGTTTTTTTTTATTTTAATTTTTTTGGGGGGGGATTTCCCCCCCCTTTTTCTCCCAAATTGTACCCGGCCAATTACCCTATTTTCTGAGCTGTCCTGGTTGCTGCTCCACCCCCTCTGCTGATCTGTGAATGGCTGCAGACTACCACCACATGCCTCCTCCAATACATGTGGAGTCGCCAGCCGCTTCTTTTCACCTGACAGTGAGGAGTTTCACCAGGGGGACGTAATGCATGGGAGGATCATGCTATTCCCCCCCAGTTCCCCCTCCCTCCTGAACAGGCGCCCCAACTGACCAGAGGAGACGCTAGTGCAGCAACCAGGACACATACCCACATCTGGCTTCCCACCCACAAACACGGCCAATGTGTCTGTAGGGATGCCTGATGCCGGAGGTAACACGGGGATTCGAACCATCAATCCCCGTGCTGGTAGGCAATGGAATAGACCGCTACACCACCCAGACACCCTCTATTTACTTTTGACTTTATTTTCATTCTCTCTGTCAAATCCCCTTTATCCTATGTTTTTATTCTGTTGTTTTCCTCTTTTGTTGTTACCTAATTTCCATCTGTTCGCTTTATCAAGCGCATTGCATTCTGATCTACAAAATGTACTACTTAAATAAAGTTTTGATTGATTGATTGATTTGATAGCACACCACTGATAATTTATTGCATTCTGGTGGACCACAATGTACTTGCTTGTACTGCAAACATCTCTTGTAGTTTAGTGAAGTGGACATACATACTATATTGTACAAAATTCAATCTGAGCCTGTTGATAACAGGAAAATTACAAGTGAAGAATGAACAACATGGACATGGTGTGTTTGTGTGAACGGGAGTTGTTGTTGGTGGGAATTCTTGTGATGATGACGACACGTGTATGTGGATCAGAGAAAGTAGGTTTCTACTTTCTCTGACCCACAATCCGGAAAGTAGAAACCTATGTGACAGGTAGTATTTTTCCGGACAATAACAACAACAACGGATGTGTTATTGTGATATCCACGTGACCTCACTCTCACATGAGACTTCAGGGAGGTATACGTAACTGTTTATCACAACTCCTCCTCATCCTCTTGGGGAGGTATTTTCGAAACTCCCGCATCACTAACAGGCAGCAGGGAAGGCTGAAGGGAAAACCTGCAATAAGACAAGTTAAATTATCCTCCTGAACCAGAGGTCTCGGTACCTATGACAGCAAAACATGTTCAAAATGTAGCAAAATGTAATATCTCTGAGGGAGCTGAGAGCACATTGTAAATATAAGTCTCAATTATTTTCACCAGTAATAACATTCCCCTATTATTGATAACTTATTCAACTCGGGTCTGGCATTGTAAAATTAAAAGAACAGTCGCCTGTTGTGTAGTTGGTTCAGTATCAGACATCAACACACGAAGCAGAGGAACAGGGGAGAGTGTACTTTACTTAACAGTTTTTTGTCAACACGTTTTCTTCTTCTACTCCTTCTACACATGCGTAACTCACTGTACCTGGAACATATAAACCATAGTAGTGCCACTTAGCGGTCTACAATGTAAATAGCATTACCAGAACACTGCATCACTATGTATGTATATGGACACAACATCACCTTATAAACACACTTATTTTACTATTTACTTTTTGTATTGCTTCTGATTTTATTCTTGTGTTACATTTTACTTCTTATATTATTCTCAAATTGTGTCTCATATTTGAGCCATACATCAAGTCAAATTCCTGGCTATGTGGATAACTTGATTGGCTAATTAATGAGATTTTGATTCTACCTATTGCAGTTATGTCTCTTCATGACTTTTCTATTGTAATGTTTTCAAAATCGTCAGTCATTCATCCAATTTAAAAACGTTCCATATAAACATGTAAACATAACATTACGTAATCCAGATTTTTTCTTTTTAAAAATCCCTGTACCTTTCCAGAATCCAAATCCTGATATCGTTTTTATTCAGATACTGTTTTTGTGTGTTTTCTGCTTGCTAGGTGGTGCAACACTTGCTGAGGAGAGGAGTTGACCTAACCCTTTGTGACAGTCACAACCAGACCGTGCTGCACGTCAGTCCTCCTGAGCTCCAGGGGGAGCTGCTACGTTGGATGTCTCACCCTCATGGGCCTCCGCAGGTTCAGCTGCTTCAGGCTGCCTGGAAGGGGGACTTCCACTCCCTGGAGCACCTATTGGTGAGGATTTAAAGCTGAAATCTGTGATTTTCCTGATCTGTCCGTCTGTATGGCATCCTCGGACCAAAGCTAACACAGGCAATCTAATATATTACAAACAACAGCCAATTATATGGGAACACTGCTGTGCTGTAATATTTATTGTAGAATTGGTTGATTACCTCCTGAATAGACGCATCGCCACATCATCATCACGTTTCAGTCCTCTTTCCTGTTTGAGGAGGAACATGTTTACCGCTGCAACAGTGCTTGTCCTAAACAGTCAAACGTTTCAACAGCGGTATCTGGAGAGTGCCTCCAACCTTGGCAAAGATCCCAGTACGTTTTCTGTAACATGACTCCATGGTCCAGATGGGTATAAATAACCATTACTGGAGGAAAAGCCTGCATTTCATCTTTAATATATACTTGCACATAAGAATTTTGGAGTGTTTTCCTATATGACAAAAGGTTTGACACAACTGGGTCATAGTTCAATGAGCCAATCAATTATTCAATTAGGTTTCGAGGTTGATAGATCATGTAGCTGCTTAGCTATCTTTTATCCAGAACATGATTTCCCAGAGTGTGTGCTGGGATACAGAACAGGCGCTGACTCTGTTTCTATTTTTTCTTTTTTTTTCAATATTCCCGCTTTTTCTCCCCAATCGTATCTGGCCGATTACCTTGAGCCATCCCGGTCACTGCTCCACGCCCTCTCTGCCAATCCGGCGAGCGCCCCGACCGACCAGAGGAGGAGCTAATGTAGCGACCAGGACAAATACCCACATCCGACTTCCCACCCACAAACAGGGCCAATTATGTCTGTAGGGACGCCCGACCAAGCCGGAGGTAACACAGGGATTCGACCCGGCGAACCCGTGTTGGTACAGGCGTAACTTATGGGGGGGTCAGGGGGGACATGTCCCCCTCAATATTTAGAAGAGGTGAATTTGATTCCCTGACTGAGGGATTAATCTAATGCAATGTCACCTTGAGCGATGAGGGCCAGAATACAATGAAGAATAAAATGATAGAATTAGAATAAAATGACATTTACACAAACTATTCAAATCATCAGAATTAGCTGCTCTTAGAGACTTCTCTGAAAATTACACCTGCCTGAGTGTTATTTTGCTCGGGCCAGTAGAGGGTGTTGTACTTTTTTTGCATCCTTGAATGACATTGTGTAACTGGAAATATAATACATGTCATCAGGTGCTTATCTAACAATGAGCTGAGTCTAAATGGCAGCCATTGTGTGAATGCTGTATCTGTTTCTAGAACAGTGTTTGGGGATTTTCATCTTTGACTTTCATGCATGGAGCGGATAGTTTGAAGATACTTCACAACTTTAGGAGCTACACTTGACAATACAGACTTGGAGGACCATTATCATGTTTAATTACACATTTTGTGTGTGTGTGTGTGTGTGTGTGTGTGTGTGTGTGTGTGTGTGTGTGTGTGTGTGTGTGTGTGTGGAAGGCATGTATAACAGAGTTAACGTAAATCTGCTCCTCCTGTAACAAACTTGATCAGATATTTCAAGAGAGCACTTTTAAAATGAATTACAGTGAAGCCACCCATTAACGTAATGCTGTTAATGAGTGTGAGAGAAGTGACAGTCTTCGCCTTCTGTTACGTCTGTGTGGGTGTATTTATTCATATGCAAAATATGTGATGTGAGACTAACATCGCTGGAGTCTCTCGTGTCCGAGGATCCATTCCATGAGATTAAGGAGTGTCCTTAAAAACTTGGAGCCGTTCGCTAAAGCCTTGATTAAAGTGGTGATCAGGTCACGACGCTGGTCCACACTGCTTGGCCTGGGAGGATCTAATTCCATGGCAAAACAAGAGTGAAGACTATGTGATCTGCCACAGGTTGCACCCAAGTGATGGTCGGATTGGGAGTCCGGACTGCCCGCTTATTAGGCACTTACGAGCCAGGGATGTGTGGGATTTTTATAACCGCCAGTCCACGGTCCTGTTAGGCTTTAGCCAGCTGAGTGCTGCCCAGTTTACGCCAACTCCACAAGTGAAGTCCGGTCAGTACCGCGAGGAGGGGCCTATCCGGGGTTTGTCACTCATGGAGGAATCGGTAGCCTGTATCTTTCAGCCTGCATCACATGATGCTTCAGCAACCCTGTGATACTATCACACTATCCTCAACAACAGTGTTTGTATCAGACCCTGGCAGGCCATCTATGTTCACTTTCCTTACAGTGATGGGTTAGTGTCTGCACGTGCATGGCATTTTGGTTAAGTGAGTAAATGTGTGTGTACATGAGGGGTGGGACAAAATATCAATATGAGAATATATTGCATTACTGCCTCTTGTGATACATTATCAAGACACTGGCGCCAAATATCGACATCCATCCCTCCATTATCCAAACCGCTTATCCTGCTCTCAGGGTTGCAGGGATGCTGTAGCCTATCCCAGCAGTCATTGGGCGGCAGGTAGGGAGACACCTTGGACGGGCCACCAGTCCATCACAGGGTTGACACAGACACACACACATTCACACCTAGGGACAACGTAGTATGGCTGATTCACCTGACCTACACGTCTTTGGACTGTGGGAGGAAACCAGAGCACCCGGAGGAAACCCACGCAGACATGGAGAGAACATGCAAACTCCACACAGAGGACAACCCGTGACAACCCCCAAGCTTGGACTACCCCAGGGTTCAAACCCAGGACCTTCTTGCTGCGAGGAAACAGTGCTAACCACTGCGCCACCGTGTTGCCCAACCAAACACCAATATTTCTTATTGAAATATGCCGGCACTCTAAACGTATTCCCCCGCCAATTTGACTCACCAGAGTCACTACTTCATGAGTCCTCATGGTGCTTATCAAATGAATAAGGGTAAACTTGTGGTGAAAACGGAGGAATTCACATGGGGGGGGGTACAGAGTGGACAGCAGGAGAAAGCAAATCATAGAGGCACCATCAACGTTCAAGTCGAAAGTCTGGGCCCACTTCGGCTTGTACAATACTGATGGGACAAACAAAATCGATAAAGACTACACGATATGCAAGAACTGTCTGGTGAAACTTAAGTACCCGGTGTAATGACCTACTTTTCACTCTCACAGATGATAACACCGTTTCTGAATTAGCCGTGGAACTTCGGCATGTTTATTTCACTCCATGCATAATGTGCACATAATCCAACTCCCTCGTCTACCTTCCCGCTCCCGTGGCTGCTCTGTTTACTATCCCATAATTTCCTGTGTCCTTAAAGGTGTATTCCCCTAATATTGAACATCACATCCGGTAACACCATGAACATGCATAGCCACCTTGTTCGTCATCACATCCTGATCTTGTCGTGGAGAAAACAGCTAACGTGACCACAACTGGAAGTAAGCCTACAATAAATACGATGTTTAAACCAAAGCTTCCAGGCGTCCGGGTACCATGGTGGTCTATTCCGTTGTCTGCCAACACGGGGCTCGCCGGTTCGAATCCCCGTGTTACCTCCGGCTTGGTTGAGCGTCCCTACAGACACAATTGGCCGTGTCTGCGGGTGGGAAACCGGATGTGGGTACATGTCCTGGTCGCTGCACTAGCGCCTCCTGTGGTCGGTCTGGGCGCCTGTTCAGGAGGGAGGGGGAACTGGGGGGGGGGAATAGCGTGATCCTCCCATGCATTACGTCCCCATGGTGAAACTCCTCATTGTCAGGTGAAAAGAAGCAGCTGGTGACTCCACATGTATTGGAGGAGACGTGGTAGTCTGCAGCCCTCCCCGGATCAGCAGAGGGGGTGGAGCAACGACCAGGACAGCTCGGAAGAATGGGGTAATTGGCCAGGTACAATTGTGGGGCATGGGGGGAGAGAAAAAAAAGAAGAAAAAAAAAAGAAAAGCAACGCTTCCTTTTACATCCCCGAGGTCTACCAGTCTGTCGCTAGGTTTCTTTGCAAGTACCTTCACCCATACAGCATAGTCGAAAATGAAGGTTTTCGCCAAATGCTTCAAACCAAGTCGAAAATATTTGACTGAAAAAGCTATTCCAGCGTTGTATGCAGAGATGAGAGCAAAGGTGTGTATTTTTTAATGTGTTTATTATTTTTTGAGAGAGAAATGTGAATTTGTTGCATTAATGTATTTGTTTTTATTTGTTTTCTGTTAATTTACACAGATTGAAAATATTTTAGTGAGGCATAGTAGTATTTTCCTTTACACATTTTACCCCAGAACTGTTCTGCTTTCTGACAATTAGACCTTTTACCAGTTTATGGCTATTTTACATTTGAATGGTGGCACACGTGGACATGGACAAGTTGCAGTCAGTCTGTGTGTGTGTGTGTGTGTGTGTGTGTGTGTGTGTGTGTGTGTGTGTGTGTGTGTGTGTGTGTGTGTGTTAAAGCAGCACTAAGCTAAAACTCTATGCACTTCGTTGTACATTGTTTCATTTCAGTTGTCCAATTCTGTGAAACTGACATCACAATGCTGTGAATAAATCAATAATTCTGACTTTTTGCCTATTTAGGGGTATCTTTTCTTCTTCAGTTACACAGATATCATGATGTATCAGAGACGATTGTCTTGCAATGCATCAAGTATCACAGAATCGCTGTATCGTGATAGTATCGTATCATGGGCAACGTATCATGATAGTATCGTATCACAGGCAACATATCGTGATAGTATCGTATCATGGCCAATGTATCGTGATAGTATTGTATCGTGAGTTACTCTGTGATTTCCACCCCTAGTGTACATATGTGTGCTTCTGTCAAGCCCAGACAGTAACGGTTAATCTACACATTTGCCAACCGTGATAGAATGACAGCTATATCTGTGTGTGTGTGTGTGTGTGTGTGTGTGTGTGTGTGTGTGTGTGTGTGTGTGTCAGACCCAGACGGACCAGGTGGATGTAAACGTTGCTAACGATGATGGGTTGACGGCTGTGATGCTGGCTATCAGGGACATTGACCTGTTTGAGAGTATGAAGTCACTGTTACCATGGAAATACAAACCTGTGGAGGTGGTTAAGATGCTTCTGTCTCTCCACATGTAAGAACACGCAAACAAGCATGTACACACATTCACAGGCACACGTGCAGGTTTTTCATTCATACAATGTGGTATATGCTCTTGAGCAGTGGTGGGTATGGGAGCTGTGAGACCACACTGTAATGTAGGAAACCTAGGATCATGCCCCAGGTCAGGCACGGCTCCAGGATTTCAGTTTTGGGTGGGCCAGGCCAATTATGGATGGGCCTGGAATTCTCTAGGGGGGTCTGGGGGCATGCTCCTCCGGAAGAACATTTTTCAATGTTGATAATTTAAATGCATCAATTTGGTGCATTTTGAGACCAAAGTCGAGCTAGATAGAATAACAAATGTAATCGCAAAAAAACCCCTCATAATTCATGCAACATTGACAAAATGAGCCAAAATGTAAAAAATTACTCCGTGTAAAATATATATTGCTTGAACAGCAGCAGTACCATCACTTGCCAACGTTGAAAGCCAGTGAGTGACCATTTTGAACTATAATTCTATCACTGACTGACCAATAGAGGGCGCAACAGGTCTGTGACCAAGCAACCACAGCCCAGTCGAAGGCCCTGTCCCAATACCCACCCTACGCGCTACCTAGAGTGGTGCAGTTTGGTATTACAGCATTGCGTAGGGCATGCAAAGTCCCCTTTGGGAAGGAGGTTTAAATGAATTGAATTGGGACGCCTGAGTAACGCGAGCAGAGCAGCGAGCCAGTATTCAGAACTCGCTCATAACATTATCTGTCATGTAAAGACATGCTACTAGAGTTCATTATCAATCACTATCAATCACAGTCTACAAATCTCTATGATCACAAGACGGTGGCGGAGAGGAAGAGCGTGGAGTTGTAGATACCAACTCTTGGTCATCTCCTGGTTGCAGTGACAACTCCGAGTCTGACACCGTTTGTGCAAGTTTAAAGAACTTAAACAAAGTTGGTTGCGCCATAGCCTACACCCACATACGGTAGCGTAGCTGACCGTTATATGTTTTCATGAAAAAAAGCAACGCTTGGTATGGCAGTTGGAACTAGCCTAGCCTATCCCGCCAGCGTCGAACATCACATCACGTGTCTCTTGAACTTGCTTGCGCATGAACATCAACATATAAAATTATGTTTATAAAAACTACTTTTAGCACAAAATCATGCGATTATTGGCTGACTTCGAATCATTTATGACTAAATGAAAATTTGTAAAAAATAATATATATATTTTTTTGGGTAGGAAAATTGTAGGGTGGGCCTGGTGAAAAGTGGGCAGGCCTAGGACTGTCAGGCCCACCCATAACGCCGTGCCTGCCCCAGGTGTTGGTGAGCACCATCGCACTTTATCACCTCTCATTTCGCCTGTATACGTCAACCCTTGTGTATACGTATATCTGAAGATTGTAGTGTTGTCATTCTATGTTAAGTACACTGATACCCTTTTCCCACTGGCCAAAAAACCCGCTAACATCCGCCTTTGGTGGTCAGGTTTTTTTGGCCAGTGGGAAAAGGGTGTGAGAGAGCAACGAAACCGGAGTCAAATTCCATGGATGTGCAAACCTACATGACCAATAAAAATGATTCTTATTCTGGTTCTAAAGCCCTGCTGATGTGCCCTTGAACTCATGCGTGAATCTCTAATAGCTCTGTCAGAGCTGTTGTCAATCTTACCCTGGATTTCGACCATCAGGTGAAGGAGAGCAAGGAAACAGATAAATGCGTTTCCCCAAAGGGATCAATTAACTACTACATCACATTATACGAGCAGGCTGGCCTGTAAACACACACACACACACACACACACACACACACACACACACACACACACACGCACACACACACACACACACACACACAATTACCATAAGTACCAGACTTTCTGTGAGTTTGCTCCTTTTATTGTGACCTATGGATCATTTCCTGATATGACCAAATTTGACTTTATTTTTTTGTTTGTTGGCCCAAAATGTTAACATTGGCTACCAGCAGAAAGTCCCATACAAACAATGTTAATGGCATTATGATAACACCACTAGCTATAGCTACATGTTGCCATCAGGACTACAGCATATTAAGGGTGTAAGCAGTTTGTGTCATGGCTGCTCCCGGTTCCAGCCATTCCAGCCCTGGCTTCTGTGTCTCATGTCCAGCCCTGCTGACAACACCACCCCAGCTTTCAGGCCTGTCCAGTTTTCCCTCGTTACCCATTTACCCCAGAGTTGTTGTTAATTTTCCGGTTATGTTTCTGTGTTTTTAAGTTCTGCTGGTTAGTTTGTTGTTGTCAGGGTGTACTCTCATCTGTCCTTATGTCCTACCATTAAACCTTCTGTTACCCGATCCACCTGCATCTGCACTTGGGTCCCCCATTCTTGCAACCCCCGTGACAGTTTGCCGAGGGATCCTTTATTTCCATTTTGATATATATTATGCAGGCCCCGGGAGAAGCTGAAGCTGAAGGAAAGTCACTGTCTAACCACTAGGTTATCCTGTCCCTAAAGTTATTACTGAAGTTTTGCTGTGCTGCGATTTTTCTTACCTTGGCTCTTCCACATAAGAGAGAATGAGCAAGACACTGTTGACTATAGGATTATACAAGTATAGAACCCATTTTTGCCAGAAAAGCAAAACAAATAGGGACCAAAATCACTTGTTGGCTGTGAGAGGAAAATAGTTTGACAGTTTTATGAGGTTTGAAGAGCCTGACACAAAACTATGCTGATGTTACCCTCCCCCCTCTCCCCGACAGTGACCTGTGCATACAAGACCTCGGGGGCTGTTCTGCTCTCCACTATGCAGCTAACATCAACAGCCCTGTAAAGGAAGAGATCATTCACATGGTGCTGGAGTTTCTCACATACACAGGTAAGACCCAGACTGACAGGCATGTATGCATGTATGTATGCTTGAATGCACACACACCCACAATCACACGTGCAGATGGATGCATGCACATACACAGACATATGTGCACAAATATTATAGAAAATGCAAAGGCACACTCAAATATTAATAGTTTGATGCATGCAAGAGCATACTCAAATATTAACACACACATACACACAGGGAAGCTGCAAGACTACACAGTAAAGCCTGGTTACACGCAGACGAGCACATACTTGGTGCCTTGTGCACAGTCATATACTTGTGCACATACCTGTTATATCCATGGACTGGGGTGCGCACAGTCACATGGTGTAATATTGCTTTGTTGAAATACGACAGTTTTACAACATGTTAATAGTTGTCGACCATAATATGTGTTTTCTTGGAGTTCATGTGTAAAGTCACCAGTGTTGTTACATTAAGAGTTGTACTGCTCATCTTTTCTAACTATAACATTTGGCAACAAGGATAATAATAATAATAACAACTTTATTACATATCACTTTTCTAAAACAATGTTACAAAGTGCTTTACAAAGAAATAAAACCAGACTGTCATAGTTATGTTATCTGGGTTTCCTATTTTATTTTGAAGGCTCACCAGTCTTGCCATTTCTGTTTCTGCCCTGCCTTGCTCACCTGTTCCCCATTTCCTGATTGGTTCCCCAGCAGTTATATTCCCCTGGGTTGCCCTGTCTCTTTGTCGGATTGTTATGTTAGCTTGGTGCTTCATGCCTTGTCCTCAAGCTTTCCTTGTCATTTGTACCTTGCCTGTTGTCTTGGACTTTTGACCCCCTGCCTGCCGCTCCAGTTGTTATAAGATTGATTCCTTCATTAAATCATTGCTCTATCCCAGCCTGTCGCTGCTGTCTACATTTGGGTACTCAGTTCCTGCTCCCGGTGTGACAGTACAATCTGACCAAATATGGATCCAGCAGATGGTTTGTGTTTTTGGGGACTATGTAAGCCAGTTTCAAAACCTGTGTCTGGTGAGACTAGCTTCCGGTTAGGGGTTACCCGGCTTGCTAGACATCATCCTTTTTCCCAGTTGGCTTCCTTTGGGCCTGCTAGCCATCATCCTGTCTCCCAGTCTGCTAGCGTTGAGCCCGCTAGCTGTTAGCCTTTCTACCATTTGGTAAACCACCAGTCTATTGATGGTGCCGAGCTGGCTCCGGCCTAAACCCGTTCTGGGGAATCCGCCTGGCCTGGGGAGGTCCCAGTAGTTTCCACCAGCCTCCCAAGCTTCGTGGCAGGAAACCCAGTGTTTCATTGGGCTGTGCTGCAACCAGAACAGTCCGTTCTGTAGCCCATCTAGTCAGTTCCAGCCAGCCTCCTGTCCCCTAGCCGACGACTGCCCCAGCTGACACCTTGCTTATCTACCACCCGCTGGCCAGGCCAGCTGATGCCTTCCACCTGTTCCTATGCCACCAGCCGTCCCGGCCACCCTGTCAGTATGCACTGCCCAGTGTCCTAGAGTCTTTGCTGCCCAATGTCCCAGAGTCTCAGCTTCCCAGCAATACAGCGCCTCTGCTGCCTAGCACTACAGCGTCTCTGCTGCCCAGCACTATACTGCCCAGCCCAGCTCTACAGAGTCTCTGCTGCCCAGCACCATTACTGAGATCCTTCCTGTTCCAGAGTGGTTGGCCTGTCCCTGCCGACACCCAGCCTGTTCCTGCTCCTGAGCCATCAGCTGTCTCTGCTGACATCCAGGCTGAACGTGTTCTCGAGCCTCCAGCCAACCTTGCCGATTCCTGGCCTGTTCTTGAGCTGTCAGTTGGCCCTCCCGATGCCCAGCCTGACCTCCAGCAACCGGTTGTCTTTGCCAATGACCAGCCCAACCTCCAGCTGCCCGAAGAAGTGGGGTCCTTGGTCTTTGGGTTCCTGGTTAGCTGTTACCTGTGGTTTTCAAGGTTGCTCAGTTCCAGCTCTCAGTTTCCCATGTCTTCAGTGGCCCAACTTCCCGTCTCTCCGGGGGACCAGCTTTCCATGTCTCAAGCGGCCCCACCTCTGACGCCCGCACCCCAAGTAGCTCCACCTCTGATGCCTGCAGCCTGAGGAGCCCTGCCTCTGATGCCCGCACTCTGAGTGGCCTCGCCGCTGCCAGCTGCACCCGAAGTGGCCCTGCCGCCTGGTCGGCCTCCCGAGCAGTTGTCCTGTCCACGTTGCTGACCTCCCGAGTAGCTATCCTGTCCACATCGCTGGACACCAGAGCAGTCCTGCCAACGTCTCCAGTCTCCAGGTCATCCTCCTACCTGTCTGCCAGAGCTGCTTTGCCCTTCAGTCCTGCATCCTGGTCACCCTCCAGATCGGTTGCATCCATCAGCCCTGGCCCCATTCATCCACCTCCAGACCACTTGGTCCTGAATGGGAGAGTAGAGTGCATCAACTAGACATTCAAAAATGGCATCAGGGCACACATGCCACAGCACTGAGCTTCACATTGACAAGCAGCCTGCTGCAAACACTCCCTCACTATTGGGCATTGCAACATCCCACCATGGGGGTGTCACCTGCATTGCTTATGCTGGGCCAGGAACTCTGACTGCTCCTGCACAAGCTTTGACCTCCTCAGCTGCAACGTGCAGTAGGTGCCGCATCTGCTACCGTAGCGATTCAGTAAGACAAAATGAAAGCCCGCTTTGACAGGTCTCATTGTGTCCCCTACCATTACCACTAAGGACTGGGTAAGAAAAAAGCCACTTTATTTTGTCATTGTATTGTTACAACAAATTTGTTGCCTGCATTTAACCCATCCTAGTATATAGGAGCAGTGGGCAGCTGCAGCACCCGGGGACCAACTCCAGTTCTTTCCTTTGTCTTGGTGAGGGGCACTGACAGGAGTATTAACCCTAACATGCATGTCTTTTTGATGGTGGGAGGAAACCGGAGCACCCAGAGGAAACCTGTGCAGACACGGGGAGAACATGCAAACTCCACACAGAAAGGACCTGGGATGGCCTGAGGTTCGAACCCAGGACCTTCTTGGTGTGAGGCAACAGTGCTAACTACTGGGCCACCATGCCTCGTTGCAACAACAAACTCCAATCTTTGTCTCCTCCAATCCAGGTTACACGTCAGCTGGGCCCAGCTTCATTCCAGCTCTCGGACGGCTCATGCTGGCATGCCAGCTGCCTCCGTAGAGTGACGCCACCCCCTGAGGACACAGGCGATACCAGTCAGGACCTCAAGCACTGCCTACTGCATGGCTGGACACTGTAGCAGCCTAAATCCCCCAGGTTTTACCTGTAGAAAACAGGGAACCGCTACCAGCAGTGCCTGGGCGGGAACCCCACCCTGTGCATACCCAGGCTTAGGCCCAGACACTTTAACGACTTTGTGACAGACTATCACACTTGAGTTTTGTGAAAGGGGGGGAAATGTTATATCCATGGACTGGCGTTTGCACAATCACATGATGTATTATTGCATTGTTGAAATATGACTGCTTTATGATACACGTTAATAGTTTTTGGCCATAAAATGTGTTTTCTGGGAGTTCACAAGTAACGTAATGAGTAACAAGTTGCGTATGTTGTTACATAAAGAGTTGTACTGCTCATCTTTTCTAACCATAACAATACCCACATTTGTATTGGGGCAGACTCTCAGTTCATAAAGTCCATCCTTCTCCATGAATCATACACATTCCAACTCCTTCAAAGGACAGCACTACAAATAGTACATTGCATTGAAAAGTGCATTCAAAATATAGTTTGTGGTGTTTGCTTTTGAAAATCATGGGGAAAATATTGCACTGTATGCCAAGACAATACATGTGATCTACTTTGAAAAATAGGATTTTCCAGTTATTTGAACATTCTTTTGTTTCCTTTAACAACAAAAAGCATGATCTGATTATGATTATCCTGTCAACAAAGACTTTGATGTTTGACTTAAAAAATATTCTTTTCCATGTCAAAAGACTGGCAGATTATACCAGCCATTTGAAAATACTTCAACAGTGGCATAACATCTTGTAGACTTGGAGGTTGATGCAAAGAGATTTCAGACATTAAACAGAGACCATAGAGCTAAAAAATGTTATGTTCTGCCATCATGTGCTGCTGAGTGTAATTCTTGTTTCAGTATTCAGCCTTTTCCTCATTTCTCTCTTACTTCATCAGTTATCTACACTTTGTTAATGTAGCAAAAATATATGGCGTTAAGTAAGTGCCCTGACTTGTTCTTCTTCTCTCTCTTGAATGTGACTCGGCTTTTTGAACTGATGACTTTGGTTACTGATTCACACTGCCCGGTTACCCATTAAACATCAGAAGACATCAATTGCAAAGTAGATAAGCGGTATATGTACTGAAAGACACACCCGTCTTAAAGAGATGCGTATCTTAACATGCATATATGTACATGTTTACCCTCTTTCTCTGTCTCTCTCACACAAGCACAGAATGCAAGGTTCATTCATTCATAATCCTGTTTCTCATAGTAAAAGCCCCCCGCAGCTGCCCCTCAAAGCCTGCCCTTATATGTGGGAGGCTGGGCGGGTAAGTGTGTGAGAAAGGCTTGTTTGTATACGTGTGAGCGGCCATGCTTCCGAGAGTCTCCCCGAGGTGCTCACATGCTAAAGAATGTGTGAGTTTTTAGCGGAAACAGAGCTGGAACGAGAAAGAGACAACAATATCGATAGAAGAGACAGACACATGGGACAGACAGAGACGGGCAGAATTATTTTGTTATAGACCTGTTCCCTAAGTCATACACCCTTATTACTTGCCCTATCATGGGTCTTATTCTACACCCCTGAACTCTGTCTCCCCCTGTGTGGATTTACAAAGGGTTTAATGCTTGACTTGTTTATGGACCAGATTTGTACCCATAATGTTCACCGACCTTTTCCGTGTTGGGGTGAATTTTTTTTTTTTTCTGTTGTGGTGCAGATGCTGCTCCAGTCCCACTGCTAAACAAGGACAAACCCTTGTGCCAGGAGCCAGACTTGAAGCTTGGTAGTGTGGAGCTAGAGCTGGATGCTGAGAGCCTTCATCCTAGCCAGGTGACGGCCGAGTACCCTCCAGCCTGACGCTGACCCCAGACCAGCGCCTCCTACAGCACAATCTTACTGGGGTAAGTTGGAACACACATGGAATTGGATAGCAAAAAACACTCAAAAAGGCAATTACTTATGAGGTCAACAAGAGACTGTGCCCCTCTTGCTTTGGAAGGAAATTGTTCCTTATCCTTACAGACATAATAGGCCATGTCTGCGGGTGGAAAGCCGGATGTGGGTATGTGTCCTGGTCGCTGCACTAGCGCCTCCTCTGGTTGGTCGGGGTGCCTGTTCGGTGGGGAGGAGGGGAAACTGCTGGGGGGAATAGTGTGATCCTCCCATGTGCTATGTCCCCCTGGTAAAACTCCTCACTGTCAGGTGAAAAGAAGTGGCTGGTGACGTCACACGTATCAGAGGAGTGGATCAGCGACCGGGACGGCTCGTAAGAGTAGGGTAATTGGCCAGATACAATTGGGGTGACAAACGGGGGAAAATCTAAAATAAAAAAAAAAAAGATATACAGCGCATTTACCATTAAATTATTAGACTACAGCGGCACGGGTGGCGCAGTGGTTAGCGCGGGTGCCTCACAGCAAAAAGGTCCTGGGTTCGAAATCTGAGGTAATCCAACCTTGGGGGTCGTCCCAGGTCGTCCTCTGTGCGGAGTTTGCATGTTCTCCCCGTGTCTGCGTGGGTTTCTGCCGGGGGCTCCGGTTTCCTCCCACAGTCCAAAGACCATGTAGGTCAGGTGAATCAGCCATACTAAATTGTCCCAAGGTATGAATGAGTGTGTGTGTGTGTGTGTGTGTGTGTGTGTGTGTGTTGTGTGTGTGTGTGTGTGTGTGTGTGTGTGTGTGTGTGTGTGTGTGTGTGTGTGTCGGCCCTGTGTGATGGTCTGGCAGCCTGTCCAGGGTGTTTTCCCGCCTGCTGCCCAGTGACTGCTGGGATAGGCTCCGGCATCACCGCAACCCTGAGAGCAGGATAAGCGGTTCGGATAATTGATGGATATTAGAGTACAGATTCCTTTTCAGTTTGTTCAAAACCAATTCTTGGAGTGCTCTAATCCAGCCAGAAGAGATTGGTCCTGTACAGACCACTCAGCATTTAATCAATGGTTTTAAGGGGCATTTTTTGTGATCGGATCCTAATGCTCTATTTTTGTTTGTTTGTGTGTGTGTGTGTGTGTGTGTGAGAGAGAGAGAGAGAGAGAAGAGAGAGAGAGAGAGAGAGAGAGAGAGAGAGAGAGAGAGAGAGAGAGAGAGAGAGAGAGAGAGAGAGAGAGAGAGAGAGAGAGAGAGAGAGAGAGAGAGAGAGAGAGAGAGAGAGAGAGAGAGAGATCAAACACAAAAAAGACAAGAACAGATAGGCTGACGGCTGACAAACAAACTAACTGACCATCCGCCCTCAAGACAAACTGCCCTCAAGAGGTAATTGGCTCTGTTTGTGTAAAAGAGTTAGTGGTGTGTGTGTGTGTGGTGTGTGTGTGTGTGTGTGTGTGTGTGTGTGTACAGCCTGGCTGCATTACAGGGTCCTCTTACAGAGAAACAGGGCAGGTAGTTAACCAGCTAATGGCCCCGTGGCTCCAGTCTCAATGGAAGGGAAAGGACGAGTGGTTACACAAAAACAAAAATAGACTAGTTTTATTCCAGGGGAGCCACACAAAGACATATGTACACACAAACAGAGTGCACTTGTTTACATGAACACAAACGTCCACTGTAGAAGTTCCTTTACCCTGAATTTGTCTGCAGCTTCTTGACAACACTCATGGATGAATGCTATTTTTTGATTGTTTTTTTTTTAAATGTGCTGTGTGACAGGAATGCTGAAGTAGGAT
This sequence comes from Lampris incognitus, assembly GCF_029633865.1. Classification (NCBI taxonomy): domain Eukaryota; kingdom Metazoa; phylum Chordata; class Actinopteri; order Lampriformes; family Lampridae; genus Lampris; species Lampris incognitus. The sequence continues at coordinate 33,613,943 of NC_079221.1, read as the reverse complement.
TTATTTACCTCTTCTTTCCAGGAAGTGTTGGAGTCTTTTGAGGGCACTCCCTTACTTGACCACCATAAAGTCACCAGCCAGGTAAGCCTCCTACTTGCCACAATTGATTGCATGTGATGGAGGGGAGACAGGGAGGAGGACTAAGGTGGAAGTCAAGACTGAAAAGCTGATCTCTGCAGGGATGACCCTGGAAGCATTAGATACTATAGAGAAGGGTTACAGAAATTGGTCCGATTGACCCTTTAACGGAGGATTATAAAGCCACACCGTAACGACAGAATACTATGAGGAAGCTTTTGACGTTCAAGTGTTCATTGAAACACCTCACATAAAAAAAAAAACAGTTACAATGTTTTCAAATGACATGTCCCTTCTCACTACCATCTACAGTCACACTGGAAAAGCACTATAGAAATGCAGTCATCTCATTTTCAATGCTACGCTCACATCCATATTCATTGACCTCACCCTAAGCACACACATGCACAGGTCCCGTCATTGCAAAATACAACAATGAGCAGGAAACACAAGCAAGCAAACCAAATACACATGGCATGGCTTAAGAACAAACTACTTACAGCATGTAAATACACAAGGCCTGCATCAGTCCACAGTATGCATTACGACAATGACCACGATGCCAATCAGCATGTAATAACAAAATGCAAACAACAAAGGTCCCTTTACCAAAGAACAGTACAGAGAGAGAGAGAGAGACAGAGAGAAAGACGGGGGGGGGAGAGAGAGAGAGAGAGAGAGAGAGAGAGAGAGAGAGAGAGGAGAGAGAGAGAGAGAGAGAGAGAGAGAGAGAGAGAGAGAGAGAGAGAGAGAGAGAGAGAGAGAGAGAGAGAGATGAGGAGGAGAGAGAGAGAGAGACTGAGAGAGGGGCAGACTGAGGGTGAAAAAGAGAGAGAGATGTGGATGTCATAGAATCTATTACTAGTTGAATTTGATCAGAGAGCATTTTTGTCTTCCTTGATGTGTGGCAGTACACCGTCTACAGCCCGGCTGGAGCATTGCTCCGAAAAGCAAACCACCAGCCTTCAAAAGGGGAGGGGAGGATGGGTGGAAGGGGAGTGAGGTGAAAGAGAATCCAGGAGGCAAAAGGTAAAGGGGCGTAGGGGGAAGGAGCGCACAATGCACCTCTGAGCAGCAAAAGCAGCCGGGACTTCTACCACGCTCAGCAGAGTGGTGAGAGACGCAGGGAGAGAGAGAAACAGGGTGGAGTGAGTGAGAGCTTTTCAGAGAAAGTTTTAGACAAAAAATGGGGGCTAGGACAATATGGAGAGTGAGCTAGAGAGAAAGAGGAGAGAAGGAGGCGTACCTGTTACAGTGCCATACAAAGGCAGGAAACACACACACACACACAGACCGACATGTAGATACATGGTGTGAGACAGAGAGGAGGAGAGGATGTCCATTTCTCCCACCATCTTTCATATTGGATTCCTCTATGAGGGTAGACTGTACACGCAGCCTCAGGATAAGGTGATGTTCACAGTTTAATTTAGAATTGGGATCATATGATCATGTACTCTTGCTGCACTTTGTGTTCTTCACTTCCTTCACCTAATAACCTCACAACTTGTTTGATGGATCTGCTTTACATATTAAGCATGACTCATCATATCCGTCTATGGCGCAATTTAGTAAAGTTAGAACAATATGATTTTGCAGATTCAATTTTAATTTTGCATAACGTGGTCATGTGGTGTTCTCTGCTGGTGGACAAGTGGCAGGTTTTCTGTCACGGATGAAACTTTGCTCACCAGCTAGGCTGTTGCCGGTAATGTTCATAGAAATAATGGCAAAGTGTTACCACTTGCCCAAAACAAATTGGGGCAAATTAGAAATGTGATAAACATAGCAGTCGATTCCTACAAACTTTTAGACTGGGGTCAGTAAATATGGTTTCTTTTGTGTTTGGGTGTCACTTTGTTTGCTGTCAGTATTACTGATAGGCTAGTTGTGTAAATTACATTGTAACTCCCAGTGACCCCTAATAATATGCTTTGGTATTGTCATGACTGTAGAAGTGATGCTGCATATTTAAAAATAATGTCCGATTTCAAAACACTGCCAATTGCCGTCACATTTTTTACCTTTTTAACCGTTTTTGAATGAAGATAGGAGATTTTGTTTTTACGAGGGTCATGATAAGTTACAACTGAATCTAAGATGAATGAGTTAGTATATTAAAACTAAACATAATTGATCTTTATACTAGTGTGTGTATGTGTGTGTGTGTGTGTGATGCAGACAAGGGGTCCAACTTCTGTTCCAAATCACCATGGAAACACTGAAAGACATCAGGCAAGTCTACCAGGACGCAGGGAAGGGAAGCAGGTGGGCAGCGTACCCCCCCCCCCCACACACACACACACATGTGCAGTGTCTCAGAATGCCTATTATGCTAGGTGTAATTAGAGAAACAAGACTATAAGTCAGATAATATTGACAGTGCACACATGCACACACACACACACACACACACACACACACACACACACACACACACACACACACACACACACACACACACACACCTGTCTGTGTGTACACAGATATAACAGGCAGATGTGTACACACATGCATGTGTGTGGTAGCCTACAGCTCCCGCAAAACACAGATAGTTGTACATACATACACACACGACAAACACACAAATCGAAATGAACAGGTTTTCATGCCTACATCCACACTCTTGATTATTACATTTGTTCTTGATCTCCATTGATAGTTTTGTTACTATTCAGGGTTCTAATTTGTACTATAGTAATTCTGATTTTAAATTTAGGTAGCATGTTTTTCTTTTTTTTTGTTTTTTTATTGACAGTGTTGGACACTGTTCCTTGTTCAGGTCTATTAACATTCATTTTGTTCTTTTTTATACTGCGCTATAAATATTTATTTTATTTTATTTTTTATTATTATTATATTATTGTTATTATATATTATATATTATTACAATTATATTTTTTTAAACTGCTCTTTTGTCTTTCTTTTTTTGCCCTTTTGAACTTCTGATTTTTATTTTGGGTTTCTATTGCTTGTTGAGTCAAATAATCTTAGTCAAGTTATTTGAATTCTGTTCACAACTACATGAGTTGAGGTATTTTGCCTATTCAATACACTATACTATATGTATAGTTTGTCCAGTGATAGTATTACATTGTGTTATGTTTCTTGCACTTTGGCAGCAAGGCATCGTTTTTCAGTCAGTTTCCCTACAGAGTTTATGAAAGTTCATCTAATCTCGTTTCATCAAACAAACCTCAAGTTAATTCCACTTTTAGACTACCCAATAACCAACACACACACACACACACACACACACACACACACACACACACACACACACACACACACACACACACATACAGCAATGTAGTGACAAATACTCTCATGAAGGTCAACAGCTCCTCTCACTTCAACACCAACAGCAGGATAATGTCCTGTTGTGTTACCCTGACAGACTGTCTGTATTCACCGTCTCTGGAGGACAACCGGTTCTACCTGAACAGGCCAGGCCAAGAGAGAGAGCAAGATGGGTCGAGAAAGGGGTGTTTGAACAGATGGGAAGAAGATCAGAGAGGAAAAGAGAGAGAGACAGAGGAAGAGAAAGATTAGGTGAAACAGACTATTGTTTGTTGCGCGGGCTTTTACCAAGTCCCTGCTATTCAGGGAGAATAAAGCTCTTTGAGCAGATCTCTAATTTCATAGCATCAGCTTGGAGGGAGGGAGGGAGGGAGGGAGGGAGAGAGAGAGAGAGAGAGAGAGAGAGAGAGAGAGGAGAGAGAGAGAGAGAGACGAGAGAGAGAGAGAGAGAAGAGAGAGAGAGGATGAGAGAGAGAGAGAGAGAGAGAGAGAGAGAGAAGAGAGAGAGAGAGAGAGAGAGAGAGAGAGGAGAGAAGAGAGAGACGAGAGGAGAGAGAGAGAGAGAGAGAGAGCGAGAGAGAGATAACTTGACCCATTGAGAGTCATTATCTTCAGAAAGTAGAGTGAATAGACTCGTCAGCATCTTTCATTATTGTTTGATAATATTGTCTAGCATCCTTTTGTCTAATTGTCTGTTTCTCGGACTGATTTTCTGTTGAATCTCAATTTATTTCTCCCGCTGAATACAATTATTTTAAGTACATCTTATCCAAGTTACAATTCAGTGTGTGAGAACCAAATCTTCTTCTCTCTCTCCTCAGTGGAGGTTTATCTCTGCCAAGCCTGAATGAGAGGAACGGACTGTTGGCTAATCTGGACTGCCTTGTCCCCTCTGGCCCACTGACCAGGAGCCAGTGTGTACCTGTACCTCCGGCCCCCAGGTACATGGACAGACTCAGACCAATACAAGTATACATGCATTTCACATGTTGTGTGTGTAGTTTCTTTAATACAAAGAGGAGTTACTCAGTGGATCCACACATAGTAGAGTGCTAGCCTCTACTGGGTCGGGCTGTAAGGGGAGGGGAGCTTATTCAAACTATCAGTTCTGCTGTTTGCTTTGTTGTGAATGCCCAACACATTTGCCACTACTTGCTTTTCATAATAACTATAGAAAATACAAAATCAGTCCAAAAACAGGGAAAAAGGTAGCAATACGGTAATCGTTGTCACTATAAGAATGCACATTGTGCGAGCACAAAGTGAACGTAGGAAAAAAAAAAAACAACCCTCAATAACCTATAAAATCACACCCTTGAGGTCTGATGCTGGTTGTTAACCCCTTCCAGACTCAGAGGAAAGAGTCTGGCAGTTGGCTCGCCATGCCACCTCACTCAGTCTTCTCCCAGCATCATGGAACCACTGCCAGACTCCAACACGCTGATCCAGGCTAGGGCGCACATCCAAACCCGTGAGTATTCACAACATAACCACATAAACAGAAGGATTCGAATGTCCCCACCAGGGGGGCATTCTGCTGGCTTAGCCATAGAGTGCAACATTTTGGTGCAGGCCTGACTGTAGCATCCTGGATTTCAGTCCCACCCAGGGCCTTCACTGCATGTGTTTGTAGCCCTCTGTCCACCCTATATTTTATTTCTGTCTTTGTGGTCCTGTCTGATGAAGGCTGAAATTGTCCAGAAATATTTCTATAACATGCCACTGCTTTCTAGGGAAGAGCTTGGAGCGCTAAAAGTCAGGGTTTGTTATTCTGATGCAAGAGCAACAGTCTCATTTTCAGGTCATGAGAAAACAGCAGTATGGTTTCTGAGGGATATTTTTTCTAAGGTCATGAAATTCAGACAGTTCATAAAGTACCAACAATGTTTCAGTTTAGTGAAGAGCAAATGGATAAAAGTGAGGAAAATATCATTGAAGAAAAAAAAAAACAACGGAAAATGGAACTTAATATTTTTAGTCAAATAATCATTTCACACAGCAGTAGCATTATTCAAGTCACACCACAAATTCCAGCTCGAAAGCATTTTGGTATGGTTATTTGGACACCTGCTCTGATGTTGCCAACGGCATTTTGAGATTAGTCAGCCTGATTCCTTTAATAACTGATCATTTTAATGTTTGTTTATTTACACACATTCCTTTCTTATCTGTAGGACTGGGGACTCATGAACCTGAGGGCAATACAAATGAAAGAAAAGTGAGTTTTACAAAAAATGCAGTAATGAAACTCCTTATGCAGCTTCAGTAGCTTGTTTCTTTATAAATGTTCTATTTTTTTGTTTCATTATCCTTATGTAATAGTTTAGTCACCTTGACTGGTCTTGCTGCTGAGTTTCTCAGTGCTGTCTTAAATGTCTTTTCTTTCTGCAACTCACTAGGGCTCCTTGCCTGCCCTGCGGCCCAATATCTTACTCCGGACCCCAAAGCTCTTGGCTCCCCTGCATGGTACACCCAGGGATGGAGAGGCTTCATCTGAATTTAAGCACCATGCTCTCTTAAAGCCGATAGGCTGGAGTCCTCTGAGCTCGAGGACCCAGCAGAGGAGGAACAGAATGTCCTGGGGTGGCCCACAGGTTGGCCTTCCCACCTCTATGGGAGGAAGTGAGGAAAGTGGCTCCAACAGCAGCAGCCAGACTTCCATTAACCTGGAAGTTGAAGAACGAGAAGACATAGCTCCACAAGATATGGAGCTGATGAAGCATTTTAAAGCTGGGAGCTACAGAGAGGATGAAATTGACGGAGATGTTAGAGAAGCAACTATTAGACAGCATGCTAATGTTACTTATCATGTGGCACTGACTCGCAGTCCTGCAGTTATCCTGCACAGAGAGCCAATCACTCATACAAATTATGAACAACCTGACTTTAAAAGGAAAATGGCAAGTAGGACAACAGAAGCCACTGATAATGAACTATCTATCAAATTTCACTGTGAAAAGAGACAAGACAAAGTAAACCATACTACAGAAACCATGAGCAATGACATACCTATCATGTCACACTGTGGGGAGGGAAAGAATGTCATGACCTGTTCAAAAGAAGCCCTGAATGAGGTTGATCATTGGATCACCATTGACTTGAATCATAACCTTAATGTTTGCATAGCTAGCTCTGAAGGAGATGACACAGCTAAACTACAGGCTGTTGTAAAGGCAGAACGAATGTATGATGAGACAACAGGTCAGTCAGCGAAGGATTCCCATGGAGACAGCCGAATACTGGGTGGTGTCAAGGATATAAAGTTGTGTACAGGTGCTGCAGAGACAGGTCAATGTTTTGCTACAACTGTAAACCTCAAAATTTCAGAAGTGGATTCTCACACAGAGGAAACAATGACTGAACCTATCAAGTCTGTCAGAAACAAAGAGAGAGAAACCAGAGTGAATTACAAACTGCGAGCAAGTGTCCAAACAAATGTGTCTTTCAGCGCCCTGGCACACAAAGAGTGCAGTGACATAAATCAGATCAAGTCCAAAGGCAGTCTGAGGAACACTTCAATTCCTTCACAAGTCAAAGCTAAGGTCAGAAAAAACCCTGATCTCATGATAAATGGAGAGACTTCATTCAATAAAGTAAAATCAAAGCTTACTTCTGTGACAAGTTCTAAGTGGAACTTGGAACCGCGAAAGAAGGTTGTCGAGCCACTCCGTTCAAACAAGAGACCAAACCCTGACAAGCCAAACAGCAACAGAGCTCAAAGACATCTGCTAGTGAGGGAGCTGAAAAGTGCCCGGCAGCCCAAGAGAACAGAGGTGGCACAGGTGCCTAGGTCTAAGTCTGCCGTGGACTATATCACCTATAAAGACATGTTTCAAGAAATACAAAGCTGTGAAGAGGGACCAGCCATCTACGAGATGTTTGCTGGCCCAATATATGATAATCTCAGAGTCTCCAGCTCCTGTGAGAAGTCTAAAGACAGACAAGTGCAGTCTGCTTCTTCAAGGCATACACACCAGACCCACAAAATCAAACATAGACCCCTGAAGAAGCAACCAGAAAATAATAAACTCAGGAAAAACCCAATGGAGATTGTCTCAACAAAGGGCAAATCCAAACCTGTTTCTTCCAGGGCAAAACCTTGTCTTACACCTGTACCAAGGAAAGAGGTCAGCAAAATGGAGGGTACTCCCAAACCAGACCAGCTTACAGAGGATGAGTTAATCCCCAGTACTCATGACAGTGGTGACGATGAGGGGGTTCATCCCAACAGTGCTCAGGGACAAGTTGAAGATCAAATGCTCTCGATTATAGAGGAAATCCTATCTAGATATGGGTCTGAAACACCAAAACTGAAGGACAAAACTCCTGGTCTAACGCAGAAAGAGCACAAATCTCACTGTCATGACGTTGCCTCCAATCCTCATCAGCAGGTATTTGCTGAGGAAACAATGGGGAATTTGACAGATGACAAAAGTGAAACAGTAGCCATGAATCTACCTGTTCCTGAGCCTGTGCCATCTCAAAGCTCCGTGCAACGGAATATAAACACCTGGACTTCCACCAGCAACAACCACACCATGTCACCAGTGTACCAAAAATTTCTGGATGACGTGGGAGATGGGCCACTTACTGATGACCTCCTGCAATGCCTGGCTAAGGAGCTGAATTCACTGGATGAGAAGGATATGTCCATGGCCCAGTGTCTAGGTAACCTGGAAATGAGGAAAAATGAATACGGGAAAAACGAAACGGGAACAGGGAAGGATAAATTGCCGAAGGTAAACTCACAGTAAAAACAACTTAGTCTGTTAGAACAATATGTTAATTAGTTAAAAGTAATAATTTCCAAAATTCACAATCATTGTATATTTTGATGAAGGATATAATACCATTGGCCATGATTAGCAAAAAATGTATTAAAATTCTCGCATCTTTCAATTACTCACCCTTTAGTCAGACAGTTTTGAGTCATTTCCTCTGGTAGGTACACAAAATTATTACAAAAATAAGTGTGACACTATTCACAGTAGTGTTTCATCACATTTCTTTTTCCAAATGCACCAAAATTCACATTTCAACCTTGATGAACCAAAATGACTTTCATCCCATGGAACATCAGAGAGAAGACACACGCCTGGTCACGGTCAAGGTCACACCTATTTGCATATGAAACTGATCGTTGGTCTTGGTCATTATGCAACTGTATTGTTTATAAGGGTGGAGATACCGGCAATCAGTTGAGACTGAATAGGTCACTTAGATGAGTGATGAAATGTTTCTCTCAGTAAACGTTGTATCCAGATGAACTGACTCAACTTTCTTTGATTTTCTTACCTGGATTACTGAGCATGCATAAAGAACAGTCTTAAAACTTTTCAGTTGTTTGTTAATCCATCTTGAACTTGCATATGATCAGTTATTGCTGTATGTTAACGCTGTTTTGTGATCTTTTTATTCTATGTTGTATGACAGGTAACTTCGACAGACGGTGCAGCACTGAGTGGCTCTGGGTTGGTTGTAGACAATAATATCTCTTGGACGAAGGGGGAAGTGCTTGGCAGAGGAGCGTATGGGACGGTTAGTGTCTTTTATATTTCATTGAGAGAAGGAGAGTCCATCAGAATCGGACTCAGAATCTGTTGCATTTGCCAACATTCAACATACTTGAAATAGGACTTGATTAGTCATTCTAGACATAACACGATTTGTGGATGTAAAGCAATTCACAGACCTGGGGAGGAACTCACTCAACAACTCATTCACATTCTCACAGTTGGTTGGTCCAACTCTATATGTAAAGGGCAAAAAAAATAAATAATACATATATATATATATATATATATATATATATATATATATATATATATATATATATATATATATATATATATAGAACAGCTTTAAAGTTAAAATATGTTCACAGGAAACTTGATTGGTTTGAAAATGAGACTAAAGAAATTATTGAAAACATTTAACAATTTCAAGAACATGAAAATTAACAACTCCGTGTTCAGCCCGCTGTGGGTCCCCCTCAGATGGATCATACCACTTTTCTTCCTTCTATGAACTGCTTGCAACTCTTTAGTGAAATATGCCTTTATAAGCCTCATGCTTAGTATGACTCTGTGTGACCTTGTTCCTCTGGAGAGGGTCAGTTCACTCACTTTAAAATGTTTCATATATTTACTGAGAGGGAGACATAAGAGAAGAAGTTCTTAGTAGGATTCCTTCCTGGACCAGTGAGAATAAGACATTTGATACCAGAGTTCGGCAGATGTGACTCCTCGGCTATCCTTTAACATATCTCTTATCTTCCTGCCAGGTGTACTGTGGTCTGACCAGTCAGGGACAACTGATTGCGGTGAAGCAGGTGCACCTGGACGCCTCAGACCCCGAGGCTGCAGACAGGGAGTACAACCGCTTGCAGGGGGAGGTGGAGCTGCTTAAAACCCTCAGACACTCCAACATCGTCGGCTTTCTGGGGACCTCGCTCTGTCATCGTGTGGTCTCCATCTTCATGGAATACGTCCCTGGTGGATCCATCGCTAGCGTCCTGCACAGGTTGGGTTGATTTGATGGAATTTCTTTATCAAGTTGTTTTTACATAATTACAACTTAAAGCTACACAATGCAAGCTTGTGGGGCTTGATGTCTCTGAACAGTACTTCCTCTGTGCTTTTAAAATGTGTTGCGAGGCTGCAGTGGTGTACAAGAATGAAGGCTTACTGTCAAAACATCTATTTTTAGTCTACTGCCATGTATTAACCTATTCAAAACTAACAGTGTGAGAGCCCTTTGTTTGACAATATCACAAGACCAGATATTTGTAAAATGAGAGAAGACTGAGAGAGGGCTGGTCACTCCACCACTTGAGGATCTAGCAGCAAAATGATGCTCTGGCATCCAGCCTTCTTTACTACATGCCTATACCTCTAGCAGTGAACAAGCAGCACTTAAAGCCAAACTTGCAAACTAGTGTAGCTTTCAAACCTGTGGCCCTGTATACAAAACAAAATTAGAATACATGATAACCAATTGATTCCGATGTCAAACTGACAACAATTATTGTTGACAGTTTCTAAGCAGCAGCTAATAGAGTAATTTTCATTATACATTGTTAATCCTTCATGGGGAAAATTTTTTCATTTGGGTAGTCGTGTATGGAGTTGGAAACACAGACTTCAACTGCATCCTGCTGTTAACAACATGCTCAGAAAACAGTCTAGTCATAACCAACACACTCTTCCACCAGAAGAACAATTTTAAAACAACCTGGAGACAAGTTGGATGTTGATCTTACCTCAGGAATGTATTAGTATGAACTAAGTTTGAACCTTTTTACCTTTTTATTGGTCTGTCATGTGACCTGATCCGTGTCCTGTAACCTTTGCATGTGACTTTGCTGACCTGTCATGTGACCATGTGACCTTTGCATGTGATCTTGCTGACCTGTCATGTGACCATTTCATGTCCTGTATCATGTGACCACTATGAAGCCCTACATAAATCACATGCCATTAGTTACACTCATGCTCTGATGAAGGCCTGTAGCAGTAGGCTGAAACGTTAGCATGCCAAAATAAATTGGTGGAAATGAGGCACTGTCCCTTTCCTTTTTGAAATTGGTGAGTGCTACCTTACATCCTTGGATGTGGTTCGTTGAACCTGGAGGCACCCTCGTTCTAACATTTGGCACCTCATTAATTACATTGTCATCTGTCAAAGAGACCTACAAGAGGTACTTAACTCCAGAATGATGATCAGTGCAGATGACTGCTGGACTGACCACCGCCTTATTCTCTCCACCCTGTCCATCCAAATTCAGCGGAAAAGAAGGGTGCAGAAAAAGCAGAGCCGCCCGAAGCTCAACCTCGAAAGACTTTCTGATACTTCCTCATCAACAGTTCCAGGCCATGCTCAGTACATCAATGCCCAAGCAGTATCCAGATGATATTGAAAGACACTGGGATGTGCTCAGGACTGCAATCATTGGCACCTGTAAAACCACTCATAAGATTAAGAACCACCAAGATTGGTTTGATTAGAATGACCTGGAAATCCAATGGTTAATCAACATCAAGAGGCAAGCCTTTATATCTGGCAGAATGACATCAGCTGCCAAAATAAATGAGCTGCCTATTGCAAGAGCAAAGTCAACCATCCAAAGCCGGGTCAGTGAATTGAAGAACCAGTGGTGGATGAAGAAGGTCCTTGAGATCCAGCACCTTGCAGATGCTGGGGATACCAGAGGCTTCTTCGATGCTACGAAAGCAATATATGGTCCCAGCCACCGCCGTCTAACCCCCCTTCACTCCAAAGATGGGCATATACAACCAGTTAATCAAAGAGAGGTGGAAAGAGCACTGCCAGGACCTTTTAAACTGTTACTCTAACCCTGAGATGGATGCCCTCCAACAACTCCCTCAACAACATAAAGAGGAGGACATGGCAGCACCACCTAGTCTAAGAGAAGTCCAGGATGCCACCAGTAAGATGAAAATCAACAAGGCTGAGGGTCCTGATGGAATACTGGCAGAAGTACTGAGGGCGGGTGAACCTACCCATGCCCTGCTACTTAAAATATGAAAAAAAAGGAAATCCCTGTGCAACGTAGGGATGCACTCATTGTGTCTATCTTTAAGAAAGGGGACAAAGCTGAGTGCGTAAACTACCGTGGCATTTCTTTGCTTTCAACCACAGGGAAAGCCCTGGCTAGAGTCTTGGCCAACAGACTCCTTCAAATATCAGAGGAAATTCTGCCATAATCCCAGAGCAGTTTTCATCCTAACAGAGGCACCATGGACATGATTTTTACTGCTCACCAACTCCAAGAAAAAGCCCAGGAACAGAATTAACCATTGTACATGGCCTTAATAAGACTTAATCAAAGTTTTTGATTCTGTAAACCGCCAGGCCCTCTGGCTTGTTCTGTCAAAAATAGGCTGCCATGGGTCCGCGGTGGTGTGGCGGTCTAAGCATCGGCTTTGTGTCGATGCAGTTGCCCACTGGGGACCGGGGTTCGCGCCTCGGTCTTGCCAGATCCGACTATGGCCGGACTTGATGAAGCAGCAATAATTGGCAACGCCGTCTTCGGGAGGGGGGAGGAGTCGGCTTGTGTTCGTCACATGAATGCGTCTCTGTGTGTGTCGGAAAAAGCAGTGATTCAGCCTGGATTTGCCTTGTCATGAAATTGGTGAGGCGTCTCCTTCAAGACTGCCGGCCGGAGAGATGCAGTTGTTGAACGCACGCAGTATGAGGGTGGGTGTTTGAACTAAAATAGGGATCGATTGGTCACTAAATTGGGAGAAAAAAGGGAAAAATCAGAAATAAAAACAAAAAAATAGGCTGCCCTGACAAATACATCTGAGTACTACGACTACTACTTGATAATATGTTAGCTAGAGTACTCAGCAGTTATGGACACGAGACAGAGTCCTTCAAGGTCCACACCGGAGTTAAACAAGGCTGTGTCACTGTCCCAACCCTATTCTCTGTCTTTATTGCCACCAATCTCCACCTCACGGATCCCAATCTGCCTCAGGGAGTCAAAATCATGTACAAGACTGATGGTAATCTTCCGAATATTAACAGATTCAAGGCTTAAGGTAAAACCACCACCACATCCATCATAGAGCTGCAATACGGCAATGACAATGCCTTAGTGTCCCTTGTAGAAGAGGAACTACAGAGCATACTGGACACCTATGCAAAGGCATACAAGCAGCTTAGCCTGGCCATTAACATAAAAAAGACCCATATACTCTACCAGCCCCCACCCAACAGAAATATGCCTGCTCTGCTCCCACCCATCTCTGTAGTCAACACCAGACTCAAAAACTCAGAACAGTTCCCATATCATGGCAGCCTTCTCTCCTCCAAAGCTACCACTGACATTGAAACGCACCATCGGACTTCCGGTCTGGATATGGAGTGGTAGGCTGCGTGGTATCGGAGCTCTCGATAGTCGGGAGTGAAAACAACTCGAAAACTCGAATAAATAGGGCTAGAAATCACTCTGACTGGAATGGGAAGGAAAACTCGAATCACTCACGCCAAAAACACGGCGAAACACGAAATGGAGAAATCGCTAGCTAACCGTGAAATGGAGGAAGATGGCGGCCATGACGCAGCGCACCTGGCTGAATGCGAGGTGGAGAGGTGCTCGGGTTTAGAAACCATTAGCGAGGAGATACGGGGCTTAAAAACGGAATTTAAAACTGCCTTCCGTGAATTTGGGGAAACATTGAGGAGCGATGTGAGAGAAGACTTGGAGGCTTTCAAACGAGACATAAACCACCAGCTCACTGGAGTCGCCGCTGAGCAGCAGCTACAGAGCGGCAGAGTTAGCGAGGCAGAGTCGCGGGTGGAAAAGCTGGAGCAGTGGGCACAGGAAGCAAACAACGCTCTCATCATCTCATTAAAAGAACAAAAAACTCTCCAAGACAAATTAACCGACCTGGAGTCCAGAGCGAGAAGAAACAATATCCGTATCTATGGAGTTACAGAGGGAGAAGAGGGTGAGTCGGCGGCTAAATTTGTACAAGACCTGCTCAGACGTGAACTTAATTTGTCGGAGGATTTTAATTTCCAAATTCAAAGAGCGCATCGACCACTCGCACAGAAGCCTGCAGACGGAGCCCAGCCGAGACCCATCATTGTGAATTTCCTGGAATTCACCACCAAAGAGAGAGAGGTGTGGAAAAAGAAAATACAACTCGGAAGCAGAATATTATTATTTGATCACGACTACGCGACGGAGGTTGTTCGGAAAAGAAAGGAGTACAACGCTGCTAAAAAGACTTTTGAAGGAGAAGGGCGTCGGGTTTCAGACGCCGTTCACCAGGATGAGAATCCACTGGGAGACGGGAATTCGAACCTACAATAGCGCTAGGGAGGTGAGGGATGAAATGGAGAGGCGCGGACTCGCGGAGAAGACACCGACACGGACGACCGAGTCGGCGGACGGACTGGAGACACGGCTCCGGTCAGCGATGGAATGGCAGCGCAAAGAAGGAACCCAGAGAAGCGGCAGCAGCACAACTCCAGCGACACGAGCCAAGGACAAGCTACAAGAGTTCCGAAGAGCCTTCGACTAAAGGCAGGAATATATAAAGCTAACCGGTAGGAATGTGCTGATTTAGCCTGCTTTTGGTTACCTAACTATGATTAACGTATTACCCCAAAGGTAAAAGAAAAGCGACTATCGGGGGCCTGAGTTATTTTTTTACGTTGGACTCATTTAGTATGACACAAATCCTTACTGTAGGCCCTAATGTCATAACTAAGTTAGGCCCCTCGCTTTATAAGAGGGTATTTCCTAGATCCACCAACGGGATCGGTTTGTCGGAGGACGGGAGGATCCTCCGCGGTTTGGAAGTGCTTCTGTTTTTTTCGTTTTGTCTGTTTTATGCCACCGTTCTGGCAGTATTAGGGGAGCTACTGATGTTTTCTTATGTCTTTGTTGTTAATAGTAATGCAAATTAACAATGTGAGAATAGCGTCCTTAAATGTGAATGGTTTAAATAATTCAATTAAAAGAGGAAAAGTAATGGCAAAAATGAGGAAAGAAAAAGTCCAAGTGATATATTTACAAGAAATGCATTTATCTCAGCAAGAACATGATAAACTGCGGAAATTTGGATTTAAAAACACCTTCTTCAGTTCATTTAAGAAGGGTCCAAAGAGAGGAGTCGCCATATTAATTTCCAACACTTGTCAATTTTGACGTTATTAAAGAAATTGGTGACAGAGGGGAGGTATATAATTGTAAAAGGGAAAATAGATAATAATATAATTACTTTGGTCAATGCCTATGTACCACCGAATTCTGATAAAAAGTTTCTGAAATTAGTGTTTGAAATCATAGCATTGGAAAATGAAGGAATTGTAATATGTGCAGGGGATTTCAACATGATTCTGAATGCTAAATTGGACTCAACTAACAGCAAGAGAAATAAGACACACTTGTCAAAGCTTGTCAGTATATCTCTAACTGAACTAGGGATGTTTGATGTTTGGAGGGAACTTCATCCGTTGGAGAGGGACTACACACACTATTCTGCTCCACACTCTGAGTACTCCAGAATAGACTATTTTTTTATGAACACAGTAGACAGATATCGAATAGAAGAATGTAAGATAGGGATAACTGATTTGTCTGATCACAGTATAATGTACCTCAAAATCCGCCTAAATAGGAGAAATAAAATACACTATGGAGACTAAATGTGAGTATGCTAAATAATCAGGAACTCCGGGAAGAAGTTCGGAAAGATATTAAATACTGCATAGAAGAAAACAAAGACAGTCCGATTGATTTTACCATACTATGGGACACGGTCAAAGCTGTAATGAGAGGGAGGTTAATAACAATGGCATCTTACCAAAAAAAAGATTGGAGAGGAAGATTATAAAAAGTTGATTAAACAATTAAAAATATTAGAGCAACAACATAAAAACAATAAGGATGAAACAGTTTTAAGACAAATAATTAACGTGAGACAACATAGAGATGACATCCTAAGTAATGAGGTTGAGAAAAAACTAAAATTCATGAAACAAACCTATTATGAATCAGGACCCAAAGCAACGAAGTATCTGGCAAGACGACTTAAGACCCAGCAAGCCTTGAATACCATACATAAGATTAGAGACCCTGCAACAAAACAACTATTATTTGAACCCCAAGAAATAGAAAGGGTTTTTAAAGATTATTATGAAAACTTATATTCCCAGCCCATAACAAAAGAAGAATATGAAATGAAAGAATTCCTGGATTTATTAGACTTGCCATCCATTGGAGAAGAACAGAACAGGAAGTTAAGTTCCAACATCACTAAGGAGGAACTAGATGCTGCAATTAGCAGATTAAAATCAAACAAAACACCAGGTAGTGATGGATTTCCCAGCGAGTGGTATAAAATATTCAAGGAAGAATTAACTCCGCTACTCCTGAGTTCCTTTAATCAGACTCTAACTGAGGGAAAACTGCCCCCCACCTGGAAAGAGGCTATAATTTCCGTAATACCAAAGGAAGGGAAAAACAAAGAATACTGTGAGTCATATAGACCTATTTCAATCCTAAATGTGGATCACAAGCTCTTTACCTCAATTTCTAAAAGATTTGGAAATTTTATGACTGACTTAATTGATGAAGATCAGTCAGGCTTTATAACAGGTAGGCAGACTCAGGATAATACTAGGTGTACCCTACACATAATAGACCAGATTCAAAAACAGGGACTGAGAGCAGTTTTAGTGAGCCTCGACGCAGAGAAAGCCTTTGACTGTGTCAATTGGAGATTCCTCTATCAGGTACTGCGGAAACTAGGGATTCAAAAACAGACAATACAATGTATTCAAAGCCTCTATCAAGAACCTACAGCGAGGATAAAAATTAATGGACATCTAATTGATAGATTTGTTTTGCAACGAGGGACTCCCCAGGGATGTTGCCTTAGCCCGACCTTGTTTGCAATATTTATTGAACCGTTGGCACAAATGATCAGGCAGAGCAACAATTTAAAAGGAATCCAAATAGGAGAACAGGAACATATTATAGGGCTTTTCGCAGACGATGTTATAGTGACTCTTCAAGACCCGGACAGAACCTTTCCTAAACTGATGTCGATATTAGAAGACTTTAGTAAATACTCAGGTTATAAATTAAACATAGCAAAAAGACAAATTCTCACATTAAATTATTCCCCAGGCCAAGAAATAAAAGAAAAATACAAAATCAAATGGAGTGCTAAAGTGATCAAATATCTGGGTGTGATACTGGCAAAAAATCTCAATAAAACATTCGAAATAAATTATAATCAGATTGATAACAATATAAAGACGGATATCAGGAGGTGGTCAGCTTTTAACATGGATTTTGAGACACGAATTGAGGTAATAAAAATGAACGTATTACCAAGATTGCTATACCTTTTTCAATCCATCCCACTAATGATTCCAGAGACACATTTCAGACATTGGGACAAACTCGTATTGTGGCAGGAATGAGGAAAAACACAGGAGACCAAGGTGAGTTTGATGTTTATTCCTCAACTCCAAAAACCAACTGCAGCAGGAACAACCCTGCACCGGCGAGCCCGGGAACGTAAACCACGCCCCCCGCTCACAGTCCTGCTGGTTGAGAGGCATAGCCCCTAGTGTCCGCCACAGTATCTAGATTTATCTGGGCCGGACAGAAACCTTCCTGGTTTGTACATGCTGCCCCCTGTATCAGGCAAGATGGAAAGATATAGAGGGCAAGTTAGATACTTTCCAAATTCAAGCAACATTAGGAGACATAGGAAATAAAATCTCTCAACAAAGCAATAATGAAATTATTAAACAAACAATGGATATTTGTAGTAAGATGGTGAAGGAATATAAAATGGAGGGAGACATCAAATTATTAATTTGGCCTGCTCTAGATCCTAAATTTAAACCAGGAGTCAGTGATGTCGGTTTCAGACAGTGGTGGGACAAGGGCATTACAGCAGTATGCACACTAACTCACAGTGGACTCAAGTTTTGGGGAATTACAAAAGGAATTTGGACTTGACAATAAAGACTTTTTCAGATACCTATAAATAAGAGATTACTATAATAAAAGAATAAAACCAACATTGTCTAGAGAGGGCAATGCAGTGATAGATATTCTGACTGATGCCTATAAAAAAAAGAATAAAAAAACTATTTCCAAAATATATCAGGGACTTCAGAAACAGAACGGGAACAACACAGGATATATTAAAGTAAAACGGGAGAAAGAATTAAACATAGAAATATCACAGGAGGACTGGTGTTCAATGTGGAGTGCACAGCATTCATCCACAAATTCAAAGAAGTGCAGAATATTTGGTTGGAAAAATGTGATCCTCTACTTTATTACACCACGTATAAAGAGCAAATTTTCTCAAGCACAGGAACAGTGCTGGAGGCAGTGCGGAAACTTGAACGCTGATCACTCCCATATCTTCTGGTTGTGCCCAAAAATCCAACCTTTCTGGGAAAATATATGCCTAATTGTGGGAAAGATTTTGAGATATAAGATTCCTAATGATGTTAAAGTGTTGTATTTCTGTACTTTGAAAGACGATGTGATTAAAAAGAAAGACTGGTATCTGTGCAAAATACTACTAATGGCCTGTAAAAAACAATTACAAAGAACTGGTACAAACCTGAGACCCCGAGTCTCAATCAGTGGATGGACGGAGTTAAAGAAATCTATACGATGTAAAAGATGACTTTCCGTCTGAGGTCCAGAGGAGCGATCTTTCACAGGAAATGGGAGAAATGGTCTGCCTACATTAGAGGAAGAGAGGATGCTATCAACTAAACAAGACTTTTGAACTCATTGGACACAAATCATAATACTGTCAACAGAGGAGCCCCCATGTTTTTTTTTAAATTTTATTATTATTTTTGTAGTCTTACTGTAGGTTTGTTTGTATGTCATATCTTAAGCTGAAAATACTAAATAAAAAGTATCAACAACAAAAAAAAGAAATACACCATCATCTCAGTTGTGCCAGCCAGCTCTTCTCAAGATTGAGTAAAAAGGTTTTTGAAAACCGCGACCTTCAAGCCAGAACAAAAATTCTGGTGTACAAAGCGGTGGTACCGTCCACCCTACTGTATGGGTCAGAAGCCTGGACCACATACACTCACCGGCCACTTTATTAGGCACACCTGTCCAACTGCTCGTTAACGCAAATTTCTAATCAGCCAATCACACGGCAGCAACTCAATGCATTTAGGCATGTAGACATGGTCCAGACGATCTGCTGCAGTTCAAACCGAGCATCAGAATGGGGAAGAAAGGTGATTTAAGTGACTTTGAACGTGGCATGGTTGTTGGTGCCAGACGGGCTGGTCTGAGTATTTCAGAAACTGCTGATCTACTGGGATTTTCACGCACAACCATCTCTAGGGTTTACAGAGAATGGTCCGAAAAAGAGAAAATATCCAGTGAGCGGCAGTTCTGTGGGCAAAAATGCCTTGTTGATGCCAGAGGTCAGAGAAGAATGGCCAAACTGGTTCGAGCTGATAGAAGGGCAACAGTAACTCAAATAACCACTCATCACAACCGAGGTATGCAGAAGATTACTCTGAACGCACAACACGTCGAACCTTGAGGCAGATGGGCTACAGCAGCAGAAGACCACACCGGGTGCCACTCCTGTCAGCTAAGAACAGGAAACTGAGGCTACAGTTCGCACAGGCTCACCAAAATTGGACAATGGAAGATTGGAAAAACGTTGCCTGGTCTGATGAGTCTCGATTTCTGCTGCGACATTCGGATGGTAGGGTCAGAATTTGGCGTCAACAACATGAAAGCATGGAGCCATCCTGCCTTGTATCAACGGTTCAGGCTGGTGGTGTAATGGTGTGGGGGATATTTTCTTGGCACACTTTGGGCCCCTTAGTACCAATTGAGCATCGTGTCAACGCCACAGCCTACCTGAGTATTGTTGCTGACCATGTCCATCCCTTTATGACCACAGTGTTCCCATCTTCTGATGGCTACTTCCAGCAGGATAACGCGCCATGTCATAAAGCTCGAATCATCTCAGACTGGTTTCTTGAACATGACAATGAGTTCACTGTACTCAAATGGCCTCCACAGTCACCAGATCTCAATCCAATAGAGCACCTTTGGGATGTGGTGGACCGGGAGATTCGCATCATGGATATGCAGCCGACAAATCTGCAGCAACTGCGTGATGCTATCATGTCAATATGGACCAAACTCTCTGAGGAATGTTTCCAGTACCTTGTTGAATCTATGCCACGAAGGATTAAGGCAGTTCTGAAGGCAAAAAGGGGTCCAACCCGGTACTAGCAAGGTGTACATAAAGTGGCCAGTGAGTGTATATCAGGCACCTGAAGGCATTCAAGGCATACCAACAGTGATGCCTCAGGAAGATCCTTAAGATCAGCTAGGAGGATAAGCACACCAACTTCAGCATCCTTGAGGAGGCCAACATGCCTACTGTAATTGTCACCATCGCACAACAACAGCTGAGATGGACTAACCATGTCCCTCCACATGTCTGACTCTCACCTCCCGAAACAAGTCCTTTATTCTCAGCTTGTGACAGGACGTCATGTCCCAGGAGGACAAAAGAAGCAATATAAAGATAACATCGAAGGCCCACATCAAAATGTTTGGCATCGACCTTAACACCTGGGAACATGCAACAAAAAAACAGGGAGGCCTGGAGACGAGCTGTCCGTGAGGGTGCTGGACGCTACAACCATGACCTCCACTATGCTGCTGAAAACAAGCACAGACTCAGAAAGGAGTGAGTTACCAGAAAGGCCCAAACCACATGTGCAACCACTTTTTCACATCCTTGCCCACATTAACCCAAAATATGCAGATCCAGGATTGGCCTGTATGCCTACCTGAAAATTCACAAGGACCTAGGAGGACAGTTATACTCGACCCCGAGTGTCTGCCGATGATAATGACCCAGCACTTGACCTGTCATGGTTAAGTATTTCACGAAATTGCTCTCACACTTCACTTTTCTGCCCTCTTTTTTTTAATTTTCTGTTGGACCTTTTTTTGTCTCCATTGCTGCTTAAGGCAAATAGATGCCACAATTGGCACAATGAGAGTCTCGTCTGCTAATTTGTGCCTGATGAAAAATTAAGCATAAAATACACTCACCGGCCACTTTATTAGGCACACCTGTCCAACTGCTCGTTAATGCAAATTTCTAATCAGCCAATCACATGGCAGCAACTCAATGCATTTAAGCATGTAGACATGATCAAGACGATCTGCTGCAGTTCAAACCGAGCATCATAATGGGGAAGAAAGGTGATTTAAGTGACTTTGAACGTGGCATGGTTGTTGGTGCCAGACGGGCTGGTCTGAGTATTTCAGAAACCGCTGATCTACTGGGATTTTCACGCACAACCATCTCTAGGGTTTACAGAGAATGGTCCGAAAAAGAGAAAATATCCAGTGAGCGGCAGTTCTGTGGGCGAAAATGCCTTGTTGATGCCAGAGGTCAGAGGAGAATGGCCAGACTGGTTCGAGCTGATAGAAGGACAACAGTAACTCAAATAACCACTCATTACAACCGAGGTATGCAGAAGAGCATATCTGAACGCACAACACATTGAACCTTGAGGCAGATGGGCTACAGCAGCAGAAGACCACACCGAGTGCCACTCCTGTCAGCTAAGAACAGGAAACTGAGGCTACAATTCGCACAGGCTCACCAAAATTGGACAATAGAAGATTGGAAAAACGTTGCCTGGTCTGATGAGTCTCGATTTCTGCTGCGACATTCGGATGGTAGGGTCAGAATTTGGCGTCAACAACATGAAAGCATAGAGCCATCCTGCCTTGTATCAACGGTTCAGGCTGGTGGTGTAATGGTGTGGGGGATATTTTCTTGGCACACTTTGGGCCCCTTAGTACCAATTGAGCATCGTGTCAACGCCACAGCCTACCTGAGTATTGTTGCTGACCATGTCCATCCCTTTATGACCACAGTGTTCCCATCTTCTGATGGCTACTTCCAGCAGGATAACGCGCCATGTCATAAAGCTCGAATCATCTCAGACTGGTTTCTTGAACATGACAATGAGTTCACTGTACTCAAATGGCCTCCACAGTCACCAGATCTCAATCCAATAGAGCACCTTTGGGATGTGGTGGACCGGGAGATTCGCATCATGGATATGCAGCCGACAAATCTGCAGCAACTGCGTGATGCTATCATGTCAATATGGACCAAACTCTCTGAGGAATGTTTCCAGTACCTTGTTGAATCTATGCCACGAAGGATTAAGGCAGTTCTGAAGGCAAAAGGGGGTCCAACCCGGTACTAGCAAGGCATACCTAATAAAGTGGCCAGTGAGTGTATGTCCACATTTTAAAAAATGTAATTAATATTTTCCTCACTGATGATGTATTATTTCACTCACCCGCAACACAGCCTATTAATCGGAATGTTAATTTTTATGATTCGGCCCACCCAATCCGCGCATCACTAGCCAAGAAGCATATAAACATGTTCGATGTGACATGTCATTTGTCCAAATGGAGCAAAATTGGAGTGAATTATATCAGATAAGACTTCTCTTTTAGATTAGTCATGGAAAATGTGAACCGTGTGAGTTTCCCTGTTGTATCAAGCAGCAAAAATCTATATCATGAGGTGTTTGAGTTAACCTTAATTCATATCACACGTCTTGCAATGTGACTTGTTTATGGGCATATCGTCAAGATGATGCTGAAACAATATCTCGTGCAGCCCTAACCAGGACATCCTACCACCCCAAATTGACTGAAATTACATAATCCATTGATTATTTGACAACACATTGTGACCATCCTCTTTAGGTTTGGTCCTCTACCTGAACGTATCCTGGCCCTGTACACCTGTCACATCCTGGAGGGAGTGGCCTATCTTCACCTCAACAGGGTGATCCATCGTGACCTGAAGGGCAACAACATCATGCTGATGCCCACTGGCATTGTCAAGCTTATTGACTTCGGCTGCGCCCGGCGCCTCAGCTGCCTCAGCCGCACTGCCAGCGAAAGTGGTGACCTCCTCAGGTCCATCCATGGGACCCCCTACTGGATGGCGCCAGAGGTACATGTTTATTTAGAATATTCATCCATTTTGCGAAACCTGCCTTATTCAGTTCTGGATCACATGGGGGTTGGGGCCTATGCCAGCAGATTTGGGTGGAAGGGAAGGGGATACTCCGGACAGGCCGCCAGTCCATCAAAGGACCCCCCATACACAATCACTCACACTTCCATTCATACCTGTGAACAATTTATTTAAATTGAAACAAGTTAAAGCATGCCTTTGGGGGGAATCCCAACTTAATATGAGGCAATGCTATGCTGCCCTTATTTAAAATAGTTCACCTGTTGCCAATGTCAGTGGAGGAACCTGTTTCCTAAAGTAGTTTTGCTAAATTATTTATTTCATACAAAATATTTTGTGAATTTAAGTTCTTGTATATATATTCATTCAACCTCACTGAATTCTCATTGAGGTTAAATTCTATAAATTATCAATTTGAATGGATCCAAGAAAACTTTTTTTAATTATTTAAAGGATAATTCCAGTTTGTTTTTGTTTGTTTTTTTACAACTTGTGTATTAATATCAAAGTTTGGTCATCATACAAATCAGTTATGATATGATTTCACTCACCAGCTTCATTGTGGAGATCTCAGACCATCGTTGGACTCAGCTTTACAATGGCATTTTACGGGGCCATGGAATACAATCCTTAACTCCTCCGCCCTGAAAAAACAACAACCTAGTGCCTCAATTAGACATGTACCCAATTTCCCATTATTCACTTTGCAATTACACTGGCTGGGTAGTTTAGTAATGGATACCAGGCTGAAAGCTGAACCAGGAAGTAGCTCAGCAATTCAATTTATGCATTGTTTATGGTAGACATTTTGAGTAATAATATTTAATTTTTGACATTTTCAAACATGGTTTAAATAATTGGGTTTAATTGGATTTGCTGAAACATGTCTGACAATCGTAGTTCGTGGTCCCATACGACGCTGTTGTAAAGCTGTGTCCAGCAGCGATTCAGTATCAGACATCTCCACAACGTGCATATCATTTATAATTTTATTCACTGATTTCAAAGGCAAAAAAAAATCCTTTAAATGTGAGAGCTTTTAAAACCTATGAAGCATTGGAAACTCTTTGTTTTAGTTTCAAAAGTTCAGTTTCAAAAGCCAAACTGGTGAATTTTCCTCTTTTTGCGCTGTGCATGTCTTAAAGTGTGCCTGTTGCTGCACACTTTAATTTTTGCATTTCCATCTTTATCTATCTTATAGGTGATCAGTGAAACGGGATATGGCAGGAAGTCGGACGTATGGAGTGTGGGTTGTACAGTGTTCGAGATGGCCACAGGAAAACCACCACTTGCGCACATGGACAAGATGGCCGCCATGTTCTACATCGGAGCTCGAAGAGGGCTGATGCCCTCTTTGCCGCACGGGTTCTCTGACAACGCCAGAGAGTTTGTTCAGATCTGCTTAACAAGGTTAGACATCTTCCTTGCCGGTGTTGGTTAAAAATATCCGATACATTTCCTCTTGTTAGCTGTAGACTTCGGAGATGTAGAAGCCTGAGGAGTGGCAATAATTTATCTGCCCTGATTGATCCTTCTACAGATGTACACCAATCACCCATTTCACTGTTGAAAATTTGAACGATGAAAAGGCTTTCAAAATTACGGTAGCTAGTTTGCCAATCATTATTAAATGTGAATCTTGGATTCAATTTAGAAAATAATTCATTCTATGTTTTTGAATAATGCTAAAAGATCCCCTAAGTCAGACTCCCAACTCCGTTCCTCAGACCCACAGTACTTTTGATTTTCTGTCAAGTACTCCGCCCGTCTCATCAGGGAGGCTTTAGACCTGACACAGAGATATGTATAACTAACTAAATGGCAGAAGAGGAAACCAGCAGTACTAAGGGTCCAGTGGACTAGTTTGAGAACCACTGTCCTAAATTGTCTTGCTTTGGTTTCTTATTTTAGTGACCAGAAACTACGACCATCTGCAGACCAGCTGCTGAAGCATCCCTTCATACCTGAAAACAAGACTGGAGTGAACTCCTCAGAAATTCATAGTCATCACTGTACCAATAAAGATAGACTTTGAAGTTAACACGAACTAACAGACAAGGCAGACTTTTAGATGAAAAGGAACATGTAATATAGCCTATTCTGTCCACATAGACTAAGTCACCCTGAGCAATAAGTATAAGGTAAACAGCTGACTGAATGTCATTTAGTTCACAAGTGAATCAATGAAAAGCACTTTTATCTGCTGTTTATTGAAAAGACCAATGGCTTCTGCCTAGACAGTTTAATACCTTGTTACCAAATACTAACCTTGGGGTTATTTCTCAATTTGTGCCAACTGTATGAGCACTAGGGTTTACACTCGCTCACTTCACTGTAATGATGTATAATAAAATTCAGATCATCTTTATTAACCGCTCCTCATTGCCACATGCATCTAAATTATGGGCATCCCAGTTTAAAAATGACAAACTTAGGTGATGAGTAGGTCAACTGATGTTCTTTCACAATTTGCTTAAATTAATGAGATGGTCAATATGAAAACTGGTGGTTGTCAGTCCCGGGGGAGGTTGCCTAGCCTGGGTCAGGGGTATGCTTGGTGCACGCTACCAGATTGGGCATCTAGTCAGCAGTGATGGGGCAGGCCTTGTGCCTTTGGGGGCTGGTTTATGCTCCTTGGGATCATGCAGGGCTGTTGCTCTGTGGGCTCCTGGCCCCCCTGTGGGCTTGGTGTTCCTCTGGGGTTGCGGTACTGTGGGCTCCAGCTGTTCTCTTGGTCATGGGGTGTCTGCCTGTCTGCTGCCTGGAGGCACTATAATAAATCATGGATCTCAGACACCAGAATTTATTGGGATTAATCCTGTGCACTCACAGCTGGACACTTCACATGCACATACACATTGCTAGCATCTGCCTCACACATTGCCTGGAACACTCTCTGGATTACATCCTCCTTCTTACTCCCCCCCCCCCACCCCATCTTCTGTATCATCATAACTGCCATCCTAAACTGATATTGCTAAGCTCGATATGTTTTGTCAAACACGTCAGCGTCTGGTTTCTATGTCTCATCAGATACATGTCATTTTTAGTTCCCGAGTTTCCTTGTCTCACTTGTGGCGATTATCCCCCTTTTGGAGAAGCGATGCTGATTGTTTGGCAGCATGGTGGCCCGGTGGTTAGCACTGATGCCTCACATCTCCTTTTTGTGTGGAGTTTGTATGTTCTCCCCATGTCTGCGTGGGTTTCCTCCCACCATCAAAGACATGCATGTTAGGGCTGATACTCCTGCCTGTGTCCCTGACTGAGGCAATGGAAAGAAGAACTGGAGTTTGTCCCCGGGTGCTGCACGGCGGCTGCCCATTGCTCCTAGCTACACAGCTAGGATGGGTTAAATGCAGGGAATGAATTTCGTTGTATGCATGTATAATGACAGCGTGTTCTATTCTATTACGCTGATCAAACATGCTAAAGAGGGGGACCGGTAGCGGCTATTCAACAAAAAAGGTGCTCTTGTCGTCCCACAGATCATCCAAAGGACAGCGTTATAATCGGTTCTTGATAATTAATAAAGGTTGACTTTGTAGATGGAGAACCTGAACTCCACTTGCAGATTAACTGTCTAGGAGACACTGGCATACAAATTCCCTGTGTTGTATGCCAAGCCTGCTTAGTAAAAAAAAAAAAAGCTTAAGGAGTCCGTACCCAATTTGCATGTTCTTTAAAATTAAAACATCCAGGTGGCGTGGCTGTCTATTCCGTTGACTACCAACACGGGGATCGCCGGTTCGAATCCCCGCATTACCTCTGGCTTTGTTGGGCGTCCCTACAGACAACTGGCTGTGTCTGCGGGTGGGAAGCTGGAACTGGGTGTGTCCCGGTCGCTGCACTAGCACCTCCTCTGATCAGTCAGCGTGCCTGCTCGGGAGGGAGGGGGAACAGCGTGATCCTCCCACGCGCTATGCCCCCCTGGCAAAACTCCTGTCAGGTGAAAAGAAGCGACTGGCAACTCCACATATATCGGAAGAGGCATGTGGCAGCCCTCCCTGGATTAGCAGAGGGGGTGGAGCAGCGATCGGGACAGCTTGGAAAATAGGCCAAGTACAATTGGAGAGAAAAGGGAGGGGGGGGGGTTCATATTGTCAGTTAAAAAAAAAACAAATCAGAATTTGCTACATGATAGTGAACACTTCGAAATTTATTTGAAATATTTAAATGAACATAACCAAATTAATGTCAAAGCGTTGTTTGACTTATTTCTCCCAAACCACCGTTTTGAGTGCCTAGTAGTTGAGTCACATTTTTCAAGGTAAAAATGGGGTGGGTGGGGGGGCCTCATCTTGTCTTTTGCACACCAAAATATTGGACAATCCAATCAATGACATATCAAACTAGGTCACATCCACACTTGAGACCATCAGTCTTTTTAAAGTAGAAATCTGACCTGTGTTAAGACTACATTGACCAGATAGATCATCATTTTGACAGTAAACAAGCCTGAGGATGCTAATGATTTTAAAGTGGTTGCGGTTATCCGAAGAGCAGATGCTTTTGTATACAAAGTCGCAAACCCCTTTTGGTCAGTTTGCGTACAGCCAGTCATGCCACTTGACACCACTGTCTCTGTGATAGAATTAATCCCAAAGGTGGCCCTATTGTACATGGTTCATTAACTGCAAATTATGATCCCTTAGTGACATCTACAGGGGCTACAGCGCCAAGTCATTAATTTTAAATGCACTTCAAAGCAAAAACATCACTATTACTGTTCTTGACTTTTTTTATTGAGGCACAGCCTTTGGCATCCAGCTTAAGGTCTTCTTGGAGGTCCAAAAAAATAATTATATCGGTATAAATTGCATCACTGACAACATGACATGTTGGTTTTGGATGTGCCTGTTTTGCTGAGGGGTCTTCCTCATCAAATTCCTGCAATGGAAAGTTACAGTATGGCATCCTCTATAGGCGACCAGAGCCAATTACAGGCTCTAAAACCACACACCACTGGAATGCTGCAGTCAGTCACCTTGTGATGCCCAATTCCTACATCAAGTTACAATAGTCTTGAGTGTTTCTTTATAGGTATATAGACATCGTTTTATACTTACAAGCAGCTCCAAACCTGAGTAGTCATTGTATAGCCATTTTTTAAACATACAAAAACGTATGTACATTTATCTCCACTTTCTGTAAACAGCGAGTCAGCGTTCCATTTTTATATCCCTTTGATGATTGAAACATGCAGAGCATACGTACAGTTTTGAAGAAATGAAATAAGACGAAACTCATTGAAGAAAATAAAATCGATCCCTAATAAAAATCTGCTTAAAGTGACTATACAAAACGGAATGCCAGCAAAACAGAACTTAAATATGATTCAGCTCCATCCAAAAGCTGGCAACTGACTTCCTGTGTACAATTGTTGCAATGCTATTAAATAAGTAAGAGAAAAAAATAAAAAAATTGCACCTTCCATGCCTTTTCTGTATTTATAATACTTTTCTGTAATCCCCCACAGAGATCTGAAACTAAAGAAGGGATCAGTCTTTGAAAACACACTCAAACACGCGTTTGCACCAACATTCGGAGACTATGGGAAACAAAGCAGCAATTTGACATACTGGATAGAAACTGAGCATCATCGTCCAGATATCTCACAATCAGGAAGCATAATTTTTCCATCAAATGATAATTTTGTTTTTAATCTCTCTCAAAAACGTGTGTCCGAAAATACCAATGTGTTTTTTCTGTCTTAAAGTAAAGGGTTTTTCATCACATCTTGAGTTCATATCTTGGGGCACTTATAAGCAGAAGTGAGAACAGTTTCCAAAGTGTTGACTTGTGTTGTAGCTCCTTGGCGAGCGGGGGGCCCTCAGTGTCTCTGCTCTCCCACCTCATGTGCTGGCTCAGTGGGAGGAGGGTACTGCTGAGAGGCCCGCAGCCCACCTGAGTATAACAGTAAGGGAGGAAGAGAAATGAGAAGGAAGGAAGCAAGGAGGGAAAGAAGGAGGTTAGCCATTGAGCCGTGAGCCAGAAGACATACACTGCAGTAGAAGAGAAGAGTGAGGAGAACAGGGGGATGAGGAGGTACCTGCAGCGCTGGCTCCTCCCTTGGAGCTTTTGCTCACTTTGGAGCAGGAGGTCGAGGAGGAGTGGTTGTTGTGGATGGCCTCAGGGTATGCCCGCTTACGAGATGATGAAGATGTGGAAGAAGAGGTGGTTCCAGAAGGAGCAAAGCCTGCCCCTTCCATGCCAACCAGTCCCAGGGGACTCCGGAGGAGCCCTCCCATGCCCCCATGCAACTCGGGCCCCCCCCGCCCATTGCCGCTGTGTGCAAGAGACTGGCTGTGACCATGCTTGTGGTGACGGTGAGGAGCATGCTCACCTCCCCGATGCTGCTTCTCCTTGCTCACCATTGGGCTGGAATGTTTACTCTTGCTGCTGCTGTTGTTTGCTGCCCCGCCCTCACATGCCAAGCTGTGGCGCTCGGTTGATGATACCTTGATCTTCAGCTCCTCCTTGCTCAGCTGTCCACTTTTGTCCGACTGGGAGCTACTGCTCGACATGGGGACAGGAACGCGGAGTTTGAGGGAGCCAGACCCCTTTTCTCGCTTATCGCTGTGGTGACGCCTTTCCTGCCCTGATGACGAGGGAAGTTTCACTTTCACAGGGGAGGCAGTGGTACTGCTGCTGCCACCATAAGCATGCTGAAACATCTGGTGGGGCTGTGAGTGTTTTCTATTTCCTACTTGGCAGGTAGAGGAAGGCGCATAAGAGGAGGAGGGGGTGGTATAGGAGGAATCTGCTCTTGGATCACATTCTGCTGCTCCTCCGTGCTGCTCCAGCCGGCGTTTCTGTCCTGCAGCGGCCAGCTCTGCTGCATGTTTCTCTCTGTATTTGTCCAGTGAGAGCTTTTGAGCTGGGGAGGGACTCGGGGAAGGCTGGGTGGGGGGAGGAGGAAAGGCAGACAGGGGAGGTGGTTGATGCTTGTTCCCTCCACCCCCACCAGATACTTTGTGTTCATGTTTAACTGCATGGAAGTCCAGTGGTTTCTCAATCTTGATTGATGGCTGCTGTAGCAAGGAAGAGGAGGAAGTGGCAGTTTGTAAGGACAGTGCTGCCCCCAGGTGAGGGGGGCTGAGGGGTTCTTGTTTTATAATGATTGGGGCGTACATCACCGGCACCCAGTCAGTGGGGCCTGTTAGACTGTACGATCCAGCTAGAGAGTTCTCTCCTGAACTGCTGGGCATGGGCACAGAGAGGGTGGAGCTGGAGGTGGAGGGACCACCCATGGAATGGTCTTGGAGCATGGAGGGACCAACAAAGGAGCCGTCAGCTGACTGGGAGCCATCAGACTTGGGCTTCTTGGCAGCTTGTGTTGCCTAAGGTTCAGTAGAGAAAACAGGACAGTTAATATGAACCTGTAGAGAAATCTGTTTGATTTTAGGGCACACCGATGTAGGACAATATATCTTACAAGTGGTAACTTGAGCAATTAGCTACTGTGTACATATGTATATTTATATGTACAGACAGGCTGCATATGTTCACTATCAGGGTTTTCCTGGCTCTTAGCTTTTCCTGCAGAACAACTAAAAGTCATTTGCCTAGAAATGTAATGGCTCCAACCACTTTCCCTGAAGGTGAGGCATGAGGTAACGTAAAAGAGTACGGGACATCTCACCCTTGTGTAGCTAGACCAAAGGCACCTTTACCTGTAAGGGCCCTGACACACCAGGCCGACAGTCAGCCAATGTTGGGCCGTCGGGGAGTGTCTGTGACCCTAGTTTTTGCGGTGTGTCACACACTGTCGGCACTAGTCGGACCTCTGTCAGCAGCTTTTCGGCCGATTCGGCCATTATGAGACATTCTGGCAAATTAAAAAGTAGCTGACATCAGCAACATGTGCCGACAGCATCACACCATTAAATCCAACTTGTATCGCGTTACTAATAAGCAATATGGCAACATGATTAACATAATATTGTTTGTTTATAAACTGACTAACCGAGTCTCTTGTCTGTCAAGTCATGCGCAAACTGTCCAGTCAAGTCGGTACCACACAATGGAAAAGTGCCATTAGTGCCAAGCCTGGCAACCAAGAGATCAAATTTCAGTACAGATAGGTGGGGAAAGGATGCGCACGGCGTATTTGCCTACTTTGTTTGGGGGTGACGAGAGGGACGAGACATAGCAGAATTAGTGTCATAGAAAACAAAAACTGCACTAATATGACAACATTTTGGATATGAAGCCAACAAGAGGGTAGCCAAAAAACAGACAAGGCAACATGTAAACATGATACTTTAGTGTTTTTTGGCGGTGGTGCATTACTGCCACCAGCTCACATGGCGTCACTACACTCATTCAGTCTCAGATGATGGGTCAAGTCCAACATCTAGTGGTAAAATTCAGTATAATGGTTTGGTGTTTGGCTTAATATCAAACAGGTTTGATTTTTTATATATATATATATATATATATATATATATATATATCAGCCCAACCCTACAAGAAATGTTTGTAGGCTGTCAGGGTTCAACAATAAGGACTGCCTGATTACCACGTCGGGCTAGTAAATCTAGCAACTCACTTGCCCAATCAGGCAAGTGGTTAAAAAAAAAGTTTCTTTTTTTTCCCCCCAGTTATCATCGTATCAATTATGTTCTCATTCACTGGCACACAGTATAGCCCCCTCCCCTTGCACGCATCGGAGAATACTGGCACACACCATTGGCCAATGAAGAATTGAGTAGGCTAGTCATGTGATGCGTGGCTGTCAGACTTGTCACTCACAAGAAATGGTGGCGGATAAAGACAAAATGCATGAATTGAAGTGCAGGAGAGTGTTTCAATTACCCTGGGAACAAGAGTTTAATTGGGTTGCATTAAAGGATCTTGGCGAAACTCCAACTATGTATTGCACAGTACGCTGGAAGTTTGAGAGCAAGGCGGATAAAATGGGGTTGTTTTTCAAAGGCACATCAAGTTTCAGAAAAAACATTGGTGGAGAGCCATAACAAGAGCCGACAGCATCTGGCTTGCATGGCAGCTAAGACGGCTGCCGACAACCCCTCCTCCGGGGCCTTGCCGGTGCTTGTACGAAACATGAAACACCCAGGCAGGTCAGGTAATTGCTGAACTGATCACCACAGCATATCATGTTTTAAAAACGCACAGCGGTTCACTGCGTACTCCAGTGCGATTGCTCTTCAACAGGAGAATGGGACTGACCTGGGCATGCAGTACCACATCGACATGGCTTGTCGAAGGCAAGTATCGATCTAATGTTACACTATTTATCACTCTGTCAGTCAAACCTTGCATTCACAGTTCATTTTCCATTTTGTGTTTTACAGAAAAATATTTGATCAAACTGATTATTTTACATCTGGTGTTATGAATAGCTTATCATTCGAACAGATCACAACCGTGAAAAGGTAATGGGCAATTAACAACACCATAAAAACATGGTACTCACATAAATTAATGAAACAGAAAAAGTTGATTTTGTATTTTGCCATTCAAAAAAATGAACTGTGAGTGAGTGTAAGGTTTACGAAGTGTGTGTGTTGCTGACCCAGAAGATCAGGAACACTATTTGTCATTTCACATCATGTACTTGCGCACATGAAGTGAAACAAAATGCCGTTTCCCCCAGTCCACAGCAGTGCAACATAGACAAAAACACATTCAAGAACGACAAGGACACACATATTCAAACTAACACATAGATCCAAACCAAAAAAAAAAAAAAAAAAAAAAAATCACCGTCCAAGGGAACAAACGCCAGCCAGGATGACTGTCAGAACCGCCGGTCTGCATGGGCTAGCAGTTAGCCTAGCCTGCCCCGATTACGCGTCCTGTCAGGGATGTGTAATCGCATAATGTAGCGTGTATGGGGGCTTAGGTCTGTACTATTCTATAAATTTTGTATGGCTATGATTTAAAATTTACTGGACTTGGTCCCCAGGTGCAGCATGAAGGCAGCAGCCTACTGCTCCTAGCCACACAGATCACAGCTAGGATAGGTTAGTTTGCAGTAACTGAATTTCCCCAAGGTGATAAATAAAGGTAACTTAAAAACAAAGGTGGCTGAATGAATTTTGATTAAATGTTGTGAGTGACAGACCGGGAATTCTATTAGGATTCATGAAAGCTATCCATTTGTCTCTCTTAAGGTTTGCCATGGTCATATTTGACGACCTTTGGGAACCATTCTTGGAGGACCTAAGAGCTGCCAAGTTCCTCAGTGTCCTGGCAGAGGGAGTGTACGGAGTGTCAGGGTCCTGAAAGATGGGGAACCAAAGAATGTGTTCTTGACAGTAGAAGTACTCCACCGAGCCACTGCTTTCGGACACTGTGCAGCTATTAATGCTGGTAAGTTCAGTTTTCAACTCATTTGAAGAAAAATTTGTTGATTTTTTTCTCATGTTTCATAAATAGATGTTTGATGGTAGTTAAAAAAATGGACATAATGAACTTGTCACTCTGAAAAATATTTCATAAAGTTGGCCTCCTAGAGTGGAAGCAGAAGTTAGTCGGCTTTGGATCTGATGGAGCCTCCGTGATGGTCGGGAGGCGTGTGGGGGGTCTCTACTCCGGGAAGAAGTCCCCTGCCTCATTAACAATTAGTGCTTTGCCCATGGACTAGAACTGGCAGCCATGGATGCCAGAATGAAGAATGTAAATGTTACTGCATGAATTAATGTAAATTTAACCCAGTAATGTTTTATTGTCTATACTAATTTATCCTTCTCTTCAGGCCTCTACAAACAGTAACATTCAGTACAGTATTCGCCTAAAGCCTGGAGAGAGCTCAAAGTGCTAAATGGGGTCCTCTAGCATAAGATCTGGGAGCTGACCAATCTGGGGGGGAACAAGGTGGCGCCCACATATGGAGAGAGCGCTTCAGACCCTCATGAAGGACTATGCTTTGGTGCTGGCACATATGGAGAACACCATTGAAAGAAGGCAAGTCATTGCTGTGGCAAAGAGTCACCTATTTTTCAGTTTGCATTACTGGGTTGTATTCTCACTATTGAACAACTGATGTGTGCACTTTTTCTAGATCTGCCAGTGCAGACATGATCAGGAGAGCCAAACAGTATTTCCAGATCTTGAAGGACTACAGCCACCTCCTGTTTATGGTCCTGGTACAGGATGTCTTAAAAGTTTTGAGCTGGTCAGTTTTTTTCCTCTGTATTGTTTTGAGTGATTAGTATAGTGTAGTGTTAGTATTAGTGACATCGTTATTCTTTGCAGTCCAAGTCTGAAGCTTCAGGAGGACAATGTTACACTCCCCAAGGCCTTACAGGCCTTTGAGACTGCACTGCTCATGCTCACAAGCATGCATTCGGCAGCTGGAGAGAACCTTCAAGGCTTTCTTCAGGACTCCGCAGATGGCCAGTTCCATGCAGTGTTGCTGCGGAGCTTTAGCCAGAAGAGCAGGGATAGATTCAACAGGTAGCAAATGGAAAAAGGGAAAATAAGAGTATTTGTTGATATAGTTAAATTAGCCTGTTGTTCATAAAAGGGCTCACTCAATCATGTTCACTGCTTGACATTTTAATTGCACACTGTCCCTGGCTTTAAAAATATCAAAATTAAATTTTATGTCGATGAATTGAAGAGCCAACATCTTGATGCAGTCATCAAAAGCATGATGAGCCGTTTCAAGGATCTGGAGAGTTACAAGATTCTTCAGGCAGCTGCGAGTTTGTTGGACCCGAAAGAGTGGCCCGTAGAGGAGGTAGACCTGGGGTCTCATTTATATAACAGTGTGTAGGATCCTTACGTATGCGTGCGCACAAAGACCGAAAATGGTGTGTGCCCAAAAACAAAAAAAACAAAAAATCGGACTTAAATGTGTGAGAGGCATCATTATACAATCTGGCTTCCATTCACCACTTCACCATCTGCGTTTACATACAGGTGCGCACATTCTCCTGTCAAGTTTGTTTTTATAGATCACAAATTTTGTATGGGAAGTGGCATATGCCTCTTTCAGGCTCCGTTTTGTGCGTACACAATGGTTATAAATGAGACCCCTGGCCAGTTACGGAGCACACCATCTCTGTGTCATCACAGACCACTTTGCTGACATACTGGATAGGGTGGGCTGTGATGGGTCAGGCAAGGCACCAGGAGTGGCCAAGCACAAATGTGGTGATCAAAGCGCTGCCCCAGGTCCAACAAAGCAAGGTATGGGCAGACTTTTAACAGACCCTGACAGGCTGTAGAGCTTCCTCAACCTGCTGATGGTGGTTGAGCTGATCCTCGTATTTCCACTATCCACCGCTGCCTGTGACCGTGGCTTCAGTGCCATGAAGCGCATTAAAACAGATTGGCAGAGCAACCTTTCAGTTGACAGATTGTGGAAACTGCTATACATTAGCACTGAGGGCCAGCAGTTGCCAATTTCGATGAGGAGCGTGTTGTACCAAGATGGCTGTCAGTAGGGCACAGATTACATCGGTGTAATTAAGATTTGTATGGTTTCATTAGGTTTTTAGATGAGAAGAATCTGTTATAGCCTGTTCTTTCACTCACTAACACACTGTTAAGTTCACTCGCTCAATCACAGTTAATGAGTCCATCTCTGGGGAGAAGGACGGACGGGATGGGTCATACCATTTTCTATATGCAAAGAATGTTTGTTGCTACCCATGTGTTACACATTGTGCCCTTATGTTTCATTTACTTAAATAAAGATTAAACATGACAATTAACTATAGTCTTTGTTGTCATTTGATAACCGCTAATAAATAAAACAATTTGTATAGGGGCAAGTAGATGTCTGACCCACTTGCCCGACTGGGCAAGCGAAAAAAACATTAACGTTGGACCTTGGTTGTGCAACCAAATATGAGGCAAGGATGCCTTTAATGACGCCCAGGTCATATTTTGTTTATTCTTTGAAATCCCTACATTTAAGTTGAAAATGCATCTTTTTTGTTGAATAACTTTGGATATACTATTAAAATATTGTGATGATACGAAGTTGATACTGTACATGATGTACAAATTTATTTAAAAAAAAATCAGGGGTGTCAATGTTGACCAGAACTGTATGGGGCAGGGTCCTGTGTACAGTACCACAGATCATCTAATTTACAGACAAGAAAAAAAGATTTCTTCAGGCAGGCTACACAAAGGCGAAAATATTCCATGCTGTATGTGTTACGTCAAGTCAATCAAATGATAAAAAGTAATAACTAGTAAAACACTATTTGTATATGTTGTATACATAAGGCCTATAGAATCTCACCCTCCAGTTTCGTATTCTCTTCAACCTGCTGGGTGTCTTCTCAAGGATCTGCAGGAACTCATGGGTCAACTCTAAGGGTGTTAAGACATGAATTTAAGATGATGTATCACTCATGAATGACTTTCTTTTTCTTTTCTTTTTTTAAAAAAAGCTTAAGCACAGATGGTTCAAATATTTGACTGTTAAAGAAATTCAAAACATTTTTCTTGCCCCTTGCCTTCCTCCCCCCTCACAGCTTGACATTTATTAACATGTTTCACCACTGAGTGAATTTAGTTTTCTAATGAGACAGTTGTACCATAATAAACCTCGAGTCTGGCAATATTAGGTAAACACCACAAATATTATTTACAGAAAATGATAGATATCAGTAAAGTGGAAGTGACTGAACAAAGTAAATACCTCCATCAGCACCCACTCACCCCTGGAATTCTACATTCAAAGATTCAGTCCCTGGGCCTGCTGAGTATTTTTGTTACCGTCTGAAGACCCGTGATTCCCACCCGCAAAGACAATTTGGACCTGCAGTACATGGCAAACTATACCTACTGATGCCATTTGGAAATGGTTTGGAAATGTGCTGGTGTCTGCTAGCTTTCTATTTGAGTGCACTTTTCTGGTCTATTTTGGTTTGAGGTAGTTTTTCAGATCCCTGAACTGCAGGTAAGCATGCAGATACAAATTACACATCTGCACCTTCAATTTGACTGGAGGTCAATCTAGAAAGAGCTCCAAAATTAGCATTCCTAATGTCAATCAGACAAAGAAGACTCTTACCATTCAGAAGTTCCAGGGTGACAGAGTTGTCCACGTACTGCCACCAGGGTTTCCCATCTGTTGAGACGGAGATCTGCCAGTTGGACCATTTACATGCAAGGTGGATACACACACATGCGATCACCGTAGGCTTATACTGGAGACAGAAGGTGGTGAGGTGTAGACTGCCAAGTGTGTATGGATGTGTATATGGGTATGCACAAGATTTTGGAGGTGCATGTGCAAGCAAGAGAAGTTATCCCACATGTATGTGAGCGAGAATGAATGTGCAGGGGTGTGTGTGTGTTGAGAGAGAGTGGTAGGGCCATAGTTGTATGGTGAGTGATCAGCCAAGCCACGCCAGGAAGGACAACATGTGGAGAGAAGAGAAGAGAAAGCACAAAAGGAGCAGACAGCATTATTTCACTGACAGCTTCATATCAAGCAGCACAGAAACCAAACAAACTAGCAAACCATTAAGGGATGACAGTCTAGGGTTTTACACCATTATAAACTTAAAAAGTCCTCTTTGGTGAAGAAAACAAAAATAATGAATAATTGTACAACAAAACAAACATTGAACTCTAGAAAGGGCTATTCGAATTAAAGTGTCAACAGAAAAGGCATGCCATCTTAAAATGAATACAATAATGCTGCACAATTATGCAATACTGTTACAAATCTCATTCTTTAAAATGACTGGCTAGTTTAGAGGGAGGAGAATGGGGGGGGGGGGGGATACAAGCAACAGCTAACATGGGAGGTGCATGTGACAATGCATCATTTTCAAAATAACTGGATGGGGGATTGGGGGTTTGCCACCATTACATTGGCCCTTTAACACTAGAACGACCGGGATATCACTCCTAACTAAAACGACCATGGGCAATCAAAATGACCGTCGGTTTTTAAACTCTATTTTCTGTCAAGATAAATACCCAGTTGAGATATTAATGCATTGCATATGTTAGTATGTTTGTTAGGAAACAACTGACACCAAAATTAACATTTTAACAACTATACTACTATTTTTAAACAATTTAAACTTCAGAGAGACATGGTTGAACTTGAATGTGAAAATATTACCTGAAAAACAAAACGGAAAACACACATTGCTAATCTAACAAACATAGCAAGGCCTATAAAATGTGAAAAAAAGAACTGAAAATAACCACTGAAACAGTCCCAAACAACGGCCAGAACTTAAAAACTACTAGAACACGGCCCACGGTTTTTAAACTCTATATTCTGTCAAGATAAATACCCAATGGAGATATTAACGCATTTTGTTAGTGTGTCTGTTATGAAACGACTGACATCAAAATTAACATTGCCGCTGTCCAATGCCTGTAAATACCGCAACGCCTCGGTGGTAGTCATGGTGCGTCTGTAAAGGCGGCTGTACCCAGACATGTTGTAAATAATCAAAAATCAAGTTTAAACTATTACCTTGCACTGGAGAATGCTAGCCTGTTTCTAGGACAATGAATATCACGAAGGAAATTATGCGACCAACACACGTCATAAATAGTGACATGACGCGCAAATTACGCACGGTCGTTTCAGTTAGATCTTTTTTTTTTTGTGCAATTGATCCAACACTAATTTTAATGCAAATATAGGCAATTTTAGGAGCATTCGGGGAACGGCAGGTCTGTATCTTTTTCAAAGTTATTAAACTTTGAAAATTCAAAACGGTGAAAATGATCGCCTTGGTCGTTCTAGTGTTAAGTTATCCCTTTTACAGAATATGTTACAGTGGCCTTGTATAGTTGAATAGATAGCACTAGAACTACCACAGATAGGGGTAGTCTCTAACTGGGATCACCCAGTATGAAAATGTTCAGGCATTCTGAATGAGAACTTTCCCTGAATAGTATATGCACACAGTGACATATGATTCAAGGCCAACTAATTATCACTTTACATAAGTCTGGGTATGTGCTACAACTGTGAAAGAGAAAAAGGGTCATGCAAGAAGTGATCATAATTAGTTAACAAGACTGCACATTACAAATTAAATTTACAAAGGGCTACCATCCAAGTATTTACCACAGAAAGGAGTGCTCTTAATTCATGTCAAACATTAACCTAAAGTTAAAGCCAAATAAAATAAGATTTTTTTTTTAAATTTCACGATCTAGCGCTGGCACACACCTTTTGGCAGTCAATTGAACTCTTTCACCCCTGTAGACGGTAGACGCATATGTCATGTAGACATATCAACCATTATTGGATATTCACAACGCTATGGTGCTACAGATTCTGAAATGACAACCTGGACGATGTGAAACCTGAAAGCCCAGCAACATTTCGTGATTTTTATGGACAACAGTCTAAGCAAATATCAGCTTCGAGGTTGAATATCCAGCATTGCTTTCATTGTGCAATGCTGCTTTATACAAATTAATTTGGTAAGAGATGGATGGTAGCCTCCTTTGCAAAGACGAGTACAATGCCTGGAATCTGGCCTTGCAGATCAAAGTGGGGTTAAATTAAGCCACCAGTCAGGCAACAATAACCAACATTTGGCTGATGGCTGCTGTTAATATATGAGCCTATTTCCAATATATTTATATCTTAAATTCTTTAAATGGTGGGCAGTTGAGTCTCAGTGACTAAACTCAATAAATGGAGGGAAAATTTGGTGTATTAAGCCCTTTCAAGAACATTTCTTTGCTCCCATTTTCAGCCTTTTGATACATCATATAAGAAATTCTGCAGTATGTGTAGAATACCCAACACGCTTCATAGTCAGCATCCAGACATTGCACATCACATTAACTGGAGACAAAAAGGGTGCGTATTTAATATTCATGCAAATCCCTTTTAAATAAAGTTTCTTCATATAAACCCTTTGAGGACCCAGCTAGCTATGAAAGAGACCTGTCAATAGTAGCCTTTACCCCTTCCCTGAAAAATCTGCCTTCTATAATCACACATAAGAAATTAAATCATGTGTGGTCAGCAAACAAGAAGTAGTGAATAACAGTCATTTATTAAGAGTTCTACAGTGCAGGTCCTTAATGGGTATCCATGCACAAGTTTGCATCGTCTCATTTTCATTTTCAATTAATTAAGCTAGAATGTTGAATGCTAGAAAGTGCACATTAAAAACAAGCAAACACTAGAAGATAAAATCTATTTGACGATATACTGCCTTTAAAACAAATGAGTATGGAAAAGTAACAAAAAAAAAAAAAAACAAACAAAAAAAAAAAACACCAAAAACTAAATAGCGGTACTTACCGGAGGCACTTCTACGAAATGTTTACATCTGTGTAATCTTTAGCTGTTATTTTCAGGCTACCAAAGTGTCTTTTCTTTTAGACATATGCACTTTTTCGCAACCGAGCAAACGTGTGGGTTTCAAGCGCACCACTACACTTCACATCTTGCATTCAACCCATCTGTGCCAACTCCTGGTCCCTTGTACAATACACCGCACTGCAACTGGGGTCGGTAACGCTACAAGCCACCCTGTCCCACCCCCCCAGTACAGGGGAGGGGCATCCAGGGGTAGGAGGCAAGCGTCCCAGTCACCACCAGCGCAAGTAGGGCCCGTTGGACACTGAAAGGGTACCCTGCATTACTGGAAGCTATGGTGTGCAGTCACAGTGCAACAAAGGAGGGGCAGGATAACAACCTGTTGGTAGCCATGAAATAGGAAGTCTGTGCCAGATCCTTGCTTGCTGTGAAGGGGGGGGGGGCAAGAGAGGGAAAAGACAGGGAAAGAGACGGATAGAAAAAACACACAAAAAAATATTACAACTTCTTGCCAAAGAGCAAGGTCTGATTTTTCATTACGAATTACCTTTTAGCTAATTTCCAAGATAAAGATTAAACCAAGGTCAAGTATGAAAATTACATTCCACTGAAGCTGATTAGCCAACAATGTAAGATAGAAAATAAACCCAAACCAATGATAAGGCTTACATTTCTCTGGGAAAGTTTTAACCCAGCAGTGTACTTGTACAGGTATAGCTTACAATACAATTGTAGCATTGTCTACTGGTGAAAATTCTCTGAACAAACTGAATCAAGTCTAAACCTAATCCGTGACCTTAAGTTTTTCTTACTCCTTTTCTTGAGCTCTCCTGCAACTTCATGAAACAGGCAAAAATAAGAATGAAAATAGCAGGAATCTTGGATATATCAAATATACAGTCATTTCTTTCCATTCTGATTTCATCATGACACTGTTTATTGGGGATGTCCCGATTGAGTCTGAAAGATTGGCATCAGAACCAATCAAGGCATATCTCAATTGTGAACGGTATTGTTGATATAAAGCCCCATCAAATTTAATCCTTTATTTATGCCCCATTGTGCAAAGTCTATGCCAGCTGTCAATAGTGTCAAATGGATATAATACACAACTTAACAGTGTAGCAAGTGTAAAGTTAGCAAGCAGCTAAAACACCTGCAGTGTGGAACCATTTAAAATTGGAGAATGAAAAGGAGCCCAACAGCCACCCGAAACGTCTGCAATGCCACTTATTTCTGAGTTGGTAGTATCTAATCAAAGAAAGTTGAATCAGTTCATCTGGACACAACGTTTATTGAGAAAAACATTTCATCACTCTTCTGAGTGACCTCTTCAGTCACAACTGACTGCAGGTATCCCCACCCTTATGAACAATACAGTGGCATAATGACCATAAGGGTGTTTGTTGACTAGAATTTTAATAGACATGTTAAGAGGGACCGACCATCCCTGAACCGAAACTCTAGTTAATGGGTCGCACTCATATTTGCATATGAAACTGGTTGTTGGTTTCGGTCATTATGCAACTGTATTGTTTATAAGGAGTGGGGATACCTGCAGTCAGTTTAGACTGAAGAGGTTACTTAGTTGAGTGATGAAACATATCTGTCAATAAACGTATCCAGATGAACTGATTCAACCTTCTTTGAATAATACATATTTTACTCCTGAGCTAAACGCTGCAGTCAAATTTGACTAGGCTTCAATCCAGGATTTGGCTTAGTCTGTGCCTATACATCTATCTATCTATCTATCTATCTATAGATAGATATAAACTCAGTCTTTTTAATGCAAAATTGATTTGTCATATATTAGGACAATGGACATGAGAGGTCATCAACACAACAGGTGTGCAGTTATGTTATGTAATGTTAAAATCACCCTCCTCACACACACCCCTTCCCATAATCCCCCTCCCACTCATATCTGAGGTGGAACAGACAAAAGCAGAGGGCACAAAGATCAAAGAAGGAAGCCTCTACCTCGCACTAGCTGGGAACATTTCACCACATCAGTGTGTGGGTGTTCAATAGTAATTTCAAAGCCTGGAACAAAATACACGACAGGTGAGTTCAACACAGACACAGTTGGGAGGTGACATGTCATTTTGTGACTGAGCAAATAAAATCTGACTCAGCACTTCTTATAGCTCACAACGTTTAGATGATTAAACTGAATAATCAATTAAATATCTTGTTGCATCTCCTCTGCATTTTGGGTATAAATCCCAGTGTTGCATATAGTTCAAAATTTGTACACAAGAAACAGTTGCAACTAGTAAAAACCGTTGTTAGTGACCACAGAATGGAAGGCAGTACGATTTGCTGAGAATCCACAAAAATTCCTGACGGGACATACACAGTATCCTAGACACCATCCTAGTAAAGACTACAAGAATATCGCTACCAAGAATGGCATGTCACCTTCACACGATTTGCTCAAAAACCTGTTTAATAAGCGACCCAATTCAGCAGTTCATAGGACATTTTACTCTCAACAGGCTGCAATGAACAAGAGGTCAGTCATACCATATTCTTATTGATAATAAGCCAATAATACCGATTACGATCAAGTACTCTCTTTCTCAAGTCATCCACTCTAGTCACCGTTACTTACCGAGGGTCTGCAGCACTATGGTTTCAAGTATCACCAGCTCTTGAGCTTGCTGGAGGTATGCCTGAAGTTTGATAGACAATCATTACATGACAATTGTAATGAGTCTATTAACCAAACCCCCAATCGCCAAAACAGAGAGGCTGTTACTTTAAATGCAGAATGGGGGTGGGAAAAGGTGCTTAGTACACACCAACAAGAGGCCAAAGCAGGAAGTGTAGATCCTTTTGACATGGAAAGGGATCTTTGTGCAGCCAATTAGATGTAGGCAAACCATGACCACAGAGAACTGGAGAAACTTACAGGGAACAGAAGATTCATTTAAAAAAGTATGATACCCAGGTTGACCCAAACTTACATTACTTTTTGTGTCTAGCGGTGGTTCTTTGGCGTTTAGACATGCATGTGCAACTTTTATCACATGTTCAAGTTTCCGTGGTTGCTCTTCCACTTTTGCAGCCAGGAATAATGTGGTTGGAGAAATTATCTGAGGAAAAAAAAGAAATGATAAAAACTAAAGTCCTACCAGACAGGTAACAAACAATACAGTAAGACACTATTGTACGTGTGATCACTTACATTTCTATGTAATTTGGTGAAAGAGTGGTGCATATAGAATCTATGCATGTAAACAATTGCTGTGTTGATTGTTAATTGTGACCTGGAGGATTTGTCAAGGAAGGCAGTGATGTAACTGTAACTGTGGTTTTGGGCTACACAAATAAACTTCACTATGAATGTCTGCTCATTGGTTCACAAGGACGGGATTAACACTGCAGTCTTTAATTTATGACAAGCTAGCTGATGAACCACCAGTTGACAAGCCATGATTTGATCTCATTGCAGAAGATTTTGGACAGTCGCACAATGTCAGCAACGACGACATCAACGTTAGCTAATGTTAATTAATGAACGTCGACTAGCTAGCGAGCAACTTAGCTCACCATTAGGGACCAAACGGCAATAATATGCCAAGAAAAGTTCGATATCTGACACTTGAGTTATTCGGATAACAAGCAAATAACGTTGTATTTGGTACAGGGAACTTATAAATTAGTTTTCAAAGCCTTTTGGCTGTTAACGCATGGTAAATGTGGTTTGCTGACAAGGTACTTAGGCCAGCAAACCTCGCCAGTCGGCCCTCGAATATCACGACCGCTTGTTACCAAGAAAGGTGGCTTCAAACAATATAAACAAACTACAGCAGGGATCGGTTTGATTTAGGACTGTTAACACGACGTCTGGAGAGAAAAGTCAACGAAATACCAGCGCCACATCGCGCCCTTAACCTCCTCGAGTTGCCAGATAAGGTTAAACTAGCTGACGGGCCCTCACTGAACAGTGAGCGCCATGTCTGTTCCCAAACTTAGTCCGCTGAGCTTGTTTACAAAGGATACACGTTGAGTCTCTGGCCCATGTCTTGGA
This sequence comes from Lampris incognitus, assembly GCF_029633865.1. Lineage (NCBI taxonomy): Eukaryota > Metazoa > Chordata > Actinopteri > Lampriformes > Lampridae > Lampris > Lampris incognitus. The sequence goes on along the minus strand of NC_079221.1, from coordinate 33,569,674 downwards.
TAAGATTTGCGGATTGTTGCCGATAAGACAGCTCCCGGTCCGGTTCTATTCCGCAGCGGCGAGACGGCGTGTTTTCCAATTGCTCCCGGGTGAAAACCCATCTGGACGAGGATCCCCGGTACGCCGCCATTGCACGCCAGCATTGGCTCAGGGGATCGAGGAAAAATGGATGGGACGTCAGCGGTGCCCAGGAAATCGTAACCGCTTCTTCTTCTTCTCGTTTTTTTTTTAATTGGCGGTTGGCATCCGAAATGTTGTATTACCGCCACCTACTGAAATGTAAAAACGTCACAGTTTTGATACATTGTACACCCAAAGTGGTCCACATCCACGACATTGTCCGGTCTATAACCCAGACCCAGTCTGAGTTGATGCAAATCCTTCCCACAGTGTAACAACTAGATGTTCTCCAGATATGTCCAAAACATTCACATATCTCCTGGCAGCGTCCAGCACAGTCTTGATTCTTTCCGACTTCCCCTTTACTTCAGTAGCACAATTTATGACCATTGTAATGCATGCCAATTTTTTTTGTCCATGTATTCTGATCAGCTCTTTTCTGCTTCAATTTCTTTTCTTTTCTTTTTTTCCTTTTTTTTTTGCACTGACAACATCTCGTCATCTCTCTTAGCAACTTTGGTGTATGACAATCCCCTTTCTGCTCTCATTTTATTCACTTTCTCATCCGCATTTCTTTTTGGACACTGTGCCAACCCTGAATCGTGATTTCCCTTGCAGTGCAAGCACTTGGCTTGCTCTTTCCCACATTTTCGCTCCTCCACATTGCAGTTGTCCTCCCCGCATATCTTCCGACTCCCCTACACGCTACTACAGTCGGGTCCGGACATGTTACAGTCCGATCGGGTGAACGCTGGCGAAACTAGCCGTCGCTGCCCTCTGGATCTCTGTTGATTTTTGCTCCGTCGTTGTCTCTATTGTTCCTTTAGCCAAAATGAACAGTAGCTCATTCTGCTGACAATTTCAGAAACATTTGCTTGTTTTTATTTTGTTTTTATCTGACAATCCTGTGTGTTTTGGTCTACCAATTGTTTTATACCTGGCTGCTGGATTCCTCGCCTCCCCCAGCTACTCCAGAGCCTACGTTTGGTACCACACCGGCATTAATGTGGATCAGTAGGCTGTTTATATGGATTATGTTCGCCTGGATTACCCTATTTTTGACACTCCATCCGGTAACGCCGTTACTTCAGTACACCACAGCGGAATTTTTTCCGACTACGACCCCACCTCTCTGGGCCACCACCAACATTGCATCTTCACCGGGATATCGTTGGTCATTTTTGTCGGAAATACATTCAGCGTGGATCCCGTCGGAGCTTCAGTTTCGATGACAAAACCAATCCGTTCCTTCTGGTCTTCCAATCCTGGTCCCTCAAGAAAAGTCCCGACGGGGCTGTTGACCACAGCGCACTAGCTAACCTAGCCAGGTCGGCTAGCATCAAACCCGAAAAAAACAAATCTCACCATCGGGTTATTTAACATCCGCTCGCTAACCAACAAGGGGCTAAATTTTATATATTGTAACGTGCATGGAGTCACCGCGTCTGACCCTTTAGCCGAGCGGTTAGTGACGTCGCCTTGTGGTGCAGTACACTCCGTATCGAATCCCGCACCGGGCAAGAAAATAACCGGTTACATATACGTATGTGCTTGACTGAGACGTGGCAACAACCCAATGACTTTTCACAATTAAATCAAACTATTCCTCCTGGGTTTGTGTACACCTGCAAATCCCGTGACACCGGCAGGGGGGTGTCGCGATACTTTACAGCTGGGGTGCCCAACCAGTCGATCATTGCCAGTCGATCGCGAGACGATTTTGAAAAATTGAGTTAGATTTTGAAAAAAAAATCGGCAGTCCCTTGTGTTTACATCTTGATTGGCATCGAATCTGACTAACCATTAAGAGGCAAGGTCAGCATTAGTCCTGTGTTGGTCAGATTCAACATCAATCAAGATATTATTGGCGAATTAGTTGTCTCACTCGCAAGCTCTGACGTATGAAGGTGTAACCTTACATTCACGGTCAGCGTCAAAGTGGAGAAGAGGAGACGAGAGCTGAGACTACCGTTAACAAGATCAACTTCTCTCTTTAATTTTCTAATCTTTTTTTGCGTGTTCAGAGCCAAACAATAACAATGACAGAAGCCAAAAAATCGAAAACTTATAATTTCCACAATGAATGGGAGGAAGATTATTTTTTTGTTTATTCCAACGCAAAATCCATCTGTCTGATCTGCAATGCTAGTGTGGCTATACCGAAGAAGAGTAATTTGGAGCGGCATTTTAAAACGGTGCACAAAAGCTATGATAGATTTCTCAGTGAAAATGTAATCGGGTGACATATGTTCACACTGAAAGCGATAAATATGTTCACACTGGAATCGATTAGTTAGGACTGAATCAGTTTTCAATTGCTCATGTCTGAGGATATGTGACTAGAGGGCATGCTGGGGGCTCTCGTCATTAATACAGTTGATGAAGAGCCAGCAGCTGTCCTGTATTAATTTCTTCCCCAGTTCCAGGTAAGGATGAAAAGTATATATTATTACAGCTCATTATCAGTGTATAAATGTTTATGGACCACTATGGATTCATTAGCTTACCGCAAATAAGAATATTTCGTTTGGAACGGAGTCGAGTGCATGCAGGGCTGGCTCGCTAGCATAGCGGTTAGCTAGCTGGCATGGCCGCCAGCCAAGGCGAGTTGAGCGTGACCAATGTGAAGTGGCGGTGATTGTTCGCTTTGGTATATTCTCAGAAGACGGTGTGTAGTTATTACTCTGTCCAGGTAGGTTTTGTTGAGCACAGTGTTTGGAAGTGTATATTACTGGCGCCGAGTGCATGATGTGTGCATGACATGAGCACGTGATCGTGGCTGCTACTGAGCTACTGGTGCAGAATACATGGTGTGTGCATGAGGTTGGCGCGTGATCGAGACATGCACAGTGTGCGCCTTGCCTTCGCTCCCGCCGCCTGTATGCACGCGTGTGAATGTATGCATGTCTGAATGTATGTGTTATCTTTGCAGGCGCAGTAACTAAATAGTATTGTTTTAGGTTGGAATTTGTATTTTGGGTCATTCATACAATTAATACAGCCAGTAGCTGTTCTGTATTCATTTCTTTCCCTGTTCCAGGGGTATTACAAAAACAGCTCTATGAACCAAAAAAATTGCAGGAATTTAAGTCTCAAGTGCAGCGCAACAGTCATTTTTTATGAGACCCAACTCCAAGGGTAAGGCTGCAACGACAGCATCGCATCGCGTCAGTCAATGTTCTTGCTAAGCATAAGAAATCTTTCAAAGACGGTGAAATTGTGAAAAAGGCGTTTGTCGTGGCTGCGGATGCACTCTTCGGTGATTTCAAGACTAAAACGGACATTGTGAATGCCATTAAAGACGTTCAACTATCCCGGAATACTGTTACATGGCGCTGTGAGGAAATGGCCGAAAATCTTCACGAGCAAATGAAGGACATTGGACACGTGTGTTTTCCTCTCCAGTTCGATGAGTCAACTGATATGGTAGATGTGGCCCAGTTCTTCATTTTCATTAGAATGCCCTTTGAAGACATGAGCGCAAACGAAGAGCTGCTCACCATTTTTCCACTTAAAGGAAAGACGAGAGGCGAAGATATTTTTCAAGCATCCACGGAATTCGTTAACCAGAATAAACTGCTCCTTTTTAAACTCATCTCCATTACAACTGATGGTGTACCTGCTATGGTAGGCTGTATTAATGGGTTTGTTGGATTGTGCAAGCAAATTGATTCGTTCCCGGACTTCCTTAATTATCATTCCACAATTCACCAACAAGCGCTGTGTGGGAAGATCTTAAACATGAAAGAAGTGATGGCTATTGCTATGAAGATTATGTGCTCGATTAGGGCAAGGGGCTGACAGAGGAGGCTATTTCGCGCACACTGGAAGGAGACAGGAGCAGAACATAGACCTGTTGCTGCATACGGATGTAAGCAGAGGCAAATTTTTGGAGCGATTCAGTGAGATGTTGCCTGAAATCAGATTTTCTCAAGCTTACTAAACACGCCGAATATACACAGCTAGAGGACAACAAGTGGCTTTTGGATTTGGCATTTCTAACCGATCTCACCAGCATGCTGAATGAGCTGAATTTATAACTACAGGGAAAGGATAAATATGTAATTAACATGTTCAGCTCAGTGAACGTTTAAAAGCAAGCTCCAACTGCTGTCAAGTAGGCTGCAATGCAGTGACCTGTGAAACTGCACATGCAGGCAGAACTTAAACATCAGGTTAATGACACAGCACAGCTTGATAATGCACATTATAAGGAGCAAGTTCAGAGCATCTTGTCAGAGTTTGATAGGTGCTATACTGACTTTGCATCCATTGAACCTGTTGCCAGCTATCTGTGTTTTCCGTTTGGGAATATTGATGTGGATGACATTGCCTCCAAAGTGGCAACACACACACTCACACTTCAAACTGACATTGAGATTAAATCCAGGGCAACACAAGGGATGAGGGGAACGTTCTGGGAGCTACTGCTGCAGGAAAAGTCCCCCAACCTCAGGAGATGTGCGATGAACTTCACAGCACTTTTTGGATCAACCTACCTGTGTGAATATGCTTTTTCTCACATAAAGATCATCAAGTCGAAGTACAGATCCATAATGACTGATGACCGCCTTATGGCTGGCCTAAGGCTTGCAAACAGCTGCTACAACCCTGACTATGAGAAACTAGCCTCCTTCGCCCAGTGCCAGCAGTCCCACTAAGGTAGAGAATGACATTTATTTCTACTTTTCTAACAGAAAACTATACTTTATAGTGGCTGTATTATTTTCTGTTTGTAGTGTGTATTGAATGGGTATAACAGTAATACGGTTCCATATTTGGGCTGGTAGATCTCGGCTGGCTGACAAATGTAAAAGTAGATCTTGGTTCAAAAAAGGTTGGGCACCCCTGCTTTACAGTGAAAAGTGGAAAGTGTCTTCCATAACTGTGCCTGTGCATGTTTCATTTGAGTCCATTGCCCTACAAATCAATGGGCCAGATCCTGCTATACTAGCCACTGTTTATCGACCAACAAAGCCCAACAGTGATTTCTTAAACGAACTTTCGGTTTTTCTAACCTTCTTATGTTCTTTGTCCCCTAATGTAATATTGCTTGGTGATTTTAACATACACATGGACAATTGTCAACAATACTCTCGCAAGGGATTTTACATCATGCCTGCATAGTTTTGGATTACAGCAATATATTGATTTTCCTACACTCTCCAAAGGACATGTACTTGGTCTGATTTGCTGCTCTGGTATAACTCCTTTTAATTGCAATGCATCTGATTTGCCCATTTCTGACCACAAGTTAGTGTCTTGTGTTGTTAACAGTATCCAAAACAAATTTGTCACGCTCCATCTCATTCCGTAACATTAAGAATATTGATTTATTTGCTCTTTCTATTGGACTTGATAACCTCCCCAGCAAAGAATTTATCCACCCCAGATGAACGGGTCTCTCATTACAATGAGGGACTTCATAGTCTTTTAAACGATCTTGCTCATTTAAAAACCAGTTGTTTCGGGTCCCCCAAGACATTTGCAGCATTGACTATTTCAACCTTAAAATCCCATCTCAAAACATATCTTTTCAAACTGGCATATTCTGTCTGATCCATGCTTCATTGAGTTTTGTGCAGATGATGATTTTATACTTATCTGCTGTATTAACCTTTTATCGTCTACCCCTTTGATTTTATGCTGTCTGAGACAGTGCTGCTTGTTTTTTTTTTAACTGTTCTCTAAGGTGTCCTTGAGTGCTCTGGAAGGTGCCCACAAATAAAATTATTATTATTATTATTACAACATGTCCATATTCTTGGCAGCAAAAACATCTTAGAGGAGCTCTCTCACATGGCTTCATTCTATAACACACATACCCATTATACACTACTACTACTACTACATTGTTTGGCTGCTCCCGTTAGGGGTCGCCACAGCGGATCATCCGTTTCCATTTCTTCCTGTCTTCTGCATCTTCCTCTGTCACACCAGCCACCTGCATGTCTTCCCTCACCACATCCATAAACCTCCTCTTTGGCCTTCCTCTTTTCCTCTTCCCTGGCAGCTGCATATTCAGCATCCTTCTCCCAATATACCCAGCATCTCTCCTCCACACATGTCCAAGCAATCTCAATGTTGCCTCTCTTGCTTTGTCTCCAAACTGTCCAACTTGAGTGGTCCCTCTCATATAATCGTTCCTAATCCTGTCCTTCGTCGTCACTCCCAGTGAAAATCTTAGCATCATACTCATTATACACTCTTTCCGGCAATTCCCCTTCAAAATTAAAATACACAGAATTACTGTCCTCCTACTCCCCTTCTCGGAATCTCGTCATCTTCTTACCTCACACACCTGCAACATCCTGAAATGACTTAGCCTCTACAGACAGTGGCACGCCTCTTATCACTCTCTTCTTCATTGCTTTTAATCTGAGTGGGGAGCAAGTCACACAGAGATGACGTCTAAATACCTCAGTCTTAAAGGCTTTATCTCTGACACTGAGATACAATCAATGATAACCATCCCACTTCTAGTTATCCTGATAGATTGTACATCTCCAAGTTTCCTTCCTACAACTTTTCCAACCTCATGTGGGTCCTTGAAAATCCTGTCTTCCCTTGTCACGGCTATCATCCCAACGAGATGTCTCCTCTGTTCTCAATGACAGACTAGAATCATTTAAGGAATTTTGAAATATTCCTCTCCCTTTTCTTATGTTCAAATCCTCTCGTCTCCTCATTTTCAATTTCACTCTCTAACTCTGACGCCATTTCCGCCATCCTCTCCACGATCTAGAGTGATCTTATTGCGTTATAATAACCTATACACAGCAAGTTAGTGCACCGTTATAACATAGATAGCTCTATCTATACTGTCTTTCCCTCTTCTCACTATTGAGCAAGGGCACTGGCAGCAAGTGTCAACACCTTCCTTACAACTGTGAAGATGATTAGTGTTGAACACAGGTTTAATAATGTTGGAGGTTGCGAAACTACAAATAAAAACATAAATTTTGAATTAATGAATTCAAGATTCAAAGTCTTTTACATGAATAAGTTGTTCACTGCAGCACTAAATAACATGAAAGCTTGCCCAACACTATCAGTGCATAGTAACCGTTAACTTGCCATTATAGAGCACATGGGTTCCTCCTTATGTTCTAATTAACTGAACAATATGGTGGCTAAATGGCATAAATTTAAATATCTAAATGTAAGTAAAGATAAGTATATCAAAATAAGAATATACATACAGACGATGCCACGAAAGATGAAAGCAAATATAAATGGATTGCGGCAAAGTCCGTCAACATGTCATCTCAATGTAAATAAACATACTTCCTGGTTTTAACTTCCTGTGTCATGACACCTAAAACCATATGCAAACTGCATCACTAGAATCCACCATTAGATGTCAGAAAATACTAAATATTATGATTGTAACAGCACACTCCCCTTCTGGCGTCGTGGAATGCCACTACTACTACTACCTTAACAATAAACTAGGAAATCACAAACTTCTATTTAGGAGGTAGAGGAAGAACAATTTCTGACAAAGGTCTCAGAAACAGCTTAGTCCCATCTTTCTATGAGACCTTAATCGCTGCCTTGCCCACATTATTGTCTTTGTTGGGGAAGACCTGGGTGACTATTCCCATGGGGCCATTCGTTCCTTTTCAGCTGATGATCTTTGAGGAGCATGGTGCTTCCAGGCTCCATGTTAGTGAATGAAGGTTCCATGGACAGATTATCAGCTAGCAGGTCAGCCATCTTCTGTGTTTCAGGGCTACCACGAAGTTTGCGACAGGTGATGCAATGGTGGATAATGCTGCTCACATGTATCTTCACACCTACGATCCAATAGCCAGCTGTACGGATGGCACCTTCTGTGAAGAGGCGTCCCTGGTGTATAGTCTGTCCGTGGTAGTGTCTAACCAACAGGGTTGAGATGTGATGTTTATCAGGAATGATCAGAGGGTTTTTTTTTTCCTTTGGCCTCAAGCTCTCCTTCCCTCATACGACCCCAACTCTGAGAAGATTCTGTGCATCAATGAAGGGGTCCAAGGTTTTGAGAGGACTGCCTTGAGGAATCTTCTCTCTTTTTTAGGCAAGCCAGTTCTTCAGTATACGCCTCCTCCAGCCCTGATAATTATGCACTTGGACTGACTGAGCTGTTCGGGTGTGTGTGCTTCTTGACACAAGTGCCACCCTCGGCAGTCATTGCTCGCTATCTAGATGACTATGGTAGCTGTGATAGAGATGACTGAGATTGGCAATGGCACGATTCAGAGACCGCCATGAGGAGAACTTGGAGAAACGCTGAGATCCAAGCTGTTGAACAGTGGCCTGAGTGTGGAGATGTGAGGACGGACTTCAGCATCCATGTTTGGATCGACCAGCTCAAAGATGTCAGGTTCTAGGGTGTTGGTGAAAGTGTTCACACTGAGTGGCTTGTGAGCACTACCCAAATAGGCATTGCCCATAACCACCCATCCTAGGTCGAGTCTCTGAGCGTAGGGAGCATGTGGAGGACCATTGACATGTTTATGAAACTTGTAGAGTCTGATGACATCGCGGCCAAGTAGGAACATAATGGGAGCGTTGGGCTCTGGCTCTGGAATGAGGTGAGCTACTGGTTTCAGGAGAGGATGGAAGAAGGCAGTACTGGGTGTTGGAATCTCTGTTCTGTTGTCCAGTATCTCACTGCATTCCAGCAGTCTTGGTAGAGGTTGAATTGTTTTACCATCCAGTGACTCTATGTAGAAGCCAAAGGCTGTCCTGTCCACGTTCTCAGTCATGCTTGAGCAGGTCCTCAGAGAGTATGATGCAGTGGGGCCTTGTATGTTGAAGATGTCAAGGAATTCGGAGCGAGCAAAAGATCTATTGCTTTGTTCATCCAGAATAACAAATACCTTCATCACCTTGTCATGGCGTCCTCCGGGATAAACTTTGGCAAAGAGAATCTTTGAGCAGGACCTATTGGTGAGATCTCCTCCACAGACCTGTGTGCACTGACTTGTGACCACTGGGGTTGGTGTGGGGTCTGGCTCCCCACCATGTTCTGAAGAGGGGCTTGTCTCATTGACCCATGGCGCTGGCCCTGGATGGAGGGCAGAGGAGTTTCTGTCACTGTCACATTCAGTGCATTGGCACTCTGGCAGTGTGTGATGTGGAAATACAACACTTAAAACAAATGCCGTTCTCTTTGAGGAAGTTCTTTCGTTCCTCTATGGGTTTTGCATGAAATGCACGGCACTTTTGCAGAGAATGCGGCTTTTTGTGGATAGGACATCTCTCACTAGGATTGTATGCTTCCTTTCTGTGTCTGTCTTGGTCTTAGCGAGCTGCTGCAGACACTTCTGTTTTGTGGACAGAGTCCTCATTCGACCTGCTGGCTTTCAATGGAGGCTTTTCCAGTTCGCTGGAATCTGTTTGGCCTGTGATAAGCTTGTGATAAGCTCACGTCGTGCCAGAAACCTCACAAAGTGTCATGTGGTAATCAGTAGCACGAGTGGGTTGCAGAACATGACAATGGGGGCGAAAAGGCATAACATTGATGTTGCTATGGGGAGAATGATGAGTTGGGTGGCCGTGTGGATAAGCCAGCCAACGTTATTAATCCTCATCATTGAAAGTTACACCATGAGGAGGCTGGCTGCATTGAGCTGGAGTATGAGCCACGTCTGGAGTGAGAAAAGGGTTCCGAGACTTATGTTTGCTTGGAGCATGAAAGGGAGTATCATGAACGTGAGTATTAGCAACAGGTGGGATAACGTGCTCAGTATTGAGACATGGGTCGTGTACAGACTGGACTTTGGTGGCTTGGTGTGTGGCCACTCTGTTTCGTCTTGAAAGGGTGGCTCCTCCTCTTGTGCTAAACTCCTTTCCTCATATACTTTAGTTTGCTCCTTCACATAATCTTGTATGCATTGAGCAGAGTCAAATGGCGATGTGAATGGGATTTCACGGCTCTGTTTCCTCATTGGTAGCAACTGCTGCCTCCAACACCTCTGCCTTTGCCACAGCTACAGCAATTTCCTTTTCTATGGCCAGCATCTCCATTGCAGCCTCCAGCTGAGCTTTCTCCATTCTCATTCTGATCCCCTTCTCGGTATACACCAAGCATACCTTGGCAGCTTCAGCTTTAGCCCTGGCTGCTGCGCTAGTGGATAATGCACCAGAGCGCATTGACACAGAGGCACAAGACCTAGTTTTCAGAGCACGTAAGTTTCTCTCTATTGTGTAGGTAAGTAAATTTCAGTGTGTGTATATTTTCAGCCCCTGTAGTTGTTGATGTGTGATGCCGGTTACCACAATCTCATGAACTGTGTTGCTTTGTCTGTAGAATGTCGTCTTTTCACTGTACTGTCTTTTCCTCTTCTCGCTACTGAGCAAAGGCACAGGCAGCAAGTGTCAACACCTTCCTTACGTTACGACTCTGAAGACAGTTAGTGTTGTCCACAGGTTTAATAATGCTGGGAAACTACAAATAAAAACATAAATCTTGAATTACTGGAATGTACTTATTCAAAGCCCTTTACATGAATAAGCCTAACACAAGCAGTGCATAGTAACAGTTAACTTGCCATTACAGAGCACACGTGTTCCTCTTTGTTCTAATTAACTGAACAATATGGTGACTAAATGGCATAAATTTAAATATCTAAAAGTAAGTAAAGATAAGTATCAGAATAAGAATATACATGCAGACGATGCCACGAAAGACGAAAGCAGATACAAGTGGATTGCGGCAAAGTCCGTCAACATGTCATCTCAATGTAAATAAACACTTACTGGTTTAAACTTCCTGTGTCGTGACACCTAAAACTGTATGCAAACTGCATTACTAGAACCCACCATTAGATGGCAGAAAAGTACTCAATATTATGACTGCAACAGCGCACTATCTATTGACCATGTGATGAGATCGAAGATGGCGCTGTTGTCACGGGGGGAGCAGGAACAGAACCCAAATGCAGACAGCGGAGATAGGCTGGGATTGAGCAAGGCTTTAATGAAAGAACAGAGCTTACAAAAACTGGAGCGACAGGCACAAACAGCAAGGAAGACATGAAGCACTCAGCCAACACAGGATAACATTTCAGTTATAATCCAACAAGTGAGCCAGGGCAGCCAGGTGGGGATGTACCTGCTGGAAAGCCAGTCAAGGAAATGGGGAGCAGGTGAGAAAAGCAAGCAGCGCAGTAACCGAAATGGCACACTAATCAGGGAAATGGGGAACAGGTGAGCAAAACAGGGGGAGGAACAGAAAATGGCACAACTAGTGAGCCTTCAAAATAAAACATGAAACCAAACACAACCATGACAGCTGTGCTATGGCGACTTGCTATAAGCGGCTCTCGCTTTGTTGATTGTTTTCGTGTTATGTCACTTTTGTTGCACAAAACTCATCTTGCACAATTACCTATGACTGCCAGATTTTACTGGACATAAGGTTAGACGTTCCCAACAACTGGAAGCCACGGGACTTACCAACATGGCCGCAGACAGTGCTACCGGGGACAAAGTAAAAGAGCTGGCGCCCTGGTGAGGCTACGCTGAGGTCCTATCAGCCCCCAGTTCCCAGAATACTGCTGTCTAACGTCCAGTCCCTCAACGAGATGGATGAACTTCATTGCAGAATAAGCTCTCAAAGGGACATGAGGGACTTTTGTGTGTTCTGCTTTACAGAGACTTGGCTGGGCCCTAATACATAGGGCTATACAACTGGAAGGTTTGTCTGTGCACCGCATGGACCGTTCCATGACGACTACTGGCAAGGTAAAGGGAGGAGGTGTATGCTTCTTTCTTAACAATTCATAGTGCACTGACATGGAAATACTCTATCAGTCCTCTTCGCCATTGTTGGAACAACTAACAATAAGGTGTGCAGACCATTCTATCTCCCAAAGGAATTCCTCTGTGTGTTGTTAACTACTGTCTACATACCACCACAAGCTCGTGCCACAGCAGTGCTTGACAAACTGTTTGGAGCAATTAGCAGGCAGAAGAACTTGCACCCTTGGGAGACTATTTCAGTTGTGGCAGGGGATTTAAACCACTTGTAACCTGAAATCTGTGCTACCGAAACCAGAGGCAATAAGACTCTCGACCATTGTTACTTCACATCAAAGCAGGTTACAGGTCTATCCCACGAACTCACTTTGGGAAATCCCACCACCTGTCAGAGATCTTGCTTCCTGTCTACAAGCAGAAAGTGAAGTGCGCACAGTCCACTGTGAGGACAGTAAAGTGCTGGATAACAGAGCACAAATCTAAACGTCAGGAAACTTTTGAATCGGCAAACTTGTCAGTCTTTAAGAATTCAGCCTCAAGTTTGGATGGGCATACTGAATCGGTCACTGGCTATGTTAGATTCTGTGTGGGTAACTATATCCCGGTATGGGCTATATATATGCTCCTACCCCAACTAGAAACCTTGGATTAAAAGTGACATTCGCCTGCGGTTGAGGGAGCGTACCACTGTTTTTAAATTGGGGGATAAGGAATGCTACAAAACAAATCCAGGTATGACTTAAGGACAGCAATCAAAGCCGCTAAAAGACAATAGAGAGACAAACTGGAAAATTACTATCGTGGCAGTGACTCGTGACACGTGGAGGGAGCTGCAGGCGATTACGGACTATAAATCTAAACCCAGTGTGGCTATCAATACCTCTGCCTCTCTTCTGGATGAACTTAAAAATGGTCTGCTTTGAAGCGCACAACTTGGGACTCAGTGGGACTCATCACAGCGCCCACCCAATGAAGTCGAGCTACAGGTGAACAGAGGCTGATGTGAGTAAAACATTTAAAAGGGTTAAGGCTCATAAAGCTGCTGGCCCAGACGGCATCTCTTCCCATGTCCTCAAGGCATGTTACACTCAGTTATCTCAGAGTTTCACTGTCATTTTTAAACTGGCACTGTCATTGTGTGGTTCCACTGTTTTAAGAAAACCACCATTGTGCCTGTACCTAAGAAAACACCTGTCTCTTGTCTTAATGATTATCAACCTGTTGCTAGCTTACTTGCTCTGCATACTGTTGTAGAACACATTGAAAAGAAAAAATATCTCTGTCAGATGTTGTTTATTGATTACAGCTGTGCTTTTAATACAATTGTACCAACCATTTCATATGAGTAAAAATAACTTTTATGGCAGTAGCATGGAGAGGGTCTTGACAGACTGTATCACAATGTGGTTTGGCAACCTGAATGCTCAGGACTGACGTCTGCTGCAAAGGACTATAAAGACAGCAGCAAAAATCATTGGCATGGAGCTACCACAACTTCATAATATTTACACCACTCGCTGCAAAAGGAAATCTCAAAACATCATTAAGAACACCAGCCACCCTATGTTCTTTTCTAGCTCCTTCCATCTAAAAGAAACATTGCTGGAGCATCAAATCACACACCACCCATCTCGGTAATAGTTTCTTTCCACAGGCAGTCAGGTTGCTGAACAGCTAACCCACCCATATGCACCTTACATCGTTGTGTTATCGTGTACTTTTCTATATTGTGTGTAATGTATGAATTCTGTGTACATAGTCTATGTAGGCCTGCAGGGTTTTTTGGGGGGGATAGTGTGCCTTTTTTGTTTTAAGGCAGAGAAAGCCAGAGCACAAGAATGTCATTGTATTCTAATACACATGACAAAGTTGAGCTTGAACTGTCATCTACAAACGACACTGTAAAGGGTAATCCTAACACATTTCTCTGTAACTAATGAATTTGCACATTTTCCTTTGGCATAGTTATTTATCTCATTTTATTGTTACTCATATTGCTCTCTTGTTAGGCCCAGGAACTCCAGCGCATTCCCAGCAAGCAGTTTATCCTGCAACACAAACATGTACAAGTAATGAATAAACTTCTGGTACACCTTTTATTAAAAAAACAAAAACAAAAAACAAACTCCAAAGCCTATTAATTAGTGCCCTGTGATATGTTGTCATTAATCCTGTTAAAGAGGGATAGAACTTGTGTGTTAACCTAGGTCGAAAGGATTAAAATTACTGCTATTTCACAACACCCACCCATCCATCCGTTATCCAAGCTGCTTATCCGAATCAGGGTCGCAGGATGCTGGAGCCTATCCCAGCAATCATTGGGTTGCAGGTGGGGAGACACCCTGGACAGGCCGCCGATCCATCACGGGGCTGACACATTCACACCTAGGGACAATTTAGTATGGCCGATTCACCTGACTGACCTACATGTGTTTGGACTGGGAGGAAACCAGAGTACCCAGAGGAAACCCATGCAGACACAGGGAGAACTGAAATGAACAGGGGCGGCACGGTGGTGGAGTGGTTAGCACGGTCGCCCCACAGCAAGAAGGTCCTGGATTTGAACCCGTATCCATATTTTTCCTTATTTAAACCAGGAACCAATTTGTGTTTGCTATTCTGTGTTTATACAGTGTGATTTACTTTCAGCAGATAACCAAAATTGTATTCTCGCTGTTACGGTTAATTAAATTCTATAGGCTAGATGTCTTACACTTTTTGAGCTTTGACAGTTTTGAGCTATCAACTTTAAATATTCACAGAGATCTTCTATGTCACCTTCATGGCCCCATCAAATTCATCCATTGAGTCGATCAGCGATCCAGGCTGGAGCTCACCCAGCGGGAATGGATAGTCTGTCCCCAGCATCACTTTATCCTACATGAACAAAAGTAGCATGTAAACACAGAGCTGACCTATATAAAGTTATCTAGATTCTTAGATAGATGGCTTGATCGCAGATAGAAAATTAAACTAATACAACTAGAAAAAGACAAATATACAAGAACAGCCTTATAAATCATGCAAGCGTTCACCAAAGTAACTGCACAGATTCACATAAACAAGCAACATAAATACACCTGCATAATAAACATTTACTTGTGTACTTGTGTAACAGTATAGGCTGTGGTCAATACAGATATTACTCCTGAGTGTTGCCTAAGGCCGGGGCTTATTCAGGCCAGAGAGATGTCCAAGAGAGAGAACAAGAAAGACAGAGACCCAGAGAGAGAACATTCAAACTGATTGGTAGTAAAAGTGATTTGAACTTCCAAGGTCAGCTCTTCAATAGCATAGAGTTGATAGGAGTTGTAATTCCCACCTAAACAGATCCCCTGGATGTTTGAATTCGATTGGACTGCAGGGCTATGTGATAACTCCTTTTTTATGTACTGGATGGAAATCTTTTTTTTCTCCCTTTTTCTCCCCAATTGTACTAGGCCAATTACCCACACTCTTCCGAGCCCTCCCGTTCGCTGCTCCACCCCCTCTGCCGATCCGGGGAGGGCTGCAGACTACCACATGCTTCCTGCGATGCATGTGGAGTCGCCAGCCGCTTCTTTTCACCTGACAGTGAGGAGTTTCGCCACATAGCACATGGGAGGATCACGCTATTCCCCCCAGCTCCCCCTCCCCCCTGAACAGGCACCCCGACCAACCAGAGGAGGCGCTAGTGCAGCGACCAGGACACATACCCACATCCGGCTTCCCACCCGCAGACACGGCCAATTGTATATGTAGGTATGCCCGACAAAGCCGAAGGTAACACGGGGATTCGAACCGGCAATCCCTGTGTTGGTGGGCAATGGAATAGACAGCTACACCACCCGGACGACGGAAATCATTTCTGAACCTTCAGTCCAGTAAAATTCAAGCATCCTTCCAGTACATTGTTCTGCCACACAACCGGAAATATTGTCTGGGTTCCCCACAGCATCTCAATTTGAATAGTGCAGTGTGTGAATACTGTGCAGTAGAGCCGCTATCTCATGTTTTTTTCTATTGTAAATCTATCAAATTACCTCTTACTTCCATAGAATAATTTTTGCTTCTGTAAACCTGTCATACTTGCTCTTATATGGCCTTTTATTTATATTATTTGAACTAATTTATGATTTTATTACTTTTTGATGTCCTCATGAGTATCTTTATGAGTTAAATTCTTGGTATGTGAAACATTCTAGGGAAAACAGATTCTGAGTCGCACAGTTTAGGACCTCCATCTGAAAGTGTGCAAATCAATTTAAGACCATTAATAAGGTATGGCAGACAAATGAGCGGATCACTTTTCCAATAACATTGACGAGCAGCTTGAGGGCGATGGGGTCATGGACCAGAGAATCTGTGTAGAAGGAGCCGAGGTATTTCCGTGGGTTCATTTTGTTGTCCACAGCACACAGGTCAGGTCGGACGTTGTAGCCATGCTCAATTCTTCCGATTGTGAACGGGAAAGAGCCACCTGTAAGCAGAAAAACAAACAAGCCTAAGACACCGCTGTACAACCCATAACTATGTTTAGACAAAGAGCTCTCTTTGTTCTCAATGTCATCAAGAACCTAAATTGTAAGACTCCATGTTGCTTATACTTTACTGGTGCTTTTTATCTGAAATGTTGACCATTCAGACTGATGACCATTCCTTAAAGAGTACCTGCACACCTGAATATGTTTTTGGAGTGATAAACCGAAATACATTTGTTTTCTTTTTTCAACAAAAGACATTAGCTCCAGATGAAATCTCAACATTTCTGTGAAACTATGACAATATCTACATGTTCTGTAAATAGGATGAGGAGTTAGACAAGGAGGAAGGAAAATATAAGGCACAGACAGACACAGTACCTCCATGGCCAAAGCAGACCTTCAGCTTGGGAAATTTCTCGAAGACACCTCCAAAGATCATTGAGCAAATAGCTGTGGTCGTCTCTGAGGGCATGCCTTTAAGGATTAAAAAGAACATCAATACATATATTCTTTTCATACTGCATCATAACAAGTGATTATACATGTATACATCTGTAGTCTTTGGTAAAGGCTCTGTCACAGCACTCACACTGGCCCTTTCTGGCCCTTTCATGTTGCCCATCCCTGATAGATCCTGCAATTGCATTGCACTGCATGATTCCCCAGCAAGCACTCTGCAGCAAATGCTTGACATTTGACAATGTTATGATGATTGTGGTGAAATGCATTAATTACATCAGATCAAGAGGTTTACAACACCGTCAGTTCTGTGTGTTTCTGGAGGAAGTAGATGCAACATATGGGGATGTGTTTTACTTTACAGAAGTGTGCTGGTTGAGCAGGGGCAGTGTCCTAAAAAGGTCTTTTGACTTGACAGAGGCGATCAGAGAATTAATGAAAGAAGGCAGGCTATATGTTCCTGAGCTTGATGATCCCAAATGGGTCAAGGATTTAGCTTTCTTAGTTTCAATTCATTTCACCACCGAAATAGCTTTAGCTTTCTTACAAACCCCAATTCCAATGAAGTTGGGGCGTTGTGTAAAACGTGAATAAAAACAGAATACAATGATTTGCAAATCCTTTTCGACTTATATTCAATTGAATACACTACAAAGACAAGCTATTTAATGTTCAAACTGATAAACTTTATTGTTTTTTGCAAATATTCACTCATTTTGAATCTGATGCCTGCAACACATTCCAAAAGAGCTGGGACAGGGGCAACAAAAGACTGGGAAAGTTGAGGAATGCTCAAAAAACACCTGTTTGGAACATTCCACAGGTGAACAGGTTAATTGAAAACAGGTGAGTGTCATGATTGGGTATAAAAGGAGCATCCCCGAAAGGCTCAGTCGTTCACAAGCAAGGATGGAGTGAGGTTCACCACTTTGTGAACAACTGCGTGAGCAAATAGTCCAACAGTTTAAGAACAACGTTTCTCAACGTACAATTGCAAGGAATTTAGGGATTTCATCATCTACAGTCCATAATATCATCAAAAGATTCAGAGAATCCGGAGAAATCTCTGCACGTAAGCGGCAAGGCTGAAAACCAACATTGAATGCTCGTGACCTTCGACCCCTCAGGTGGCACTGCATTAAAACTGACATCATTCTGTAAAGGATATTACCACGTGGGCTCAGGAACACTTGGGGAAACCATTGTCAGTTAACACAG
The DNA here is from genome assembly GCF_029633865.1 of Lampris incognitus. Classification (NCBI taxonomy): domain Eukaryota; kingdom Metazoa; phylum Chordata; class Actinopteri; order Lampriformes; family Lampridae; genus Lampris; species Lampris incognitus. The sequence goes on along the minus strand of NC_079221.1, from coordinate 33,551,669 downwards.
TTCGTCGCTACATCTACAAGTTAAAACTCTACCATGCAAAGTGAAAGCCATATATCAACAACACCCAGAAACCCCACCGGCTTCTCTGGGCCCAAGCTCATCTGAGATGGACTGACGCAAAGTGGAAAAGTGTGCTGTGGTCTGACGAGTCCACATTTCAAATTGCTTTTGGAAATCATGGACGTCTTGTCCTCCGGGCTAAAGCGGAAAAGGACCATCCAGATTGTTATCAGCGCAAAGTTCAAAAGCCAGCATCTGTGATGGTATGGGGGTGTGTTAGTGCCCATGGCATGGGTAACTTGCACATCTGTGAAGGCACCATTAATGCTGAAAGGTACATACAGGTTTTGGAGCAACATATGCTGCCATCCAAGCGACGTCTTTGTCAGGGACGTCCCTGCTTATTTCAGCAAGACAATGCCAAGCCACATTCTGCACGTGTTACAACAGCGTGGCTTCGTAGTAAAAGAGTGCGGGTACTAGACTGGCCTGCCTGCAGTCCAGACCTGTCTCCCATTGAAAATGTGTGGCGCATTATGAAGCGCAAAATACGACAACGGAGATCCCGGACTGTTGAGCAACTGAAGTCGTACATCAAGCAAGAATGGGAAAGAATTCCACCTACAAAGCTTCAACAACTAGTGTCCTCAGTTCCCAAATGCTTATTGAGTGTTGTTAAAAGGAAAGGTGGTGTAACACAGTGGTGAACATGCCCCTGTCCCAGCTTTTTTGGAACGTGTTGCAGGCATCACATTCAAAATGAGTGAATATTTGCAACAACAAAAAAACAAAACAGTTTATCAGTTTGAACATTAAATATCTTGTCTTTGTCGTGTATTCAATTGAATATAGGTCGAAAAGGATTTGAAAATCATTGTATTCTGTTTTTATTTACGTTTTACACAACGTCCCAACTTCATTGGAATTGAGGTTTGTAGTTGACATCACACAGGCATTTAACAGTCTTAAAACTGCAGGGGCCAGACCAACTTGTCACTGTAGCATTTGGTAGTGTGAAAACCTTCTCTGTGAAATTCAAATTATGGAAAACACAGCTCACAGAGAAAAGATTTCTCCACTTTCCAACATGCCAGTCATTTATTGATGATGGTGCCAGAGGTAATGCTGATTAGTGTGTGACTGCCATTGACAATCTGCAGCAGGATTTTGAGCACAGTTTTTCTGATTTTAAGACTCACAGCACCACTTTCCAGTTATCTGCAGACCCCTTCTCCTTAGATGTGGACAGTGCTCCAAGCACATTTTAAATGGAGCTCATAGACTTGCAGTGTAACACTGAGCTCAAGGCAACGTTCAGAGAGGCACAAGGAAAGCAGGAGATGCTTGGATAGTTTCTCAGAGAGCTTCCCAAAACATTCCCATGGTTATCCAATCTGTTCAGGCACATCATGTGTCTTTTTGGCAGCCCTTATCTGTGTGAGAAACTGTTCTCAACTATGAACTTTTTAAATCAAGGCATAGCTCCAGACTGACCAATGAACATCTCTCCAGACTGTCCTTAGGGTGTCCACTGCCCTGTCCCTGAAAGCAAATGTGCCTCACCTGTGTCAGCAGAAGAAGTGCCAGGTTTCTGGCAAGAAGTAGGCTAAATATGTAGGCCAGGGCCAGGCTACATTATGTACATTATGTAAATTAATAGGTGCCTATTAATTTGAAAACTCTAAAGAATTGTGAAATAATAATAAAAAACGATATGAAGGTTATATAGTCGAACAGTTTTTTTTCCTTCATCCCTATTGTACCGGCCCTCCTCCTCAAGACCATCTGTGAAGTGGCCTCCAGGTAATTTGAGTTTGAGATCCCTGCTTTAAACCTTTCATTGTTTTCTGTTCTATCGATTCCCTGTCTAACCCTGCTTTCTGTGATCCTGCAGTCCTGTCTGCTCTGTCCTGTCCTTGCCTCTGGTCGTTGGTCTGTCTCCATGAAGTCCCGCTTGTCTTTCTGCTTCCCGGTTTGGTCTAGGTCCCCCTCCCCTGTGCAGTCTTACGCTGGACCCAGTGTTCCCTGTCTGCTCCTCGCTCTGCCGGCTCCTCATTTTGTCTGGCATTAAAGGACTTGTTTTACTGAAACCCCGCCTTGAGTCTGTCTGTGTCTACATATTGGGTTCAGCCTTGCAGCCCCGGTTAACATGTTACATGTGGGCACCTTGTGAAACACATTATACAGTAGATAAGCACTGAGAATTAAAAAGAAAAGTTTAATGAGAGAGAGAAGACTCTCAATAATAGTGAGCAAAATAGTCCATTGGTATTGTGACATATGCATCAAAGCTTTAAGTCGATGGATACACCATTGGCATAAATACCACCATTCACCTAATTTTTATGCGTGATATGTTTATTTCTTCTATTGTGTAACTCTATTTTTCATGATAATATGTGGAGTGTCTGTTGTTGTCCATGTGTGTATTGTGCTGCAGAGTTTAATGTGTACCAAAAACAAATTCCACCGGCCTTGGTCGTATGGCTAATAAAACAACCTAATCTAATCTAATACATTCTAGCCTTGGGTCATATTATTTTCATACCAAACCGGTTCTCTGCATGGTTTTACGAGCAGCGGGTAAATAGGTTGTTGGAGCCAAAATAAATCAAATTGAGTTTTAAGAAGGACATTTTTATCATTATTATTTAGGTTTATTTCACGTAGTACAGTGTGAGTGTGACCTATTCACATGGAAAGTATGTAATGTTACACCTTCTCAGGATGTTTGGGGGGGGGCTTTCCCCTTTTTTCTCCCCAATTGGCCTATTACCCCACTCTTCTAAGTCGTCCCGGTCGCTGCTTCACCCCCTCTGCCAATCCGGGGAGGGCTACAGACTACCACATGTGCCCTCTGATATATATGGAGTTGACAGCCGCTTCTTTTCACCTGACAGTAAGGAGTTTCACCAGGGGGATGTAGCGCATGGAAGGATCATGCTATTCCCCGCAGTTCCCCCTCCCCCCTGAACAGGTGCCCTGACTGACCAGAGGAGGCGCTAGTGCAGCGACCAGGACACATACCCACATCTGGCTTCCCATTCGCAGACACAGGGATGCCCGACCAAGCCGTAGGTAACATGGCGATTCAAACCAGTGATCCCTGTGTTGGTAGGCAATGGAGTAGACCACCATGCCACCGGGACGCCCCCCTAGGGATGGTTTTTACAAGTCGGGTGTGACTGTATTGGAAGCAAACAGTATTTTGATCAAACACAAATACACATAAAGGGGTCCTTTGTTTGCAATATTTTTTGTATTTTTTTCCTGTGTTAATGTAAATAATAAGAATATGGAAAAAAATCAGCTACTTTTCAGTGCACTTTAATGTTTGGACATGAAATTTTTAGGACATTGGTTGGATGGATAACAGTGTGTTGAGACATACATATTTCCTTTGTAGCCACCAAAGTGGATAATATAGTAAAACAGGCCCTACATTGGTCAGTGCTATGTATTTTCTTGTGGTTTGGTTTATTGTGAAGTGCAGACAAAGCATGGGTCCCCTCAGACATCCCATTCGGATATGGTATTTTAACTAAATGAGGGAATCTTAATTGCTATTGACCAGACTGGGGGGTATTTTCAATATTGCTCTGTTTCCTCTGTTACTCACCAACCAGCCAGGGCAGCCAATACTTAGCCATCCTTCCATCTGTCTGCATGTCCCACGGGTGGACAAATATGGAGCAGTTCAGCTTCTCAGCCGCCTGTACAGAAACACATTACACATTGCATTATATGCAGTTTGGTATAATTTGACACAGAGGGCTTCCGTTTCCCCAAAAAGTGGCACTTTTTATTCAGAACACAGGTTATCTTATGCAAAACCTAGCCAATGAGGATGTACAAGCCACTGCATTCTTAGTGCTGGTCCCAAGCCCGGATAAATGGGGAGGGTTGCGTCAGGAAGGGCATCCGGCATAAAATATTTGTCAAATCAAATATTCTTCTTTCAGCTTGCTCCCTGTTTCTCAGGGGTCGCCACAGCAGATTTTACAGTTTCCATCGGTACCCTGTAAGGGCACAACATCAATGGCGGCTGTTGTTAACCCGGGCCTCAGCCGATCTGGTCAAATCAAATATGTGGAATATAAATAAAATTTCCATACCGCATCGGTCGAGGCCCGGGTTACCAATGACTGCCACCGGTACTGTTGGCCAGCAGGGTGCCGGTGGAAACTATGCTACTGTTGAGCGAAGGAGAAGGAGAGGGGGAAGGCATGTCCAGAGGCAGCAGGAGAGGAGGAAGGGTAGGCATGTGGAGGTGAGAGTTGGAACTTTGAATGTTGGCACTATAACTGGTAAAGGGAGAGAGCTGGCTGATATGATGGAAATAATAAAGGTAGGTATATGGTGTGTGCAAGAGACCAGGTGGAAGAGGAGTAAGGCCAGGAGCATCGGAGGAGGGTTTAAACTCTTCTACCATGGTTCGGGTGGGAGGAGAAATGGGGTAGGGGTAATTTTGAAGGAAGAGTATGTCAACAGTGTGATGAGGAGGTGATGGGTAGGTATGGTGTCAAGGAGAGAAATGTGGAAGGACAGATGGTGGTGGATTTTGCGAAAAGGATGGAAATGGCTGTGGTGAATACATACTTCAAAAAGAGGGAGGAACACAGGGTGACATACAAGAGTGGAGGAAAGTGCACACAGGTGGACTATATCTTATGTAGAAGGCGCGATCTGAAAGGGATTGGAGACTGCAAGATGGTGACAGGGGAGAACGTAGCTAGGCAGCATCGGATGGTGCTTCCTCTTTTTGGTCTCCAAAGTAGGATGACTTTGGAGGACAAGAAGCGGAAGCGAGTGATGGCAGAGCCAAAAGATCAAATGGTGGAAGTTGAAGAGGAAGACTGTTGTGTGGAGTTCAGGGAGGAGTTAAGACAGGTACTGGGTGGTAGTGAAGAGTTGCCAGAAGGCTGGGCAACTACTGCAGAAATACTGAGGGAGAAAGCTAGGAAGGTACTTGGTATGTCATCTGGACAGAGGCAGGAAGACAAGGAGACTTGGTGGTGGAATGAGGAGTACAGCATATACAGAGGAAGAGATTGGCGAAGTGGAATAATAAGGGAGATGAAGAAAGTAGACAGGAATACAACGAGATGCAGCACAAAGTGAAGAGAAAGGTGGCAAAGGCAAAGGAAAAGGCGCATGGTGAGTTGTATGAGAGGTTAGACACTAAGGAAGGAGAAAATGACTTGTACAGATTGGCCAGACAGAGGGACTGAGCTGGGAAGGATGTATAGCAGGTTAGGGCGATCAAGGATAGAGATGGAAATGGGCTGACAAGCGAGGAGAGTGTGCTGAGAAATTGGAAGATGTACTTTGAGGGGCTGATAGATGAAGAAAATGAGAGAGAGAGAAGGTTGGATGATGTAGGGATAGTGAATCAGGAAGGTCAGTGGATTAGCAAGGAGGAAGTGAGGGCAGCTATGAAGAGGATGAAGAGGGGAAAGGCAGTTGGTCCTGATGACGTACCTGTGGAGGTATGGAGATGACTAGGAGAGATGGTAGTGGGGTTTTTAACTAGATTGTTTAACACAATCTTGGAAAATGAGAGGATGCCTGAGGAGTGGAGAAGAAGCATACTGGTAACGATTTTCAAGAATAAGGGCAATGTGCAGAACTGTAGCAACTACAGAGGTATAAAGTTGATCAGCCACAGCATGAAGATATGGGAAAGAGTAATAGAAGCTAGGTTAAGAGGAGAGGTGATGATTAGCGAGCAGCAGTATTGTTTCATGCCACGAAAGAGCACCACAGATGCAATGTTTGCTTTGAGAATGTTGATTGAGAAGTATAGAGAAGGCCAGAAGGAGTTACATTGTGTCTTTGTAGATTTAGAGAAAGCATATGACAGGGTGCCAAGAGAGGAGGTGTGGTATTGTATGAGGAAGTCGGGAGTTGCAGAGAAGTATGTTGGAGTGATGCAGGATATGTATGAGGGAAGTGTGACAATGGTGAGGTGTGCAGTTGGAATGACAGATGGGTTCAAGGTGGAGGTGGGATTACATCAAGGATCGGCTCTGAGCCCTTTCTTGTTTGCAGTGGTGATGGACAGGTTGGCGGATGAGGTCAAGCAAGAGTCTCCGTTGACTATGATGTTTGCGGATGACATTGTGATCTGTAGTGACAGTAGGATGCAGGTTGAGGAGGGCCTGGAGAGGTGGAGGTATGCACTGGAGAGAAGAGGAATGAAAGTCAGTAGGAGCAAGATGGAATACCTATGTGTGAATGAGAGGGAGGACAGTGGAATGGTGAGGATGCAAGGAGTAGAGGTGAAAAAGCCATATGAGTTTAAATAATTGGGGTCAACTGTCCAAAGTAACAGGGAGCGCAGAAGAGAGGTGGACAAGAGAGGGCAGGCAGGGTGGAGTTGGTGGAGAAGAGTGCTAGGAGTGATTTGCGACAGAAGGGTACCAGCAAGAGTTAAAGGGAAGGCTTACAAGATGGTTGTGAGACCAGCTATTTTATATGGTTTGGAGACAGTGGCACTGATGAAAAGACAGGAGGTGGAGCTGGAGGTGACAGAGTTGAAGATGCTAAGATTTTCATTGGGAGTGATGAAGAAGGACAGGATTAGGAATAAATATATTAGAGGGACAGCTCAGGTTGGACGATTTGGATACAAAGCAAGAGAGGCAAGATTGAGATGGCTTGGACATGTGTGGAGGAGAGATGCTTGGTATATTTGGAGAAGGATGCTGAATATGGAGCTGCCAGGGAGGAGGAAAAGAGGAAGGACAAAGAGGAGGTTTGTGGATGTGGTGATGGAGGACATGCAGGTGGCTGGTGTGACAGAAGAAGATGCGGAGTACAGGAAGAAATGGAAACAGATGATCCGCTGTGGTGACCCCTAACGGGAGCAGCTGAAAGTGGCAGTAGTAGTAGTAATAGTAATTGTAGTAGTAGTAGGTTATCTTATGCAAGCCAGCCTTTCACCAACTACAAGATACCAGCACACTGTTTACTGAGGCAAATGGGTACCAGTTTGTCACCCTCTTTTCCAGCATTTATGGAAGAGTGTAATCCATAATTCTGTACATTTGCTACAAGCATCACATGGGCTTCACAGCATCATATGTAATGTAGTAGGTATGACCTTGGCGTAATTGAATTGGCTTCAGTTTAACTATTGGGCATTTGGGGTAGGTTGGCTCTCCCCACCCACTGACATTTGACACATGCACATTTGACTTAAGTGTGCATGTGTATCAACTAATAAACGGAGGAAATGTATATTTATGATACTATTTATAGGTCTGATACAAAGTATTTGGTGGGGACTTTATAACAGATGAAAGAAGTCCTACCTAAATTTACACCTACATGCGAGGGTAGCACAGGTGGTAATCCCTCTTGAAAGAGTTTTCCATTCCACAGTGATACACTTTGAAATAACCACTGAAATTTAGCTTTATGTTAAGTATGATTATTCTATTTATAGCATCCTTAATATCCTTTAAAAAAAAGAAGCATAATTGCTGGGCTTCTATCCCAGTTAAGCATTATTACTTCTCCTGAGTTAATCAGTTTCATACCATGGAGGGCCGCACATATGTGGATTTTCATAACAGCCCAACTCAACATTATCTGATTTCATTGATTTATACTCCGCCATCTATTTGAAGGTGTGTTACTCAGTGAAATCAGCTGGTGTAGTGTTGAGATGGAATGAAAACCTGCATACACAGCTCTCCATGGCACACGGTTGAGTACCACTGAACTACAGTATACGGTGGCTCACAGCATAGAAGGGGTAAAGTTCCAGGGCACTGAGGTTCCAGTCGTTGACATGGGAGCCAATCTGCACCCCAGGAAACCCCAGCTCCTCCACGCAGCGCCTCATCTCCAACACGGCCAGGTCAGGGGCCTGTAGAGGCACCGTGCCCAGACCCACAAACCTCCTTGGGTGGCTTTGCACCGTCCGAGCCAAATTGTCATTCAGGAGCATGCAGAGGTCCAGGGTATCGTGGGGTTTGGCCTGTGATTGAATAATTAAAAAAATAAAGATTAAACGGATGAGAAATAATTTTGAGGAAATGTGGGAGTGGGTATCGAAGATGCACTGCAACCTTATATGTTGTTCACTTGAGTGCTGATGCTTACAAATTGTGTGCTGAGCAAAACATTCTCTCTCTCTCTCTCTCTCTCTCTCTCTCTCTCTCTCTCTCTCTCTCTCTCTCTCTCTCTCTCTCTCTCTAGATATCTAGAGAGGGAGGGAGCATGCAGTAAAGGCGCTGGACTGGATTTTAACTTGAGAATGTTGTTCTTAGGCCTGGCATGTTTCAACTGGGTAAACCACCAGGACACCCAGCAGAATTAAATTTCTTTACGTGTTATTGATATTTGATTACATATTTGATCAAGCAATATTTGAAACCCCTCAAGTTTCCAGCGATTTGAAGTATGCTTACCCAGTAACTAAACATAACAGGAACGGTAGAAAGGGCTTGAACTGTGACACCTACATGACCAAAAAGAAAAACATTAATTTTAGGTAGGCATGTGCCATAAAACAGGATGTACGGTGTATATGATGTGCGTGTGTGTGTGTGTGTGTGTGTGTGTGTGTGTGTGTGTGTGTGTGTGTGTGTGTGTGTGTTCTGTCATTTTTCTTTTTCTTTTTCTTTTTACTTTGACTCCTTATGCCTGTACCATGTTTATCCATGTCCTGTATCCGTGCGTTTGGATCCCAGCAGTTTTCCTGGATCACTCGAAACAGCTTCCCATCTCTCATCATCTTTGCTTCACCCTAAAACAAGAAATAGTATTTTGGCCCCATTCTCATAATTTATCATACCGTTGTAAAAAGCCTGCAAGTTAAGTGATGTTCTTCCTGGTCATCAGGCAACCTTCCTGATCATCCCTCGTATTTAATCAAAAATACATATAGCTCTGACTTTAGTGTCAATGAAATAAAATAAAATGTGTTATGGCTTTTGCATTTCACAACACTTCCAACTTGAACCACAGGATGGCAGCAGATGGCAGATTACTGCTCCTTTCAAAAGAAACAGAAATAGTAAATCAAACAAGTTATATCCCTGATTTCATGTCTTCATGGGATTGAAATTTCAAGGATGAAAAAAAAACTTGTAAGACCCTGTCTGCAGGGTGTTTGGGCCACCAAGAGCCATAAAAAAATAAAGTAATATAAACAACCTCAAAAATTGGACAAAAATTCACACTATCTTGAGTTTTCAAACTCGTGTGAATTCAAACTTCTTTGTAATCTAAATTGTAAAGAACAGCAAAAAACACAATCCTCTTCCTAATATTTTAAATGGAGTGTATATATGTTTGTTATTTTTCAAATGTATTGGTACATTAGTTTGTTATTTTTCAAATGTATTGGTACATTAGTATTGTAAACTACTAATAAGACACGTTAGTCCCTAGCTGATGGGTCTGATCTTTTAGCCGAGCGGTTAGTGACGTCGCCTTGTGGCGCAATACACTCGTATCGAATCCCGCACCGGGCAAGAACATAACCGGTTACAGTATAATTTAATAGTCTGGCATATAGTATTAATATAGTATATCATTATTAGCATCAGTATATTGCTAGTATTGTATATTATTATCTTGTAAAACTGATAGCTCAAATCAAGCAATCTGGTTGGGTTGTTAGCCGTGGTAAAAACACCATATATAACGGCGATTACATCTAATTCCTTTACACAATTCAGTATCACGCCACGTGTTGTAGCAACCGCCTTGCATTGTGTTCAGACAACCAGGAGGGCCCATTTCTTCTTTGTAAGAACAAAGCTTTATGAATGCTTTATGAACATGTTAATAACAACGCCGGTCTTTCATATTGCATACTTGGTAACCATTTTATTGAAGTGATAGTGTAAAAGCCCTGAAAGGGAGTATTTGTTATCACAGATACACGGACACAAGCTTTCCTCTGGTCACGTCAGTAATAACTGAGGGGAGGAAGCGAGGTGTCCCTTAAGCAGGGGTCCCCAATCACCGGGCCACGGACCGACACCGGGCCGCAAAGCGTTTGCTACCTGGCCGCAAGGAAACACTATGATGCACAATTAAAAGAAGAAAAAAAAAGCCCGGTCCAGCCATCTGGACCGTGTAACGCCAGAGGGCTTTTAATTTGAAACTGATACTTGAAGCGTGTGCAATGACGCAATTTTATCACTCGTTCACGTGGCATTCGGCAGACCAATGGTAGCTAACTTTATAACTCAGGGACCACTCAGCCAGCTCGCTACTAGCAGCTGGCTAGCTAGCTAGCAGGAGTCCCGGTAGAAAATAAAGGCGATAAAAGGTCTAATGACGATGATGACGCAGAGACAGCAGAGGCCGAGACAGCAGGGGGGGAGGGAGCTTCCTTCTACTGGAAATACGACGAGTCGTACCTTAAATACGGCTTTATTGCGACCGGTGACTCGCAAGCTCCGAGCCCCCTGTGTGTGATATGTGGAGACAAGCTGTCTAATCGCTTCTCATCCACCCCTGTATGTTTGTGTTACGTTTATCTGTTGTCTTGTTTTACCGCCGTTTATTGTAAAGCGAATTGAGTGTAAGAAAAGCGCTATATAAATTTGATTTATCATTATTTATTATTAATGAGGCAATGAAGCCCTCAAAACTGCTTCGGCCCTTTTGGTCCAAACACCCTGCACTTAAAGACAAAGCCGTGGAGTTCTTTGAACGAAAACAACGCGAGCAAACGGGACAGAAGCAATTGCTGAGAGCCACCACCTGCTGCTGCTCTGAGAGCATCGTATTTAGTGACTTCTTTAGCCTTAGCAAACTGGCATTGCCAAGGAAGCCTTCCACTTCCTAAGTAGCCTTCCACTAACAGGGAAGAATTGATTCTGCCTGCTGCCAAGGACGTGTGCCGTGAACTGCTGGGGGAAGCTGCAGCAAAGTTTCCTCTTTCAGCTACCACAGTTTCAAGGAGAATTGATGAAATTGGTGAGTTGCAATGTTGTTGTATGTAAGTTATGTTAATGCGAGGAAAATATGCACTGTGTTTAAAATCCAAACGTTACTTTATATGTTAAGATACTATTGATTTATAAGCCTAACCTCTATTCCAGTCATTATTAACCCACCCCCATCCCGTCACAATACTGTCAATATAAACCGGTCCGCGGTGCAAAAACGTTTGGGGGCCCCTGCCTTATCGTAGCTCAACCAGTGCCGCGTATAGTCTGGCCATCATCTGATCTTGCAACACGCGCTGTGATTGGATGAGAGCCTGTCACGTACTTGACGGGCGCCATGTTGCCTACCAACGTCTGGCTCTTGTCATCATGACGTTTCAATTATTTTTCTTGCGTTTTCGGCCCATTTCTCGCCGATTCGTAGCAGTTGAAGGAGAAATGGTGTGTTGTGCGGCTTGGGGCTGTTCTGTTCGGCCGGGTCAAGGCCGTGTGGTGCATCGATTTCCACAGGATGCACAAAGGAGGGCAGTTTGGACCGTGAAGATTCGCAGGCTGGGCTGGTCCCCCTCAGCTTATTCCTACGTATGCTCGGTGAGTTCATTTCAGGGTTTACGATTTTTCGATAAACTAACTTCCTTAGAGCAATCCGAGAGTCTGTAAGGTATTGATGTGTGGAAGTCAGTTGTATAGCACATCCAAGCCATGCTGACAGAAATCAGGCGAATGTAAACAGTGTCAGATTGTCATATGGGATGGGTTGAGTGACAGGCCTGAGCCTGAGCCGAGACAGTGTGTGGGTAGTGTGGGTAGTGTGTGGGTAGTGTGGGTAGACAAGAGCCCCAACACAGAACTGACACTGCACTGGCTAAACCTCGAAACAGGTAGATCTAATATTTCTCAAGTGTCCGTGATATTATTGCTCATTATCATTCACTAGTAGCCTACTAAACGTTGCAAAATATGTAATACTGGTACTGATCACCAATTTACCCATGACACCAGTAGTGTAGTGGATAAAAACTAAAGTCTCTGGAGTACATTCTTTGAGTTGAAATCTACATGTATGCAGCAGAGGCCCCTGCTCAGTGCCTGTGATATGACCGCTGGCGGGTTTCTTCCTGATCTCATCACTATCATGGACTGAAAAAGTGAAATGCGTTATCTTCTGCCCCAATCTGGTGTTAAACCACCTACTCTGACTGATAAAAAAAAAACTCTGGTTCTCTGAAACTGGGATTGAAATTATGGAAAATCCATAATTTCTGGAACCCTAAGTACTGGTACTGAATGATGTAAAATACATAAAGTGCCTCTCAAAATTATTTACGCAGTGGTGTGGCCTTAAAAGGCCAAACCCCTTTCTCAATAGCTTCAATATGTTGTCTAAATGTTTAATCTAATAAATTATTGTTTCCTCTAAATTGGGGTCAAAGTCTATTAATAGAAATTAACAGTGATCCATTCATGGTACATTACACCCACAAAACAGGGTAAGCTGTGAGCCTCATTTTGCCATGTGACCAATTAATAAGGTGACAGACACAATGTCATGTTAAATTCTTATTTAACAGTAGTCAAAACTGAGGCGACTTTCGGTCAGTTATCTCATTAAACTGGTCACATGTCATAACAAGAGTCATGGCTTACCCTATTATATGGAGCGCTGCAATCGTCCTCCTGATTTCTATTACTGCACTTGATCTGTGACCCCCTACTTACAGGAACATGAATTTATTAGATTAAAGAATTTAGACATTTTGACACTATTCATGAAGGGTTTTGAGCATTTCTGAGGCTGTTATTAGCATTTTTAAGACTTGCATACCACAGCATAAATACTTTTGAGAGGCACTGTAATTTCTGGTGCATACTGGTATTGAATGATGGAAAAGACATAATTTTTGATACTCTGAATACTTGACTGACATTTGGAAAATTCAAAATTAATGATACTCTTTGGTACTCAGTGATACAATATACATAATTTCTGGTATTCTTCATAACATGGAATGATGCAAAATACATTGTGCATTATTAAATCTTAAGTTGTGTACAGAAAATACCACAATATCTTATTTCCAAAACGGCATGTGCTATATGACTGATACATGGTAGAAGGTGTGACTGGGCTGTTGGGCTCAACTGGCCTGACTGATTATGTAATCTACCTTTGATGGTGGGGCGTGAGCTGATTAGCAGTTCACACCCAACCATCAAAACACACAGCAACCCACTCCACAGTCCACATGCAATCCACAAACTGGGTGGGGCCCATGCGAAGCTGTTGGCTGTCTTCTGTTAACAATCAAAATCAAATCTGAAAGCTAGCCAGAGCTATTTCATTTCCTTGACATCTCTTACTCTTTATTTCTTAAACAGAAACATGAATTACTTATGGATTACAATGAAAATGATTTTGTTCTATCTTAAAGATCCTCACTAAGCCAGTGTAATGTAAAGTGCAGCTTGAGAGATCACGAAGTGAACGCGATTTTGAATAGCGCGCACATGGGGCTGCCTACCAGTTGGTAGGTAATATGGCACCCGTGTATCCGACAGCTCTACACTCCCCCTGCTGGAGCTCTTTGGTAACTACAACTACTCAGTACTGCTGGTGTTAGTGACGTTCTTCCATCCATCCATCCATTATCTGAACCGTTTAACCAGCTCTCAGTGTCGCGGGGATGATGGAGCCTATTCCAGCAGTCATTGGGTGGCAGGTGGGGAGACCTTGGACAGGCCGCCAGGCCATCACAGCCACCCCCCCCACACACACACACACATATACATACATTCATACCTAGGGACAATTTAGTATGGCCAATTCACTTGACTTACATGTCTTTGGACTGTGACATTATCAACACAGAATATATGGAAACACAGAAATTACTGTTCTCAAACTGCTGCAGCTAACAACAAACATTTTAAACATAAGATAAAATATAATATGAAAATACTGAATGAACATTATTCCAACTGTCACAATAGCTCATTCCAGGCCGTGATATATTGTGATTATTATATCACAGCTAAGGGGGTCGTCACAAGGTTGTCACAATATACCACGGCCTGTTATGAGCTATTGCTTAAATAGTTCAGCATAGAAGTACACAAGTATAATATGCAAGTAGAACTATAATTATGCATTATAATCATAATTATCCCCACCAGGCAGTAACCTGGAAAGGGATATTGTGTGTGTGTGTTAATGTGTGTGTGTGTGTGTCCGTGGCTAATCTCGCATACAAGTGGGCCTATCAGCCTGAAATATATTTTGCAGTTATGACTGTATGATCAAGAACCTCTCGTGGTTTTGGTGATTAAAAACTTTTGAAAAACATTTGTTCTCACTACCACTGCTCCCTCTCTTCATTCAGTTGCTCACACGTGCGGAATTAACATTGGTGAATTTTCGCCTCCTGTTTCACCTCCTGTTGGGCCTGCCACCCAATGACTGCTGGGATAGGCTCCAGCATCCCTGCGACCCTAAGAGCAGGATAAGTGGTTTGGATAATGGATGGATGGATGTACACTTCCATTCTATGCGAGCGAAGGGGCGAATAAAATATTCGCTTCCGGTGGCAACACGAATTCGCTGGTCAAAGTTCACCAAAGCTGAACTCCATCAAGCAAAACGCAAATTTACTTTGCCACCAGATGCGACTGTTTTCTTCACGTGCACAGATTGTGAGGCAAAAAGAGGCCACGAGTCTTGTTTGTAAACGTTACTACGTTCATTTCGAAGAGGTCATCATGGAGAAATTGATTTAAAACGAAACACCTCACAGTTGTGCTGTCGGTTGTACCTACAAATCATAAAGATGGTAAAAATAAGCATCTGCATTTTTATCACATGCCGAAAGGGAAAACTCCAATTGAAAAACGAAGAAGACATGCGTGAAGATTTGCGGAGAACATTTCATATCTGGTATGTATCCATTTCTTACACAAATAAGTATTGTGATTGAACATACGTAAGTAACAGCTCTAAATGTGATGCTGTCCTAGTAGAGCAACTACCAAACCAAAGTTTGAGTTGTTAATGCCTAGCCTTCCTCAGATTTGACTACGATGCCATCAACTTTCTTGGGTCATGATGTTTGAGGTCATAATTTGACTCCAGCCTTGATCTCATAACATCAATAAATGGACAGACAATGACTGGAGTGAACGATTATTTTAGCTAAGTCTCACAGGCTATATTTACACATGGCAGCTTGCTTCCTAACTAAACATACATACAGTGCATCCGGAAAGTATTCACACCCCTTCACTTTCCCCACATTTTATTATGTTACAGCCTTATTCCAAAATGGATTAAATTCCTTTTTTTTCTCATCAATCTACACACAATACCCCATAATCACAAAGTGAAAAAGGTTTTGTAGAATTTTTTGTAAATTTATTAAAAATAAAAACTGAAATATTGCATGTACATAAGTATTCACACCCTTTGCTATGACACTCAAAATTGAGCTCAGGATCATCCTGTTTCCACTGATCATCCTTGAGATGTTTCTACATCTTGATTGGAGTCCACCTCTAGTAAATTCAATTGACTGGACATGATTTGTAAAGGCACACACCTGTCTATATAAGGTCCCACTGTTGACAGTGCATGTCAGAGTAGAAACCAAGTCATGAAGTCAAAGGAATTGTCTGTGGACCTCCGAGACAGGATTGTATCAAGGCACAGATCTGGGGAAGGGTACAAAAAAAAATTCTACAGCTTTGAAGGTCCCGAAGAGCAGAGTGGTCTCTATCATTCGTAAATGGAAGAAGTTTGGATCCACCAGGACTCTTCCTAGAGCTGGCCGCCCAGCCAAACTGAGCAATCGGGGGAGAAGGGCCTTGGTCAGGGAGGTGACCAAGAACCCGATGGTCACTCTGACAGAGCTCCAGCGTTCCTCTGTGGAGATGGGAGAACCTTCCAGAAGGACAACCATCTCTGCAGCACTCCACCAATCAGGCCTTTATGGTAGAGTGGCCAGACGGAAGCCTCTGCTCAGTAAAAGGCACATGACAGCCTGCTTGGAATTTGCCAGAAAGCACCTAAAGGACTCAAAGACCATGAGAAACAAGATTCTCTGGTCTGATGAAACCAAGATTGAACTCTGGCCTGAATGCCAAATGTCACGTCTGGAGGAAACCAGGCACCTCTCATCACCTTGCTAATACCATCCCTACAGTGAAGCATGGTGGTGGCAGCATCATGCTGTGGGGATGTTTTTCAGCAGCAGGAACTGGGAGACTAGTCAGGATCGAGGGAAAGATGAATGGAGCAAAGTACAGAGAGATCTTTGATGTAAACCTGCCCCAGAGCGCTCTGGACCTCAGACTGGGGCGAAGATTTACCTTTCAACACGACAATGACCCTAAGCACACAGCCAAGACAACGAAGGAGTGGCTTCGGGACAAGTCTGTGAATGTCTTTGAGTGGCCCAGCCAGAGCCCAGACTTGAACCCCATTGAACATCTCTGGAAAGACCTGAAAATAGCTGTGCAGCGACGCTCCCCATCTAACCTTACAGAGCTCGAGAGGATCTGCAGAGAAGAATGGGAGAAATACCCCAAATATAGGTGTGCCAAGCTTGTAGCTTCGTACCCAAGAAGACTTGAGGCTGTAATCGCTGCCAAGGGTGCCTCAACCAAGTGCTGAGTAAAGGGTGTGAATACTTATGTACATGCAATATTTCAGTTTTTTATTTTTAATAAATTTGCAAAAATTTCTACAAAACCTTTTTCATTTTGTCATTATGGGGTATTGTATGTAGACTGATGAGAAAAAAAAGGAATTTGATCCATTTTGGAATAAGGCTGTAACATAACAAAATGTGGGGAAAGTGAAGGGGTGTGAATACTTTCCGGATGCACTGTATGTGCCTGACTACCTAGCTGGCTACCATATCCTCCTATCAGCAGGGAGCATACGGAGACTAGAACACAGTCACAAAGAGCTTGTAATGATTTTTTTTTACAATGTCTTTATTGATTTTTAGCTTTCACAAACAAACAAAACATGCCCCCCCCAACACTCACTTGTTCTCTCGTAACCTCTCCCTTACATTTAGAACCAAAATGAATATAAAACATATGACAAAATCAATCAAACAATTCAATGGTATCTCTAACAAAATAAAGATATACATGGACAAAAAAAATTACATAATTGCAACAAAATTTCAAAACATGCTTCCATCCCCTTTTGCAGTCTTCCTTTGTACCCTACATTCTTGAAGTACCCTGTCCTAAGTTTTCCTCTTGTAAGAGCTCCCCTATATCTCAATTTTTTTATACATATCAATGAATGGTTTCCAGATTCCTTCATAAACACCCATTTTATTTTTCAAGGTATATGTTATTCTCTCTAGACATACAGTGTGCCATATTCTTAATCCAAGTACCAATTGTAGGTGCAACAGCGTTCTTCCAGTTCAAAGCTTATCAATCGTTTTGCCTGCAGTATAGCAAAATCAATAAATTTATATTATATAATTCTCAAGTTGAGATCTGTTGGATACATGTGTAACAATATCATCTTGGAGTCTAGTGGGATGTTTACAGACAAAATTATCATGATTGTATTGATCACCTCCCTCCAGAATTTCTTAATTTTGTCATACTCCGAAATACAATGTATACATGTTCCTTGAGCCTCATTACATTTAAAACATGTGTCAGGTATATTGCTGTTAAATTTATTCAATTTTACAGGGGTTATATAAGTCTGCATCAACCAGTTATATTGAAGTAGCTTTAAATTAGTGCTGGCCATTCGTGTCTGAGCCTTCTCACAGGATATGTTCCAATCGTTATTTGAAATGTCCTCTTTTAAATCTACACCCCATGCATCAAGTTTGGATGCTGAGGTCTCCTGAAATCAAATCTTTACTGTTGCAATTTTTGGTAATAATTTCTTCTAAGGATGAAAGCTCAGGAATTACCAATGACTGCTTTTGCATAGAAGAAATAAAACTCCTCAATTGCAGGTATTTAAAATAATGCTTTCTTGAGATGTTATAGGTTAAGGAGATTTCCTCGAAAGACATTAGAAAATCTTCTTTATAAAGGTCAGATATTTTGCTTAGCCCTTTCTTTGCCCAGAGTTGGAATCTAGCATCCAACTTGCCCGGTTTAAATGAAACATAGCCCCAGATTGGACTGAGTTGTGACAAGGAGTTAGTTATATTCATATATTTCTTTACCTAGTACCATACATTAACCATATTAAGCACTATGGGATGGGTAGTATGTGCTCTGAGGTGTTTTAGCTTGGCTGAATACAGAAAAAATTTAATGGTATCTGAATGGAGCACGACTCTATATCCATCCATGATGGAGTATCTACAGCAGAAAAATAGAACATTATAGTTTTCACCTGTGCTGCCAAGTAATGCCAATGAAGATTTGGACATTTCATCCCACCTGTATCAAATGGAAGATATAAAAGAGACAGGTGAACTCTAGGAGACTTCTTTTTCCATATACATTTTGTAATGAGTGATGTGATTCCCGCAAATATTCCTTCAGGTGTTGCCAAAGGGATATTTTGAAATAAATATATGAATTTAGGTAGTATGCTTATCTTTAATATGTTTATTCTCACTATCAAAGAAATAGGCAAGGGCATCCATCTTTCTATTGATTTACAAGCTGACTCCAATGTAAGTTCATAATTTACTGAGACTATGTTTTCTAATTGAGGTATTATTCTGATGCCCAAATAAGTAAAACTGGTTGAGAGCTTAAAAATAGACACATGTTGATCTGGATTTTGTCTCTCATTTTCGTTAAGCAACATAAGTGATGATTTTGAAGCATTTAATTTATATCCAGATATGTTACCAAACAGGCCAATCAGATCTAACAGTGCAGGTATGGAAGTGTCCAACTGTTTTAGGAACAAAATTACATCGTCTGCGAAGAGGGCTATTTTGTGATCTCTGTCACAAATTTTGATCCCCTGTATTTTTCTGCTAGTTCTAATAGCTATAGCTAATGGTTCTATAGCTAGGATAAACAAGAGCGGTGACAAAGGTGAACCTTCAGGGCAGCCTCTTGTGATATTAAAGAGCTCAGATACCACCTCAGTTGTTAGTATCAGCCATAGGGTTGAGATGTAATAATTTAATCCAATTACGAAAAGTATCTCCAAATCCAAACCAAGCAATAACATCAAAAAAATAGGCCCACTCAACCCTATCAAAGGTCTTCTCTGCATCAAGGGAGAGAAGAGCCGTATCCCTTTCTCCATTTTGGTCATATATGATATTGAGAACACATCTTACATTATGAAACCCTTGTCTTCCCTTTATAAACCCATTTTGATCATTCCCCACAATATGTGATAGTACACCCTCTAGCCTCTTTGCCACTGGCGTAAATATAGGTGGTGCAGCCAGTGCAGTGGCACCAGGGCCCGTCACTAGGGGGGGCCCGTCAATATTTCTGCATGCATTGTCCTAGTCCAATGTTACGTGTCTGTTTTGAGCATGTGATGATAGCTTGTTTAGTGCACGCAATATCATTTACCTATCTAGCCTACCTAAGTAACGTTAGAAAAATAAAATCAAGCAAGCAAGCATGAGTTACACACATAAAAGTGGATGTAAAAAGAGGAAGGAGAGCAAGGAAAAAAAGGAAAGCTGCAATGTGTGCTGCATGCGTGCCAAACCATGCAATCTGCCAGGTTTTGAGTCTGATGTGTGCTCCCCTGTTACTGTCGCATGACACGGCTATTAGCTATATTACAGCCTAGTTGCTTTGTTGACTTGTTTCATTGCCTTGTCGACTGATTTGATTTAGATACCGTCTGTTTAGGTTTCCGAACTCTGTCCGTGGTGCGTCCGCTCTCCGTGGTTCTGAAGTGTAGCCAATCTTTGACATACTGACCTTTACAATAACTAATCTGTGTAAACTTTGTCTGTTACTTTGATATTTCTATTTTATTTGTTGTATTTTATGCTGTGAAGCACTTTGTGATTGTGTATCTGTGAAAGGTGCTATACAAATAAATTACTAAAATTACTTACTAAACCCACCTATGGTGGTGGTGGTGTGTGTGTGTGTGAGCGAGTGAGAGAGAGACGGGGGGGGGGGGGTCGGGGGTCTACGAGGGTTGCTTGCACCAGGGCCCATAATAAATATGTTACGCCAGTGCTCTTTGTCAAGATTTTACTGAGGATTTTTGTATCCGTATTTATTAGACATATAGGACGCATATTCTCACATTAGTATTAGTTTTACCTGGTTTTTGAAGCAGTATAATCAAAGCCTCTCTCATTGAAGCAGATACATAACCATTAATGTGAGCCTCTAAGTACAGCTCATAAAGTGGAGTTATCAATTTATCTTTAAATGTTTATATTAGTCAATTGGGAGGCCGTCTGGCCCTGCTGTTTTTCCAGCCTTAAATGCACCTGTGGCTTCTGATAGCTCAGCTATGCTTAGTTGTTTATCCAGCGTTTTCTTACTTACCTCAGAAATTTTGGGAATGTTTAGTTTGTCTAGGAATTCAGTCTGGATATCCCCACTGATAATGTACTCTGATCTGTAGAGGTTTTCATAGAAAATTTTAAATGCTGTATTCATTTCCAATGGGTCAGCTATGGTATTCCCGTTTGCATCTTCAATGTTAGTAATTGCCCTCTCAATTTGTTGTTGTTTGATGCGCCATGCAAGGAGTCGACCAGGCTTTTCTCCTTCTACTACTACTACTTTTGGCTGCTCCCGTTAGGGGTCGCCACAGTGGATCATCCGTTTCCATTTCTTCCTGTCTTCTGCATCTTCCTGTGTCACACCAGCCACTTGCATGTCTTCCTTCACCACATCCATACACCTCCTCTTTGGCCTTCTTCTTTTCCTCTTCCCTAGCAGCTCCATATTCAGCATCCTTCTCCCAATATACCCAGCATCTCTCCTCCACACATGTCCAAGCCATCTCAATCTTGCCTCTCTTGCTTTGTCTCCAAACTGTCCAATTTGAGCGGTCCCTCGAATATAATCATTCCTAATCCTGCCCTTCTTCGTCACTCCCAGTGAAAATCTTAGCATCTTCAACTCTGCCACCTCCAGCTCCGCCTCCTATTTTTTGGTCAGTGCCACTGTCTCCAAACTATATAACATAGATGGTCTCACGACCATCTTGTAAGCCTTCCCTTTAACTCTTGCTGGTACCCTTCTGTCGCAAATCACTCCTGACACTCTTCTCCAACCACTCCACCCTGACTGCACTCTCCTCAACCAGGCTCTCCTCAACCTGCACCCTACTCTCGCTACAGATCACAATGTCATCTGCGAACATCATCGTCTACGGAGACTCCTGCCTGATCTTGTCCGTCAACCTGTCCATCACCATTGCAAACAAGAAAGGGCTCAGAGCCGATCCTTGATGTAATCCCACCTCCACCTTGAACCCATCTGTCATTCCAACCGCACACCTTACCATTGTCATTCCAACCGCACACCTCACCAGGCTTTTCTCCTTGATCATAATAATTTTGTTTGAGCCTCATTAAATTTGCAGCAACCTTGTCAGACGTTAACTTGTATTATTAACTTTGTTGTATTGAGTTTTAAGTAGTAATAGTTGCTTGGTGATGTCATGTTCATTCTGCCCTTCCTGAAAGTTCGTATTCTCAAGCTTTTTGATTCTGGATTCCAGATCTCTAATTTTTTCCTGTGTATTTCTTGTCCTTCTGCTTGTGTAGCTTATAATTTGACCTTTAATAAATGCCTTAAAGGCTTTCCATCTAGCTGTGGCAGAAGTCTGGGCTGTGTTAATCTCAAAATAAATATCAATTTGTTCCCCTAAATACTGTAGAAACTTTTAGTCCTGCATCCATTTTATTTGAAATCACCACTTAGGATATTTACATATCTACTTTGGTTCCACATAGACCATGGATACAGCTGTATGGTCCGAGATGACTATGCTGTTGTAATGGCAGCCTGTAATGTTAGAGAGAAGTTCTGCTGACACCAAAAAGTAATCTATTCTAGAATATTTTGTAAGTACTAGAGTAACAGGAAAATTCTTTCTTTGATGGGTTCAGATGTCTCCATACATCTATTAAATTCAGTTCTTTTATAAAGTAATGTAATGCTCTCCTAGCTCTTGTGTGAGTGTTATCCACTCCGGAGGATCTGTCTTTACTTGGATCCAGGACACAGTTAATGTCCCCGGCGATAATATACTTGCCTGGCAACGATGAAAGTCTCAAAAATAAATCGTTACAGAAATTAAAATCATCCTTATTTGGTCCATATACATTAATTAAATTAAGCTGTGCAGAAAGAAGACGACCTTGTATGATTATAAATCTACCATTGGGATCTTCGGTTACCCCTTCGATCTACAATGGAATAGACTTGTGTATTAATATCATTACACCTCTAGCATTAGTAGAATAGGAAGCTGAAAGAACCTGTCCTGGCCACCTTCGGTTTATCTTAGATGTCTCATTAGCTAATAGGTGTGTTTCCTGTAAGAACATTATCTTAGCTTTTAGCTGTTTTATCCTGTTCATTACCTGCTTTACTTTGATAAGTTTATGTAGTAGGCCTCTGCAGTTCCATGAAATACATTCAACTAAGATATCTGTCACTATTTGCTGCATTTATCTTGTATAACTGGTGGTATACCCTCCTTTTTTAATTACTTTGTTTATGTTTCTAAAACTATTTTGAAAGGTAAGATGAAAAGGTATTGAAAACAGTAAATAAAATGGATACCATATCATTGAGAGATTACCTTAGCCCAATCCCGAACATACCTGATTTGAACGCGGGCAACCCTTTACCCCTATTAAACGTCTTCCTCTAATACTTAGAACAGGTCCACACGATAATGAGGAACCACTCTTTTGCATGTTCTTTAAATGTCCTGCTCATGTTGCTTATTGATTTGAGCACAAGCCACAGCGTTTCCAGTAATAGTAATAATGTGTGAATGAAGACTATATAACTCTGATAGCTATTTTAGCCTTTAACAGATGATTTAAATTTTTACTTTTGTAACATGGCTCAAACATAAAATAAAATATCAAAAAGTCTAGAATTGAGGCATATGTCAATCTCAAGTCCTTTCAGTCAGCTGAACAGAGTATACCATGTCATAACATTAACGTTAGGTTAATAGTGACCATACATTTGAAACAGGTTTTCTCCTACTAATCTCCAGGTACTGGTTCTCACAGCTCCCTGATGTATTTTTCCATGTTCGCCAGTGTGTCAAAGACCGTTCTGTGCTCTCCATTGGTCAGCAGCAGCCTGGTGGGGAAGATGATTGGGTGTTGAAGGATTCCCCTGTCCCACAGCTTTTTCCTCACGCCGTCATATTGCCTTTGCTGTTTGTAGATGTCTGCTGATAGAGCCAAGCAAAATCTTATTTTGCTGTTTTTGTACATCACATCTTTCTTGTTGTTGATGCTGCACTGATCCGCCTGTCAATCTCCCGCTCCATCCTACCCTCACTTGTGAACAAGACCCGTAGATACTTGAACTTCTTCACTTGAGGCAACAACTCATCCTCAACCCGGAGGCAGCGATTCACCATTTTCCGGTAGAGAACCATGGCCTCAGACTTGGAGGTGCTGACTCTCATCCCAGCCATTTGATACTCGGCTGCAAACCGCCCCAGTGTGTGCTGGAGGTCGCGTTCTGATGAAGCCAACAAAACCACATCATCTGCAAAGAGCAGAGATGCAATTCTGAGGTTCCCAAAAGACAAGGGACAAGCTTGGTGGAGTTCGACACCCACTGAAAATGTGTTTGACTTTGTGCTGAGAATGCGGACACAGTTCTCACTTTGGTTATACAAGGACTGGATGGCTTGCAGCAACTGCCCCGGTACCCCATACTCCCGCAGTACCCCCCACAGAGTGCCCCGGGGTACACGGTCATAAGCCTTCTCCAAGTCCACAAAACACATGTAGACTGGCTGGTCAAACTCCCATGCTCCCCTCAGCACTTCTGCAAGGGTAAAGAGTTGGTCCATTGTTCCACGGCCAGGACGGAATCTGCATTGTTCCTCTTGGATCCGAGGTTCGACAATCGGTCAGAGCCTCCTTTCGAGCACCCTAGAGTAGATTTTCCCAGGGAGGCGGAGCAATGTAATGCCCCGATAATTGGAGCACACCCTCCGGTCCCCCTTTTTGAATATGGGAACCACCACCCCAGTCTTCCACTCCACAGGTACTGTCCCCGACCTCCACGCAACACTGAAGAGGCGTGTCAACCAAGACAGCCCAACAATGTCCAGAGCTTCAACATCTCAGGGCGAATCTCATCCACACCCGGTGCCTTGCCACTGAGTAGCTTTTTAACTATTGGTGCAGCATCAGCAGTAATGCGGACGTTGTACCGGACCGTTGTGGTGAAGAAAGAGCTGAGCCGGAAGGTAAAGCTCTCAATTTACCAGTCAATCTTCGTTCCAACCCTCACCTATGGTCATGAGCTTTGGGTAATGACCGAAAGGGTGAGATCACGGATACAAGTGGCTGAAATGAGTTTCCTCTGTAGGGTGTCTGGGCTCAGCTTTAGAGATAGGATGAGGAGCTTGGACATCCGGAGGGAGCTTGGAGTAAAGCCGCTGCTCCTTCACGTCGAACGGAGCCAGTTGAGGTGGTTCGGGCATCTGATTAGGATGCCTCCTGGGCGCCATCCTTTGGAGGTTTACGTGCATGGCTAACTGGGAGGAGACCCCCGGGTAGACCCAGAACTTGCTGGAGGGACTACATGTCCAGTCTGGCCTAGGAACGCCTTGGGATCCCCCAGGAGGAGCTGGGGAGAGGGACGTCTGGAGTGTCCTACTTGGCTTGCTGCCACCACGACCCAACCCTGGAAAAGTGGCTGATGATGAATGAATGAATGAACATCTTTCTTGTAATGATTGCTTGTAATGATTTGCTTGTGGACATTACATCACTTTTCTTTTTTTTTAAATAACTCAGTTTTAATTTTGGAAGTGCTACTGAAGTACTTTCCGTGTAAGCGTTCTCAAATACCCATAATAATAATAATAAAAAAACCCATAATGGCCTTAACTTTGACTGTTATTCTTTATTTTCAATAAACACATTCACTGTAGCTGTCCCCGAAACAACCGAAAAGTCAAATTCCATAGTGCAACCAAAACAGTCCTTTACTTTTTGCTTTAAGCTTGTTTGTATAAAACAGTCCATGGAACAACACTCTGTTTGTAAACAGTCTCAAATGACAACAACATTGTCAGTCCATGAGCTAGAGTAAATTCTCAGTCCATAACAGTCCATATTGGTTCGTGAGACTACTCATACTCATGGAGATAGGGAGGAGGACGCCTGTTGTGCCAAACAGGATGTCTTGGAGGTGGTGTGTTGACAACAGTCTCGTCACTATCGTCATCTGGCTCTGGTGGAATGCTCTGGAGCTCAATAGGGATTTTCTTGAAAAAGTTCCTTGTGATGGAGTGTCCATCCTTTGTTACTGTGACCGTTGAGCCTTTCATCTTGGACACAGTGTATGGTTCACTGTTGTAGGGTGTGGTGAGCTTGTTGTGCTTAGACTGGCGGTTGAGTATGGTGTCTCCTGTGGTGAGAGTACTTAGGTGTGGTTTGAAATGTGTGACGATGTGTGTCGGCATAAGTTTTCATCTTAACTTTAGCTTCTCGATCTTTTGCTCGGATTCCATGATTTGAGCTGTTGGAAGTGGCATGGTTGACTGTGGGAATCTTTGTGTAGATCTTCCATTGGAACAGAAGCTCTGCTGGTGAAGCGTCTGTGGTGCTGTGTGGTATGGAAAGATACTCTCGAAGGAAGATGTTGAGGTGCTGCTTCCATGGTATGCCTTGTGCTCCTGCAACACGGATGGTCTTACTTAGTGTGCATATAAAACATTCTGCACTGGCATTAGCCTGGGGCCACTGGGGTGTGATTTTGCGGTGGTGAAACTCAAGGTAGGTTGCAAACTGGGCAAACTGGTCACGATTAAACGGAGGGCCATTGTCTGTTTTGAGCACTCTGGGGATTCCTAACATGGAGAATACTTTGTCTATAACTGGTATGACTGTGTTAGCCGACTTAACAGTCTCAGCTACTGAGTACCATGTATATTCATCAACAATGACAAGTAGATACTCTCCAGTGGGGAGAGGGCCATTGAAATCTGCACTTGTGCTATGCCAGGGGGCTTCTGGTAACTTGGACATCTGCAGTGGCTCTGAGTGTGTGACGGTGTGTTCGCCTGGCATGCTATACAGTTTTTGACTGTAGTTTTTGCTTGCTGGTCCATGTTTGGAAAACAAACTTTTTTCCTGAGGAGTGTTTTTGTCTTAACAATACCCTGGTGTTCCTCATGGGCGAGCTGTAGGACTCTGTTCTGTAGGGCTGTGGGCATGACGATTCTTGTGTTTCTTAACATGATATCGTCCGTGGGTGACATGGTTAGTTCACTGCTAATTTGCTTGAACTGCTTCAGAATGGCAGTGTGTTGTGTGTAATGTGTGACCTTGTACCACGTATTGTTTCTGATATGTGCACTGACCTTTTGTAGGATCGGGTCTTTCAGAGTCTCCTCTTTAATCTCTATGAGAGTCATTGCTTTGGGTGTAGCGTGACATGTCATGAAGTTGACATATTCCTCTGCTACTTTTGCTGCCCGTGTGCTGTCACCTGTCTATGTGGGTATGGAATGACGGGACATATAGTCGGCTGGGTTATCAGCTCCTTTTCTATACTCCACTTTGTAGTTGTATGGCTGAAGCCTCAGTCCCCATCTCTCAATTATGGCAGGTGGTTTTGATCTGGGATTGTTCCAGATGATTTCAAGGGCCTTGTGATCAGTCACTGGTGGGAATGGATGTGCGTAGATGTATAAGTGGAAAAGCTCACAGCTCCAGACAACAGCCAGTGCTTCTCACTCTGTCTGTGAGTAGCACTTTTCCACATCACTGAGAGCACGGTTTGCAAATGCTATGGTGCGTCTTTCACCTTTCTCATTTTGATAAACGTTTTGCTATGTTTTGTTGGGGCTGAATGCGTGGTATTTGGGTATGAGTCTTGAAAGTAAACGAGAAGTCAATCATATTTCGCAAGTCAGCAAATCATTCACTGTTGATCTCAGCACAGGAGAACTGAAGGAACGCTGGATGAACCAAAAAATAATAACCTGTCTTTATTTTCATAATATAATAAAGCTGGGTAAACTCTTTATGCTCACGAATGTGCAAATCACATCTACAGCTGACTCAGATCAGGCAGCGACATGATCAAAAGTTATTAAAATAATTTTGATAATCCAAAAAAATGTGAAAGTTATAAAAGTATAAAAGAACAACTTCATCTAGGTTGCAGTCAAAGCAGGAAGTGTTGCATATTCTTGTCGCTGCCCAATCTGAGTCAACCATAGATGTGAGTCATGCATGCGTGAGTGTAAACGGTTTACCCAGCTTTATTATATTATGAAAATAAAGACAGAGT
The DNA here is from genome assembly GCF_029633865.1 of Lampris incognitus. Classification (NCBI taxonomy): domain Eukaryota; kingdom Metazoa; phylum Chordata; class Actinopteri; order Lampriformes; family Lampridae; genus Lampris; species Lampris incognitus. Next base: position 33,524,289 of record NC_079221.1, on the reverse strand, counting down.
TACATTCAGACCAAAATGGTCACATAGCAAACCTTTCCTTTTTGGAAAGTCCAAGTTCATATTAGACTTGGTCAAATTAGTGCAAGGGTCTGCCTAGGAGGCTGCACATCCACAGACTGACAGGCAAAATGTTTTTATTGTGTGGATTTTTTAGCTTGATCACTGCATATCAATTTCTTTCCACATATTTCCTGTTCAATTGACTTGGGCGCTGTGCAAAAGTCTTATAATGGCAGGATAAACACTGTTTTTTTCTGTCTGCGTGCGTGTATCTGCCTGCTGCTAATCTCGCATACTACTGAGCCTGTCAGCCTAATAATTTCTGTGCACAATTATGATTGTATGATCAAGGACCTCTCGTGGTTGCGGTGATTCAAAACCTTTGAAAAACCTGTGTTATATCGCAATTGAGTGCTAACTTCTCAGCTGGTTTTTTACCCAAGTCCATGCTCCAAAGAAGTGGTGATACGCAGGCAGTGCCTCCCTTCCATTCTCCCAGTAGGTGGAAAAAACTGCACTCTACTGAGAACACTCTTCTAGTTCATTAGTCACTATCTGTTTGTTCCCTTGCCATCGGAGAAAAGGTAGCGCACCATCAAAACCCGGACTAACAGGCTGAGGGACAGCTTCTTCCCCAGAGCTGTAGCCTTCATTGCCCCCCCCCCCCCACACACACACACACATACACCTGCCTATAGCTGCTGAGGACTAACTGGTACTAAAGCCGCTGCCATATGGACAACTATGTGCAATAATCCCATGTACTATTTTGAACTTTAAAAGCTACTGCTATCTTTTATTGTCTCATTATGATTTTTTGCTACCTCACTTATTTGTAATCTTTTTTTTTTTATCATTTACCTTGTCTAGTGCTGCTGGTCTGAGAGTCACCAAATGTAATTTCATTGTATGCACACAATGACAATAAAGTATATTATCTTATCTATTCTATTCTATTCTATTCTATTCTATTCTATACATGTGTTTTAACAGGACTTTGGGTTGTATTTGGACAGGCTGCAGAGTTTTATAAATTGAACATTTTGCATTGTAACTCAGTGACAGATGAGTGCCAGTTTTGGTTTATGTCTAGTATGTACCAGTGTTCTGTTCTGAAGCAAACATCCTCCTGTACTGGTGGCTGATGCCAAAAGTCCCATCAGGGCTGATGCTTAACGTTTCTTTGCCCGAGCAGCTGCCTGGACCACACTTTGTTGTATTGTATGTGTCGGCCCGGTCTGAAGT